>NC_050443.1:139585693-140185693 GCF_903995425.1 Onychomys torridus | reverse complement strand
AAAAACAAGGTAGACTCCTACTGAGGAACAACACCTGAGGTTGTCCTCTGGCCTCCATACATATGTGCAAGCTCACCACCCACCTACACACACACACACACACACACACACACACACACACACACACCCTCTCATTCAAATGAAGCCCCTGTGGTCATGTGACTCTAGACAGTTTAATAAAGTGGATTATGAGTGCATAAAGCATGCTGGACTTAACAGCATGGCATCCAAGTTTCACTGTGGGGTCACAGGGCACTACCATGACCATGGCATGTGGAGAAAGGACTCAAAAAATCCTCTCAATGGAATGTCTGGACAAGCATACTCAAGCAACTGATACCACTGATTGCATTATGACATTGGGCTGGACTGTACAGCCTAGACCATGCTGGAAAATGAAGGCTGTACAATTTCAATATAGTGAAGACAACCTTTTGCAGAGGTTTAGTCCACTTGAAACGTTACAAAAGTACTTATTGAAAATGGAGACAGTGGCTTATGGAAGCATCACAGACAAGAGTATCATTGCTTTGCCCTCATTTTAGAAGCCTCAGACATCAGCCCTTAAGTGAGCCTCCCGGAAGATGAGAAAAGAAAAATATTGGGGTTGGAGAGGTGGTTCAGAGGTTAAGAGCACTGGCTGTTCTTCCAGAGGTCCTGAGTTCAATTCCCAGCAACCACACGGTGGCTGGTTGCCCTCTTCTGGCAGGCAAGCATACATGATGGCAGAACACTGTATGCATAATAAATAAACAAATATTTTTTAAAGACCTATTTTTTAAAAAAGGAAAGGGAAATATTGTCTTTCTCTAAGCTTCTGGTAGCACCTGAAGTAGGATGACATCAATGAGGAACTGTCTTGTGTCAGCATCAAAGGCCATTTTAAATTCCTGATTCTAAACAGCAACCAGTATTATAAAGTCATCAGTAGAAATGTGAAGGCATCATGATACGTCATTGTAGAAGATTCACTTTCAGACATGACTTACTTACTAAAGTTACTCAGTTGGAAGTCAGAAACTGTGTGCACTAAGTCATTTTAAGAAGAAGGAAGCCAGGTGCGGTGTACACATCTGTAATGCCAATATTTTGGAGGTAGAAGCAGGGGAATCCGGAATGCAAAGTCATCCTCAGCCCCTCAGCAATTGTGAGTATAATCTGGGCTGTATAAGGCCTTTTCTCAACAAAAGAAAGGAAGACAAAAAGGAAAGGAAATATCATTTGACATAAATGTATACTATACCTATTTCTTGGTGATAATATTAAAGTTCTTTAAGGTGATTTAACTATGCAACATGGATATTCTTTATTGCGTTATAATAATTTATACTTTGTTTAGCTCTAAAGTTATTTAAGCATGTTACTATAAAGCACAACTATGAAGAATTGGGGGCTCAGGTAGGTTGACTGATGGAACCAATTATGCACAGTAGTCTGGTTGTTGATTGACACCTGCCTTTCACAGTACTTCCAGCATGCTTCAGCTCTTGCATTTCCGTGTTCTTGATAGAATACACCATTGAAGTATGCACCCTTTCTCAAAACAATAGCTGCTGGTTAACTGGCCTATTTTTAAATCTTATTATGACTGAATAAAAACACTTGCCTAAATTCAAATAGTTTTGCAATAAAACAGAGGAAACCATCACAGAAATTTTCAAAGTGTGTAATTACTGTTTTCATCAATTAAAAACTTGTTTCAGAGGCTGGGGAACTCGTTTGATAGAATCCTTGCCTAGCATACAGGAAGACCTCACTGAGCTCCCCAGCCCTGCATAAACCCAGGCATCCTATATTACCAGCACTGAGGAGGGAAAGGCAGGGGGATCAGAAGTTCAAAGTCATCCTTAGCTATATAATGAGTTAAAGGCCAGACAGGGCTGCATGAGTCCTTCCCTCTCTTACAAAACAAACAAACAAACAAACAAACAAACAAACAAAAGCTTCAAACAGTAACGCTTAATGTGTCAACTAGAAACTAATTTTATTTCCTCGATTACCTTGGATGTTCCCTCTTATGAGGTCAAGGGACACCAAAAAAGTACAAATGAAGAATAAATTTATAGTAGAAAATAGTAATACAGAATCTCTTGAGAAGTCCATACATGGGTGTGTTCTATCCCTTCCCAGCATGCTCTTGTTTCTACTAACCCATGGGCTTAAATCTCAGTAAATTCTCATCTTCATAAACTCTAACTCTGCTGGGAGGCGGGAGGGTAAAAAGAAGTCTTTACTTCTAATCACTTGAGGTAGCTCTGGTTCCATTATGGTTGTATGTTTGCTTGATTGTAGATTTCTTATGCTTCATTTGAACCTTAAGTGGTCAAATGCAAATTTGACTGGAAATTATTTTAAAATAAATACTGTCTATGGTTTAAAAAATCATAAAAGTGGCTGGGGCTCAATAGAAGAGTATCTGTCTAGCATGTGCAAGGGCCTGTGTTTGATCCTTAGCAACATAAAGATAGATAGATAAGGGGGTGGAGAGATGGCTCAGTGATTAAGAACACTGGCTGCTCTTCCAGAGGACTGAGGTTCAATTTCCAGTGCCCACCTGGCAGCTCACATCTGTCTGTAACTCCAGTTCCAGAGGATCCAACACCCTCACACAGACATACATACAGACAAAACACCAATGTATATGAAATAAAAAATAAATCATTAAAAAGATATATAAGCAGATAGATAGATAGATAGATAGATAGATAGATAGATATCAGATAGATAGACAGACAGACAAAAATATGTAAAATGAAACCCTGAGCCAGGCATGGTTGTGTGTGGAAACCCACAGAGGTTTCCTAGTGAGAACTTACTCAGGGTCCAAGAATTTGAGCTTGCTTTATACAGGAGGGCTGCATAAGGAAATGATTTGACCATGGGTGTGGTTACCAGGTGTTTGGAATGGTTTACACTTGGCTGTATGGTTTGCTTTGACCTAGCAAGGGGGAAGTCTTTTGCCTCGCTCTTTGGCATTGTTATAAAAACCCCTTTGAAGAAACAGAAGGGTACGTTGGATTTTGATCTAGGTCCTCCCCAAGCTAGCCTGAGTTTCTGTCTTTTTCCTTTCTGCTATCTTTCTATCTAAAAGTTTCTTATCCCTCTCTCCTCCTCATAGGAATCCTTTTAAAAGGAGGGAGCTGGCCTCCCACAGTGGTGAATGGCTTTAATCTCATCACTTGGGAGTCAGAGGCAGGTAGATCTCTGTGAATCAAAACCAGCCTGATCTACAGAGTGAGTTCCAGAACAGCCAGGGCTACACAGTGAAACTCTGTCTCAAAAAACCAAAAAGAAAGAAAAGAGAAAGAAAGAGAGAGAGAGAGAGAGAGAGAGAGAGAGAGAGAGAGAGAGAGAGAGAGAACCTGAGCTACATCTTAGTGGGTGTTAGTTGCTATTTAAAAATTGTAACTATCAGGAAGCCACCAAAGTCCCCCTCCCTCTTCTTTGCCTAGAGTGGCAGGCCTTACTATGATGAACAGATATGTGATGGAGAGATGGGAAAGACAGAGTACATGGTGAAGAGTTGGGAGAGAAAGAGAAGAGGAGCCATTTGTACAGGGTGGAGACAAATGGAACTGGAGACACATGCTGATAAGGAACAGGCTGATAGGAGGAGTCTGCACAGCTACCTGAGGCCATGGTGATATCTGAACCCATGCTGCCACTGGAAGCCATGTCTGGGTCTGCAGGCCCTACTGCAGCCAGGGTCTGTGTTGATGTTGTTGGCCTGGGCCATGTGGATGTCCGTAATCTGGACTGCTGCCTTACCAGGTCAGCTGGCCCTGCCCCTTACCAGCCACTGAACTCAGGAGAGCTGGTCCCATCCCTTGCTGACCTGCAGCACCAGCAGTGATATGGGTGGCAGGGGTACCCGCCCTTCAAATGGTGGTTCCAGGAGGCCCAGTTGGAGACCCTAGCTGACCAACTCAACTACCACTCAGTCCCAGATCCAGGGCATTGAGTTGGCCCACCCCAACATCTACCCTATCTGTGAGCTACTAGAGTGTTTGAAGGGACCAGTCCTGCAAAACCATAGCCACAGGATCTTCATGGCTCTGGGTAACAACAGGATATCTGAGAGCAGGAGGTTCCAGTATTGGTGTACAGGAGCCAGGAGGCCTTGAACCAGACCAATGACTCAGTGCAGTGAAAGCTGATCTAGCAAACGGGTATGTTGTGTGACACGCTGCAGTTCCCAATGCCACTATGATGAATGAATATGTGATGGAGAGATGGGAAAGATGGAGGTACAGAATGGTACATGCACAGCAGAACCAGAGCCCCCGTAGCTGTGACTTGTATGAGAGAAGGCGTGGATTGATAGAGGAACAGGTAGTTGCCCAGAGGGGTTGGTGAGATGTTTTTCTGTTTGTTTGGGGTTTTTTATTTTAATTTTTTTTTTATTTTCTTTGTGAAGGAATTTACAAGGGTAGAGGGCAGATATGGAGAAACAGGGAGGTGAGTGGGATTGGGGTGCCTGATGGGAAATTCTCAAAGAATCAATGGGAAAAATTATGTTTTAAAGGAGATTTAAAGAAGATGCTGCACATCAAATATCACTCAAGATTTTTAGGCAAAATCGACCATGGTATAACCCCAGCCCTCAGGAGGCTGAGGCAGGAGAACTCTGAAGCTCAGCCTGGGCTGACTAGTGAGTTCCAGGCCAACCAGCTAAAGCTACAGCCTCATAGAAACAGAAGTTCAAGATTTAGGAAAGGTTATATAGAAGAGCATGTTTGTGTGCCTTCTACAACACTTTTACAAATCTCTGTTTTCCATTGAGAATTTCATACATGCATATGTTTCAATCAAATCCCTCCTTTGCCCTCATTCACTCCCCTCCAATATCTCCTAATGCTTCCTCCGACTATTTCCTCCCAATTTCCTGGTGTTTTTTTCCCCTACTAAGTCCACTTGGTGCTGCCTCTATGTGCTTGAGGGTAGGGCCATCTACTGGAGCATGGGTAGTCTCCAGGGGCCACATCTCTGCAGAAAAACTGACTCTCTTTCCCTTACAGCACCTATCAGTTGCTGGGCTAAGTATGGGACCACCTCTCCCATCCATGCTGGGATTCTGTTTAGCTGGACCTTGGGCATGCAGTCACAGCTGATGTGAGTTCGTCCGTACCACTGCCCTATTGTTTCCAGAAATCACAGTTCTGCTGTAGTCAGAACTGCCTCTGGCTCTTCCAATCTATTCACCCCCTCTTCCTGGATGATCCCTTAGTGTTGTGTGTGTGTGTGTGTGTGTGTGTGTGTGTGTGTGTGTGTGTTATAGTTGTCTCCATAAGGCTGAGAGCTTTGAAGTCTCTCACTCTCTGAACATTGTCCAGTTGTGAGTCTCTGTGTTAATCACCATCTATCACAAAAAGAAGCTTCACTGATGAGGGTTGAGAGACGTGCTAATCTGGTAAGCATTTATGAGTTTAATACTCTTTAGCTGAACACAAGTAGTAGGTTTATTTAATGACTGGGTTCATTCCCAATAAACCATCTTGGATATCACAAGCCTTCCATCATCAACACACCAGGGAAATTCTTTTGAAAAATATTTTATGGTTTTTGTTAAACTTCATAAATGATTAACTTTATTCATCATATATTAAAATGCCCAAAAGGGAATTGCTGTATTTCATATTGCCATGGAAACTTGCATCATTAAGCTTCAGATGAAAGTATCCTATCTTCTACCTTTAATTCAAATAAATCTTATAAGAAATAAACAAATAAAAGCTATCAGGAAAATATTTGCTGTTATAAGGATCTGATACTGTGAATGCTCAGCTAGCACATTTCTGTTTTTTCTGGAAATGGCTCCACTCTACCAGCAGAGGTCACCCTGTGCATACCGGGCCAAAAGTTTAAGTTTATTTGTATCTTAGCACTCGGCTTAGCAGTCTCTGAGGGGATGGTACTGTTCATTGTGTGGGCAGACCAAAACTAGTTGTCCCTACACAACTCTGTAGAACCTTGAGATTTTGTAAGACACCTCTCAGCATCAACATTTAGGAGGACCTGAGTTCAGCCTTAGTCCTCCTGACTGTAATTACAATTGTGTGACTGTTTTGGGACATTCCTATCAAAGTGTCCAGAGTTGAGTTGAGACAAGTTAGCAAAAATGAGACAGCTCTGTTTCTATTCTGTTAGACCAATTCTACCATCATTTTGTATGGATACGGTGAGAGAACCAAGTTCAATTGGAAGGTTAGCTTTGGGTTTACTTGGGGAAGAACTTCTCTATGTAGCTGTAGCCCAGGCTGGCTTTCAATTCACAGACCTGCTTCCAGCTCCTTAGGATTGGGATTAACAAGCATAGGATACAACACCCAGCCTTGGCTTTTATTACAGATTTTCAATATAAAAATTATTCATATATATATACATATATATATATATATATATATATATGTATATAAACTTGGCTGGTGGATTATGAGAATTTATATTCTTCTCATTAAATAGTCACCAGATATTTGGTGTGGAACAATATAGTCAAACATTTTATGCATAGTATGTTCTAAGGTTTAAACCCAGGTAATATTTATTTTAACTGTGCAATGCTAACATAACTCAGATTACTTAATTCTTTTCAACTGAGAAACAAACAAACTGCAGTGACAGAGTGTCACCACTCTGGAGGCAGTAGGACCTGGAGAATGGAGTCGATAAATGAGGTGGACTAAAGTCCCATGCAATAGCCAACCTTATTTAGAGCCTCAGACAATTTATGAGTGTTAGGAAGTTGAGTAAAGTTTTTAGGCGTTCAAACTGGAGACAATAACAAGGACAAGCTGCACCTGGCAAAAACATGTTTTTCCATAGAGGCATATAAAGGCTAGCTTAACATTTTAATTGAATAACTACAGCAAGCAATAATGAGTAATCTTGGGCTAGAGAGATGGCTCAATGGTTATGAACACTGGCTGCTCTTCTAGAGGTCCTGAGTTCAATTCCTGGCCCCCACATGGTGGCTCACAACTACCTGTAATGAGATCTGGTGTGCAGACATGCATGCAGACAGGACACTCTATGCATAATAACAAAATAAATCTAAAAAAATGAGTAATCTGAAGTAAGCTTACTCCTATTTGCTACCCCTGGGAGGAGCATGAAACCATGTTCCAAGAACAATTTTGTATTTTGAAGAAACAGGTCCCAAGAATTCTCCTCATACAACTCCATTCCCGGACCCTGTTCCAACAACAGAGGTTATTGTGAAAATTTCCAAACTATAAGTATTTCAGAAGTGTGTGTGTGTGTGTGTGTGTGTGTGTGTGTGTGTGTGTACTCAAACTGGCCTGGGACTCAAAATCCTCCTGCCTCTACTCCTTGAATGCTGACATTACAAGTATGTGGCACCACATCAGCTTGTTTTTTATTTTTCTGGAGCATTATTTTAGAACTGAAGGCTACAGTTGAAGTATCTTTCTCCACCTTATAAATGTAACCCCAAACAACAAGGTTATCTCATTCTATGTTCTTTACATTGTCACATATATAAAGAACAAAAGTCCTACCACAAAGCACAACAAAGAAACTCCATAAATCTTAACTCTGAATACTTTTAAGAAACAGGAAAAAAAAAAAAAAGAATGTCAAGATGGATGTGGTGATTCACACCTGTGAGACCAGAACTTGAGAAGCTGAGGCTGGAATATGCTGAAAGTTCAAGGTCAGCCTGCGTTACATAGTAAGTACAAGACCAGCCAGCACTACAAAAATGGCTCTGTCTCTAAAATCAACCAAACAACAACAGAAAGAATTTCACTCTCAACACACAGCAAGCTCCCATGAGCCTCCTCCATGGACAATGAGCCCTCTCCTGCTCTCCATGACAGCCACTGCCTTCTTCAACCTTTCTCTTTACCCCCACTCTGGCCTGCCTTCTCAACTCTGCTCCTCTTTCCCTTCTTCCTGTGAACAGTTCCCTGCCCTGGCCTCAATTCTGCATCTTTTCCATTACCTTTCCACAAAAGGTAGGCCTTGGAAAGAATACTCTCAATGTCCACAGAAGAAATGATGTGGGGCGGGACAGAGGACTCGGTGGTTAAGAGCATTGGCTGCTCTTGCAGAGCACCCAAGCTAGGGTCCAAGCATACTCACCACCTCTGTAACTCCAGCTCCAGGGGATCTAATCTAATGTTCCCTAGAAAACACGAACACATGTGCACCCCTATACATACCACATAATTAAAAGCATTTGTAAAAAACCTTTTTAAAACTAAAAAGACGTGATGGAGTATCTCACACTGTCAAAAAGAGGAAGGAAGGGAACTAGTGCTGAGAAGGGATGCTTTTCAAAATGATGTTTGCCTTTTGATTAGTTCTGACAACAGCCAATTATTAACCAAATTTGACATTCTCTGCCTTGACTGTATTATCAAAACTGGAAATATAACTGGTAATCCTTTGACTTGAAGGATATCAATAATTGCTACATTTTACTAGAGGACGAAGACCCTGTGAGGGTGCAGTGTTTGGATGGTCTGATTGATTGCAAAGCTGGGATCAGAATCCAGATCCATTAACCTTAGCCTGCCTTGTCTGTCACAACATATGGCCTTGAGCTACATTTTTAGCTATCACACTGAAATCAGAATGAAGTCTTCCTTAATTTGAGAAAAACCACAATCTCAAAACAGAAATAAAATTATCTTAGTCCAGTGGCAGAGCAATTGCTCAGCCAACGTGGAGCACAAGGCACAAAACCCAACATTATGACCCTGTCAGGGAACCTGAAGAGGCTGAGGCAGGAGTATCAAAAATTTGAGGCCAACTTAAGCTGTTACACAGTTAGAAGTCAAATTTTATCTTTTTTATACTTTTCTTTCTCCATTTTATTTATAGAAAAGAAACAGACAGGGGCTGGAGAGATGGCTCAGAGGTTAAGAGCACTGGCTGTTCTTCCAGAGGTCCTGAGCTCAATTCCCAGCAACCACATGGTGGCTCACAACCATCTGTAACGAGATCTGGTGCCCTCTTCCGGCCTGCAGGCATACACACAGGCAGAACACTGTATACATAATAAATAAATCTTTTTTAAAAAAGAAACAGACAGTATCAGATAATGTGTTTTAATTGCAAACACTTTTTCTCTAAATGACATACTAAAATTTTCAGAAATACAACTTACATATTTTTTAAAGATTTATTTATTATTATGTACAGTGTTCTGCCTGCATGTATGCCTTCATACCAGCAGAGGGCACCAGATCTCATTACTGATGGTTGTGAGCCACCATGTGGGTGCTGGAAATTGAACTCAAGACCTCTGGAAGAGCAGTCAGTGCTCTTAACTTCTGAGCCATCTCTCCAGCCCCAACTCATGTAAAAAGTACTTTCATTGGTAATAAGGAGGATGACTATGATTAAAGAATGTTATATGCATTCAGGAAAAATGTCTAAATGAAATACATTGTTTTGTATTATTAATATACACTAGTAAAAACTGCAAAAGTCACTGCAAATACTCCAAGAAAACCAGATTCAGAAAACATTAAACATTTTGACTACAACTTTTTTTAAGTTTGTGGTATCCTGGATAGGTTATCTTATCCAGTGCCATCATAGATGAGAAAGTCATGAGCACCCTACTCTGGTAGAACAGCCATCTGCTGTGCTGGTTTGAGTGAGAACGGCCCCCGTAGGCTCATATAGTAGACTGCTGGGTTGGTAGACCTGTTTGGGAAGGATGAGGAAGTATGGCCTTTGGAGGAGGTGTGTCACTGGGGGCTGGCTTTGAGGTTACAAAAAGCCCACTCTTCCTACTCCCCATTCCCTACCTCATGTTTATGGATCAGATGTAAGCTCTCAGCTGCTTCTCCAGTGCCATGCTCCCCACCATGATGGCCTCACCCTTTGGAGCTGTGAGCCCATTAAACACTTTCTTCTACAAGTTGTCTTTGTCTTAGTGTCTCTATGGCAACAGAAAACAGCTAAGACACTTGCTTATTGCAACCATCCCAGAACCAAAATGCCACTCGACTCTAGCATCTCTTAAGTAAACCTGCCAAAAGTGATTTAAGTTGTCTCCCTCAGAAGGTGAAGAAATGTCCACTCCAAAATACCTCTATGTTATGTAACCGACCACTACAGTGCATTTCCATCTTGTCAAAATATTGTTCCAAGAAAGCACTTGTCTTTCCTTACCCCAAAATCCCACAGAAATCAACTGGTGTTGACACTTGGTCTTGGGGAAGGCATCTCAACAGGAATGACTCGCAGCCATGATAGGAAGAATGTGAGGCAGCTCATCCACATCTCAATACACCACAAAGCAGAGAGACACTTGAGTTGTCTTTATCCAGATACAAACATGACTGTCCATGGATCTCTGGAAGTAAGGAATGATGGTTGTAAGGATCTACATTTAAGTGATCCGACCCTCTCATTTTTCACTTTTCACATTGGAAGAGATTTTAAAAGAGAATTTCCCATGCTGACAAGGGTACTGAGACATTTGTCCTATGTTATACTATCGGCAAGGATATAAATCAACATATCCTTTCTGGAAAATTATTTGGCAATCATTAAAGGATTTAATTAAAAAGGAGAAAAGATCAAATCCATGATTGTCCAGTTAAAGCAAGTTGTATTTTGGGGTGCACCCGGGAGTGGCCAGCCCGCTGTCTTACCCTAAGCTGGTCTTTTGAGATCCCTTTTACAGAAGAGATAAGGTGTTCATAAGGGTGAGAGAATTGGCTGTTACACACTGTTAGGAAGATACAATGAAAGGAAAAGAACAAGGTAAGGATATACATCATGTGAATGTGGTTACAAGCAGTTTACATCAGATTGGACTTAACTAGAAATAGAAACCTTAGCTTGCAAGGACTTAAAACAGGACAAACAGTAACTTATTCTTAACTGTCTTAACTGCAGACAGAACCCTTAACCTGCAAGGTATATTGTTGCTGTTTTGGTCTCACACAATGAACCATAAATTTAAAGCTAAGAAACTAGTCATGACCTCTGATTTGACAATTTTGCTTCTAAGACTTCGCCTATGTTGGGGCTGTGGAGATGGTTTAGGAGTAGAGAGCACTTGCCACATAACATAAAGATTCCCTGAGCCTTGATTCCCAGCATCCACATCAAAAGTGAGGTGTGCTTCAGGACAGAGGCAGGTAGAGGCTTACAGACCACTAGCCAGTCCAGCAGACACAGCAAGATCCTGGTTCAGTGAAAGAGCCTGTCTCAAAAATGAGGAAGAGAAGCAATTGAGAGAAACATCCAGACATCTGAAAGATCTGGCCTCCATGTGAACCCACATGTGCTGGTGCACTTACACATATGAGGCACATGTACATACACCACACACAAACACACAGATACACACACACACACACAGAGAGAGAGAGAGAGAGAGAGAGAGAGAGACAGACAGACAGATAGACAGACAGACAGACAAATAGAGAATTCAACTAGGAAAGCAATCAGAATTAGAGGAAAAGGAAGTTCTCACTACCTTATTTATAACAATACACACACACACACACACACATACTTATACACACACTAAATAAACAATAACCTAATACATAAGTACTCAACAACAGGGGATTGGCATTTGTTAGGCAGGCAGAGCTTGCCTGTCATCCTATCACTTAGAAGAAAGGTAAAAAGATTATGAGTTTGAGGTTATCTTGGTTTACATAGTAAGACCCAGTCTTAAAAAGAAAAAAAAAAAAATGGAGCTAGGTGTGATGGTGCAGATCTATAACCCCAACACTTGGGACTTGGAGGTGGGAGCAGCAGGGGTTCAAGGCCATCCTTGGCTACTTAATGGGTTTGTGATTTGCCTAGGCTACTCAAGATTTTATTTTCAAAACAGCAAAGCAAACCCAAGTGGCTGGGATGGAGTTCAGCTGGTGGAGTGCTTACCTAGCATAAATGAATCCCTGGGTTCAATTCCCAGCACCACATAAAACTATACACGGGGTGCAGGTCTGTAATCCAGCTTTCAGAAGATGGAGCAGGAGGATCCGAAGGTCAAGGTCATCCTCAGCTAAACAGTGAATTCAAGGCTGGCCTGGCTACTTAAGATACAGTCTCAAAAAAAAAAAAAAAAAGAAGGCAAGAAAAAAAAAAGAAAAAAAAAAAAGGAAATAAAAACAAAATGACAGTAGAAGATTCACAAGAGAGTTATAGTTTGAGCATAGATTGGAAGAATAACCACAGCTGCTGAATGCATTGCTACTGAGATTTAGTGGCACATGGAAATGTATAAAATGCATTCCATGGAGAAAGATTGCACCATAGAAAATCCTCATAAATATTTATCATTTGGGGGATGGGGAAGATTCAGTCTATCACTGAGGTATAACCCAGTCTCTCTCTCTCTCTCTCTCTCTCTCTCTCTCTCTCTCTCTCTCTCTCTCTCTCTCTCTCGTGTGTTTGTGTGTGTGTATACATTTTTAAAATTACAAACTGTAAGAAAAGCTTCCCAGTGACTCTCTCTGGTAACAGGATAAAATGGTACTTATTTCTTATTCTATATTTCTCTGTGCTTTGTAGAATTTCTACAATAGACATGCAGTATGTGGGCCAAAGGATACCAATAAAGGATAGAGAAATAGTTTTATGAAACCTGTGACTTCACACAATGAATATAGCCAATAAACATACACACTTTACCCTTGACCTTAGTCAAAAAACCAATAAATAGAATTAAAAAAAAAAAAAACCAAGCCATTCTAAGTTGTCTCTCCAAATGTGATGAGGACATGTATTGGAGAAAGTGTACCTCAGTGCAAAGGGGTGTTGGAGCCACACTTACTGCTACAGTTGTATCTGAAGCCTGTGTCAGCCTCAAGCACATGGCCTTAAGTCCCAGCTCAGCACAGTCTTTCTTCTTCTAGCCCACAGCAATCCAAGCAGAAGCACCTTGGTGGAATGGCCTGGAGCCAGGATGTCTTCCTCCACTCTGTGAGAGCCACAGGAAGGCCAGCTCCTCTCAGAACAGGCAGATGGAGGACACCCTCTTAGCTCCTGTACATCCAGCCATATTGGTACAGACACAACTGTAAGTGGGTTCTCCAGGGCGGAGTGACATGAGTTTTCTCTCAGGGGGTGCTGGGCAAGGCCAGCTGGCATTGCCAGCAAAGCCCTGGCCATTTTCAAGGAAGATAATGGACCAAAAAAAAAAAAATGGAGAGAACTGAAACTGAAGGCCTGAGTGTGGTGATGGGGGAAGAGCTGGGCTGTGAGCACTATAGAGACACTGTCAGGAAATGCCCACTGTTCAAGAAGCCAAGGACTCCATGTGAAGCAAAGAAAGCTCTGGGCTGAGAGCTAGGAACCTGGTGCCTGTCTTTTCTAGTCATTTCTGGAATAGAATTGAGAGGAGTGAGGGACACATAAATTGTGGTGGGTATTGTGTTCCCTGAAATATTGTGTGTTCCCCGAAATAAACATATCTGGGGTCAGAGAACAGACAGCCACTAGAACAGAGCCAGAAATGGTGGCTAGAAAATGGGAAGAGTAAGCCATAACAGAAGTTGGGCGGTGGTGGTACACACCTTTAATCCCAGCACTTGGGAGGCAGAGTTAGCCAGATCTCTGAGTTCAAGGCCACTTTAGAAACAGCTCAGCATGGTGACCCACGCCTTTAATCCCAGGGAGTGGGGGCAGAAAGAAAAAGGTATATAAAGCGTGAGGACCAGGAACTAAAGAGGAAAAAGCATGTAGTTTAAGCTTTGGAGCAACCCAGTTCAGCTGAGAGCCTTTGGGATGAGGACACAGAAGCTTCCAGTCTGAGGAAACAAGACCAGCTGAGGGACTGGCGAGGTGAGGAAACTGTGGCTTGTTCTGTGTCTCTGATCTTCCAGCAATCACCCCAATAACTGGCCTCGGGTTTGAGTTTTATTAATAAGACTCTTTAGGATTCCTACTACAATAAATGACCTGTGGAGTTGCTTCTAGCCTTCACAATGTACACAGAGATTTAAAATGAACATAAACAATAACCATTTTCTAATGAAAAGTTTACTCAATACCCATTACACAAAGAGACACCAGTCAAATAAACCATTGTGCCTCTTCATTGTACTGTGAAATTTCTAATACAGCAGTTCTCAACCTGTGGGTCGAGACCCCTTTGGGGGCCAAATGACCCTTCCACGGGGGTCTCCTAAGACCATCAAAAAACTCAGATATTTATATTATGATCCATAACAGTAGCAAAATTACAGTCATGGAGTAGCAATGAAAATAATTATATGGTGGGACTGTATTAAGTTATCGAAGCATTAGGAAGGCTGAGAACCTCTGTTCTAATAGGTACAATGATCCACTATACCACTTATTTAAGAGGATGTTTTCCACTAAGGTTTGATTTTTCCTCCAGAAGCTTCCCATCCCACTGTCAGTGAGCAGCAAAGGTTTTTATACTCACACACATGTAGGTCTGGTTAAAAGCATGAATCCAGTACGCCAGCACTCTATTTCCTAACTGGCTGATCTTTAAAGATGACTTAAGGTCTCTCAGCTTCAGTTTATCTGTCCTTGAAATAGAAATAATAAGAGCACCGTCTTCCCTGGTACTACTGCAGGGAGAAAATACCTATAGTACCTCTCAGTGTGCCATTGGGAGTTATCTTAATGAAGGAGATAACAAAATGCCAGCTTAAACAAAGCACAGGAATGCTAAAATGTTAGATTTGAAAGACATCTTAAACAGAATCAATTTCAATTAAATCATCTCATTTTTCATAAGAAATCCTAACTCAAAGAGGTTGAATAGGGCTCGGGGACCCATAACAGCCTCTCTCTCCTTCTCTCCCTCCCTTACTCTCTCTGAGTTATTTATATTGGTTCTCTTTGTATGACTACTGTTGGTTAATTAGAAAACACACCTTTCTAAAAAGAAAAAAATATTTGGTAAGTGGCTTGGAAATTATTTCTAACCATTTCTATTACTTTGAATACTTGATTTGCTGCTTATAAGCTTGTAAAACTGCCATTTCAGAGAGTCTTTCCAAGATGAACTTGGCATTTGACTAAACTGCCCAGTTGACCCTTGCCACAGCTCACCCAACCCCGCCTGGCTGAGCCAGGAGACTCTCAGCCTTTGCTCCTTTGCACGCAGCCCGCCCAGCCTGCTTTGCTGCTCCTGGTTTCTCTTGTCACTGGAAGCTAGTCTGAAAAACACAACTATAAGTTTAGACAAGCCATATGTGTTTCATTCATTCCAATGACACCAAACATCTTTTCTAGAGATCAAAACTGGATGTGCAACAGTGTCTGACAGGTAGCAAGAAATCTCAAGGAACACAGAGAGACAGGTAGTGTGTGAGCTCACAAATGAGAAATCTGAGGCCACTATCCCACAGGCAAAGCAAGGAGGGGAGATGGTCGACACGGCTCAGTTATGCACAATGTAGAAAGTCTAGTGTTTACTGCAGAGTGGTTGACATGTGTATATATATTTCAAACTAACTCCAGGTGGTGGTGCACGCCTTTAATCCTAGCACTCCAGAAGCAGAGGCAGGTAGATCTCCGTGAGATTGAGGCCAGCCTGGTCTGTACAGTGAGGTCTGGGCTAGTTAGAGCTACACCAAAAGACTCTGTCTCAAAATATATATATATATATATTTTTTTTTAAATTGGAAAAAAAAACTAACTACAAAGATTTTGTAGTAAGCCATGAAGAAATAAAAAATATTTAAAGTGACAGAAATGATTTGATCATTTCAATATGGTTACATGCATCATGTTATACTGTATAAATAAGTTCCATTATTTGTGTCAATTTAAAAAAAAAGTAAAATAAAATAAGCCAGACATGGTGGTGTAGGCTTAGAAAGACTGGCTTTTAAGAAGACTGAGGCAGGAAGAAAACAAGTCAAGGCTAGCCTGGGCTACAGACTGAGTTCAAGGCTAGCTGGAAAATTGAATGAAACTCTGTTGCAAAATAAAAAGCAAAAAGAGGACCGGAGATACAGCTCAGTGGTGGAGGGCTTGCTTAGTATGCATAAGGCCCTTAATTAAATCCCCGTTTCCACAAAAATATAGTGAAATAAAACTTTAATAATGATGATGATGATAAAAAGAAACTAAACAAATAGGAGGCAAAGGAGTTAATGTCTTTCCTGTGGTTTCTGGGTGGCTAGGGACACATCAGTCCCCCCAGTAACCCGGTTAGTCACATATTATGATCCCTATTTCAGGTGAAAACACAGAAGGTCAGAGGGCAACTTGCCTGAAGTCATGCAGCCAGGAAATGATGGATTTGGAATTTGAACCCAGGCCACTGCATTTCCAAACTACATCTTTTAAGTACTCTTGCTCCAGTTTCATGCTCCTCATGGCATTCAGTTGATGGAGAATCTCTTCACATAGAAAACGAAAAACGGTTTTATAGTGTTCCTACAGTCCAGTCCAGTCATGTATTTAGAGACAAGAAATCCTGTATGAAATTCACTAAAACGTATCCAGCCTCTGGTAAACATTACCAAAACACTCAAGGTGAATCGTAGACTCCTCCCAAGTAGTGGGGGGCATAAGGCTTTATAGTTCTACCTGGCATTGTTTCTGTGTTTAAGCAAGATCTCACTCTCTTCCAGGCTGGCCTCAGCGCTCATTCCTTCCATCCCTCCCTCCAGGGGTAGGGATTACTGTTAGGCACCACCAAACCCTGCTGTTAACATGGCTTTCATAAACTACGAATTCAGACACATGCTATCAGAAATGAGAGGGACTTTTCACAGATAGAGCAAGAATTGTCCACATTTTATTTCCATAAGGCTTGTCTCTAAATTCAGTGTCTTTGTGATGATCCATTCCTCTTTCCTAGCCTTTCCGGGAGCAGGGATTCTGTGTTCTCTTTACTGGCTTTTGCTCAAAGTGTTTTTTCCAGTCCACTTCCAGTGGAGAACAGATGTAGATGCTGGCCTGCTCCCCAAATCCTGCAGCTAACTCCGGCCTCCACCATTCCCCACAGACTGAGTAGTGCCGAAGTAGAAAATGACTTCAACCCGTGGCTGAATCGGCACTGCTGCCAATCCAGTGTCGGCTCAAAGGAACCAATTCTATTTGCCGCCTTTTTTCTCCTCCTCAGTTCATGCAGAGCATTTACAGGGTACACCACATTTCGGTGATTTAAGGTTCCTTTCTCCCTCCTCTGGCCCAGCATCATCATTTGTCAGTTCCCTGGACTCTAACAGCAGAAGGAACAAAGTCTTTGGAAAACCTGAGACACACAATAGATCAAGATTATCTGGACTTGGCTACCATGCAAATGACCGTGAGCTCAGACAGAAAATACAGCTACAGCAGGTCTTTAAAAAAGTAACTGCTGGAGAGATGGTTCAGCGATTAAGAATACATACTGCTCTTGCAGAGGACCCAAGTTCTGTTCCCAGTACCTACATCAGGCAGGTCACAGCTGCCTATAACTCAACTCCAGAGGATCCTACACCCTCTGCTGACCTCCTCAGGCATTTCCACTCATGGCCACACACATACACAAAGTTAAAATGAAAAATAAATCCTAGAAAAGTAAAAGAAGACAGAAGAAAGTAACTGGGCATCATTTAAAACATGAATAAGGTCAGCACATGGGAGTAGAGGAGCAATACCACAGAACTTCGAGACACGCATGCGTACTAATGTAAGCTTTGTCATTTCCGAATCACTGACAAATACAGGAAACTGTCCTGTGTTGATAAAAAGCAGAGGAGAGGACAGCCATCACTAACATGATCTTTTATTCCAGTAAAGCTACTGCAGAAATCCCCTGCTGCTGCATCGACATAAAAGGACAGGATGGCATCTTCACGGCCCTCAAACATGATGCTCACAGTCCTGCAATTGGTACAGCTGAGCATCTTCATGCATATTAAACAGAGGCATCATGTTTTGTCCTCTGGGCAAATCTGGGGGCTCAAAAATCTACCCAGGGTCTTCTTTTCTACTTTTTTCAATAAACCGAGACTCTGGCATTCCATTAAACAACCATACTGGCCACATTCACTTATTCACTCACTAAATATTTGATTTCCAGTCATGAATCAATTACTGTCTGAGACACAGGAAACAAAGCTGAACTGGAAAGACCAGGACCTTGCTCTCAGGACCAGTCCGACTCCATTCTCTAAGGGCAGATTGTAAGCACCTTCATCAGCCTAGGAAATATGTGGTTCTTGGGAGTGATATTTCAAAGTGACTATGCCTTTCTGCTGATATCCATAGCTTTTTCTTCTTCAAGGATTTTTTTTTTAAGCTACAAAATGTACAGCCCTGCATGATAAGGAAGCAATAAAAACCTGGAGACTTGAAAAGAGTCATTTATTGCTCCCCTAAAGTGTCAACAGAATAATGTTAAGACTCAGGGGACGGGGTGGGGGCTCTCTCCAAGGCACTCAGATCACTGATCTTTGAGACATATAAGGCTATAGAGATACCTTGTTAGTTTTTGTTAACAATGTTTGAAGAACTTTTACGAGTTAGCACAGAGGATTAGGCCAAGTAAATTCTCTGAGCAGGCAGTATAAACAAAATGAATGATAATTACTCTCTTCGAAGGGTCACTGGACTGACACACTGTTTTGATAGAGAAGGAAACAGTCCTGCAAGAGGCAGAGTGAACAACCTGAAAGGCAGAATGTAGTCAAGGGAAGGACCTGGGAAGTGAGGGACCATAGCAAAACAGTGTCTGCATGTCAGCATCTGGCCAATGAAGGTTCACTTCCTCCATCAGAAAAGGTTAGGAGGAAAGGAAGAGGGGAATAAGCAGGGGTGAGGCCTCAGCTAGGAAGAACAGGAAGCCTGGACAAAATTGTCAAGTGGCAGCCTCCTGCCGCAGCCAATGGAAACCTGAACTCAAGGAGTCACAGATTGGGATTCAGATGAGATTTAATAGTGAAGGTGACCAGAGTGCCTCTGTTCTGCAGAGGTTGGGGCTTTAGGACAAGATGGCAGAGTAATTACAGACCCAGAGGAAGCATCAGATTGATTTAGGCACAGAGTACAGACATCTTACCGCAAAGGTTATGCTCTGGGGATTGAAGTATAGGAGTTTTCATCTTGGTGTGGTGGCACACACCTATAAACCCAGCACCCAGGAGGCTGAGGCAGGAGAAACAGGGGTTTGAAGCCAGTCTGTGCTACATAGTGAGTGCCTATCTCAAAACCAGAACGAAAAAGGAATTTTCCAGGAAGACAAATTCAGAAGACTGAGTTTCAACTTCAAGAGCAGCATGTGCAAAGGTGATAAATTAGAATCAGGTGCTATGGCTAAGGGTGGGCTCTGGACACCCACAAAGCAAAGCTAGCAAAGTGTTGTGTTCTCTCTCTCTCTCTCTCTCTCTCTCTCTCTCTCTCTCCCCCCCCCCCCCAGGATCTTACTGTGTACTCAGAATGGTCTTGAACTTGCTATGATCAGGTTGTTTTGTTCAACTTCATCTTGAAAATCATTTTAAACTTACAGAAAAATGGCAACAACAAAAGAAATTACATGGCAGTGCATTGGGAGGGTGAGGCAGGAGAATTACAAATTCAAAGCCACCTTGGGCTACATAGTAAGAATCTGTCTAAGAACTAGAATAAACAGAAACAGATTTCACAGAGAACCATTCCAATTGTCAGCTCTTGCCATTATCAGTCTCTCTGTCTCCACACCCCATTCACACAACGTTTTAGCATCCAGAGAGTAAACCACACAAAGGCACTGAAGCGAGTATAGAAGTATCAGAACCATCAGGCCTGCGGTTCAGCTCAACGCAAGTGTCCATGACTGAGACCAATCCACAGGCTCACAAAAAGGAAAGAAAACAAGGACAGCAATGCTCAGGAAGACAGGAAGACCTTCAAGAGTATATTAGGTGTCTGTAACTACAATAATGGGCAATCAAGTGGAGTGGGCATTCCCTGGTATGAGAAGGACAGAGATGTTAAGGAAGGAAGAACTTTTGCCATTGAGTGTGTTTGAGGGAAACTCTGGCTTTGGAACTTGGTACTTGAGTGGTCGAGATTGTGACAACACAAAAGTTAATGATAAAAACAACAGAATATGCATGTATAGATGTATAAATCTTGCCTATATACATATGTATAATTCTGTTTATATGGTAAGCATTGTTTCAAATTCTTTAAATAAATTATTTCATGTAATTCTTGTAACAATCCCTCAAAGTTAATAACTTTATTTTATAGATGTTTTAGGGCAAAGATGATGGTGTCTGCTTCTGAAACTAAGTATAGTCTACTCTATCTGGAAGCTCCCAGATAGGAAAGGGGCAAGAGAAATGTAGCGCCATAGAACTATCTTAAAATTTTTGCAATATTTGGTATCCATGGTTAAAAGCACTTGCCGCTCTTACAAAGATCCTGGTTTTGGTTCCTAGCACCTCTATGGTGGCTCATAACCATCTGTAACTCCAATTCTAGGAGCTCCAGCACCCTTTTCTGATTTCCCCGGTCACCAAGCTCATCATGTATGCCTGCATACAAGCAAAACTCATACACATGAAATAAATAGATATAAAACATTTGTGAAGGAAATTTAGAACATTTCACCTTCACTTACACCAGGAGATAAACTGCTACTCTTCAGACCTCCAATCTTGGCTGAAGCCTGTACTTATCTTACATGTAACTTTGTGTCTGTAAATGCTTTAGATTATATATTATATTAGTATCGCCCACATTAACAAAACTAATCTAACATGTGAAAAGTAGGAGGCACTTTTGATTACAAATTGCTTTTAAATTAGATGAGCCAAGGTTGGGTACAGAAATGGCAAATCATTTTAATTTCCATTTAAATATTTTAAAGTCTTTAAATATCACTGGAATGAAAAATCAGCATTTCCCAAGCGCCCCCTTGTGGCTTGGACTAATGATCCCCAAATTCCTGATAGATGGTAAGTGGAGAACGTGACAAGAAGTCAGAACAGGGAAGCAGAGTTTCTTTTTCTGTGCTGGGCATTGAGCCCAGGGTCGTGCACTTCCCAGACAAATGCCTGAGCACGCCAGTGCACACCTGACTAGACGTTCCATCCTGAAAGCGGTCCAGAGTGATTTCCATTGAGTAGCTGCTGTGGCAGCCTGCCCCGAAAGTGCTGGAAACGAACCTTTCAGAGACACGAGGAAAAAAAGATCATTTCTCATCTTCTATGTGAAAGATGGGAAACAGATCGCCAAAGGTCTCCAGGAATGTAAATGTCAAAATGAAGAGCAGAGCCCGGTACCTCCTTAGTCCTCGTCACTGCGTGATTAATGGGAGAACACTGTCTAATCCAATCCCTCGCAGGGAACTGAGTTCTGCAGTGTTCCCTGCACCTCTGACCGAGGACAGCGCAAGGAAAGCTGCCAAGAGATATTCTTTGAAGATAAGCTCTTCCCTTTGCAGTATGTGGCATACACCAAAGATTGCCTTTAAGGGGGTGAAGCGAAATAAACAGGAGAAAGCAGTCCTCACAGGATGCTGAGTTTCTTCTCATGAACTAGTCTGTAACTCACACTGGAGAATCCTGGGCAGGAGCCCCACCCTCAAACACCACAGCACTGCCTGTCATTCGACATTCAACTTTTTTTTTTTTTTTTTTTTTTGGTTTTTCGAGACAGGAAAAAAAATTGGTAGGAAATAAATGAAAATTAAGGTAATCTTTACTGGGATTGGTCATTTTTTGGTGCATTCTGGGCTGAGTCAGTAAGGAGGCCCTACTCTTTGTGCATGCTCAAGGCCCAATCAGAGAGGTAATCAATCATGTGTAACTCTCCAATCAGAGGAGTGTGTGGGAGGCCAGCTCCCACCTTTTACAGGGTTCCTATGAGGAGGAGAGAGGAATAAGGAATTCGTAGATAGAAAGATAGAGGAGATGAGACAGACAGAAACACCGGATAGCTCTGAGAGGACCAGGATCAAAATCCACCAGCCCCTTCTCTTTCTTCAAAAGGGCTTTTTATAACAATGCCAAGGGGCGGGGCAAAAGACCTTGCCCTTGCTAGATCAAAGCACACCACACAGCCCAGTGCAGACCCTTCTACACACCTGGTAACCACACTTGTGGTCAAGCCATACCCTTATGCAGCCCTGCAGGTAAAGCAAGCTCAGCTCTCTCTAGGAAACCTCTGTGGGCCACCACAGGAGTGATTACTTGTGCTATATACCTAGCTCACGATCCACCATGGCCATGCCCTTACTTTCAAGGTGACCTAACTCCTGTTTCATCCCTGTAATCAAATTTCTCTCAGATGGTTTTTCGGGTCCTTCACCTCTGCGCGCGCTCTCTTTCTCTCGCTCTCTTCCTACACACACACACACACACACACACACACACACACACACACACACACAAATTTACTTTATGAAGTTCTGAGCTGCTCTGGCATTCAGAGCCGACCTTGGAGGTTTGGGAGGCAGAGGCTATTTTCTTAAAGTCAGACCAGCAGCATGGACTTCCCCTGAGAGCTTGTTAAAAATGCAAAACCTCAGGGCTCCACCCTGGCCCTTCAGAAGCAGAACTGTCACTTTAACAAGACCCCAGAGGGCTTCGTATTTACTTTAGTGTTTGAGAAACGCTGCCCTGAAAGACGGTTTCTGAAAGCTGTGGCTGGAAAAGCAACTAAAGGTCACCCAGGCTAGATCAGAAACCATGGTTCCAAGCACAAATTGTAGAATATACGAGAGTCCAGTTTCCTTCTCTCTTCCAGTCACACGCTTCCTTTTACCCATGACGATGCATTTGTTTCCAAATGCAGATAGTGGTGAAATTATTAAGGCAACTCCACGTAGTCAAAAGGGAGATTTATTTTGTAGGGTAACTTACAAGTGAGGGATAGGTTACAGGGTCTGGGAAAGGCGTAGCACAGTCGAGAGGTGTTCTCGGAAGAACTCTGCTCGGTCTACCTACAGTGTCCAGGGTCCAGGAACCAAGAGAGCCAGCCCATCCGGATCCTGGGTCTTCAGGGCGTGACAGTTACTGAAGCCTCAATGGGGGTGGTCCTTCCAGATCAAAGCTGGAACGGCTACCCACTACATGCAGAGAGTACTGCCTAGCAGAGTTCAAGCATCCTCACTTGAAGTTGATTATGGAAGAAGCCAGCAACTCCCAGCATGTAATGAGATACTCGGACCTCAGCAAATTACTAGGGTTTTCTTGATTAGTTACTTCATCAATAGTATGGAGTCAGTGCTATCGATCTTATGATCTTATGTATTTCCCAAGGATGTTAAAGATCCAAGAATTCCTAGTCTCAGGCTGGGGAGATGATGGCTCAGTAAGTGAAGGGCTTGCTGTGCATAAGTCAGGACCAGAGTTAGGATTCATCCATGGCCTCCCACACCGAATCCATTGCAGTTAATAAGAGGCTTATCACTTCTCCCCAGGTTCCCCATTTATCCTCACTGCCACTGCTCTGGTCCTACATAATATGTTGCTAAATCCCAGCACTTTTTGGTGCCTCTGCTTCTGATGCCCTTTAATCTACCTTTTAGTCTGGAATTAGATGGATTCTTTTCTCTTTTAACGTGTGTGTGTGTGTGTGTGTGTGTGTGTGTGTGTGTGTGTGTGTGTAGAGTGTGTGCATGCTATACCATACGTGCAGTCAAAGGACAACTTGTGGATGGGTGCTTCAAGGCCAATTTGGTCAACATAGTGAGTTCCAGGACTACATAGCAAGACCCTACCTAAAACAAACAAACAAACAACAATAAAAACTCAAGAAAGAAAGAAGAAAATATACAAGGAAGAAGTGACATGAGGAACTAGGTGATGGACACATGAGTGTTTATTGTGTTATATTTTGTAAAACTAACCATCATTTTAAAAGCATTTCATATTTATGGATGAGATTAATAAATGATTTTCACCTATAAAACATTTAATAAAATATTAAGAGCTTATTTTTTATTTATAATAAATTGTCTCTGCCATAAGCCACTATTTCTGTTTGTGGGTTCAAGATGCCAGTGGGCCTATGTTGGTTTCAAGATCACTACCTAAACCCCAATTCTGAGGATGCATTCTACCCCTACACTAAATCTAGTACTACACATTCAGTTAAAACAGAAAGTAGCAAAAATCCTGGCTTTGATACTTACCAGCTATTCTATCTTAAGAATGTTGTCCTCAGTTTTCTAACCCACAAAATGGGACTAAGAACTCCAACTTTACAGAGTTACTGGAATTACTAAAATAGATAAGTGTGCACCAAGTACTTGGGGCCCAGTGCTACCAATGTGTTAACTTCCTTCCCCATCATGAAATAAATAGGTAACAGTGAGTACCCTAGTTAGTATGCAGCTATGGATGTTGTTAACAAACAAATGTAACCTGTGCACTGTTTCACTTAACTGACTATGCAGATGTCAGTGAGTGGCTACTGTCTGTCTAATATTTTGGTAACGGAAGAGTAACTTCACCCTCACAGATGAAAACTCAGAGCCAGATCCCTGGAGATTTTTCTGGACCATACCATGTACTTGAAGTTACAGAAGCTAGGAAGATGGCTGAGTGGATAGTAGTGCCTGCTGCATGTGTGTGAAGACCTCTGGTACCCACATAAAATAAGCCAGGTATGGCCATATGTGTCTGTAATCCCAGCACTGAATGGTTGGAGGGGTTGAGACAAGAAATACTGGGGTGGGCTGGCCAGCCAACCCAACTGAAAAACAAACTCCAGGTTCAGTAATAGACAGATCTTGAAGGAATAAGGTAGAAAGTAAGAGATCAGGAACCTGATATTCCCCTTCTAGAATCTGCAGGCACATGCCTGGACAAGTGCTCCTATACACACATGCACACACATGCATATACTACACACAAACACACATGCACCACACATATGCCAAAATGAAAAAAAGAAAGAAAGAAAACTAGTGGAGTTACAGATATGTTGCTCTGAGCTAGTAAAATGTTTAATAAATAATGACAATGTGACCCTTTCTGCCAGCTTGGTACTTAAGGCCATTCATACTCTCTGCTTCTGCTGAGTCATCATTGAGCTGGAGCATATGATTTCCTGAAGCTACCTGGAAGGCTGGCTATGTCATCTCTGGGCATAATGGATCCCAAATATATATCCCACCCCCCAGGGGCCAGCAGGGAGAGGACTGAACTCCTGGGAAGTAAGATGGTGTTTTGTTCTAGTTTACGAAAAATAGCATTAGATTTCATTCCCAGAAACTGTCCCCTGAATGACTCAAGACAGAGCTAAGGAAACAGAATGCACATTTTAATTGATTATTTCTTTGAGCCAAATCACAAGGTGCCTGATAAATTTTTAAATTCTCAGTGAGCTAGTTGCATTCAGAGTAACTCCAAAAATGATGTTCTAATTGAGAATGGTACAGGCATGCTAGTCATCAATTATTGCACACCAAATTGCTGTTTTGACTAGTTGTTGTCTGTATGAAAGGTGTCTTCTACATCCTCCCTATCTGCTTTCTCCTTCTTTTTTGTTTATCAGTTCTCAAATTTAGGGACAGGCTTCTAACCTTTCCTCCAATTAATAATTCCAACACTTGCTTGGGTCATAGAATTCGGAGGTGGAGACTGTGCTGTTACCTGAATTCCCCAAGATCTTAGACTTTAGCTGAATAGTTTTGTAACTGCAAGTGTGTATCAGAATCAGCCGGACATTGTAAAACACAGGCCACTGGTCTTCAGTCCTGGAGTTTCTGATGTAGTATGTGTAGGGTCTAGAATGTGTAGTTTGAGCAAGTTTACAGATGTTATTGATGCTTTGGGTTCAGAAATCATACTGTAAGAATCAAGTATCTAAGTTCATTATAGGGCGAGATGCAGAGGTCTATCCTCAGGTAACTCAGTAGGTTTTCCAGAGGGCTGCTCTCTAGGGCAGGGCTTCTTAAGCCTTGTGCCTTTTTCCTTTCTGTTGTGTCCAGGTATATTTTGTATGTTGAATGTATCCCCCACCACACACTATCTCCCTTATTCTCTCTTTTGTTCACCTAGATAGGTTGCTGTGGCTTGTTCTGCTTCTCTGATCTTCCAGCGTTCACCCCAATAACTGGCCTCAGGTTTGATTTTATTAATAAGAACCTTTAAGATTCCTGCTACAAGTAGTAACCAAGATACTGAGGCAATCTTAATTTCTGTAATAGAATTGTCTCCAGTTATATCCACTTTTCTATGAATAATGTAGCTTCATTCCTCTTATTGCTGAAAAACTTCCATTGTACTGGCAAGTTTTTGTTCATTTCACACAAATCCGAATCACCTGAGTAGCCCCAGCTGAAGAAGTGTCCCAGTGGCTAACTTTCATAGGAGCCCCATCCACCGAGGGCAATGCCATCCCTAGGCTGCCTGGGGAGAAAGCTGAAAAAGCTGGAGGCAATCATTAAGCAAGCAGCCTTGTTCCTCGGCTGCTGCCTCAGTTACAGCCTCCCTGTCCCTGCCTTAGCTTCCCTTGATGAGGGGCAGTCACTTGGATGGATACAATGAGATAAACCCTTTCAGGTCACTTTCAGTCATGGCATTTATCAAAGCAACAGAAAGCAAACTAAGGCAATGCATATATACCACTCTTCCTTTATTCAGGCCTCTGTTGTTGGACACCTGGGTTGGTGCTATAACTTAGCAACTGTGAACAGAGTTACAATAAACATTGTTGTGCAGTCCTCTGTGATATGTTGAACTGGACCCAGGAGTGGTATAGCTGGGTCATATTGTAGATCTATTTTTGTTTTATTTTGAGGAATCTCCATGCTAGCTCCTATAGGGGCTGAACTAATTTACTTTCCTGCCAGGGTGTAAAAGGGTTCTTCTTTTCTTGGCCAAATATTATTTCTATGCTTGAGATCATTTATGTAATGTATTACATTTGCAAATATTGAACCATCCTTACATCTCTGGAATGAAGTCAACTTAATCATAGTGAATGATCTTTTTAACGTGTTCTTGAATTTGGCTTTTAAATATTTTATTAAGAATTTTTGTTTGCATGTTTATTAGGGAGTTAGCCTTATCTGTGTGTGTGTGTGTGTGTGTGTGTGTGTGTGTGTGTGTGTGTGTGTATCAGGTTTTGGTACCAGAGTGAGGTCAACTGCATAAGAAGAGTTTGGTAATATTTTTTCCTTTGCTATTTCATGAAGTATTTGGAGATTTGGTGGTAGTTCTCCTTTCTTATAGAATTCAGCAGTAAATTTATATTGACTTGGATAGTTTTGCTTTGAGAAACTTTAAAAATTATTGCTTCAGTCTGAACATTTGTTATACAGTTGTGTTTAAATTATCTTATCTTGTTTTTAAAAAAATTTTTTTATAGGGATGGTTTCGAGACAGTGTTTCTCTGTGTAACAGCCTTGGCTGTCCTGGAAATCACTCTGTAGGCCAGGCAAGTTCAAACTCACAGAGATCTGCCTGCCTCTGCCTTCCAAGTGCTGGGATTAAAGGCGTGCACCACTACCGCCCAGCTTGATTTAATTTTTATAGGTCATATGCATCTAGAAATTCACTCATCTTTGTTAGATTTTGTTTTTTAATTTGATGGAAGATATGACATTAAAGTATGGTCTAGTAATTTTCTTAATTTCATTGGTATCTATTGTAGTGACTCCCTTTTCATACCTAATTTTATTAATTTAGGTCTTCTCTCTCTTTTGATTAGTTTGGTAAAGGGCTTGCCAATCTTGTTTAATATTTTGAAGAAACAATTATTTGTTTCATTGATTCTTTGTATGTTTTAATTTCTATATTATTACATTCTTCCCTATTTTTAATTACTTCTTTTAACCTACCAATTTGGGATTTGGCTTATTTTTGTTCTGCCAAGGTCCTAAGGTGCATCATTAAGTTATTTATTTGAAATTCCTCTAATTTCTAAATGTAGGCACATATAGCTGTAACTTTTTTCTTAGGGTCGTTTTCATTGTGTTTCATAGATTTATTGTATTGTGTTTTATTTTCATGCCAATCTAGGAATCTTTAATTTTCTTCTTGATTTCTTCAATGACACATTTGTCATCCCATAGTGTCCTGTTTAACCTCCACGAGTTTGTGTATGTTCCATAGTTTCTCCTGCTGTTGATTTGTAGTTCTATTCCATATTTACTGGATAGAACACAATAAATTATTTCAGTTGTCCTATATTCATTAAGACTTGACTCGTGTCCTAATATATGGTCTATTTTAAAGAAATTTCCATGGGCTGCTGGGACTTGTATGTGTTCTTCAGTGCTTGCAACATCTGTTAAGTCCATTGATGTTATTTGAATAAGAATAGCCCCATAGGTTCATATATTTAAGTGATTAGTCACCGTGGAGTGGCACTATTTTAAAGATTAGGAGTTGTATCCTTGTTGGAAGAAGTGTGTCACTGGGGGTGGGCTTTGAGGTATCAAAAGGGCCATGCCAGGCCCAAGATGTCTTGCTCCTTCTCAGTCTGCTGCCTGAAGATCAGGATGTAGTTCTCAGTTACAGCTGCCATGGCAAGCAGCCATGATGATAGCAGATAAGCCTCTGAAATTGTGAGCAAGCCCTCACTTAAATGTCTTTCTTTTATAAGAGGTGCCTTGATCATGTATCTTTTCACAAAAAGATCAGTGCCTAAAACAATTACCCTATGACATCATCTAATTCAGCAGTTCACTTTTTGCTGGGATGACTGTTAATTGGTGAGAGTGAGGTATCAAAGTCCCCACCACTATGTTGCCTGGGTTAGTCAGTGACTTGATATCTTGTAGTATTTATATCATGAAATTAAGTACACCTGTGTTCAGTGCACATAAGTTTAGAATCATGGAGTCCTCTTGGTGGATGTTTCACTAATCATGAAGTAACCATCTTTTCCTTTTCTAACTAGCGTTAGTTTGAAGTTAACTTTGTCAGATATTAGAACAAAGATATATACTTGTTTCCTGGATTTGCTTGGAGTTTTTTTTTTTCCTATCCTTTTTGCCCTAAGGTAGTGTCTGTATTTTGTTTCTTGGTGGCAGAAAGAGAGAGAGAGAGAGAGAGAGAGAGAGAGAGAGAGAGAGAGAGAAGGACGCTACCTTTTAATCCATTCCGTTAGTCTTGTGTTGCAGGAGAATTGTTCATATGGCCCTTCTACTGTTCCAATAAAACCACCTTGAATAAGAGGACAGAGTCAGCAATTGGCTGGCCAGGACCAGCCATAAAGTTGCTGGAGGACTGAGGAGGACTGCTAGAGAGAGACAGAAGAGAGACAAAGGATTCCATGGAAATTTCCAGGGCTGGTGGATCAGGAGATATGTGGAGAGAAGGTCAGCCAATTCCTTGGATTTATCAGGTCTTTATATTAATTCCTGACTTCTGAGTTTTTATTATACTGGAACAATTTAGGTAATCATTTCATCTGGCATCAAACTTGGGGTCTTAAATCACACTCCAGGCATCAAAGCTGCCACAGCTGTGCAACGCCCCCCACCCATCCACCGCACCAGCCATTTCTGATTGGTGGGCCTCCTGCACACTAGCATGCCATCATCCCTGCTTCAGCCCCACAGCTGCATGAGTGGGTGTCTTCAGCCTGGCCACCAGCCTTGCAGAGCAGCAATAGCCAGCAGAGTACACTCCCAGCCATCCATGCCAACACTGCTCCTTGGAGGGCAGATTGGTTTTCTCTCACACTGTCCTGCCCTCCACTGCCAGCTACAGGCAGGGCAGTCCTATCCCACACTGCATCCCAGTTGTGCAGCTTTCTCCTAGCAGTTTCCTTATGTTAGCTCTTCAGACAGCTCAACCCCTCCCCACAAGGTGCATGAGCAGCCACAGTGGCCCACAGCTCAAGCATGTGTTGTTACCTGTGTCATGAATCCCCTAGAGACCACCAAGGAGCCAGTTTCCAATGCAAGCACACAAGGGTCTTTTTATTGTCAGGTTTGAACCTATACTGCCACCCAGTGGAAATGCAGCAGCAGCCCCAGGGCTCAGGGGTAGGAGAGTTTTTAAAGAAAAAACAAAAAAACAAAAAACCACAAGTCTGGAATTACATGCCTTGGTACTTTCGAATTGGGTGAAAGGAATATGGAGCAAGATGATTTTTTGAAACCATTGGTCTAGATTTTCAGCACAAAACCACGTTTGAAACTATTGGGTTAGACTTTTGGTATGAAACCACAACCTGCTGACAGGATATCTGGATATCTACAAGGGCCACAATATAAACTGCTAATAGGATGTCTGCAGGAGCATCTGGATCTTGTTAAACTTTACTGCCCTGTTTCTTAATTGGCTGCTTCTAGGATATCTGTTGGAGTTGTCATGGCACATTTCTGAGGTTCTTCCTGGAACTGAGTACAGCCCCCGGTCACCAGGTGCTCTAAGATGGTGGCCCTTGCCTAAGATGAAATCTGCAAAGTCAAGTCTAGGCCTTCATATTGCCTTTACATGTGCAATTAGCATGGCTTGAGGCACCCTGTCATATGTGCCCTCTGTGCTAATATAGTCAAACATTGTCACTGCAGCTGATTACCCTCACATAGATTTGCCTATGCTGTCAGCATCACCAGATCTGGTAAGACACTTGAGAATTTTTAAATAGGTAATTAGATTTTTTTAAAAATGGGGAGGGGTCTTTCCCTTGATAAGAATCAGAACTATTACAACACAGGGTGATTCAGCCAATAGGCTCTTTACAGCCAGGAGTTCCCTTGCCTTCTCTATTACCTAAATGATGGTCTAGAATAGTGGTTGATTTAAAAGACTGCTGTTTTTTACTATACCTTTAAAAGAACAGGATAGAGAAAACTTTGCCTTCACAATGCCTACTTATAATAATTCCCAGTCTATTAAAAGGTATCACTAGAAAGTTCTTCCATGAGGGATGTTAAACAGCCTCACCTTATGTCAATATTTGGTACAACAACCATTGGAAATAATTTGTAAACAGTTTCCTCAATCTATAATTTACCATTATATGGATGATATCTAACTAGATGCTTCAGATGCAGACACCTTAGAAAAGATGTTTGAAGGAGTAAAGAAAATTTTGTCTTGTTGGGGATTACAAATTGCTCCTGAAAAAATACAAAGAGGAGATTCTATTAATTACCTAGGATATAATATAGTTTTACAAGAAATTAAGTCACAGAAAGTACAAATCAGGAGAGATAAATTACAAGCTCTTAATGATTTTCAAAAATAAAGAAATATCTAATCATACTTTAAGAGATATGATTAGTAAACAGAAAGAGGTAATAAAGACCCCCCAGAGATATATTACACTATGCTTTATTAACCCTAAATTTTTAAATGCTAATAAGAAAGGAACAACAGCTGTGGAGAGACATTGGATAGAGAAAAAACCCTCTGAATTAAATCAGCCTGTATATTTTAAAGATGTGTTGAACTCAGAATGGAAACCAAGATATGTGTTATGTTGGGGAAGAGGTTTTGCTTTTGTTTCTACAGAAGACAAGCTATGGATACAACCAAAATTAATAAAGATTAGATTCAAATATGAAAGACTCTTGATTAGAAGTTATAGATCATCAAACAGTGTGGCCATTCAACCTGCCAAGAAGGGAAACTCCTTAAAGTTAAGGTTGGAGCAGGGTTTTAGTTTTGTAGGAGAATGAAAGCATCCAACTAAGAAATCTGAAGACCACTGGACAAATGAGACATTTGAAGAAGGATGAATCATCCAGAGAAAATGTCCCAAGAAAAGGGGTAAATTGGCCTAATGGTATAGCACACTTCCAACAGGATAGAATTTCATAAATCTTCCCAAATGTTTGTTTCTGTGGTCCTCTACAGACACATAATGCAAATGATCTTTTTGTAATCCCAATTCAATTAAAAATTAAAGCTGGCTTTGGAGTTGGAGCATGGCTCTCTCCTTCTCTAAACTTAACCATGCTTGTTAAAGGGAAATTGAAAATCTCTGTCTCATGGCATAAGAGCCACCTGGTATAGGACAGAAGAGAAACCAAAATTAGGGACTATTCTATTACTACTAATCTCATAATCCTTTGGCTTTGAATCTTTAAAACTTTTCTTAAGGTATAAATATTATCTCAAAATGTATAAGATTATATATATATATATATATATATATATATATATATATATATATATATTTGAACTTTCTGTCATAATATTAATAGTCATATAGAACACTAACTAATTCTAGAGATAGGCTTCATCTAGCTTCCTGTATGTGATTTGGGGCTTGAGTCCAAACCAGGTAATTAAGAATGAAATTTATGTATCCCAGATGTATTTAATAGATTTTTGGTTCTTTAATCTCTCTGCTATCTGCTACATATGACATTTAAAATGTTTGTTTTCTGCAGTGAACCATGACCGTTCCTAACAGCAAACCTAAAAGTCTCCAAAAGGATGTTGGGGCCCCATAATGATGAATCCACCTGAATTGTCGTAACACTACTAAGCTGACAAACACCAAAGTCTGCAAACTTCTCAGGACAACTTCAAAGCAGTTAGCTAAGATGGTCCAGCCTTGTAGACTACTCTAGTCAGGACTTCAGATAAGCCTTGCACTCCCCCATCATACCGAGACTGGACAACAGCTAGATCTCCCAGAACTTGATTTCAATTTTTTCAGAGTCCCCTAAAGATCCCCAGACAACAGGAAGTAATTTTAAGAACAAGATGCTCACATTTCCAAGGGGTGGAGTGGTTGGTTTTTGGTCATTTGATGGATGATTGTTGTCATTTAAGGTGGTTGGTTACAAGTTTTTATTAGCCATGGTCAAGGAAGAAACTACGCAATGGAAATTAGACAGGAATCTTACTCTGAAAAGAAAAAGGGGAGATATAGAAATGATAGGATAAAAGGGTAGATCATTGAATCCTCCTTAAAGTAAAAAAAAACCCACTAGTTTCAAATATTTTACATTGGTATGGATTTATGCATATTGATACAAATCTAAGGTTATTTTTTGTTATACTCTGTTAATTGTTTCTATCTCTTTTAAGGTATTATACCTATGCAGCTCATTTAAAAAATGTGAAGTTCTAGTCCTTGAAAGCTAATTAGGATCATAAAGAAATACAGGTGAGTAGAAGAATGCTGCCTTTTAATCCATTCTGCTAGTCTTGTGTTGCAGGAGAATTGTTCATATAGCCATTCCACTGTGCCAATAAAGCCACTTGAATCAAAGGACAGAGTCAGTGATAAGCTGACAGGGATCAGCCATAGAGTTTTGCTAGAGGACTGAGGTCTGCTGGGGGAAGAGAGAAAAGGGATTCTGTAGTATGAATCTCAAAGAGTTCTTATTAATAAGAACAAACCTGAGGCTAGTTATTGGGGTGGATGCTGGAAGATCAGAGAAGCAGAATAAGCCACAGCTATCTCACCTTGCTAGTTCCTCAGGTGATCCTGTTTCCTCAGGCTGGAAGCTTCTGAGTCCTCCTCCACATGAATCTCAGCTGAACTGTGTTGCTCCAAAGCTTAACTACATGCTTTTTCCTCTTTAGTTCCTGGTCCTCACACCTTATATACCTTTTTCTTTCTGCCCCCACTCCCTGGGATTAAAGGCGTGGGTCACCATGCTTAGCTGTTTCTAAAGTGGCCTTGAACTCAGAGATCTGGCTAGCTCTGTCTCCCAAGTGCTGGGATTAAAGGTGTGTACCACCACCGCCCAACTTCTGTTATGGCTTACTCTTCCCATTTTCTAGCCACCATTTCTGGCTCTGTTCTAGTGGCTGTCTGTTCTCTGACCCCAGATATGTTTATTTCGGGGAACACACAATATTTCAGGTAACACAATATCCACCACAGGATTCCAGCAGGATTTCCTGGTCTGGTGGATTGGGAAAACATGGAGAGAGAGCCAGTCAATCCACTCTCTGCTGTTCCTTGGATTCATGAGGTCTTTGTCTCAATTTCTAACTCCTGAGTTTTTATTATACTGCAACAATTTAGGTAACTGTATCAGTCTTAGGTCTTTCAGTTGACCATTTGGAAAGTATTTATATTCAGAGTTATTATTGAAACTTTGGTTTATTCTTCCCAGTAAACCAATGAATGTGTTTATCTTCTCTTTTATCTAATTCCTCTAAGTATCTTCTGTAGAGCTGGCTTAGTGGTGATTAAATCCTCTACCTGTTGTTACTGTGGCAAGATTTTCTGCCTCTGGCAATAGTAAAAAAGAGTTTTTCTGGATATAACAATCTGGGTTGGCAGTTGTACTTGAAATATGTCATTTTAAGCTCTCATGGATTTTAAAGTTCCTTTTTTTTTTTTTTTCCTGAAACTGCCTCTGCCTCATGAGTTCTGGGATTGAAGGCATTCACCACCTCCACTCCCCACCCCCAGTGATTTTAATGTTTCTATTGAGAAATCTGCTGTTACCCTAGTGGGCCTATCTTTATTTTTTAAATATTTTATTTGTTTGTTTGTTTACTTATTGAGGCAAAGTTTCTCTGTGTAGCCTTGGCTGTCCTGGAACTCAGTCTGTAGACCAGGCTGCCCCGGAACTCTCATGTCTGCCCCCTAAGTGCTGTGATTAAAGAGAAGTCTATCTTCGTACATGACTTGGCGTTTCTTTCTGCTTTCCATATACATTGACATCTGTACATCAGTGGCTTACTCATAACATAAGCACATTCTTTTCTGACCCTGTGTTGCAGATGCCTCCTGTTTCTGGATAGCATCTTTTCCCTTAATTTGTAGATGCTTCTGCTTTGGTTTTGTTAAAAATATTTTCTGTGCCTTCAGAATAATATTATCTCGTATGTCTATGACTTTCGTTTTTGGCATATTTTCACATGCATTTTGAAAGTATTTCTCACACTTTCTTTTTTTATCTTTGTCCTTGTTTGCATGTTCTCATTCCTCCACTTGGCCTTCAAGCTCTGGTATTCTGTCCTCCCCTTGATCCATTTTAATAAGGAGGCTTTTTGGTTTACTTCCTGCTTTATATTTCTAGTGCTTCAGTTTGGTTTTTCTCCATTATTTCTATTTCTTTAATTTGTGTTTCATAGCCTGTATGGACTTTCTTATTTCATTCAGCTATTTGTGTTCTCTTAGAATTTAAGAGTTTATTTGTGTCTTCTTTAAAGTTTTTAATATATTCATAAATTCTTTTGAGTTCTGTAATATTTCATATAATACACTCTCACTGGAGGTGATTCCTATGGGGTTAGTCACTTCTAAGTGGCTGTTGGTTGCATAATTGTACTAGGGACTTGTGCACTGAGGATTTCTCTAGGTTGGAAATCTTTTTTTCTTTTTGTATATCTATGTGTATATGTTCTCGTGTGTGTGTGTGTGTGTGTGTGTGTGTGTGTGTGTGTGTGTGTATGTGTATGTTTGACATTGAGTTGTAGATGGATTTTTCTTTGAGCTACCAGCTCATAAAAAACAACATGGAGAGACTTATTGATTATGAAAGTTCAGCCTTAGCTTAGGCTTGTTTTTAAACTACCTCTTATAACTTAAATTAACCCATTTATATTAGTCTATGTTCTATCATATGGCATTGTCTCTCTTCCATTGTGCACCTCCTGTCTCCTCTTCTTGTCTCCTGGTGGCTCCACCCTCTGTCCCCAGAAGTCCCACCTAACCTCTTTCTAGCTATTGGCTGTTCAGCTTTTTATTATACCAATCACAGCAATACATTGTCACATAGTGTACAAACATCTCATAACATTGAGTTTCTTCTTCTATTGCTCTCTACTATTCTTTTTCTGGATGTAGTGAACGTTATTGATGGTGTTTATGAGAGTAGGGCTCCTTGGCCCTTTCCTATCTCCTGGTGGTCCGAGATAGAAACTGTGCAGAGAGATGTTCATTTGTGTTTAGTGCTGGGTTGGAGCAAGGACTCCACAGCAGTTGAGGATCCCTTTCTTCCTCTCATGTTCTTGCTGAGCAGAATGTCAGATCCTCATGTACCCTGGCAGTAGGAACCTGGAAGTCTTCCCATTCAGCTCTCCAATGACCTTGCCCCAAGATTTAAAGTACAAGTGGATACAGGGATGATGTTCTGGGCCATACAACACAATTTCCAAGAGAGGCCATTCACAGTCTTCTGTGTGTTGATGATGATATAAACTATGGTCATGAGTCCCACAATGATGCCAAAGTTGTCATGGAAATAAAAGTAGTTGTTTGTAGGGCCCTGGCCCCTGTTTTGGGTAGCCGTTGCCTTGCTTGCTGACCTTGACCTGGAGGTCCTCCCTATGCTAATCCTCTGCCGGTTTCCACCCTCCTGAATGCTTAAGAGAAGTTTCTTGTTTGTGTATCTTGCATATTGGGCATTAACAGCTTAGATGCAAGAATGTAGAACATCAGTAGCAAGCTTCTGCCCTCCAGGGTTCTCCCATTGTGCTGTAAGCCTATATTTAAGGCTCCCTCCCTCCTTCAATAAAGGGCATTTGGCATTCTACTGAGGCGAATGACCTGCTGTCTCTTGTCTCTGTTTTTTGATCCACAGCCCCTTGTTGGGACATGGTGAATGGGTGGTGGTAGCATGAGTGTTACCTCTACAGTTGTCATTCATTGTACTACTCCTGGTACATGTCCATCACAAACATAGGGCAATTAGAAGAAGGGGAAGAGATGTTGACCCTTTGGCTTAACCTTTTAAGCAGACCTGGCTTCTCTATGATGTGAAAACACCAGTAGATTCCACAACATATTTGGCACTGGCATCACCACATTTGATATTGGCAAAATCTCACTCCAGGAAGATGGAAATAGTCTTCCCATTGACAACAAGTTTCTTTTTACCTCTCTTTACTGTGTCACGGAACTTGTGGGTAGAATCATGCCTGACTGAGGTCAAGGAAGGGGTCGTTAATGTCAATAATATCTACTTTGTTAGACTTGAAGGCAACCCTGCTGACCAGGTGTCAGTGTAGCCAAATCCATTCACTTCAACCTTCACCATCATGTCTCAGGGATGAACTGGTACTACATGAGAAGATGCAGTTGTTCCAGGGATGGAGGGGAGAAGAGAGCCTCCACCTTAATTTTTTGAGACAGTATCTCATTGTACCAAGCCCCAGGAATCCTCTTCTCTTTACCTCCCCAACTCTGCATACACACATGTGTTGCCAGCCTGGATTTTTAACATGGATTTGGGAGATCAGAACTCAAGTCCTCATGACTGTCAGCAAGCCAAATGAGCCATCTCCTCAGCCCCTGGAATCATTTATTTTTAAATATTTTTAAGTCAATCTTAGTCTTTCAGATGAAACATTTTCAATATTGAAGAGGAAGTAGGCTGTTGTAGCATTGAGATGCTGTTTTTCACTGTTATAGTGGTGGTTGGGGAACAAGGGTCAATCCCCAGTACTCTCTTGAAATTAGAATACCATCTGCAAACATGACTATTTCATTATGTAGCCCCACAATGAAAGTTCAATAATAATCAAACAAAAAAATTAATCATCCCAAAGCACCATTATTTTAGGAAATAAAGGGGTGATGATAATAGTATGCATATTAATATATTAGTTACTATGGATATGAGTGGGTAGGAAAAGAGGAAAAATAAAACAAAACAATATAAAACAAAGAAAGAAAAACCACTGGGACTCAGCAAGACTAGTGATTAGTATTGAATTGAAAGAAAAGCTTGGAAGAGGGACATGCATTTAGAAGAGGGAACAACCTGGGTGGTGGTGGCACATACCTTTAATCCCAGAACTAGGGAAGCAGAGTCAGGTGGACATCTGTGAGTTCGAGGCCAGCCTGGGCTACAAAGTGAGTTCCAGGAAAGGCACAAAGCTACACAGAGAAACCCTGTCTCGAAAAACCAAACAAACAAACAAACAAAAAAAAAAAAAAAAAAAAAAAAAGGAAAAGAAAAGAAGAGGGAACAATAGTGTGAAGAAAAAGTGTGGTCAGGCAGTTGGTAGAAGGTTGGCAGAAAGGGGAGAGTAATATAACAATGCTATCAAAGGACAAAAGTCATTCCCGGCTTCCGGGAGGCTAAGACATAAAGACTCATAACCTGGCTAGCCTGGGGATTTGGGAAATGGAAAATGAAAAGGAAGGAGAAGGGAGGGAGGGAGGGAGAGGGGTGGGATGGGGGGGGGGAAGGACAGACCAGCACAGAGCTGGCCTGCTAAATTGGCACTGAGTTATTAAACAAGGAAGAATAAATTGGAGGGAGAGAGGGCTCCATGGAGTGAAGGGTACTGAAGCAATTTGTCCTTTGTCAACACAAAAATACAACTCTCACCTCATAGAGAATAAGAGCTAATTTATTCCAGAGCCAGTTTTTAGTGACCACGTCCCAAGAACATAGATTTAGGTCTCCTCCCAAATACCATGTTCCAATATGGAAGCAGTTTCATCAAGTTTTTATAGCCACAAAACAAAGGAAAGTTATAAATCAAGGAAGCTTTCAAACACATTTCAAAGACATTAAGTAGGTAGTTAAAGCACAGTGGAGAAATCTCAGCCACAGGCCTCAGATATTATCTCAGCCCTTTGATTTGTAGAGAATAGGGTTTTGTTAATATATTCCAAAGGGTTTTATCTGCTTATCAGGGTTTTAAAGCCAACACAGAGGTGGGCAAGGAACGGCTCTTAGACCAAGAAACAGTGTAATTAGCCCCTAGGACCGCAACATTCCAAACTCTCCACAGTCCTTGACGTTTTAATCAGTCAGCTGGCCTTTGCGGGGACAGCTCCTTTCCAGGGTTGCTTGTTTACAGCCCATTTCTTGATTTGCTCTATTCCATCTCGAATCTGAGTCTCTGGGCATCCTTTCCCTGGCTCCCAGAAGTCTGCGGTGCAGACATTCCTGCTCTCATTTCAGGGTCTCCCTCCCGGGGATCTGTTTACAACTGTGGCCTGGTCACCAGTCAGGGCTCCCCAGGTGGCTTCTCAGATGCTGGCCACATGTCCAGGTGCCTGTCAGACCACTGGGTGCCAGTAACCGTCCCGTTCTTATGTGAACTTTTGTCCATTCAGTGTTGACATCCCTTTGCCTGAGACTTTTATACGACCTTGGGTTTACAGTATATGAAATATGTATGTAAATCAAACCTTTACTGATGTCAAACCGTGAAGTGATGTATATTATATATTAATTTTTCTTTATTCTTGAGAATTTCATACAATGAAGCACAGTCATATTCATCCCGAGTCCCTCCAATACAGCTCCTTTCAGTTTCGTTCTTATTATTTTTCCTTTCTTTTTATTTTTTCGATAATTCACTAAGTCCAGCTAGTGTTTCCAATGGGGCCATTTATATTAAAGCAGTTCTTTGGTATGCATATAATTTTACCTTGTGTTAAAGATGGAATCAAATTTGCATGGTTAATGAGTTGGATGTGTTTGGTTATTTCTATATAAAAAATTTAAATCATGGCTGAACATTTGATACTGCAGGATGTAGAGTAATATCAGTGTTTTTCTTAGTTGAACTACATTTTTACTGTATAATTGTCAATGCTGAAAACCACACTTCCTGTAAACACAAAATGGCAGAGGTATGTTTGGTGCCATTTCAGAAACCGTTGAGAATTTTGTCCTAATCCCAAGCAAAATTTACTTGATGTCCTTTTTATGAAACTCCTGTCAGCAACTCCAACCGCATCCCCACATAATACAGTCCAAAGGCAAACTAACCTTGCACATGCTGAGAATTGATGATAGGAAAGGATTAAGTGCTTTGATTTTCTGTAATTAAGCCATCGTGTTTCTTTAAGAGTGGGAAACTGTATGTACAGTAAGAACGCTGCTATTCATAACATATAATCATCTCAACCCAAGCCGAGGCACTTTAAACCCAGCTCATTGGAGCTGTATTGCCTGATGGCACGCACAATGCAAAGTGCACATGTCCTATGCTTAGAAAAAGGATCCAGCGAGGTCACATGATGCCACTTGGGCAAGCATTACCAGAAGCACCTCAGATTCATTACATATTTGGTTTTGAATTCATTTTTAGCAGCACATTGCAAAATCTTTTGCCACTGCCAAAATTGTTGCAAGCCCTACATTCAGTTACACAACGCCATATGGGGTCATGACCCCCAGCTTAAGAAGCTGGGCTTTAAGGTATAGGTGGTTTCTTTCCCCTTTGTTATTCTCTTTTCTAGTTCTAGAGATCAAACTCAGAGTCTCATCAGTGTTAGCTGCCACTGAGGCAAACCTCAGTTCCAGTCCATGCATTTTAAGTTCAGGTTGCAGAAGCCATGGGCTCATCTTTGCAGTAAGGGGGGCTTTTTCTCCAATAGGCTTGCTGAGAGGGGAGGGTTTCACTGGAGAAGCATGGGCTTTCCTATCAAACAGATCTGGAACAGGATCAGGTGACCCATAGGCTGGCCTTGAGATTGTAGGTAAATTACTTAAGTCCTGTTTTCTTCATCTATAAGTTAGAACTCATCGTTGAGTCTGAAGATCTGAGGCTGCTGAAGCATAATGCAAAAACTACTTGACACGAGACTCGAGAGTCTAAACATCTAATTAATGGAACATCTCATTTGGCTTCTTTATTTTCAGATATGGAAGCAAAGATCCAGGGAAAATGTCTTTCCTAGCCCAGCTCTTGTGGCATGTAGCAAGGTGTGGACCAGAACTTGGCCCTTTGCACAGGTGCTGGGAACCGAATCCTGCAAATGCTAAACACGCAACTCTACTTCTGCGTTCCGTCTCCACCAGAACCTGCTATTTTGTTTTCTGTTATGAGGGATCGAACACAGGGCTCACAGGCAAGTGATCCACCCTAAGCTGCACCCCTAACTTCTCAGAGCCTGTTTAATTGTTTTTTGTTTTTACATTTTTGTTTTTCCTCAAGTGAGACTGGTTTTGCTTTAATCCCTTACATTGGGAAACATCTCTAAACATGATGTTTCAAAACTCAACATTTTAGTACTGAAAACTGATTTCTACAGCAATATAGAAGTGGAGGTTTATGACAAGCATTTCAAAGGGCCATTTTAGTCTAATGTGATTTAATCTACCTTTCAAAATAACCATTCTTGACCCAGGCCATGGAATCTCAGGACCCAGAAGGCCGAGGCAGGAGAATGAAAAGCTCCAATCCAGTCTGGGTTGCAAAACAAAGTGGTTCAAAAAACATACAAAGTAATTCAGCAATCAACCATTGTCCATTTTGGCCCAGTGGGGGCCTGCCTGTCATCCCAGCACTTGGGAGGCTGAGGCAGGAGAAACTAGGGTTTCAGGCCAGCCTGGGCAACACAGCATGACTGTATCCAAAAACAAAACCAACAAAGTAAGGCTGGAGAGACTGCTCAGTGGTTAAGGGTGCTTACTGTTTTTGCAGGGAACCTGGGTTGAAGTTCTTAGTTCCCATCTGTAACTCCAGTTTCAGAGGAACTGATGCTTTCTTCTGATCTTCATAGGCTTCTGCATGCTATGCTCATGGTGCTCATAAACTCTCACAAGAACACATGAGTACACATAAAAATAAATAAATAAACAAACAAACTAACTAAAAACACAAAGCCTCTAGGCACGGTGGCACACAACTTTAATCCCAGTAATCAGAAGGGAAAGGCAGGTGGGTCTCTATGAGTTTGAGGCTAGTATGGTCTACATAGAAAGTTAGTGAGACCCTATCTCAAAACAAACAAAGCCACTCCCTATATAATGTTGGGAAGCATCATAAGTAGAATCAAAGTATAAAATTAGAACCACTTAGTTTTAAAACTTAAGATCCCTGCTGGGATTCCTTTTTGTTCTAGAATTGAGTGACACTGCTAAGTAGGAAGACTGTTTGATGGGCTGAGCAAAGGAGGCTGAAGAAAGCCAAAACCAAGAGTAAAAAGTGTCTACATCCAGGGGAAGGACTGTGGTCCAGGCTACTTGTAGTTCTGGCCCTGGGGAGTCTGAGGCAGGAAGGATTCTGTGTAGGCATTTGAATCCAGCCTGGGCTGTATACCAAGACCCTGCCTCAAAACAAAAGTGTAGGGTCACTTTCATGTTACTTTCCTTCTAACAAAAGGACAAATAACTGATGGGTGAACACGAAGTTGCTTTGGGTGACCCCTCTACGTAAAGATAAAAGCATAGGGAACTTCACAACCATTCCCTTAAGTCTGTCCTGTAGAAGAAACTTGCCGCCTCTCACTTCTCCCATTTTTTCAAATCAAATGACAATGTTATTATGCATTTAGATCGATGGCTTCTCACAACTCTTTAGCTACTGTTTGAAGCTTAAGTACCCAGATTTCGTCAATGATGCTGAAAGTCATCCCACACAGCAGAGATTTTCACTTGCCTTAGAAGGACTTACTGAAATGTAATGAGTCTGTGTGGTAAAGAGGATGTATTTACAGTCATTGGGGAGAGTGCTAAATGAATCAGAAAGCCCAGGGTATCTACCCAGTTGCTGATAATCTACAGGCCTCATAGATGGGAAGGTGCCTTCCCAGGGGGACAATGGGAAATCCCCTTGAAGAGCCATTTTGATTGTGGCTACAGCTTGCAATGTGTCCTACTTCTGATGATTTGGAGCTTACTTTAGTAGGCCTGAACACTCCAAAAACAAATGATTTTGACACGATGACATAAATTATGTATGAGTATCAATTGAATATTCAAGCATAATGAGTTTATGGAATCCAAGAGAATGTTTCCTTTGAGATACTGCAATACTGCTATTGTTAGGTTCAGGGCCCAGCTGATCCCTTATAGGGAGCCTTTGTGCGAATCTGAAAGAGGCACCCCCTCTGGGTGATGCAGTCCTGTGGGTACATGACTTGGCAAGCAGAGCCTGGGCTCAATCTTAGCTGCCTTTTGTCTCCCTGGCTGGATGCCTTTGTGCAATGCACAAACTGCGCCCCTCTAAGTGGCAGTCCCCATTGCTGTTGGAGCCCTGTGCCAGCAGAAGAGAAGATTTACAGGCTTAAAAGTGCCTGTGCTGCTTGTCCCAGAGGGCATTTGAAAAATGCAGAAGTGACAGGCATTTTCCCTTACCCTACCCCTGAATTCATTTGCAAGGGCTAAAGTGCCAGGTTCAAACATCCGCTGAAAGTTGGTGAAGCCTTCATGACGGAGAACCGGGGTTAGAATCCTTTACCCAGTCTTGACGGACTGAACCTGCGGGTTGTGCATGGTAGACATGAAAAGAATACGGGCTTCAGTGTCCGCTGCTGCTCCTCCTGGAACTGCTGCTTCTCGGTGCCACAGCGGTGAGAACACAGGGCTGGGGGTGGGGCGAAGGATAAAAAGAAAAGTGATGGTAAAAAAAAAATCACAGGAATTAGACAGCACTTCCGGTTCTAAGACGCAAAGGAGTAAACGTGTATCTTCCCATGTCGCCTGGTCACTTTGTGTCAAACAGTGCTAGAGAAAAGATGAGTTTGACTAAAAGGGCACGGAAGCCTGGAACCCCGCCCCGCCCCACACCGCCCCGCCCCGCCTCCCCGCCTCCCCGCCTCCCCGCCTTTGCCTTCTAAAATCTAGACTGGGTCCTAGGAAGCAGGCAGTGTGAGAATGTTCACAGGTGCAGACAAACAGCCCTAACAAAAGCCAGTTCTTTCTAGCTACAGGACAAGGAAAGGGGTGGCCTTGTAGAACACCTCAGTGGGAATTGCTTTCTGCTCTAGTTAAATACCACGGCATTAAACGTGCCCTATCACTACTCACAGCAGCAGGACTGAGGGAAGAGCCTAAGCTCATGTCCTTGCTCAGCTGCTGCAAGGTCCTCTTCTCCCCACACCTCACCCGGTGAGATTAAGGAAGAACCAGTCCGGAGCCAGGAATTTTACAGGCGTTTGGCAGAAATGAGCCTCCAGCAACTTCTACCCGAGATGTTAGTTACTATGTGGGGAGCCAGGTGTTCTGCACTCAGCATTGAGCAGGTGCTGTTCCCAAAGCAGTGCTATCAGAGAGGACAGGGTGGGAAGCTGGTAAATCCTAACTGTGCAAACGTCCTGGTTGTTGTTTTTATCAATCCGACACAAGCTAGAGTTGTCTGAGGAGAGGAACCTCAACTGAGAAAGATGTCTCTTTACAGATTGTCTGTAGGCTAGTCTGTCTGACATTTTCTTGATTGATGATTGATGTGGAAGGATCCAGCCCACAGTGGGTGGTTCCAGCCCTGGGCAGATGATCCTAAGCAAGCCATGGAGAGCAAGCCAATAAGCAACGTTCTTTCACGGTCCCCTGCTCCTTTCCGTTCCTGCCTCAGGTTTCTTCTCTGACTCCATTCAGTGATGGAGTGTGACCTGAGCCTTGTAAGATGAAATGAAACCTTTCCTCTCCAAGTTGCTTTTGGCCATGGTGTTTTATCACAGTAATAGAAACTCCAAGGCAATGTCCTGTACTATACTGTGCTGCACTCCATTCCACTGTCTGATCCTACCCTGTACAATAGTATACTATGCTATAATCTGGTGGCAGAGGCCTCAGGGTGGAGACTTGAATTTACTCCACCCAGCAACAATGGGATATTCCTCTGTTTTTGTGATTTGACGGAAGCCAAACAAGTAAGCCATATTCTATATCACCTGACAATAACAACGTGTCACCATCCTCCAGGATCTCAGAATGATAGCAAGGGTGCTCAAGATACAGTTGAGAATCACTAATTTCATGAGTCAGGAAAAGCCGGGCATGGTGGCACTTCCTTGTAATACTAGTACTTGCAAGGCTGAGGAAGAATGACCAGGAGTTTCAGGCCAGTTTGAGCTACATAGCAAGACAAAATAGTCTTAAAAAACAAAACAAAAGAAAAACAAAAAACAAAAACAAACAAACAAACAAAAGCTAAACCAACCTGATAAGTATTTTGAAAATCCCGGTAGTGGGTAACTCCACCATTGCAATAAGCCAAATCAAACCGAATTAAAAGTCCAGATTTAATGAGCAAAGCACTCCTAGGAGGGCTCAGGGAAAGAGGAGAAACCTCATGGAAGGTCTATGGACCAGACCTTAAATACCCTGTCTTGAAGAGCTGGGGGAAGGAGCTGCTGCTTGGAGGATTTTCTGAGGGTGGGGTTTAGAATGGAAGGGGGAACAGGTTCCCAGCCAAACATCTGAGCAGGGTTTGGAATTCGGCCAGAGCTGGAGATTCCCAACACAACCAACAAAAACAGCAAAACAAAGAACTAGGAAAACTAGAAGAGACAACTAACAGAGACCAATTCCAAGATGATACAAATGCTCGAATTATCTGACAAGGGTTTAAGAGCTGCCATAAAAATACTTTCACTAAGTAACCCAAACCCACTTAAAGCAAACGAAAACGCAACAATTTTAGACAAAGGTAGTTGATATAGAGAGGAGCCAAATAGGGGTAAGAGAAAAGGCTCAGCAATTAAGAGTATTCCCAGCACACGCATAGTGGCTTACAACCCTCTGTAACAACAGTTCCAAGGGTCCAATGCCCGCTCTGTCTTTGGAGGGCACCAGTCATGCACACAGTCTCATGGCGCACATACATACATGCAGGCAAAGCATTCAGACACGTGAAATAAATAGAACAGAAACAAATTTAAAAAGCCAAATAGAGCCAGGCGGTGGTGGTGCAGGCTTTTAGTCCCAGCACTCAGGAGGCAGAGGCAGGTGGCTCTCTGAGTCACACAGAGTCTGTCTGGTCTAGTCTACAGAGTTAGTTCCAGGACAGCCAGAGCTGTTACACAGAGAATCCCTCTCTTGAAAACAAAAACAAAAAAAAGCCAAATAGAAATTGAAAATAAAACAATCAGAATAAAACTTTCATCAAATGCTGGCGCTCATGCCTTTAGTCCCAGCACTCAGGAGGCAGAGAAAGGCAGAAAGATCTCTGTGAGTTTAAGGCCAGCATTTTCTACAAAGAGTTCCAGGACAGCCAGGACTGTTATACAGAGAAATCCTGTCTCAAAACAAACAAACAAAGTAAAACAAAACAAAACAACAACAACAAACACTTCTATTAATGAGGTCATGAGCAGAATGTAGAAGTCATAGAAAAGAAAATCAATGAACCTGAAGACAGAACATTAGAAGTTAAATTGCACAATCTGAACAACAGAAAAAAAAAAGTTGGAAAAATAATGAACAGAACCTTAGGATGTATGAGACTATAAAACAGGTACAATATTCATGAGGGTTGGGCTTAATTAAAAGGTGTTTAAGGAGATTATTGTCAAGTGGGCATGGTGGTGCATCCGGAACTCTTGAGAGATGGAAACAGCAGGACAGCCTGAGTTTCAGGACAGCCTAGCCTACATGGCAAAGTCTTGTCTGAAAAACAAAAATGAAAAGTTTGCCTAAATTTCCCAAAATACCTAAATATTTAAGAAACAGAGGCTAAAACCCCAAACAGAAGAATGAGATTTCTCTCTCTTTAGAAGGAGCCAAACACCAAGATCAACCATGAAGTCAGGTGAGTCACATTAAAAACAAATAAAATATGTGGTAACACTGTATTACAGGTCAGTGTTGTAGTACATTAGGTCACACTCACACTCACACCCTACTTGGGCATTCACAGCTGAGTTTCAGGAAAGTTCATATATTACTCTAGTTTGGATCTTGGATATCCCCCAAAGGCTTATTTACTGAAGGTTTGGTCTCCACCCTGTGCCACTTTTGGGAGGTAGTGGGACCTTTAAGAAGTGGGCCTACTATGCAGGGACACTTTGCTCAGCCTAGGTCAAGGGAGGAGGTGACTGAACCTGCCTCAACTGAATCTACCAGGCTGAGCTGAATCCCCAGGGGAGTCCTTGCCCTAGAGGAGATGGGAATGGGGGATGGGTTGGGGGAGGATGGGGAGCGGGAGGAGGGAGGACAGGGGAATCTGTGGCTGATATGTAAAATTAAATTAAATTATAAAATAAAAAAATAAGAAATTTTTTTTTTTTTTTAAAAAGAAGTGGGCCTATAGCTGGGTGTTGGTGGCACACACCTTTAATCCCAGCACTTGGAGGCAGAGGCAGGGGGAATCCCTGAGTTTGAGGTCACCCTGGTCTACAAAGTGAGTTCTAGGCTAGCTAGAGCCACACAGAGAACCCTTGTCTCAAAAAGAAGACGAGGAGGAGGAGAGAGAGGAAGAAAAAGAAGAGAAGGAGGGGCCCAGAGGCTGGAGAGATGGCCCAGCATTGGCTCCTCTTCCAGAGGATGTGGGTTCAATTCCCAGCACCCACATGGCAGCACACAACCATTTGTAACTTCAGTTCCAGGGAATCCAACACCCTCTTCTGGCCTCCACAGGCATGGAAGTGGTACATAGACATAGAAGCAAAACACTCATACATATCGTGCAGTAGGGGAACTGCCAACATGACCGCTCCATTACTGGGGAGATTTTTATTGTGGGTAAGAGGGAGAAAAGATCCAGAGGATGCTATGCTGGAGGAGTCCAGAGCAGAGAGAAATCGGACTGGGCACTGCCAAGGCTAGGGAAAGAGTGGTGGGGACAGCAAGAGACGGAGTACTGGAGAGCACAAAGAATAGAGTGAGCGGCATCAAGATAGCCTGAGAATGAGGGGTGTGGACAAATCATGCCCATTATAAGGAGGAACGTCCCCGCAGTCGGGACAAATCTCTCACCCACAGTCCCGCAGCCTTTTATAAGATAATCACACAGAGGCTTAATATTACTTATAACTGCTCGGCCATTAGCTCAGGCTTATTACTGACTAGCTCTTACACTTAGATTACCCCATAGTTCTTATCTATGTTTAGCCATGTGGCTTGGTACCTTTCCTCAGTTCTGCCTTGTCATCTTGCTTCCTTCTGTGTCTGGCTGGTGACTCAGCCCTTCTTCTTCCCAGAATTCTCCTTGTCTGCTTGTTCCACCCATACTTCCTGCCTGGCTACTGGACAATCAGTGTTTTATTAAACCAGTGTACAAAAGCATTATTCCACAGCAAAGGAAGAGTAGCTTGGGGGAAGGGACTACTTCTGGAGATGGTTCCACAAGTTCCTGAGGAATGCTGGCTTCTACCTATGTCAGAAATCCTATGGTCCAGCTTGAGCTCATTTCTAGACATACAAAGGGCCTGCGACCTAACACATGAAATAAAATAAGATGAAAGAGAATTAGTTTAAAAAAAAAATGTGGGTTGGGGATGTAGCTCAGTGGTAGAGCGCTTTGCCTAGCAAGCACAAGGCCCAGGGTTTGATCTTCAGCTCCAAAAAAAAAAAAAAAAAAAAAAAATGAAGTGCGCCTAGAGAAAAAAAAAATTGTAGGTGGAGATACATCCTTCAAGGGGCTGATGGGGCCCCTGTCCTTATCTATCCTTTCTACTTCCTAGCAATTATAAGATATATAGGTCTTCTCTCCCACAGGCTACTGCCATAACATTCTGCACCAACACAGGCTCCAACCAACAGGGCAAAGTAACCAAGGGCTGAGACTGAGCCAGAACAAACCTTCCTTCCTTAAAAGGTGATCATCTCAGGTACCTTTGTCACAGTGATGGAAAACTAACACAAATATGCCAATCCAATGCATGGTTATATAATCCATTCAACTGTCCAATCACTGAAGTTGTTTGGGGAGATGAACTTTGTATGGATGAATTTCGTATGGGTATTTTGTCTGCATGTATGTCTGTGCACCACATGTGTGCCTGGTGTCTTGCAGAGGACAGAAGATGGCATCAGATCCCCAGTGTTTGGGGTGATAAGACACTTGTGAGCGACCACATGGTTGCTGGGACCTGAAACTGTCCTCTGGAAGAGCAGCCAGTGCTCTTAACCTCTGTATCATCTCTCCAGCCCAGGAGATGAACGTTAAGAAGAACCTTTGATTTTCATAATCTAACAACACGCCTATTCACAAGCCTCACATGTATACATTTTTCCCTTCTATGAAGCTTGGCAGCAAAATTAGGATGTGGGCGTTTAAAAATAAAGTCATTGTTTTAGTATGTGTATTATTTAAAGTTATTTAAATTAACGTTCTAGTGAGAGTAACATCCAGAAGTATTTTCAACAAAATACAATAACCACACAAATCATGATTTCCAACTGGAAATGGGCCAGCTCCTTCATCAGCTGGTGGATCCAAATAACCCAAATGAATGAGATTCCGTGGACAAGCTATTTGAATGCTTTTCTGTATAGCAAGGAATGTTGCTAACTTTCCCATTCAAATTGATAATTATTTTTGGATCCCCAGTAGTAGGTTTCTCCACAGAGGCAATAAGCCAGGTCAAGTCGAATCAAAAAGACCAGGTTTAATGAGCAAAGTGACCCAGGTGACTCTCAAGCCCCCCAAAAGTGAGGTGGGGGAGGGAGGAGGAGAAATCACAGGACAGGTGTAGAGACTGGAGCTTAAATACCCTGTAGGCAAGTCTTGAGTCTCTGTCTCAGAGGAGCCACCGCTTGGTGGACTTTCTGAGCAGGGGAAGGGTTTGGAGAGGGAGGAGGTGGGGCCAAAGCACAGCTCCCAACTGAGCAGAAATGACATGTGAAAAACTCTATCTTTATTGAAGTATTTATTGAGTCGTCCCCTGTAGTCCTTGGAACAAACGGGAAGATACTAGCCTCCTTACAGAGAACAACAAAAGAGACATGAGGAGGGATTTATGTTGGAGATCCCCCCAGCCTAGGGCAAGAGCTAACACAAATCTGATTACAATTCTGTTCTGGCCTTTTAAAGAGTGTCTACACGCTGGTCTTAGCTATAGATTTATGATGGAGAATGTCATTTATTTTAACTAAAATAAAATGCTTTGTTCAGTGGCAGATCTACGTCTTTGACAGAGCTGAATAGTTTTAAATTTTGCACTTCTTGGTTATTTTTTACTCATTTTAACAAACATTTGTGGCCCTATGTGCCAAGTATAAGATTGCTTCTTACTTTTGAGGGGAATGGGAGAGTTGTGAAACACTGTTGTATTTTTGTACACAAGTCTATTATCAGTTTAATCTCATTAATCAGAGCTTTATTCCTTGTTTCCAGGCCTTTGGATAATGTTCTTTATTTTCCAATTTAAGTCATAGAAATCAACTATTTATTATTCAATTCTCATCTTAGTATCTAGAATACTCCTAAATATTTCAAACATGAAGTTAAAAACACCAAGTACCCTTCGTTCTTATATTGTCTAACCTTCTGGAAAAGTACCTGTATTCCCCACCCTTCCATCCAGGTGAGATACAATGATACAGCTGGAAACTGTCAGAGCACAAATAAATCAATATGTCAATAAGCGATGACTCAGCAGTTAAGAGCACTGGCCGCTCATCCAGATGACCAGGTTCAGTTCCCAGCACCCGCATGGCAGTTCACAACCAACTGTGACTCCAGTTCCAGGGGATCTTCTGGCCTCTGTGGGCACCAGGCACACATGTGTACATACATACATGTGGACCAAATACTCATACATATAAAATAAAAATAAATATTTTTTTTTCAAAAAAGAATATATCAGGGTTGGGGATTTAGCCCAGTGGTAGAGTGCTTGCCTAGCAAGTGCAAGGCCCTGGGTTCAGTCCTCAGCTCCAAATAAATAAATGAATGAATGAATGAATAAATAATAAAAATAATATATCAATTAATTTCCTCTTCCCTTCCCCTCCCCAGAAATCACAAAAACCAAAACAACCCCTTCTCTAATGAGTTTTCTTCATCCTTTTCTCTTCACATTTTTCTACAGTCTGAACGTGTTTTACATTTAGTATCTTTCTGCCCCACACCCGCACTCCATTTGGTTACAGGAATTTTAAGAACAAGCTACAGTCCCAGGGGTATGTTCAGTTGTTTTCTGTTTTGTCCACAAGAGACAATCTAGGATGGCCGTTAGTCCCTTCTGACACACTTTAGCCTGAACTTGATCAAGCCTTAGCCAACGGTTTCACTGGAATGTCATTTGATGAGCTGACATCTTCTTCAGAGACTACTGGTTGTCTATTTCAGAATGCTAGGGCTTGTGCGCAGCTAACCGCGTTTGAATGAGAGATATGTCATGAATAATGGCCATGGTAGTGGAAAGGAACTGTCCTTGCACGCCCTCTTACTTTACTTGTAGACAGAGTTGAAGTTTGGCACTAGAAGAAAACTGTTCCCTTGGGACTGTGCCTAGTACATGCTTCCAGTGAGCGTTCCGGGGTGGGGGGCAAAGGCAGGCAGTTAATTTAAACTGACAAAACCCGGATGAGCCCATCTCACCCAACTGTGTCTGAGCAGGTCAGGTTCTGCTCGCTTCCACGATGAACCCACAAATCAATGCTGTCCCGACACCAGAGCTTTCACATTTCATCCTAAGAGAGTGACACTGGTTGCCTACTAGTGCGCTGGTTTGTTTTTTTGCTTTTGTCAACTGGATCCGAACCTGGGTAAAGGGAGCATCAGGTGAGAACTGTCTCTAACAGCCCTGTGGCAAGTCTATGGCGACATTTTCACGGTTGGTTAGTGCCTGATATGCGAGAATGCTGGCACCCCGGGTAGGTGGTTCTGAGCTGCATAAGAAAGGAAGCTGAGAAAGCCAGGTAGAGCAAATCAGGCTTCTGTTTCAGTTCCTGCCTCCAGATTCCTGCCCTGGGATCCCTTAAAGATGGACTGTAAGCCCTAAGCTGAATAAACCCTCTTCTCCCTAAGTTGTTTTTGGCCACAGTACTGATCACAGTAACAGGAAGCAAACTGGAACAGTGGTTACTGTTTGCTTTATTTTTCCCAGTTAGGGTGATATAATGGCTTGGCTAAGTATCCATCCTTCACAGAGGACTTCAGGGAAATACTGAATGGAACACAAGAGAGGAGAGGGAAAAGGAAGGGAGAGATAAGAAGCAAAAGGAGAGGCCAAAGATAAAACATGTGTTTTTCATATGTGGGAGGAAGACTATGCAGATACAAAGAACCACACAGAACCAATGCCCACAACACCTGGATACCAATTCATTTCTTTCAGTGGCAAAAATATGTTTCCATTTTTTAGTTTTTCGAGACAGGGATTCTCAGCGTAGCCCTGGCTGTCCTGGAACTTGATCTGTAGACCAGGCTAGTCTCGAACTCAGAGATCTTCCTGCCTCTGCCTCTCAAATGCCAAGATTAAAGTTTTGCACCACCAGGTAGGGATTCCTTTCTTATTCTTATTAAATAGCACTAACCTTCTCTTAATATGAAAGTAAAATAGTTGACTAATCCTGAACGCAAATCAATACGTTTGCATGCATCCTATTGCTGAACGCAGTCACAAACTTACCTGCAGGGTGGTGTGCAGCTCATCCATTAGTGGAGTCCTTACCTGATGTGCTCGAGGCCTGTGTTTGATCTTCAGTATTACAGAGAAAAACAAAAAGTCCAGGTACGCTATACTTGATGAAATCCCATTTTCCTCACTTCCCCTGAACTGTAGTCAGCAATCTCCAGTTCTAGGATGTAGTGGATTAGGGCAAAAGATTGCATTCCAGACCAGTATTTACTGGATTGACTTACTCTAAGAATTGATCAATTTCTCATATCTGAAAACGAACTCTTTAGATGAAAATCAGTCTTTTCTGGATTCCCCCACCTTTTCAAAGGATGTCTCTTGGGAAACGGTGAACCAGACTTTTTTCCTGCCTCCATGTGTGTTTGTTGCATGCTGTGTCAGCCTGAAGTGAAGTGCCATTAGGAAGATGTTCATTTTATGTCTTTTGATTTGTTTTTTCAGACAGGGTGTTGATGCTGTGTAGGGGTACAGGCTTAGGTCAGTTTTCTCTGCCCGTTAGTGAATAGGCAGGTAAGAAATATTCCTGAAAATCTTGAGGAGTCCCAGCAGAGCCATCATGTGATACCTGGAAGTCTTGTGGGCATCTTAGTTTTATTAATAAAAAGAATTAAGAACAGACTCAAAGGCAAGATCAAGAATAATTTATAAGAGATTAAATGAAAGCTCCAAGGCAGGCAGGCAGCTATAAATCTCACAGCTGCCTGCAGGAAGGAGAAGAATGGAGCAGAAAAGCAACAGAAACCCTGCTGCTTAAGGTAAAGTGGCATGGAGGTTGGCTACCTGGTGATAGGTGGAGGTCAGGTTTGCTTAGGAAAAGAGGCAACGCAAAGCATTAGTTAGTGTTGGTTATTGTTCTATTGCTGTGGTAAGACACATGACCAAGGGAACTTCCAGAAGAGTTTACCTGTGCTCACGGTTTCAGAGGGTTAGCGTCCATGATGACAGAAAGGAGGAAGCAGGCAGCTGGAGCAGCTGTTCCATCTTGGAACGCAAGCAAGAGGCAAAGAGAGAGAATTTAAAATGGCAAGTCTTTTGAAACCTCAAATCACCCACTTATACTTCTTCTGGCAAGGCTGCACCTCCTCATCTTCTCCTAAATAACCACCAACTGGGGCCAAGTATTCAAATGTATGAGCCTGTGGGGGCCAATCTCATTCAAAGCACCATAGGTAGGTAGTGTAGAAGCCTACTTAGGCTCTGGCCAGTGTCGGAAAGAAAAAGACAAGAAAGAAATAGTTAAACCTGGAGATGGAGATAGGTGGCTACAGAACCTAATTAATGTCATGAGTTCAGGGAGGTAAAGAGAATGGGATTTCATCGAGTAAAGTGCACCTGGGTGTGGGAGTCTGTGGTAGTCCAGCTCCAACCTGTTGAAGTGTTCTTTTGGGGAAGAGAGAGAAACGAGGACGAATTAGACAGAAATATAGGCAGAGATGGAGATGAAGACAGAGATACAGATTAGCTTTGGGAGGGCCCTGGATCAATACCCAGCCACCTCAAGGTTTACTCCAAAGGGCTTTTTATACAATACCAAGGGGCAAGGCAAAAGACCTCTCCCTTTCAAGATCAAAGCACAATGTATAGCCAACTGTAGACCCTTCAAAACTCCTGGTAACCATGCCTGTGACCAAATCATCCCATTATGCAGCTTTGCTGGGTAAAGCAAGCTTAGATTCTTAAGTAAGGTCTTACTAGGACGCTCCTGTGGGCCCCCACACCTGGGCTTTTTGTTTTTCTCTGTGATGCTGATGATCAAACACAGGCCTCGAGCAACATCAGGTAAGGACTCCACTAATGGATGAGCTGCACACCACCCCGCAGGTAAGTTTGGTGTGCTCAGCAATATGTTACATGCAAATGTATTGATTTGCATTGGATATTTATGGCTCAGGGACTTGTAGGGACTGTATTAGGAGTGAGAATTCTGAGAAGAAAAAGTATATTATCATAAGAGGAACCTGCCTTCCTAGGGGTGGTCCCCTAACCAGGTCCCTGATCTCTTCCACCATTAAGAAACAAAGGCATCTCTCTACCTAGAGGTGGATTCCCTTCTTTACATCACAGCCCTGTAGTTCTGACTGGCCTGGAGCCTGCTGGGAAAATAAGGCTGCCTCAAGGTTGCAGAGGTTCTCCTGCTTTGAACTCCTAAGTGGCAGATTATACTGAGTATCATCATGCCTACTTTATGTCTTTATAGTTTTTATCTTATATTATTTCCCTTTAACTATTTTTGTTTGATTTTTTACAGTAATGAGAACTGTCTTAGTTAGGGTTTCCTTTGCTGTGAAGACACCATGACCATGGCTACTCTTATAAAAGAAAACATTTAATTGAGTTTGCTTATAGTTTCAGAGGTTTAGTCTATTATCACCCATGGCAGGAAGCAGGACAGCACACAGGCAGACATGGTGTTGGAGGAGGAGCTGGGAATTCTACATCTGGGTCCACAGGCAGAGGAAGAGAGAGTGAACCACTGGGCCTGGCTTGAGTTTCTGAAACCTGAAAGCCCTTCTTCCAATAAGGCCACACCTACTCTAACAAGGCCACACCTCCTAGTAGGGCCATTCCCTATGGATCTTTGGGGCCATTTTTCATTCAAACCTTGTGTCGCCACTGAGCTACATCCTTAGGCCTATTTTACTTTGAGTCAGTGCTGTGGGTTTGGCCTCTGCCAGTCTGCAGCAGCAGTGGCAGCAGCCTGTCTCATTACCAGGTGCTGCCAGGTGTTGAGCATTTTCACTGTCGCAGGGCTGTGCGAGTTTCACAGAGTCGCATAGCAACATGCTCCCCTTTAAAGCCAGGCAGTGGTGGTGCTCGCCTTTAATCCCAGCAGTCAGGAAACAGAGGCAGGCAGATTTCTGAATTCAAAGCCAGTCTGATCTACAAAGCAAGTTCCAGGACAGCCAGGGCTACACAGAGAAACTCTGTCTCGAAAAACAGAGGGGAGAGAGAGAAGAGAGAGAGAGAGAGAGAGAGAGAGAGAGAGAGAGAGAGAGAGAGAGAGAGAGAGAGAGAGAGATAGATCCTGGCCACCTCAGATCATTCTGTCTTCTTCCTTCTCTCTCTCTCTCTCTCTCTCTCTCTCTCTCTCTCTCTCTCTCTCTCTCTCTCTCTCTCATGTCCCCACTGAGATGGCCTTTCACTCTCCCCCAGTAAACCTCTTGCATTAGATCTATTTCATGGCTTGATGTTTTAGGGGCACACCTTGGCCAGCCCACCAAACATCTTTCTGCTGCTTTATCCTAATAGTCAGGGTCTCAGAAAACTGCTCAGGCTAGCCTCAAAGGCCCAAGTAGCAGGGATTGCAGGCATGTGCCCACAGAACCTGCTCCATTTAGTCTTTGAGCATACCTATAGTAACTGTTTCACACCTGTCTTAGTTAGGATTACTACTGCTGTGATGAAACACTATAACCAAAAGCAACTTTGGGAGGAAAGAGTTTATTCGGTGTACACTTCCACAGTACTGCTCATTGACCAAGAAATTCAGGTCAGGCACTCAAGCAGGGCAGGGACCTGGAGGCAGGAGCTGATGCAGAGGCCATGGAGGACTGCTCCTTCCTGGCTTGCTGAGTCTGCTTTCTTATACAATCCAGGACCACCAGCCAAAGGGTATCCCCACCCACAATGAACTGGCCCTCTTACATCAAACACTAATAACAAAAAGCAGTGGTCCTCAACCTTCCTAATGCTGGGACCCTTTACGCAGTTCCTCATGTTGTGGTGACTCCCCAACCATAAAATTATTTTCGTTGCTACTTCATAACTGCAATTTTGCTACTGTTATGAAATTGTAATGTAAATATCTGTGCTTTCCATGGTCTTAGGTGAGACCCCTCTGAAAGGGTTGTTTCACCCCCCTCCAAGGGTCATGATCCACAGGTTGAGAAACACTGTTCTACATGCTTGTCTACAGCCCAACTGTATAGAGGTATTTTCTCATTTGAGGCTCCCTCCTCTCAGGTGACTCTAACTTATGTCAAGTTGACTTAGAAACTAGCCATGACGACCCCTCAGGTGATTCCATTCTGTCACTTTTGCCCTGTGTCATCTGTTCTCCCAGATGTGGTCAGAAGCCATTTGTTTTTTGCAAGCTGAGTTTTATTGGATGCTGTACTTTATGAATGGTACATTGTCAAGTGTTGACATTTTGTTTTTCTCCTTAATAATCCCTTCCTTCCTGCCATTCAACAGGGTCTCTCTGTGTAGCCAGGCTGGCCTCACATGATCTTCCTTCCACATGATCTTCTTTCCTCAGGGTCTCAGTGTTGGAGTAATAATTGCAGAGCACCTGTAGTCAGTTAAGTTACTTGCAAAGATTACCCTGATTTATTGAGAGCTTAAAAACATTGTTAAATTTTGTTTTGTTTTGCTGGGAACTGAGCCCAGGGACTTCCACATGGTCAGCAAGAGCTTTGCCATGAGCCATACTACCAATCTTGGGGATCACTTTAGATTTTTTAAAATATTGAATCTAGAGTTTCTTTTATAGTATCTATAACCCCATATCAGCAAAGACATCTCTGAGGTCTGGACGGATGGGACTGAAATACCCCCAAGCTATGTGTGAATTTGGCAATCCTTACTCTTTGCCCTAGGGGATTTCATGCTATACATACAGAGTAGTACTGAGCCAAAAAATCAAGGAGGTCCTTGTGAAAATTTCTCCGGCTCTTTCATATGCAGCTTGTTCCATTCCATTATTCTGTTCTAAAAATTTCAGCTACTTCAGCATCATGAAACTAGTATTTAGTTCTTCTTAGCTGAGTGGAATTAGCATATTCCATTTGGATTTTCTTTCCCTGTGTCCGAATCTAAATATTGCCTCTTATGAGGGTTGCCAGAATTAGAAAATAAAAATACAGCCTTGTACTTTTACAAATAAAAAAAAAATGTCTTTTGGTCGTAATCTCAAGGCAGAATGGAAAGACACAGACAATTATGGGGGCACCAGAAGGGAAAGGGCCCCTGACTCTGGAGTCTGATTGAGACTTCCCACGGGCTGGTTGCCAAGAATTCCAACACAGTTAACAACACTTGTTGTGAACATTCTATGCATAGAAACAATATTTCTCTTATATAGAATGTTAAAATTAAGAAAAGAATGTTAAAATAGCAACAATCCATGCTTGAGTCCTGAGCAAATATGGCCTTTCTTCTTCCCTGGCTGTAGACTTGTAATTTCTGGAATTCCCACGAGGAGAAACTCTATTTACAGTATGTCCCATTGAAAGTATGTCTTGATCCCATGTGCAATCCATTTGGCTCCTGGTTTTATGTTATCTGATTGTAATCCCACCCAAAGCATCCTGATGTCACTCTATGATCTCATTTACTGAAAGAGAGGGGGAAATGCTTCCTAAAGACACAACCTCAGGCTGTGTCTTCATCTCTTCCTGAATGCCTTTCTTTCTAACCTCTGTGCCTAAATCTGTTGAACTAACTTTCTAATAAATTGAATACATTCTGACTGTGCCTCTAACTAGCTCACTGTGAAATTTTTTTTCTGCAGAAGATATCAAGGATCCAGTTCTACTTGAGTGGAAGTCCCTAGAGGATGAGGGGCTGCTCAGACCGTGGACAGCTGTTCTGGGCAGTGTCTCCTGCTCACTTCTACTGACAAACTGAAATTTCCCGTGTACCTGATATTTAACAAGATTTGTCTAGCAACCCTACTTGTAGATGGAACTCTAGGGCAGGTGTGGGGCTGATTTCAATTTTTCTGTTCAGAATAAAAATCTTGACTATACTGTAGCCACACTGTTGCAATAGAGCTGTTTCTTGTATGCTGTTGAGCTCCCTAGCATTTACAATGGGCAGGTAATACTGTAGAGTTACTCCTCAGTTAGAAACAGAAGTCCATAGTGCATCCACAAGGCAGCTGGGCATGGTGGCACACATCTATAGTCTTAACACCCAGGAGGTGGAAGCAGGATTGGTAGTTCCTGGCTGGCTTTGGCTACATAGCAAGACTTCTTCTCAGAACCAAACAAGCAGTACTGACCCATCTAGAATTCTCTATGCTGTGGGATGTTCAAGTATGTCAAATGTGTTGCGTTGCTCTGATTGGTTAAATTAAAATGCTGATTGGCCAGTAGCCAGGCAGGAAATATAGGCGGGACAAGCAGAGAAGAGAATTCTGTTAAGTGAAGGCTGGGGAGGAAAGGGCTGCCAGCCACCGCCATGACAAGCGAGATGTAAGGTACAGGTAAGCCACGAGCCATGTGACAAGTTATAGATTAATAGGAATGGGTTAATTTAAGATAGAAGAAATAGATAACAAGAAGCCTGCCATGGCCATACAGTTGATAAGTAATATAAGCATCTGAGTGATTATTTTATACGTGGGTTGTGGGACCGCAGCGGCTTGGTGGCACCTGGAGAGAAGTTCTCCAGCTACATCTCTAAAGAAATCATTTAAAACAAATACAGGAGCTGGGTGTGGTGGCTCTAATTCCAGCACTTTAGGGGCAGAGGCAGGAAGATCATTACAAGTTTAAGGTTACTTTGGTTTGCATATCTAGATGCTATCTCATTGTGTCCTGCATCAAAGGGGTAAATTAGTGTGTGACTTCCTGTGCCAGACTTTGAGGTGTCTGTGTGAGAATGAGCTAACTTAATATTCAGAGGCTCAGTCTGACATTCGGTGTCAATACAAAAATAAATAATAAACATTTCTTCAAGACAGCTTCCATATGTAGCCCAGACTATTCTCAAATTTGTATTTCTTCTGTTTGTCTCTGTGTTCACCTTTAAAATAATAATTTCCCCCATGCTTCGTGGTTGCCATAGGCTTTCATCTGTCCTCAGTTTCAGGTGGTCTGGAGAATGCCAAACCCGTGGGGTTTCCTCATCATTCCCTTCCTTCTGGTCTCCCCTGCCCTCTATCTCCTTCCTGTCCTATCTTTCCCTTCCCCTCCTTTATTCTTTCCCTCCTCTCCTTTTTCTCTACTCTTTGGGAAGACTCAGTAAAAAGTCAAGCTCTCTTCACAATGGGGAGGAAATGGAGCCAGCCTAGATGCTCATCAACAGATGAATGGATAAATGAAAATGTGCCACATATATACAATGAACTTTTTCCTAGAGGCAAAGAAAAATGCAGTTCTGAAATTTGCAGGAAAATAAACACAGCCTGAAAGTCTCACACCAAGCCAGGCGAAGGACACCAAACAGAAAGACAGCCACCACCTACTTTATTTTCACATGCATGTCCTCGAGTTTTGTGTGTGTGTGTGTGTGTGTGTGTGTGTGTGTGTGTGTATGTGCGCGCGCGCGCGCGCGCGCGCGCGCGTGTGTGTGAATTGGTGTAAACAAGGACCTAAAAGTCAAAGGAGGCCAAGAACAGGTAGAAAGCAGGTGCCAAGGAAGTGGGGGAGGCAGAAGGACACACATGAACTGAAAGTCTAGGAAGACAGCAGGGTAGAATGTGAGAAGGGAGAACCAACTGTGTCTTAGGTAGGGTTTCTATTGATATGAAAAAACGCCAATACCAAAAAGCAATTTGGGGGCGCCAGGGTTTGTTTGGTTTACATTTCATCATTGCTGTTCATCACTGAAGGAAGTCAGGACAGGAACTCAAACAGGGCAGGAGTCTGGAGGCAGGAGCTGATGCCAAGGCCATGGAGGGGTGCTGCTTACTGGCTTGCTCCCCAGGGTTTGCTCAGGCCACTTTCTTATAGAACCCAGGACCAAGAGCACAGGGATGGCACCACTCACCATGGGCTGGGCACTGTCCCATTGATCACTAAATGAGACAACGCCTTACAGCTGGATCTCATGGAGGCATTTCCTCAGCTGAGGCTCCTTCTTCTCTGATGACTCCAGCTTGTGTCAAGTTGACACACAAAAGCAGCTAGTGCACACTATAACACACTTTGTTTGGAAATACCATGAGGACAGCTAACTAACTTTGTATGGTAATTTACAAAAAGGGAGAGGGGTGGTATGGTGGTTCCTTTAACCTTTGCAGTCAGGAGGCTGAGGTAGGAGGACCTCAAGTTTCTTGGGTAGCATTGGCTACATAGTGAGTTTGAGACACGCCTCTGGATTAAGCATGGTGATCGTGATGGTGGTGGAGACAGAAAGTGAAGTCAGATACACTCTTGAAAACACATCAAAGATGAGACTGGGAGGTTCAGAACAATTGTGCAAAGCCCACGGTGTCAGGGCCAGAATTAAAAAGCAGTCATTTATTGCAGGATGCCTCTCTCTTTCCATTCTAGTGTTTCCTGGACCCTCCCATGCAGATCAGAGTAGTTTGTGGTCCAGTGTTCTGATAATAGTTCCTTTAATGCAGTCCCTTTCAAGATGTCTCACAGATCCAACAAAAGACAAAGACAGCTTCTTTGAGGAGGTGAAGAAGATGCTAGAGAACCTAGACATGACAAGAGAAACAGATAAGTTTATGAAATCAGACTAGTGGAACTGCAAGGGCTAAAGTATGCATCCTGCAGGCAGAATCTGTGCACCTGTGCAGGAAGCATGAATAATTGATCCTCTTTGCCCACCCAACGGAAGGGGATCAGGGTTTGGCCTGGGTCTAGCAAAGGGAAGTCATCAGAGAAAGCAATACTAAGTGCTGGCAGTTGACAGGTGGGCTTGACCGGGCACTTAAGTAGTAGAGCAGGGCTCCAGCAAGATGGCACTGTACTGGAGCGCCCAATGAACAGCAATCGCACAGTTGTGATCATTAGAACTTGAGCTCATTAGAACTGGATTAGCTTTAAATCTTAAAGAGCCTTTCACATGTAGCATCTTGTAGGAACATGTAAAAGCAGTGTCAGAAAAATGGAAATGTCAGAAAAATAATTTGGTCATTGGTACTGAACACCTTTGAGGTATTATAAATCTGGTCTCTTTCATGAGAACTTGTGGCTTTTAAAGTTTTCCTTTTTTATTCAAAGTCCCAATTATCCTTATTCTGGAAACTCACAGAACTCATTTGGTGGGACAGGTATGAGAGTGGGGACATTTTGATGTGGGATCAGCAAAGTATATATGGGTGGTTTAAGTCAAACAATTAAATGCATCCTTTGACATGCATTTAAAAATTACTGAATGAAAAAAAAATAAAAAGAAAAGGACATGACTGCTCCTAGGTATAATGGAGGAGAAAGTTTACTGTAGATAAAAGGGACATCTGGGAGAGTCCAGAGAGGATGTGACCCTGAGCCATGTGAGGGGGAGAAGGGAAGAGAAAGGAACAAAGGGCTGCAGCAAGAGGGCAAACGGTAAAATGGGGGTGGGTAGCCAAAATGGCTGCCTTAGATAGGGAGGAGCAACTCAGCTCCCTGGGCTGGAGAGTTCAGAGTAGGGGGCAAGGTGTGCCAGCCAGGAGGACACTGTAACTGGTAGGGACTGAGGAATGCTGGGAGAACCTGGCAGCCAGGCCCTCTTTGATATGTTAAATAGGCACCTCAGCCATTTGTCCCAGGGACTTAACAATTATTAGACATGTGTATACATATAGGTGGGTAAGTTTTATGTGTGCCTGTGAGTGCAGGTTATGTAGACGAGAGTGAGTCACCTGATGAGGTGCTGAGAGCTGAAGCCAGGACCCTGTAGGAGCATAAGTATCCCTAACCACTGTGTCACCTCTCTAGCTCACATCTGTTTTATAGTAGGGGAGTGTTCCTTCCAACTTCTCTAAGGTCAGGTGAAGTGTGCTCATTCCCGTGAAGCCACCTGGGCCAAAGTCCTAAGCAATATCCTGGAGTCAAGTAGAGGAGTTTGTGCTCCTCAGCCTGGTTTTCAGGACAGCTGAGTGAACAGTATCTCTCTGAAAACAGCTTTCAGAGTTCCTCCCTCTGAAACAGAACTGCTCATTTTAAAAACCCCTCATGGCGGCCTGGCAGTGATGGTGGTGGTGGCAGCGGCGGCGGCGGCATACACCTTTAATCCCCAGAGGCAGACCTCTGCCTCTGTGGAGTTTGAGGCCAGCCTTATCTACAGAGCGAATTCCAGGACAGGCTCCAAAGCTAAAGCAGGAAACTGTCTTGAAAAACCAAAACCAAAACCAAAACCAACAAAAAACAAACAAAAATGAATCCCTTATTCTGGGTTAATGCAAAGCAGTGACCTCACTGTCAGCACAGCTGATTGAGAACTGGGACTGAGAGAAACCCTGAATTTGAGTGGGGGAGGAGAACGTGGGAAGAGTTGGAAAGAAGGGGAAGGGGTGAACCATGTCATTATATTTTAATTAAAACAAAATATAAATATGTCATCAAGTCCAGCTGGAGTTGCTTGTCTGTTGCAAAATGGTCCATGTATTTTGGGCCATTTAAGACAATCTAATATTATAGTGAACAATTATTTACAATTAAAATTTCGTTACAACATATTAGATCTTTATTAGCATGCTAATAATTAAGGTTTTAAACACCAACACCTTCTCAACTAAATGGGAATCGCTATGCCAGCAGAGAAGCGCTGAGCTAGAAGTCAGAAATTTCTGGTAAGGAAAAAGGGGCATGGCTTGCCACTTCAGAGGAATCTTTCCTGAAACCAGGGATGTTCATTTCATGTTCCAGGGCTGTCTTGCCTCTGGCCTCCCTAATTTAATCAGCAAAGCTAGGAAGACAAAGGCAGCATGTTTGGGGACAATGGACACAGTTGGAGACAAAGAGTCACCAGAAAAGGGTAGGATCAGAGCAGGGCAGGATTGGACAGGACAAAAGGTACATTTGCTCTCCTTTGCTCCCATCCCTCAGCCTTGGCATTCTTAGTGAACCATCATTGTATGGTTGCTTTAGGCTGTGTCATATCAGGCAAGCGATGCTAATGTCTAGGATATATATGTATGAATATATACAACACACACACACACACACACACACACACACACACACACACACACACACACACGGCCAAAACATCACCAGGACAGCTTCCTAATGGTTAGATGATTGTCATCTTGAGGGAGTCTGGAAGAGCCTCTGGGTGATTTTCTTGATTACATCAATGGAAGTGAGGATGGAATGTTTAGGAAGAGAATAGACTGGCACTAGCAAGCAAGCATTCATTATTGATCTCTGCCCCAGCCAGTTTAAGTTCGGTTGCCTTGTCTTGCCCACCATGACAGATTGTCCTCTGAATTGTAAACCAAAACAAACCTATTCCTTCCTTAAGTTGCCTTTGTCAGGGCATTTTATCACAGCAACAGGAAAAGATTGAAAGACAAGCTTTAGTTATAGAGATCCAGGAGCTCAGTGCCTTTTCTGCAATTCCAATAGTAAACTAGCACATTTTTGAAGAATAAAATCTAGCTAAATCACTAAAAATTATTTGTGGCCTTATATATACTCTCGACTCCACATTTATATACCTATTACACGTTACCAGGCACTGTGCAGAGAACTTTCTAGAACGAGCAGGTTTGAGAGATGCCTCTGATTCAAATCTTGGAAAGAGGATGTTAGCATTTAGGTATTTTTTACTGGCCTACTCTTAGGGTCCTGACAGGATATATCCTCAGCACCCCACTGTGCACATTGCCTTATAATTTTTGGTTGTGAGCCTAGCCTTTAATGGCTGAGCCATCTCTCCAGCCCATACATTGCCTTATAAAAGGCAGGCCTTGCCCACCTCCCATCTCTTTCTCTTCCTTCACTCCCCTCCCCTAATAAACCTCCCATGTGGGCCATGTTGTATGGTGTGATTCCCGCCATTTTTAAATTATAGCATACGACTTGAGCTAATTACTTCCTGGAGACACTGGTAAGGCACGTGAGCACAGGGAACAGCTTAGCAACCTGGGACTCTACTTGGCTTGTATGCACTTACTTACTTTAATTAAAATACAATTACATCATTTTTCCCCTTCTCTTGCATGTGGCAGCCTGATCCCTTTACCTGCATGTACTGTGCACACCTCTCTGAATAATGCACCTAGCAACTTTGGACTCCCACCAAACAAACACACAAAGCCCTCTCCGGTTTCTTTTACCTTGACAACCATCAAATTTAGGTTCTATTCCAGTCTGTGCTCCTTATGTCTGGGTAGAATGTAAAGGCTGACAGCCCTGAACTGGTTTTGGATGCATGCTCAATAAGGCAAAATTATGGTAAATTAAATTTTAGGGACAATATCCCAACTTACCATCTTATATGTCTTTGCATAATTGGGTATGCATCATGGGAAGAGACATGCACTACAAATGATTGTGATCTAATCTATCAGAATAACCACACAAATTAAACCCCTAGTAATCAACCAAATTCCTTCTCTTTAACCAAATATGAGAGCCCCAAGCAGTTACTGGACCCCTCCTCTATTTTCTCATGTGGCCTGTTACCTTGCAATTTATTTTTTGATCGGTCCCAGAGGTTTGCTTTGAATAGTTCGTTTGCTACTTGTGCAGCCTGTGTGGATTTTTATTTTAGCTCTTTGAGACCAGGGACCTGGAAGCACTGAATCCCAAACCAACCTCTGGCCACACTGGGAAGGATAAGACTAGGGAGGCCAGCCACCAGAATCCTTGCTCTCAAGCCTGTTTAGATTCTTTCCCCCATCATGCTCTGCTACTTCTTTGGTACTCTGGCTTCTCCGATGTACAGCAACAGTCCAGATGTGCCCACAATATGGGTATAAACAGTGCCAAGTGACTGATTTCTGCTCAGTCGCCATCAATGCAACATTTTAACCACTTAAGAGTTTCATTACAGTCTGAATCTGAAATGTTCCCCATCTGATGCTGCTGTTTGAGGGTTCGAGTCTTTGAGGCCAGTCTGGCTGGGAGAGGATGGTCACACTGGGTGGGCCTTCAAAAGTCTGGCCAGCTCCTCAGTTCCAGAGTGCCTCTGTCCTGCTGTGCTGACAAGTACACAGCTGCCATTGCAACCTCTTTCCACCATGCTTCACCACCCAGGATGGGCTGAGACCCTCAGAAAGTGTAAGACAAGAGACCCTTTTTTAAGTCAATTTCCTCAGGCATTTTGTCATAGGAACACCAAAGTAACTAATAACAAAGTTTCAATTTTATTCACACACCTCCCCCCTTTTTTTGTGGGAGACAGCCACTCACTGTATAGTCCTATCTGGTCTGGAACTGTATAGAACAGGCCAGCCTCAAACTCACAGAGATCTGCTTGTCTGTCTCCAGGGTGTCAGGATCAAAGGCATATGGATATGTATTCAAGCTTAAATTATTCAGATTTTGTTTCTGAGGTAGGGTCTCTCTATTTAGCCCAGACTGTTGGGCTCAGTACCCTTCTGCCATAATATCCTAAGGACTAGGATTAGATATGCATAACTACATCTAATTGTGAAGTTGACTACATCTGGAATCAACTAAAACCTAAGCAGTTGCATACACCTGTGAAAGATTTTCTTGGATTATCTGAGGTGGGTCACCAAATCCAGGCTATACTTTCTGGTAGCAGCCTATATAAAAAGACACGGGGGGGGGGGTAGGGAGGGGGGGCTGGAGAGATAGCTCAGAGGTTAAGAGCACTGGCCGCTCTTCCAGAGGTCCTGAGTTCAACTCCCAACACCCACATGGTGGCTCACAACCATCTGTAATGAGATCTGGTGCCCTCTTCTGTATACATAATGAATAAATAAATCTTTCAAAAAAAAAAAAAAGACACGGGAGAAGGAAACTTGCTTTTTGCCTGTTTGCCCTTCTCTCTCATCCCAATACAGCCATCTTTTCCCATTGTGTTTATCCCTTTGTAGGATAATTCCTCTGCATTTGGTTATTTCACACTTGGGTTTCTCTTCCTTTACTCGTGTTATACCTGGTATTCAGGGATTTTAATTATCACACTTTTCTTGTAGAGCTGGATTTCTAATCCAGGGCTAAGCTTAACCAACACATACTTCATATGTCTACTGCAGTTTCTCAGGTTTGTGGTGGGTTTGCTTAGGGTACACTATGCTTAGGGATATTTCACCCAGCCAGACTTAGTGATAACTCTTGACAGTGTCATATGGACTCAGCTATTCTATTTTCTCACAGTGGATCTAGAAGGTTTGGAGACTGACTTTGATACTCAGAGGGCTTGAAATAATACAAAGTCTTTAATGGTAGTATAGACGGCTTCTGATATTTACAAAAGAAACAATGTACTTAAATGCAAATGTTTCATCTAATTTTGTAACATAGAATGCTAACTAGAAGTTTTGATTTCTAGTTTATGTATCCACTTAGTATGAAAGAAATAGTTCATCAAAATTCTTTTGTTCTTTTTGCAACAAGGTGTTGCTCTGTAGGCCAGTGTGGCTTGGAACTCACAGCAATCCTCTCATCTAAGCCTCCCCAGAGAGTGGGATTACAGAATGATCTACCATGCCAAGCTCATTTTAAAATTCTGATTCAGATTGCACTATGCTCACAAATCTGCCTGCTAGCCTCCCCATACTAATTCAAAACTGACTTAAGCAGTTACTTTGGAATATATTAAATTTTTACTTTTGTGGTGTTAGGATCAAATGCAGGGGGCTTGTACATGTACAGCAAGCACTGTTCCATGGTGCTTTCACCTCAATCAGTTATCTTAGAAAAAAAAATCACTCTTGATTATTACAAAATAGCATTTCCCCCTTTTTTTTCCAGTATAAGAATTTGGTGTTTTCCATGATAAGGTCTGCTCAGTTCCATCTGGCCTTGAACTTGTTTCTATCTACTGCCTATGTGCTTAAATTATAGGCATGTACCTCACTGCCTGGCTGAATTTTATTCTTAAATCATACTATTAAAGCTTTTTCCTGTGAGTGTTCTAATTGTATTATGCATTTTTAGTCATGGGGGCCAAGAGGAAATAGAAGAGTCCAGTCCATCTGGATTCAAACAAGCCAATTAAACAGCTGGACAACATTTGTAGACTACTCTTCCTGTTTTTTTCTTTTTCTGTTTTTAAATCTCAGATGTCAAGCAGGTCACTTCCAGGCTAGTGGTGTTCACTTCCTTCCTCGGCATTACTCATCCCTTTAGTCATAGGCATCATCTATTTAGAAATGGGATAAACGCTGCCTCTCATTTCTGCAAATATACTCCAGTCAATTTCTACTCTATAAGTATAAATTGTTCTCAATATGTCAAATTTGTAGTAAATGTGATAAACTCTTATTTATTCATGTGGCCATACTTACTAGGTGCTGACATCTAAAAAGCTCTTATTTTACCTAGTAAACAAAATAGGTTAGCATTAATTAAATACACAATTCATTGAGAAATATGAAAGGAACAGCTTACTGGTATTGAGTGAATAACCAATATGATAATGAAAAACTAGTTATTTAAAAGACAAAATTAAACATTGGAGAGCAGATACATTTGTGTTATAATATCCAAAAGGGTCACTGAAGCAATCCTGGCACTCAGGAGACAGGCAAGAGGACTGCAGGGCCAAACCAGCCTCAGCTGTGTAGCTAGAGCCCCAAGGATCACAGCTATACTGTGGGATCTAGAAGTCTTACCACAGTGCTAATGAGCTTCGCCCCAGAGCAAACAGCTACCTCATCTGGGTTTGTTTCTGCATTTGTAAAATGCATGTTCAGGCTGTATGATCACTAAGCTTCTTAAGATTTGCAGGTTTACCTGGCTTCCTGTAATGTAATACTTGTTCAGGGAAAGTTGCTCTTAAGCTAAGTTTTGGTCATGTAGGATACATAAATGTACCAAGAATATGACAATTGCTATCAGCTACAATTTCAAAAATTCACTTTTATTTACTTATTTAACAATTCATTTCTTTTCAAAATTTTATGTGCATAGATGTTTTTGCTTGCATGTACGTCTGTGTGAGAGTGTCAAATCCATTGGGACTGGACTTATAGACAGATGTAAGCTCCTATGGGGGTGCTGGGAGTTGAACCGGGTCCTCTGGAAGAGCAGCCAGTGTTCTTAACCGCTGAGCCATCTCTCCAGCCCTCTTTTTGATTTATTAAGCTCTTAAACTGAACACCTTTACATATAATCCATCAAGAAAAAAATTGACAATATGTATGTGTGTACACACACACACACACACACACACACACACACACACACACACACACACACGCACACGCACGCACTTATATAGGAGAAAGAACTGGTAAAAATCACCAAAGGCCCAGGTCCAGAAAAGCTTAACACTGATAAACCACTTTATGCTATAAATTTCAGATCTACCAAGAGGTAAGTTTATAGTTAATGAGCCTACAGAAAAAACAACCAACCAACCCACAAAGATTTAAAATATACAACTTAACATCATCTCTCAAATGACAAACCAAATAAAAATTAGCAGAAGGGAACAAATAATGATAAATTATCTCTTACTGAGATAAATAAGAGACCAAAGGAAACAACAGAAACTATCAATAAAACAGAATGGGATCTTTAAATTTGTCTGAGACAGGGAGGGTCTCCTTATGTAACCTAGGCTGACCTCAAACTTAGGACAAATCTACTTAAGCCTCATGAGTGCTAGGTTACAGGTATGGGTCTCCACACCCAGCCAGAGTTAGCTTTTTAAAAAGACTGACAAACCTTTACCTGGATTAACCAAGAAGTGAAAAGGGAGACATAATAACTAACATTATACAAGAGCTCATTAGGGACTATTGTGAAGAATTAAATGCTAGCCAACTGGAAAATATTCTAGAACAAATTTCTGAACACCCATGACCTACTGAAATAGATCCATAAGAACACAAAACTACCTGAAGACCAATGAACAGGAATCGAACTGCAGTTAAATCTCCCAACCAAAGCCCTATCAGATGGTTTCATGAATGAATTGTTGAAATTGAAAGAGTTAACATCAATTTCTTTCAAGCTATTCTAAAGGAATGAAGGGGAGGAAACACCTATTACAGTTTAAATGGGACCCCTCCATATATGTGAACACTTGGCATCTAGTGGAAGCGCTGTTTTTGGAAATCTTGGGACCTTTAAAGAAAGAAAGTATGGCTCAGCTGGAGGAAGCAGGTCACAAGGAATGGGCTTTCTGGGTTCCCACCCAATCCGAGTTCTGAGCTGAGTACTCAATCACTGTGCTTCAGTGATGTGACCAAGCACATTCTCCTGCTGCCACAAACTCTACTGTCCTGGCTAAGATGGACTATACTCTCAAATGCCAAGCCAAAACAAATCTCCCTCCTTCAGGCTGCTGCTTGTCAGTTATTTTGGTCACAGTGACACACTTTCCAAACCCATTCTAAGCAGCTGGTACCACAGAAGGACACACACAACACAAGGAGAAAACACCAATGTTCCTCGTGAACACAGATGCAAAAATTTCGCACAAAAAACTAGTAAGACAATCAGTGATGTATATAAACAGGTATGATGTTGAGAGGCTATGAAAGGATCCATGGATATATCTGCAACCAATGAGAGGCTTCATAACACAAACTAACCAATACCCTGCCCTTGGACATCTGGTTTCCAAAAGAGAATATACAATTTTGTTGTCAAAACCCTAAACCAATTAAGTTCTGAAAGATCACTTTAACCTAACAAAATATATATGATAAAGCCTCAATCAATGTCCCAGTGAGTGGGGAAAAGCTAAAAGCATTATCAATAGCAACTAAAGGCATCATGGGCACTGTTCTTACTCAAATACAGCATTAAAAGATTTAGTTAGAAAATTACACAAGAGAACAATATAAAAAGCATACAATAGGAAAGAAGTCCAATTATTCCTGTGTGCAGATGATGATTTTGTAGTTAGAAAAGCCTAAGAGTCCACAAATGCTGGAACTGATAAATCAATTCAATAAAGTAGGATAAAAAACCAATAGCTTTTCTATACATCAGTAAGAAATCTGTTAAAACAGTGGGTGGTGGTGGGGCACACCTTTAATCTCAGCACTTGGGAGGCAGAGGCAGGCAGATCTCTGAGTTCTGGGCCACCCTGGTCTAGGAAGTGAGTTTCAGCGCAGCCAGGGCTACAGAGAAACACTGTCTTGAAAAACAAAAAACAAAAACAACAACAAAAAGAAATCTGCTAAAATTATGAAAGCTCTATCATTCACAACAGCTATGACCAAACAAAATGAGTACAACTTAAACAAACAACTAAAGAAGTGAAAGTCCTCTATAATGATAGTTTACAAAACACTGATGAGAAAAATCAAAGAAACAAAAAGAAAAACGCAAATACCTTCCATGTTCATGCACTGAAGGAGCAATAATTATTTAAAATGTCCATATTACTTAAAGTGATCTATATTTCAATGCAATCCTCATCAAAATACCAGTATTATTATTCAGGGAACTAAGAACTAGAAATAACAATCCTGAAATTCATATGAAAGCACAAAATTCTTCAAATAGCAATGTTGGGCAAAATGAACAAAGCGGAACATTACAATACACTAAAAGACAAGTCATAACAACCAAAATCAAAATGCTATTACCCTAAAAAAACCACCTTCATCAATAGAGACAGAAATCCCAGAAATAAACATCCACACATCTCATAGCCAGTATATTCTCAACAAAAGTACCACACACATGCCCTGGAGAAAGGGCAGCCTCTTGAATAAACAGTACCAGGAAGCTGATGGCAAAAGGCTCCTTTCTTCTACCCCATATAAAAAGCAACTCAATGGTCTAAAAGAAAGAGCTGGCACTCTCAAACTACTAGAGAAAATAGAAATGAACTATTCTAGAAACTGGTACAAGCAATGGCTATCTGGATAGGACCCCCAGAACATAGGACACAATAGTAAGAATCCCATGTGTGACCATACTGAATAAATCTGTTCATCATTAATCTGGTCTTTTAATGGGCTTGTTGAAGATGTATGCCAAGCCTGGCTCAATAGGGCTGCTAGGGAACAGGCTCTGACCTTAACTCTGGCAAGTTTTAGAGTCAGGAAGGAGACTGGAGCTGAGGCGGTGATGGGCTGGACCACAACTTAGCTGGTACTACTTAGCTATGCATACTGCTAGCCCTCTGCAAACTTAAACCTAATGTCAGGACCCCCAAAATGGACTTGAAAAGAGGACTCACTGGATTTCTTTGCCTTTCTTCAATGTGGCCACATTGATCACTCCCTCTCCTCCCCCGAGTTACTTTTTACTACTGTTTAATTGGCTTATTGAAGACTTGGCTTATTGGGAGCGTCAGGGCTCAGGCTCTGACTCATTAAAGAATAACTACAGTAACAAGCAGATTAGTTAACAAGTAAAATGTGTCACACACCCACAACAGTATTACTTAAGCATAAGGAATGAAATCCTGACATATGCAGTAAAATGGATGAAATTAAAGAACATTATGTTAAGTAAATAAGCCAGATATAGAATGATAAGCATGGGATTTTCCTTTCTTACACAGATGCTAAAAAACTATCCTGAAAGTAGAATACTGGAGCCAAGCATGGAAATGCACATTTTTAGCACTTGGGAGAGGTGCAGAGAGGGAGGTGCATCTTTGAGTTTGAGACCAGCTAGGTCTACATAATTCCAGGACAGCCAGAATTACATAGTGATACCCTGTCTCAAAAATAAAATAAAATAAAAAATAAGTAGATAAAATAGGATTATTAGTGTTAGAGTCCAGGAGGGTGGTGGAAAATCAAAGTTGTACCTGATCAGTCCAAACATTCAATTTGTGGGAATACCAAACTAACCTTTTTAAATGGACAATTAGTATGTTACTACAATTTTTAAAAATATAGAAAACTTTAGAAATGTCCCATAAAAGTGTTTGATTTTTACTCTTTTAACGTGGGGGTAAGGAGTTCCGAAGAAGGCAAACAAGCACAGCTGAGTGATACATTTGTTGTTTTACTGTTAATTTGACATATCTGAACCAAAGCATTCACAATACTTGATATACTTTGAAGAATCATATACTATAGTCTTAGACATAACCACAGAACAAGCAGAACAATGAAAACTACATAAGGCCTTAAAAACATATCCACAGTGTGTATTATTTCAATTCTCATTCTTTACAAATTAGACTACATACCATTAGTTTAATTTTTATTTTACTTTCATTTATTCAGGCAAGATTCATTCAAGGAAAGGCAACTTAGTTTTTGTGTGTGTGAGCTTTATTTATTCATTCTTTTTTACTATACTGGTTAATATAAAATGTATGACATGTTTTCTCATCCCCTGTATTCAGGAGTAAACCCATGACATTTTCAGATAGTAATCCAAAAGAACAGGCCCTACTCTTAAAAACAGCCAAGATGGAAAGGGACCAAACAGCGAGTCTTGAAGAACAACTAATGGAGTTTCAAGTATTCATATAAGGAAGACTACTACAATTCTAATATTAGTCAAAATTGAAAACAACATTGCATACAAAATCATTCTTGAAGCCCTAAATGTCTTAAATAACTGAATGAAAATCTTAAGTAGTTGTCTCACAGTACCAAACATAAATCAGAACTAGTTAAAATTCAGCGCCATCAGGACTTCTCATTTACACGATGAATAGCTGGTAAGTTAACAGATGGCATAAAAATTAAGACTTCATTGTTTTTTAGGATAATGTACTATCATCGGAGAGTACAGAAAACTCAATGTAGTTTGACAATAAAATAACCATTTAAGTCTCTATCCCTGTACAACAGAGTATAGATCAACTCTAGTTAACTTGGGTGTTTTCATACAGTTTTGTTTTTTACAGTTTATTCTGAGTACTTGAATTGCTTTAGATATACAGCTTTTTGAAAGAATATTATATTTGTATATCAGGATATTTAATACATTGAGATGTTTAAAAATATTTATAAATTTGCTTTTGATATGCAAAAGCATTTGGCAATACTTTTACAGCATTTGATTTTATAGAATTAAAATTTCATACAGTACTCATCTTGATGTTTAAAAAAAATTCACAGAAAAAATATAAATTACACAGCCTGACTGCATGATACTGCTATTTCCAGTTTCTAGTTCTGGTAATTAAAACCTTCATTAAGTCTGTTAACAAATCATTACCTGTACAGTTATGAAGGCAACATACATGATTTGTAAACACAACCTTCAGGTTTTATGTTATTTACCAAGGAGTGCAGTTCAGCAAGAAAAGAAAACCCAGTATGCAAATTTACAGAGTAGTTTACAAATTTACCAGTTCCTGTGACACAAACTGTTTTAACCTCTCAAGGTATTGTCCGTAAAGCTCCACATCATTGTGTCCTGCCCCTTCAACCCACAGAGGCTCCACAGGTCTTTGGCAACGCTCAAATAATGCGAGGCCATGCGAAAAGTCAATGACTTCATCTTCAGTCCCATGAATTATTAATACTGGAGAGGTTATCTTAGAGATTTTGTCAATACTGGAGAGAAAAAGAGAAAGGAAGAAAAAAAATCAATGAACTATATAAAAAGGAAAGAAAGTTCCCTGTGTTAGAAGAGAAAATTCAAACATTAGAGGTGTACCAATCAGCTTTGGGGATAGAAGCCACTTAGGTCTGAGTAGGGTCCAAAAGCCACCCATGGTTCCCGTGAACTCTTCTGGGTGGAGGACATCACCTTTGCACAGCTCTTCTGCTTGAGTCACTCACTGTCACCCTTACCCTGAAACACCTTTCTACCGTGCTGAGTTTCCCCTAGGCTTTGAGAAGCACAAACCAAGGAAGACACCTGACTGAACTAATTTTATTCTGCGAGTGCAGAATAAATTTTATTCTATCAGTCACTAAAATTCAAGCAAAATGGTTTGGTTTGTTCTGGTTTAAGGTTATAAACTAACCAAAAGACAGGGAGAATATTAACATAAAAAAAGTTTAAAGCTGGAAAGCAGATGAATGTATGAAATAACTGATTAAAAAGATAAGTAAAAACATAATGTCAAGTAAACAGAAGGCAAAGTGAAGAAGCAAGTTGCAATGGAAAACCCCAGAAGGCCACGGCATTGCCATGGAGATGAGGGAGAGGGATTGAAACATGAAGGAATCCTTCAAAGTCTGTGTAAAATACAATCAAGTCCCTCTTTCCCAGACTTTTTGGAAAAGCTGAGTAACTTTCTTCCTTTAACTCTGGAAAGTCTGTAGATGCAGGACTCCAGTTTAGGGGAGAGGTACCACAGTCACACACACACAAAGGGCTGGCTCTGTGGGGCCTGTTTGCTTCTGAGAATTCTGGCTGGCAGGCTTCCTCATCCAAGGCAGAGAGTTCCACAGTGTTCTTTGCACAGTGTACTAGAGTAGTTCTTTGGTTCTCCTCTCTTACATATGACTAGATAGCCAAGAATGATGAGAAATTGAAGAGAACACATTAAATGTAGGATAGAGACCCAAACAAACAGAATTTTAGAAAGGCAACTTGGGAGGAGAAACTATGCAGAGGAAATCTTACAAACATGTTTCCTGCACCCTCCACCCTAAAGAGAATACTTTATAAAGTAAGATGGAATCTTATTACTCAGTGAAACTGCTAAGTAATCTCTGCCCTCTCAAGACTATTTCCTAGTAAGCAAAACAGAAATGTTGACCACAAAGAAATTCAAGATTAAAATAGTGTATTTCCTTTTCATCTATTTTTGGGAAATGTCTAGGTATGTCAATCATAAGAAAGATAGAAAGAATGAGTGAGTTATGCATCACTCCAACCAACTCTGTAATTCCCATCACTCAGCTAAACAAACTATGTTCAGTGGCCAGGGAGCCCCAGGGACCTACCAGTTTCTATATCCAACCCCTCACCAGCTCAGATACTAAAGTATTTACATGTGAGTATCACTACTTTTTTGTTTTTTTTTTCTTAATTAAAAATGGGTTCTAGGGATTGATCTCAGGTCCTCATGTTTGTAACATCTCTCTAGCCCAAGACTGAATAAATACTGCTTTCGAAATAACTTTTGTTCTGCTAAAGAACCAAGTGATAACTTGGCTTCTGGCCTTCCATTCACAAAAATATCCTTTGTATTCTTGCCAACAGAGGAAAGAAGACCAAATGAAAACTGCCAGCTTTTGCTATTCCCCTCTTGCCTGCTCTGTCCTTGAAAAAAAATAGGCCATTAACTTTTTTTTCCAAGTATGAAGAAGGCAGGTGGCAACCACTCGTCGCCTTGGAGAGCAAGAAGCAGCCCTCCTTTCAGATCTATCCACTACTGTGTATGTCAGCAAAACATACTCGAGCCACTTCAGTCAACCTTCTCTGCAGGCTCCATCCAATGGACTGGGGATCATTACCCAACTTCTCTCCACCCACCCTTCTTTTCTCAATGCTGTGCATCTCACTAACTTTCATATTGTTTTAGCACCTCAAGGCAACAGCTTTGTAGAATCCTACCTCCAACCTACTGCTCTGACTGTTAATTTATATTCACATTTGTTCTCTTATTTTCAGCACTCCTGCTCCTGCTTAGGATCTAAGGCCATTTCACACTCAAACATTTCAGCATTTGTTTTTTAGCTCTTCAAGCTAGTTTCCTACAATTCCTACGTGATTAATTACATGAAGTAGAAGCTCAATGGTATATCTTACTGGTTCTTGGAACCGAATGATTTTGAATATTGAACTTACTTTGGGAATGCATCAAAACAGTAGGTCTTCTTGGTATCAGGGAAAGCAACTCGCATTCCTGAGGTCAAAGGAGAATGGAGAATAACAGCAGCACTCTCATACCGAGCAGCAAGATCCACAGATGGTACCGTACCTATGCTTTGGCCATATATAATCACATTTTCAGGACGAATGCCGTATCTAAGGAATTCACAAGTTCAAAAGATATAGTTGACTAGAAGGAAATATTCCATTATTCTAAAAATTTGCTACAGAATGTCTCACAATAAGACAATGCCAATGTATATTTCTAAATTTAAATTTCTTAGCCATCATTTTTAATGTAACAATAAACTCTATACTCTGAATTATTTCATGCTCAATTCTATTCTTTTAGCAAAGTAATTTCTAAGGACTTTTAAAACTTCAATTTTATGAAAAAAATTTAAGATATTCATTGTGTTTTAGAAATTTTAAGCTTAGACTATATAGTATCATTTATACTTATTTCACTGGACTAATAGTTAATATTTAGTGTTATTTAGTGTGAGTTGTTATTTTCTACTCAATAAAACAGATGTTCTTGATTGCTCTGTACATCAAGAGTAGGTTTTATGATTTTTCTAAACTGGCCCCATGGTGATGAGATACTACATAAAGTTATGGTATGGAAAGAATACAGAACTTATACTTTTAGTCAAGATCAAATTACAGTAGTTCTTGAAATCTCCCTATGGTTATTCAGAGATGGACCAAAACTTACAAATATAACCAAATGACCTAGAGTTCCAAATGGCATTGTTTAGTTAAGTAGGAATAGAATTCATGCTAAAAACCTGAAGAGTATCACTTCATCCCCTTTGACAGCCCTGCACATTTAGGTATGTGAACTCACTAACTCCGAAGATGCTCCAGGAAGTGTTACTTGTTTAGAGTATAATTGTTCCAACTGTAAACTACTTCAGATGTAGGTGAGGTGTCACAGGAGCTAAAGAATGTAAGGGCTAAAGGTTATAGAGACTTTCGGTATGTTTTTCCACTTAGAAGGCCGAGTGGTTATTTCTGGCAGCTAAGAGTAATCTGGACAGCAGTGTCTAATCTTTTGGAGAGGTTAGGGAGAGTTTTGAGAATGTGATCATTCACCAGGAGCAAGGCAAACTCTTCCTATGTCCTCTTCCAGGTACTCAAGACCATTTTTACTATCTAGACAATGACATACCTCCCCACAGCTTCTTCAATCCGTCCTCTACAAGTATACAGGGTACCACCAGAGGTGGGTTCTACCTATTCCTAACTGACTGGACATGTCACTTAACTCAGAAAAGCTCTCAGTAGCCAAGAAGGTGGGAGGATGAGCATTTGCAATATCAGCATAACTCTTGAGACCATACTATTGCTGTCAGCTGCCTAACAGCACTGCATATAGTAACTGGAGGTTTGGGGCTAAAGTCAATATAATCAAAACTCAAGAGGTTCTAGTTAAACAATAATAATTTGAGAAGAATGAGTTAAAAAGAATTTTAGAGACCATTCAATCTACTTAAGCTGCTTAATGACCAGCTATTCAAAATCACAGATAAGTTGATAGTAAACCTACTGTGTAGAACACACATAAACTGACTTCTAGTCCATTAGTCTTTCCATGAAAGCACACAGAGACTGAGGACTGTGGGAGAGGACTGCATAGACTACCACACACACTTTTGTTCCTGTTGATCCATCAGGTCAGAATCTACTATTATTAGAGATTCTCAATTTTCTTAAAAAGATCATTTAAACAATAAATTCATATTGTATTTCCTTTCTTTTGGTTACTTAAATAAAACTGTATGTATAAAAACAGAATAAAAAGCATTTTAACACACATGCATTGAACTACTATAAGTATATACTAAAGATGTGTTAAACTTGCAGAATTTTAAAAGAAATTCAAGGCATTCACATTCTAACTTGAGGATAAATTTCTAGAACTGGACAGGATCTTAGATGCCATTTACCATAACCTCTTTATTAAATAGATGAGGAAACAGGTTTAGAAGCCTGTTAATTTCCCAAGACTACTTACATTACTAGCAATTGCACTGTATTTACAGTTTGTGGTGGTCTGAATAGGAATGGCCCCCAAAGACTCATGTGTTTGAATGCTTGGCCCATAGGGAGTAGCACTATTAGGAGGTATAGTCTTGTTGGAGAAAGTGTGTCACTATGGAGGCAGGCTTTGAAGTCTCATATATGCTCAAACCATACCCAATGGGACAGACAGTTCACTTCCTGTTGCCTTCCTGTGGTTCAAGATGTACAACTCTCAGCTCCTTCTCCAGCACCATGTCGGCTTGCATGCTGCCTTGCCATGACCAAAATGGACTAAACCTCTGAACTATAAGCCAGTCCCAATTAAATGTTTTTCTTTATAAGAGTTGCTGTGGTCATGGGGTTTATACACAGCAATAGAAACCCAAACTAAGACATGGTTTAACATGACAGAAAACATAAAAACCCTTTCAATACTTTTTAGTCTATGGAATTATTTAAGAGTTTATTCAGTTCCTGTTCTTCATTAACACTGGAAATTGGATATATTAAAAATATTAAATTAGGCATAGTGGCGCACACCTTTAATCCCAGCACTGGGGAGGCAGAGACAGATGGATCTCTGAGTTCAAGGCCAGTCTGATCTACATAATGACTTCCAGGATAGCCAGGGCTACACAGAGAAACCCTGTCTTATAAAACAGAAACAGAAACAAAACAAAACACAACACAACATACATTCATATTGGCACTGACATCCACATATAAATCTGAGCTATTTTTTAAAGACTGCTTTGGCTATTACACAAAATTTCAATCTGCTTAATACTTAAGTTTTATATATATCTATACACACACACACACACACACACATATATAGTATATATAATGTATATACATATATTAGTTTATACGTAGCTAGTTTAATATATATAATATATATATATAGGCAAATATCCTCATATTGTAGTTCAAAGCATATATATGTTAAAAATGCTTTCCATTCTGCTGTTCATTCTACAGTATAACTTAACCACCATTAGTATAAAAAGTGATCCCTATAACAATTACCTTGTCCGAAGAGCCAGCCAAGCAGCTTCAACATCTGCATATAGGTTCTTCTCTGTTGGTTTTCCAGAACTAGCACCGTATCCAGAGTAATCATATGAGAATATATTACAATTAATCCGGGACCCCAGACCTATGTAAAAGCTGCTCATCTGACCAAGATCAACAGCATTTCCATGTGAGAAGAGTAAGGTATATTTAGCATTGGGTGAACAACGCACAAACATACAAGCAATTCTATTGCCTTTACTGGTTCTTGTCATGAAACACTCAATAGCATCTTTTTCTCTGGAAGAGTACTGCCAGTCCGCTCGTTCTGACAGGTGTAAAGTCCAGCGGCTTCCACTTTCATCACACATCAGAGTGTAAGTTGGATCAGGTGGCAAAAATGCTAATTTTGAAGCAATTTTCCCTGGACAAGGTGGACAGCAGAAGAGGCAACATAGCTCACTAAATGAAAGATTATTCATCTTCTGAAAAAGAAAAGGAGACAACAAATATTTTAATAACTCAATGTGGACTCTGCACTCTCATACAACAGGCTAAAACAAAGACATCAATAAATATTATTGGTAGTTAATGTCTATTAACTATAATCAAGAATCCTCCCAAATAGATTTGCTGACATTGTTCTGAAAATACTTTAAATCCTGGAGGAAGGCAAACATTCCTGGAAATAGACAGACTTAAATACTATATATTTCTAAAAGCAGTGATTATCCTACTTAACAAAAACATTTAAGTTTATTTACAAATAAGACACAAGGTGTGTTTAGGTTAGTTGGTAATTTCTGTGTAAGTTGATGAAAACTGTCAGAATCCCACAGGAAGGTAAATAAACAAGAGCATTTGGAGACACTATTGGTCAGCAATGTGTGTATGTGTGTGTGTGTGTGTATTTATGTTTATATCTTGATATTCAAAAACAACCTTGTATATAAATTTGAGAAAAGAAATTTGTACAAGTGAGCCAGGTAGGACACTAGTCACTGCTACATTCACACAGAAACAAGGTTTTGAGCCCCTGAAGTGGTTTAACCAAGTGATATAATCCTTTCACACCACAAACCTATTATTGCAGTTTATAATTATGATTCACAAAAAATTCAAATCATAATAACAAATAAGCACAGAGAAAAAGAAAACATTAATGCAGATACTACTGAAATAGAGAACAAGAGCAACAGAGAGAGCCAAAGCTAATTCTTAGAAGAGTACGCAGTATCAACTGAACCTACTCACTTTACTCACTGCCAGGGATTTTTATAAACAACTTTCTCCACAGATACTAATTCATTTAAGAATTTCCAAAAGTGCTTTGACATAGAGACTATGATCCAACCCACTTTGCAATTGAGGCATGAACAGTTATACAATCTGGTTGATTATGATTGAATAAGAAGGCCAAAGAAGCTGGGAGCTCAGGACACACTGCAGAAGAGGAAGCAAAAAGAATTTAAGGGATGGAGTATGGAGAGGAATGCTGGGAAATCCTGTCTTCTGGTCAAGATATGGCTGTTACAATCATGAACTCACAGCAGCTGGAGTTACTTGTACAAGGCCTACACAAGAGCAAGTCAGAAAAGATCCCAGCTTACATGGTTGGAGCTTTGAAAGAAAATGGCCCTCAAAGGAAATGGCACTATTAGGAGGTGTGGCTTTGTAGGAGTAGATATGGTCTTACTGGAGGAAGTATGTCACTGTGGAGGTGGGATTTGAGGTCTCATATATGCTCAATATACCACCCAGTGTCTCAGACCACTTCCTGTTGTCTGCAAGATGTAGGACTCTTAGCTACTTCTCCAACAGCATGTCTGCCTACATGCTGCCAGGTTCCACCAAAATGATAATGGATTAAACCTCTGAACTGTAAGCCACCCCAATTAAATGTTTTCCCCTGTAAGAGTTGTTGTGATCATACTGTTTCTTCACAGCAACAGAAACCCTAAGACACATGGGGTAGAGGATCTCCAGCCCCACTCCCTGCCCACAGTGAGAAGCTATTGGCAGTGGACAGTTGCTGACAGAGGGAAAATTACTCTTTATTCAGGATATGGTCACTGATAAGTTTCCCATGACCAGTGGATCTTCAGGAAAGAAAAACAAGAAAGGAAAAAAAAAAAAAAGGACATTAAGTTCAGAGAGGGCATTCTGGCAGAGGGAAATGGGGCTAGATAGGATCACATTTCATTGTATACATGTATGAAATTCTCAAGAATAAGGAATCTATAATCATTAAGATTTGGTTCTTTAAAAGATTAACAAGATTGACAAACACTTAGCCAACCGACTAAGAACCCAAATTAATACAATTAGAGGTGAGAGGCTGGAGAAATGGCTTGGCAGTTAAGGGCACTTCCTACTCTTCCAGAAGATCTAGGTTCAATTCCTAGCACCCACAATGGCAGTTCACAACTGTCTGTAACTTCAGGATCCAACATTCTGAACACAGATACACATACAGGCAAAACACCAATTAAACAAACAAACATTAAACTCGAAAAATGGCTGGAAAATGGCTTGGTAGTAAAAAGCACTTGCTGCTCTTGCAGAGGACCTGGGTTCAATTCCCAGCACCCACATTGGTTGGCTCATAACCTCCTGTAAATCCAGCTTCAGGGGATCCAAAACCTCTGGAGAGGACACATGAGGTACAAGGAGAGAAAACAGGAGGTACAAGATGGAAGAGAGGTAAAAAGCCAGGAGGCAAAATGTAGATTAATATAAATGGGTTAATTTAAAGTAAAGAGCTAGTGGGATAAACCTAAGCTATAGGCCAAGCTTTCATATTAATAAGTCTCTGCGCCATGATTTGGGGACTGGTGGCCAAAAAAATCCATCTATATCTGGCTTTCCCACTGATATGAACATATGCACACTCACATACACATGCACAACACACACACACACACACACACACACACACACACACACACACGTAATAAAATAAAATTAGAGATGAAAAGAAAGCCATTACAATAAGGTGCACCTTGAAAACACATATTCCACTAAATTGGAAAAAAAAAAAAAGAAATGAATGCATTTCTAGATAAACATGACCCTCCAAAATTAAACCAAGATGAGATAAAATTAAATAGATCTATAACAAGCACTAAGATTGAAATAGCTATTAAAACTCTTTCAACTAAAAAAAGTTCAGGCCCAGATGGATTCACTGGTGAATTTTATCAGATCTTCAAAGAATTAAAACTAATGCTCAATGTTTCTCAAGCTATTCCATAAAACAGAAAGGGAAGGAAAATTATCAAACTATTTTTACAAAGCTAGTATAAGGCCTGATACCAAAATCAGTAAAGATGGAGGGAAAAATTACAGACCAATTTCACTGATGAAAGATAGGCTGATCTCTGTGAGTTCGAGGCCAGCCTGGCCTATAGAGCAAGTTCCATGGCAGGCTCCAAAGCTACAGAGAAACCCTGTCTCAAAAAAACCAAAAGAACACATAGTAGAGATGACTGACCATGATCAAGTTTGAGAAATTTTATTCCAGAGATGACTCAATAAATTTTATATGAGTGGACAGACTCAATAACAGAAATCCCATTGTAATATCAGTATCAGTAGATTCAGAAAAGGCTTTTGACAAAATTCAAAATCTGCTCATGTTAAAAGTCCTGAAAAACTAAGAGTAGAAACATATCTCAAAATCATCAAGGCTAAGTATAACTACAGCCAATATTATATTACATGGGGAAAACCATAAAGCACTACCACTAAATAAGGAACAAGTTAAGTGTCTATTTATCTGACACAGTACTGGAAGTAACAGCTAGAGCAATAAGACAAGAGAAGCAAATAAAAAGGCTACAAATAGGAAAGGAAAAAGTCAAATAGGAAAGGAAAAAGTCAAAGTGTCTGTATTTGTGGATGACATTCTATACATGAGACCCTAAAGACTCCACAGCAAATTTTTAGAGCTGGTAAAACACTTTCAGCAGAGTGGCAGAATATAAAATTAATACATAAAAACCTACAGTCTTCCCACATACTAATGACAAAAAAGCTGAAAAAGAAATCAGGGAAACAATCCCATTGTTAAATACCAAGCAAACAAGTAAGAACACATCCCCAATAAATAAACAAACCCCCCACCAAACCCTTGGACTAAACCACAGATGTGAAAGACCTCTATAATGAAAACTTAAAAATATTTAAAAGATAAACTGAGGAAGATAAAAAGACCTCCCATTGCTCATGGATTGAACAAATCAATATTGTGGTGATGGCTATCTTACCAAAAGCAAATTATACACTGAATGCAATCCCAATCTAAATTCCAGTGACACTCTTTACAGAAACAGAAAAACAAAACAATTTTAAGACTCACATAGTAGCACAATGTATTTTGGATAATTACAGCAATCCTGAACAAGAAGAGCAGTGCTGGATTATCACCATACTTTGATTTTAAGTTATACTACAGACCCACACTACACACTAATAAAAATACAGTTCTGGCACAAGACAGGCATGTAAATCAATGGACTAGAATAGAGGATTCAGATATAAGGTCAGTTGTTAAATATAGTCACCTGATTCTTTGACAAAGATGTCAAAAATATACAATAAAGAAAATATGAAATCTTTAGCAAACTGTGCTAGAAAAACCAGATATCCATATGTAGAAGAATAAAACTAAATCCTTGCCACTCTGAACAAAATCAAAATGGAACACGGGTCTCAACACAAGCCTTCAAACTATAACCTACTAAAGAAAAATATAGAAAGTGTACTTCAAGATACAGGTAATGGTAAGGATTTTCTGACTAGAGCTCTGGCTTCTCATGAAATAAGGTCAATCCCAACAAATGGGCATTTCTCATGAAATTAAAGCTTTTGTAGAGGAAAAGACACTGAACAAAGTGAAGACATCCTACAGGGAATGAGAACACCCTTGGCATTACATTCCCAATAGAGGATTGGTATCTTGAACATAGAAATGACCAATTTTGAAAAAGAAAAGAGCGAAAGAGAAATGGCTATATATATTTAAAAAATATCAACATCATTAGCTAGGAGGGAAGTGAAAATTAAAATTAACCTTGAGATTACAAGTGACAGTGGATGCTGGTTAGGAGGTGGGGAGAAGGAAACGTTTATACACAAAATGTAAATTGGTCTAGCCCTACTGAAATCCTTGGGGATGCTTTCCAGAAAGTTACATACAATAAGTCAATTTATACCTCTCCTGGGCATCGAACCAAAGGACTCATCCTCTTTGCACATCCATGTTCACTGTCACTCTATTTACAATAACTAGGAAATGGAACTAGTCTAAAAGTCCATCAGTTAACAAATGGGCAATGAAAATATGGTGTATATACACAATAGAATTCTAATCCTCTCTAAAGAAAAATGAAATTATAAAATCTTCAGGAATTTGGATACAACTGGTGGACATCATATTAAGCGAAGCAACCAAGGCCTAGCAAGACAAATGTCACATATTCTCTCTCATGTGGCTCCTAGCTTTGAAGTTTTTACTTGTGTGTTTAATTTGGAGTGTCTATAGACGTCAAGAAGCTAGTAAGAGCCTATTGTGGGGAAGACAAAGCCTTGACAGGCAAGGGGACAGAATGCATGTGTTATGCAAGTATGGGGGGGTTAATTTAGGGTTAAAAGTTTAAGCAGGGGTGGTAAAGGGTCAGGGGAGACAACAGGGTGGAGAAAAGGTTAACCAAAACTAAAGATGCATGAAATCGTATCCTGGAAACACACTACCTTACTTGTAAGCTAATTAAAAAAATACAATCAAAATGAGTTTGAACACAGGAACCTTGTATAGTTGGACAATGCTTCCTCCAGAAAAAAAATGGTTATTAAATGAAAATCTCAGTACCAGGCATGGGATACCTTCATATGAGTTATTGGTCACTGAGGTCTCAGAGGACCCAAAAATAACACTGCTCTGTTGTCCACCATAACTAAGTTGTAATACTCCACTGTTGAAGACATAACATACTTTTGTTGTAGGACATAAAGAGATCAAGTACAACTGGCCTGAAAACTTCCTTCTTCTGGCTACTCCTCATAAATTAGTGCTGCTCTTCATTTTGACCAGAAGTTACTTTCTGCAGTTAATGTACAGATTCATAATGGTCAAAGTGTTAATAAGTGACTGCTGAGTATTAAGTGAACAAAAAATAAGGAACTAAGAACTGCTTATGTCATTAACATAAACTTATACATGTATGTCTGTCCGTAAGATACAATTAAAAAAGAAAATGAGCAAGCCATGAGGGGCAAGCCAGTAAGGAGCATTCCTCTCAGTTCCTGCCTCTAGACTCCTGCCCTGACATCCTTGATGATGGACTTGTAAGATGAAATAAACCTTGTCCTTCCTAAGTTGCTTATAGTCATGGTGTTTTATAGAGCAATAGAAACCTTAACTAAAACAATCTATTTAACATTGAAGAGATCTTATCTTTTCAAGAGATATAAAATTTCATCCTCCCTTGTGGTGGGTATTGTGTTCTCTGAAATATTGTGTGTTCCCCGAAATAAACATATCTGGGGTCAGAGAACAGACAGCCACTCGAACAAAGCCAAAAATGGTGGCTAGAAAATAGGAAGAGTAAGCCATAACAGAAGTTGGGCGGTGGTGGTACACACCTTTAATCCCAGCACTTGGGAGGCAGAGCCAGGTGGATCTGAGGTCAAGGCCACTTTAGAAACAGCTAAGCATGGTGACCCACGCCTTTAATCCCAGAAACCCAACCTTTAATCCCAGGGAGTGGGGGCAGAAAGAAAAAGGTATATAAGGCGTGAGGACCAGGAACTAAGGAGTAAAGCATGTAGTTAGTTAAGCATTTGGTTGGATAAGCATTTAGGTTTTAGAGCAACACAGTTCAGCTGAGAGCCATTGGGATGAGGACTCAGAAGCTTCCAGCCTGAGGAAACAGGATCACCTGAGGAACTAGCAAGGTGAGATAGCCGTGGCTTGTTCTGTGTCTCTGATCTTCCAGCAATCACCTCAATAACTGGCCTCGGGTTTGATTTCATTAGTAAGACCTTTTAAGTTTCATGCTACGCTCCCTGGCAGACTGTCCTGCTTTCTATAATGTACATCAATCTCCATCTTTATTTCCCTTTCTATAGGCATACACTCTGAAATACATACACATCCTTAAATATCTTAAGACAGATCTGAGATCAAGAACAGCCTAGTACAGAGTTCCAGAAGAGACAGAGCTACAGAGTAAGACCCCCCATCTCAAACAAAATAAAATAAAATACAGAGCTGAACAATGCAGCCCAAGTTAGCCTGCTTTAACCCATGCTATGCCTGCCCACCATTAGTTTTGTGCTCAATATTCTCTTCAGGTGCATGTTAAGTGTTCTACCACCAAGCTAAACTCCAGGACACATGAACACTTTGGTTACAAAAACTGATGCCTGGCGCTGAGGAGTTGGTACTTGCCATGACCTTAATTCCTTCTTGAGCCAGAAGTCATGTAAAAAATGTGGGTGTAATGGTGTGCCATGTCTTTGAAATCCCCTGTGGCTTGAGAGGTGGAGAGAGGAGGACCTCTGGGGTTTGCTGGCCAGACCTATCAGGGCCAAGTCTGAGATCCTGTCAAAAAGATAGATATATAGATATACAGGTAGATAGATAAGTTCTGAGGAATGCCATGCAAAGTTGGCCCCTGGCATCCAGATGAGCATGCACCTACATGTTCAATGCACCTCCTATCATACCCACCAAAATACTAAAGCTTGATGATTTGAATGAGCAGTTTAAGACACTAGAAAAAAAAAGTACTTTTGAGTCTACCTACTCTAGTAGTGAACAAACAGAATGGATATTTGTTAACAAGAGGTGAACACTGGAATGGACAAAATGACAGCAATTTATCATGTGGTGCTGGGAACCAAACCTGGGTCCTCTGAAAAGAGCAACAATTGCTCTTACATGCTGAGCCATTTCTCCATCCATCCACTGAATTTTTTTTTTCCATCCACTGTATTTTTTTGAGGCAGGGTTTCTCATTGCACCCTGAGCAGACCAGTGAGCTCCAGGGATCTATCTCCATCTTTCACAATGCTGGACACTAAGCCTGGGACTTGGGAAGGTGCTAGCAATCGAACACAGGTTCTCATGCTTGTAGGAGAAGCACTTCACTAGCCTACAAGGACACTGATTTATATTTAACAACTTAATGAATTGTAACTTCATGTAGTAGTGATGAGGTAGGTAATGAGGTGCAGAGAAGACAGAGGTGTCACTGGTAGGGTAACAACCTGTCATTTCCCAGAGCTGTTTTCCAAATGACTCTGCTGATACCCTGGAACTGGACCTACCATATGGGTGGAAAATGAATCCAGGTCCCTATGTATGAACATAGAGTGTGCATGCATGGGGGTTCACACACATACACACCATTCTGGAATTCTGGACTATAAAAAGATGGTAAGACTAGACATTTGAGTGTGGGAAAGGAAGTGTGGCATTGAACAGTGGCAAAACAACAAGCCAATTCTGACCTTGGTGCTTACACTGCACAGCTCTATTGCTCTTCTCTCCTGAGGATTTTGAGGATGACTTTTTAAATGGAAGGCAGTCTTCAAATGTGTCCAGATTCTAGCAAGTCTTTGGACCCAGGATTCAATACTGTTCAACTTCCATTTCATAAAATGTACCTGAGATAGAGCAAGGGCTAGGGCTGCAGCTCAGTGGCAGAGCACTTGCTTAGCACATGTAAGATCCTGGATTCACCCCCAAAGGCCAGAAAGAAAAATGTCATCAATTTGTAAAGGTGCATGCAAGAGCACCCAAGGATATGTATTATTTAGATTAATTTCCATGGTTTAATAAAAACAAGTGAGACTCTTAGAATGCTATGGCACTGACTCTAGAAACCAATTAGGGAGTAGAAATAAAATCTTGCGAGTCCAGTCCTTGTACTTTAGAACAAGTTCTTACTCTACCTTCTGAAAATTACTCTGTACATAGCAACCCTACCTAGAGTTCTTAGCTGATAGTTACCTGCTCATTACATTTTCTTACTTAATCAGAGGTCCTGATCTTGAGCACTGCCAAACAGGCTCCTGTGATTTTCTTTCTGTCTTTTTTTTTTTTTTTTTTTTTTTTTTTTTGTTGTTTTTACACAGGGTTTCTCTGTGTAACAGTTCTGGCTGTCCTAGAATTCACTGAGATCTGCCTGCCTCTGCCTCTGCCTCCCGAATGCTGGGATTAAAGATGCGCACCAACACTGCCCAGTCCAAGCTCCTGGTTTTAAGTGTAAAACAGACATAGCTTTTTCTTTCCCTCTGAGATACAGTCTTGCTTTGTAGTCCAGGTTGGTTGCTACCTGGAAAATGTGGGGATTAAAAGCATGTACCACAATATCTAATGGAGAGTAATCTTTTCAAGGATAATTTTTCCTGTAGAATTTTAAAATGAATATCCTTTATAATTAAGGGAATTTGGGAGCTGGAAAGATGGCTCACAGGTTGAGAGCACTGGATGTTCTTGCAGGGGAGTTGGGTTCAATTCCCAGTTCCATGGGATCTGACACCCTCTTCTGGCCTCCACCGACCCAAGGACACACGTGGTACACAGTTATACATGCAGACAAAACATGCATACACATAAAATGAAATAAAAAAAAAAAGAAATTAAGGAGGTTGTCTTTTCTTTTTTAGTTTCCAAAGAGTTTTAATGGGGTATATGATAGAAAACCAACTTTCTATTCTTGAAATAGTTGTTTTGGTAATAATATATATAACATTTACACATTGCTAGACTTGCTTTGCTAACATCTGCCCAAGATTTTTGTACTTATATACATGGTTGAGAATGACTTCAGGTGTGTCCTTGTCTCTCATTACATTTTTGGATTAAGATTATATTAAACTAATACAACTTAGTTGGGGGGTTCCCATACTAAAGAAAAATCAGTCTCTTATGACGTTTACTTAGATTATTATAATATTCCCCTATAGTTTAAGGGCCATGTCTTGCTGTTTTTCCCTCTTTTAACTTTTGTAGTAACCATGTAATGATATACACGCATAATCCCAGTAGTGGGGAGGCCGAGGCAAGAGGATTCCAAGTTTGAGTCAAGGTCGAACTGTATAAGTACATCCTATCTTAAAAACAACAAAAGCCCTCTGTTGCTATTGAAATGTTAAGAGAATGAAGTCAGAGAAATGGCTAATCATAAATGGAAGATGCTTAAGAGACAGAGACACAAAGTACTGAATATTAATTGCACAATGTTTGATATGTACTCAATTTTTGAAATTTAACATTCACTTTCAACTTCCAGAGGACAAATGTAGATATGTAAGCCTTGAATAATGTATATAATGGAAACTACTGACCTTGCAAAGCTGGCCTGAGAACTAAGCAAGGTCTAACAAATACCTGAAATGTAAATTACACTGCTGCAGTGAGGAGTGGCAACTGAAGTGCTATCAGCCAAATGACTTGTTTCTACGGAATCCTGGAAGACTGCTTGGACAAGCTTAGGAGTATATGGGGAGTGAGAGACAGTAGCACAGAAACCAACTTTAAAGCTGACCCAGCTTCCAGCCCTTGAACCTGGCCCCCATCTCATGCATGGCCTTATCTCAGGACTCTACATTTTATTTTCTTTTGAACCCTCTTGCTCTAGTTTAACATTCCTAGTTTCTGCTCAGCTGCTTTCTAGCAGTCCCACTGTCTTCCACCAAGTCACTACCTTCAGTTCTGGAGCTTGACATTTTAAATCAACCTCAGATCCATGCTCAAAGCACATACACCATCTACTCTATGCTGACTTTACACCTAGACAAAACAGTAAGTAACTAGACCCAGAGCCAGACAAACTGGCTATCTACTGTACACTGGTTAGATGAAGATTAGTCACCAGGCTAGAAAAAAAATCTTTGGATCTACCAGGGAACCCATGTGCTTTGTACCTGAAAATGGTACTTTCTTTTTTAATGATTAATGTTACACTTTACACCAGGAAATAATTTCTTTTAAAATATTATAAGCTATGGGCAGACTTATTCACGAGCACTGGGAAATTTAATAGAACTAGTGCTGATGCAAGAGGCAAATTCAGAGTGAGAGTGGAACATCACTTCCAAAAGCTACCATTAACGAGAGTAGATAACCATACACATGTCACATAGGAAATCCAGCCTGGAGCTGTGGGAGAGGCTTAGGAGCAGCATGTATTTATGTTCTTCTCTTTACTATCCTTTGGTGAGTGCAGGGCTCTCTGGCAGACATCAGTTCATGATTACAAGCTACTGCTTACAAGTTTTAGCCTTTATCTACCCACAACTTCAACAGTATACTTACGGGTTTCACAGGCTACCATCACGGAGGTATTCTTAGATCTGGACTTCAAGAAGTTACAACTCCTTAAAGACTGACCAGACCAGTACTCATATGCCCAAGGCTCATGTCCCATCCAAATGAGTAAATATATTGTACATCTATCATTCACTGAATCTTATTCTCAAGAGGCTTCTGCCTTTTGTAAAAACAAATGTGGAGAACCTACACTCCACTGATTTTTCTTTTTCTTTTTGGCAAATAGCCATGTCAAGCCTGGGGGATAAGAACTTCATAATGCTCCCTAGCTGTGGAAGAGGTTATATAGACGTCCCCCTTAAGGCCGAGCACTCAACAGACAATTATTTTCATCACTTTGAACAGTATGAGTTTGTGCAGTTACTGCTGATAATTGCAAAATGAAAAACCTCATGCCAGGTGGATCTCTGTGAGTTTGATGCCAGTCTGGTCTACTTACTGAGTTCCAGGACATATTGAGACTCTGTTTTCACAATCAAACCAATAAGGAAGCATCTCTGACAAAAGCTGGCAGCTCCACTAACTAATCTATGGGCACAAATATACATATTTTGGAGACATTTAGGTAGGTACAATATGTTCAATTAGAAAAGCAGAAGTAGTAGCCTGCCCCGTAGGACCACCTATGACCTCTCCAGCCATGAGCTTTACAGTACCAGATATAAATTCGAGGTGGAGCACACCTCAAACCAAATTAGAAAGGATTTGGTTACCCCTACCACAGATTTGTCACCATTGTGCTAGTGGGCACATTTTGCCAAGCCAGAATTAGTTCTATATTTAAATATGGTATTACTCTAAGATTTAAGTACAGTAATAACATATAGAGACTTATGAAATGTTAAGTGTAAATGTAAATAACTTCACACAACAAAATTTCAAGACTTAAATTTGAGTTTGTTTTATAGTCTCCCTTTAAAAGAGGTGAGAACACAACAAATACATTAGTTTTTCTTTTAGAAATGACTACTAGCGAATTTCTGAAAAGTATTTTAGCCAGAGCTGATAGAAGCCAACAAAGTGTTCTAAACTGTTGGCCAAGTATGGCAACAAGGGAAGGTGGGGTGATTTGAATGAAATGTTCCTGTTAGTTTTGGGGAGGTTTAGGAGGTGTGGTCTTGTCAGAAGAAGTGTGCCACTGCAGGTAGGCTTTGGGAGCTTAAAGACTTAAGCTATTTTGAGTTTTTTCTTTCTGCTTTGCGTTTGTGATTCAAGATGTGATCCCTCAGTTTCCTGGGGCTGTGCCTTTACTCCACCACCATGGGTTCTAACCCACTGGAACCTGTCAGCTCAAATAAACCTTCTGTTGAGTTAGTTATGTGTCTTATCACAGCAATAAAAAAGTAACTAATACAGAAGCTGGTACCAGGGAGTGGGTTACTACTGTGACAGACTTTGGAACTTTGGACAAGAAAAGTGGTTAAATGCTACAAGAAGAGCCTAATGGGTCACCAAGGTAGGAGCTCAGAAGACAATGGGGGTTAAGAGTTACACAGACTTTGGAGGCCTAGCTCAAAAGGTTTTCAAAGGGAACAAATACTGGCAATCGGACTAGAGATATTCTCTGATAGTTTAGCAAAATACATGGTTACTTTCTGCACATGTCCTAAGAACTTGCCTGGGGCTATGGACTAGTATTTCAGGGAAATTTTAAGACAGCATAATATTAACCAGTTGCCCAAACACTGGCAATCTTAATGTTACAGCTAAGGCATGTGTTGGAAGAGGCTGTAACTGTTAAGGAGAGCACAGTCACTAAGGAAAGATATGATTTGCACTGGTTATTATCTTTTCTACTCTTCTGCAACAGTTCCTGGTTTTGACAAAAAGATTAATAAGTAAAAAAGGAACAACTTAAAATATAAATAACAAATGAAAACCTTTTGGAAAGTAAATGTGAATTTCTTCTACTCACAAGTCCTCTGAATCTGAACCTATACTTTCTTAAAAGTAATGAACTCTGTGCTTTAAAAACACCTTGAGTGGGCCTTTACAGATCTTTTGAATTTGAGGCCAGACTGATCTACAGAGCAAGTTCTAGGACAGCCAGGGCTACACAGAGAAACCCTGTCTCAAAGACAAAACAAAACAAAAACAAAAACCCACGTTGACAGCTTCCTTCTATACTTCAAATAAAACTGAACTCTGTAGTTGTAATCTTAAAAGTTCTTATTAATAAAATCAAACCCGAGGCCAGTTATTGGGGTGAATGCTGGATGATCAGAGAAGCAGAACAAGCCACATCTACCTCACCTTAACAGTTCCTCAGCTGGTCTTATTTCCTCAGACTGCAAGCTTCTGAGTCCTCATCCAAATTGATCTCAGCTGAACTGTGCTGCTCCAAAGCCTAAAAGCTTAACCAGCCAAATGCTTAACTAACCAAATGCTTCTAGTTTCTGGTCTTCACGCCTTATAAATCTTTCTGTTGTCACTCCCTGGGATTAAAGGCGTGTGTCACCTTGCCTAGCTGTTTCTAAAGTGGCCTTGAACTCAGAGATCCACCTGGCTCTGCCTCCCAAGTACTGGGGTTAAAGACATGTACCAACACTGCCGAACTTCTGCTATGTCTTGCTCTGACCCATTTTCTAGCCACCATTTCTGGCTCTGTTCTAGTGGCTGTCTGTTCTCTGACCCCAGATAAGTTTATTAGGGTGCACAACATTGTGGGGAACACAATACCGCAGAACTCTCTACAGGTTCTCAAAGGTCTTGTATGAATTGGGCTTAGATCATTTCTCAATTACACTGCTGTAGTTTACAGGGTTCACATATGCTTTTATAGCTGAACATTGTGCTCCCTGACATACATTTACATGTGGGCTTCATTAATATCTGCATATCTATAATTTGTTATTTTTAACTACATGTTTGTGTATGGGTATGTGTACGTGAGTATATGTATTCGCAAAGGCCAGAGGCATCCAAAACCCCTGGACCTCTACTTACAGGCAGGCATGAGCCATTCAGTGTTGGTGCTCAGAACTAAACTCTGGTCCTCTGCAAGAGCATTTTATGTGTTCTTAATGGCTGAGCTCTAGCCCAATGTCTACTATCTTTACTAGATCATGTTTATTCCATGAAGTCAGCCACCATATTACAAAGAATACACATACTATAAGTAGAGATAATGCCAAGCAGGTTTTCAAGGAGGTTATTTTGTTTTTCTGAATTGGCGTTCTAAGCACCAATATATACATATTTGTGGCTTAAATCTTTTCTGAAAACTAGCACCACTGTGTTTTGTTTTATCTGTACTTCACTCGTGTATTACAGAACCCTACTTTCTGAATGCTTAAAATCTAGAAGGTAATCAAGTGAACAGACCACTGAAGTGAGAATTACTATTAAGATAATGCATTACATTGCTAAATAGAGACACACATTACCTGGTTAAGTCCAATAACTATAGCATATAAAAACCAATTCTATACCAATTCATCAATTATAGCTCTAACATTACTTACTATATAATTTTATACATCAAGCTATGCTATGTATTCTTCATAAGGCTGCAAAGTCTTTAAAACGTTTCATTTGAGGGGCTGGAGAGATAGTTTAATAGTTAAGAACTTGTACTTGTACTTCTGCTCTTGCAGAAGATCTGAGTTGAGTTCCCAGAACTCAAGTCAGGTGGCTCCCAACTCCAGTTTCAGATTCAGTGTCTCTGACTTCCATGGGCACCTGCATTCACATGCACATACTCACAGATACTAGCACATAAGAACACAATTTAAAATATAACAAAACATATCAAAAAAGTGTCATGGGGATGAGGGGCTGGAGAGATGGCTCAATAGTTTAAGAGCACATAATGCACTTACAAGAGGACCTGAGTTCTAGTCCTCAGATCCACACTGGATGGTTCACAACTGCCTGTAACTTCAGCTCCAGGGAGAATTGACATGTCTGGCCTTCATGGGCACCTGATACTCACATGCACATATCCCCTCACATTTACACAGAATTTATAAAAATAATAAAAAAAAAATGAATCTTTAAATAAACAATGTGCTATCTGGGAGAGGGAGGGGGAGGGTGGGCAACAAGATAGTTCAGTGGGTAAAGGGTTTGCTGTACAAGCTTGATGAACAGAGTTCAATGCCTGGAACTCATAAAGGTGGAAGGAGAGAATCATCTCCACAGAGTTGTCATCTGATCTCAAGAAACATGTTATGGTACCCCAATATCATATACATACACACATAAAAATAATAATAAAAAAATCATTCAGATGGTGGGGAAGAGTCAAGTGTTGAGAGTTCTAAGTGTAGTTAAGTGTTCAATGCCTGTAATTTAGCACTTGGGAAACAGAAACATGTGTATCTTGAATTTCAGGTCATCTTGGGCTACATAAAAGAAAATCTCATCCTTCTAGAGGTGTGCCTCCACCTGGTGTGCGTGTGCATGTGTGTGTGTGTGTGTTGCCATCTTGGTCAGCTTAGTCTTTGAAGACATAATTTAAAGCTTTGAATTGGCAAAAATTACACATTCCTGTATGTTTAAGAGTTTTTGAGATGATGTAATTTTGAAATGTGTGCTTACAGGCACGATTGATCTCCTTGAAGCATTCATTTTTAAATGCCTGGGGGCCATAAAAACTGAATAATTTGTTCATGCAACCATAGGGATAGCACATGTCCCTTAGTTGATGCAGTATTAACTAATGTCCTAAACATCACAACAGCTGTACATTTAACTTTGAAAGTGTCTTCCCTGGTCATTTACTCAAGATGGTCAGCTTTAGCTATAGAGACCTCAAATGCAGTAGCCTAACTAAAAAAATGTCTCGTCAAGAATCCAAGTTCTCCCCCGAAGATGGAATGAGAAGGAACAATTAAGAGTTGTTATTTTTTAGGCACTTCAGTTTGTCACTATAAATTTTTTTTGGTTGTTTAACGATGAACAGAATTAATAAGACAGTTAGATTTGGTGGCACAAAACTTTAATTCCAGTACTCAAGAGACACAGGTAAGCAAATAAATAAATAAAACCATAGGAATACAACAGTTTTTATGAACACAATCAAATCTTCAGTCATAATGGATTTTGTTTTGAAACAGTAATGTACTGTGCTTTTGCATACAGAGTTGCTATTTTGTAATTATTTCTAGGCAGTGGTGGTTTGAAGGTAGTGCTAGTTTGTGATAAAGTTTTCACCATCCTTTGGCAAAACAGAGTTATACGCAAATTAGATATGCCAAATAAATTTAATATGAATATAATTTATTTACTTATTTGGTCAAAGACAGACCCTTGATAATGTGGTACAGACTGGCCTCAAGATTAGGATCTTTGACCTAAGCCTTTTCAGTGCTGGGATTATGGACATGATCACCAATCTTAGCTATTTTTCTTTAGAAAGCCAGTCATGTTTAGAAGTGGGGAGCATGTATCAATTAGATGCCTTCTATTCTGAGGTTGTTTTTTCTATTTTTATAATGTTAAATGTTACTTGAGAAAACCAAAACATTTTATAAAAAAATTAAACAATGCTAATAGATGTTGTTTTTATTTCTTTGAAGTGATTTTACTAGGCAAAACCTAAATAGCCTTCTCATCTTTTTTTTTTTTTTTTTTTTTTTTGCAATTAAAAATTATTTTAGCCAGGCAGTAGTGTGGCATGCCTTTAATCCCAGCACTCGGGAGGCAGAGGCAGGTGGATCTGTGTGAGTTCCAGGCCAGCCAGGTCTACAGAGTGAGTTCCAGGAAAGGTGCAAAGCTACACAGAGAAACCCTGTCTCGAAAAACCAAAAAATTTTAAATTAAATACACTCATTTATATGTTCACATATCTGTGTATTCATGTGAACGTGCATGTGTCTCAGTGTCCATGTGAAAGTTAGGAAATGTGAGTCCCCAGAATGCAAATCCAGTGATCAGTTTTGACAGACTTTTTGCAAAGAAACTGGTCTTGTCAGAAGGTGCTGGTGCACGCCTTTAATCCCAGCACTTGGGAGGCAGAGACAGGTGGACCTCTGAGTTCGAGGCCAGCCTGGTCTATAAATTGAGTTCTGGGACAGTCAGAGAAGGGGGAGGGGGGAAGAAAAGGAAAGAAAAGAAAAGAAAAGAAGCTGGTCCTAATACATCAGTTTTTAACCTGGGGCCTGACCTTTGGAACCAGACACATGTACATTCAAATCATACCTTTAGTGACTCTGTGTATGTAACCTTAGGCAATCAGCTTCTTAGTGCCTCAGTTTTCTCAACTGTGAACTGCAACTCTGCTGGGAAGATTCAAGTCTAAACATTAGAAATTGATCAAGTCATGACTACCTCCTTTCTCCTGACAAAGTTTCACTTATAATGATCAGAGTTTCTCCATTCATCAATCAGTCATCTAAACACACACACACACACACACACACACACACACACACACACACACACACACACAATGAGAGACAGACTCCCATATTTGAGTTTTTTCAGATACAAATCTCTACTTTTCAGGCCTAAAATGAATTGTCATCTAGTATCTCTTCTATTAATTTCTTACAATACCAAAGTGCAATGAGTTTTTATTCAACTTTAATGTATCGTTTTGGTATTATTACTATTGTTCTTTTCTTCCTTCTTAAAGCTAATCTTCAACATCAATTTCTGCAGTCTTCAAGTTTTGTTTTTTTTTTTTCCTAGACAAATTGGCTATCTTTTTATTTCACTCAAACTCTCAATTCCCTTCCTCACAAAAGCTACACCCCAACCTTTCTAAAACAAAGCTAGCCTCAAATAATTCTGCTAGGGTTACAAGAATGAGCCACCATGCTTGGCTAAACTCAGGGCTCTAGGTGCCACTTACACACCAAGAACACCAAAAACCTATCTAAATCTCACTTTTTTTTTTAATCTTTCCATTGAACTCTACACTCTAAATATTTCAGTCTACACTTGCTTCCTTGTACTTTCTGTCACTTTCAACCATCCCCTCTTCCCTTGTATCCTCCATCAAGCCTCTCAGCCATGTCTTAACTATGATCCACTAGGCATTCTAAAATCACCGTGCAATTTCTACCACATATCTAATCAATACTCTGCACTGGCCAGGTGATGTTGTTTTCCTGTTTACATTTGCCAATATGCCTGTAGGCCCTCATCAATAAGCCTACATTTTTTAGGATGCTATAGAGGAGTCCCTGTGAATCCTGGCCTCTACTCTTATTTACTCATTAATTCTCCTGAACATGCTGATCTTGGAAACCACACATGCTTGTTTCTGTTTCTGTGCATTTGCATATACTGTGCATGATCTATTGATAACATCTCTATAACATCTATCATTCCCCTCCAAATAAGAATTCCACCTCCCCCTGCTGTGGATATCGCTCTGTACAAATAAAATGCTGTTTGGCCAGTGGCTAGGCAGGAAGTATAGGCGGGACAAGAGAGAAGAGAATTCTGGGAAGTAGAAGGCTGGGGAGACACCACCAGCCGCCATGAGAAGCAACATGTAAAGACACTGGTAAGCCACACGCCATGTGGCAAAGTATAGATTAACAGAAATGAGTTAATTTAAGATAGAAAAGGTAGATAACAAGCAGCCTGCCACGGCCATACAGTTTATAAGCAATATAAGTTTCTGTGTGCTTTCTTGGTTGGGTCTGAGCGACTGTGGGACTGGCGGGTAAGAGAGATTTGTCCTGACTGTGGGCCAGGCAGGAAAACTCTAGCTACAAATGGCGCCCAATGTGTTTGCAAGAATTTCCACCTAAAACCTGAGAAAAAAAGATTCTAAAACAGAGCTAAAAACAGCTTCCTAGTTGTATTTCTCAAGGTAGCGGCAGCCTGCTAGTTTGAGCTACTATGGCGGGTTCCTGGCGTGTGTGTCTGACCTGCAGTGTGGCGGGAATGAGGAGTCTACAAGCGGCACTTTGCTCTGCTACATGGTGGATTTAGCCTTTGCTAGTTAAAAAAAAAAAGGGGGGGTTTCTGGGCTATGTGCTGCTTTGATAGAACTGCTTCTGATAGTTGATGGTACACATGGCTCCAGACCCAGAGCTGGCAGTAAACTGTACCACCGCCATGTTGGGAAGCTGAGGTGGGCGGAGCCAGCAGCCACAGGGGCGTTTCAGTCTTACAAAGATGGATATTACACAGAGAATCTGGTTTATGTTGTCTTTGGGATTTTTAACCACAGAAAAAGATTTGATCATAAAAGCTGTTGAGTTAAACAAATATGTAAATTTTAAAGGTACCTTGACTTCGAAATTTGTATATAAGGATATGTTGCTTTGGAAAGGAGTCTCTGCTTTTGTTTCCACAGAAAGCCAGAGGTTGTGGATTTGTTCCAGATTAAGATATATCAGGTTTGATCAGCCAAGACCACCTGAAAGGTCTCCAATGACACCATGGCCCAGATGATCCGACATCCAGAATGGTTTCAAGACAACTGGCTCAGAGGTTCATCCTAATGGACTACTCCATAATCCTAAAATTTTCTTTGTATCCCCATAAGATACAGCGCCCCCATCCAGCAGGAAGTAGTAAGAGAAACTACGCCCAAATTCCCAAAATTATCAAGCTGGCTTTGGAGATGGAATTGGCTCACTCCTTCTCTAAACCCAGACATATTGCTAAAAGAAAAGGTTAAGAGCTTCTTGTGTCCCAAATCAGAAGAGCCCTCTGGTGTGGGACAGAGAAAAACCACTATTTTATTTTAATTGGGTTGATTATAAATGAGATCTCTTTCTAAAGAAGAAAGGGGAATATGATATAGATATAATAGGATGAAAGCGTAGATTAGGGAACTTACTTCTAAAGAGCAACAACTTGTTTAAAATGTTTTACATTGGTGTAGATTTTAGTCTATTGATACAAACTTAAAGTTAATTTTGTTATACTGTGTGTATATTTCTAATCGTGTTTAAGGTATTGTGTTTGTATAGCTCATTTAAAATTGTAATGGATAATTAAAAATAGATTAATAATTAATCATCTGTGATAATCATACTCATAGCCATGTTTTAAGTCTTCTAGGTATACACAGAGATATTTCAGATAGATAGGTAATCTTCAAATACTTCAAAGACCTTCAGAATATGGCATTTAAAATATTTTTAAAATTTAGACTTTCTGGACAGTGAGACATGTCTGCTCCTGGCAGCACCAATTTACTTCAGAGAGGAGGATGGGCATTGAAGACACTTCATATCTTATCTTCACCTTGGCAAGAATAGCCATTTGGGCAAGAAACTGTTCTTGCCTGGACTGCTTGATCGACTGGACATGCAGGACCCATAGAAAGGTGACCACTAAACTTTGCTTGACAAAATGGTCCTTCAGGTTCCTGCTTCGCAGAGGAAACTGCCAGACATTCTACAGGACACTGAGAGAAGTGACCAAGAGACTCTAGCCCTGTGAGCTGAAGACAAATGCCCCAACTTTACAAAGGAACATTAGGTGACTGTCCAGGCTGCCAGCTGTCTCTGTCTACTCTTGCAAGACTCCCGAAAAATGCTTACAGCCTTCTCCCGGTTCTCAGGTAATATTATATCCTTCTGAGGCCTTTGATGTGGTTGAAGACTAGATAGTTATAATTTCCTCAGTTATGATAAAAGATAAGTTAGATATAAAACCTTAGACTCACAAATATAAGATAGATAGGATATCTTCTTTAATACTGTAACTGTAATTCTTGCTTGACAATTGTTTTGTTATATGTAATTTTACTATGTAAAAGTTAAAACCTTCCTTAAAAAAAAAAAAAGAAAAGGGGAAGTGCTGTGGATATCGCTCTGTACAAATAAAATGCTGTTTGGCCAGTGGCTAGGCAGGAAGTATAGGCGGGACAAGAGAGAAGAGAATTCTGGGAAGTAGAAGGCTGGGGAGACACCACCAGCCGCCGCCATGAGAAGCAACATGTAAAGACACTGGTAAGCCACACGCCATGTAAGAGAGATTTGTCCTGACTGTGGGCCAGGCAGGAAAACTCTAGCTACATCCCCCACACCAAAGCTTATGTAAGGTTTATTTCTTTCTCAAGGGAAAATAAAAATCTGCCCTGAACTGTCTGCTTTAGAAACTCTCTTCAAAGTTTCACTTTGATTTTTGTATTTCCACGTTATGAAACAAAATGTTTTATGGTTCCTAACAGATAAAATGATAAAGCAAGTACCCTAGTGGTTTATACTAGAATGCCCTTTATGAACAAGAAGTCCTCACTAATACTACCTTCTTGCTCTAAACATTAAGTAATAACAGACATACTGAATGAAGTCTTTTAAGCTCTAAGTAAAATGTAACCTGTAAACTGGGTAAACAAAATGTAACCAGCTATTTGGATATCTGAGACAGGAAGACTCAAGGCAAGCTTGAGATAAACAGCCAGAACCCCCCCACCCCCCTTTAAAGGTTCATTGAATTATTTCAGCTACAAGCTACCAAATTACTTACACACACACACACACACACACACACACACACACACACACACACACACACACAGGGGGGGGGGGGGAGTAACAGGAGAGAGAGGGGAGGGGAGGGGTTATCTTTGTATACTGTGTAAGATGTAAGATACTAATCAGAAACAAAATCTAGGTCACAATCTGGGGACAGAATTCTTTGAGGTTATTACACAAACTGTGTCAAATTATCTCAGTTTTCAAAGCATATTTAAGGACACCCTAAATTCCGAAGCTAAGCAAGTTTATTACAACCGACTGATAAACAGCCTTCCATTTTTGTTCCTGGAGGCATTTATTTTTGTTTTGCCCTATAGGAATTACTCACAACAAATCAATGAGGCTGTTTCAATTCTTTATCTTGATCTACAGTTAAGTATACAATCATACTCACCCCCCCCCCACCCCCCAGTGCTAGGGATTATACCTAGGGCCCAGTCATGACTATTCAAGACTACTTTCAATGAGCTATTATAACCCCAAACCTGTATGTATTTTCTGATTCCTATCATTTCATGTGACTATATACCCTCAAAATAAATGTGAAATTCCCCCAAAAAGCCATACTAAAAAGAATTCATTAGCCCCAGAGACACCATATTTTTAAGAATAAAGGCTTGCTACTCTATGATTATTTCTAACACTTCTCAAATATTGAGGAGCTCTATGAGGGAAAAATGGAAAACAAAGATATAACTAGACTATTAATTTCATGTTTCCTAGTGATTTTCCAAAGGCTAAACCTAATGATTTATGGTTTATGTATTTTTGCTTTTAAATGAATTTTAGCAATATTGTAGAAAGGGAGGGAGAAAAAAACCTAGAAAGATGACCCAATGTGATCCAAATTTCCTTTGATTTTATGGCACTATGTGATTCAGCAGCCTCAGTAGTTTTAAAGTGCAGGATGAAACATACCTACTGCTTTCATCACAGTGAGATGTGCGGTGATTAATAAGCTAATGCCTTCAATACAGTCTAAAGCTCTAATTCAAAGAGACTGTATAGATGCAAAACACTCTCAACCGATCTGTAAAGGGTAACTTCTAAATGCGAGAAGGTTTAAAGGTTGTTTTAAAGGTGATTGTAAGTTGATGAAACAGTCAGTACTGCACTGACTGGTTCTTCCCATCAATATTTCAGAAGGGCTGAGATAAACTTTATCTAACTATGATGCAGATAATTATCAGCTGTGACATATACTATGAAAACAAAGTACAGAGTTCCACATGAGAAAAAAGTGAGGAGTGGGTCCTTTTACTTATCTCTTAATCTTAATAATACTTTTCTTACATTGTCATACTTTTATACATTCTGCTACTATCGGAAGAGCTGATTCCTTCACTGCTGGCATGGCTTGGCTCATTCTCCCCTGTTCAATGATACCTACTATGATCACCCTACTTAGTAGGTCAAATTGTGTCCTTTGCTCTCCTGGACCCTCTTTTACTTATTCTGAAATATCTATCACTTTCTAACATTATGAGATGTTTTATTTGTTATACATATTAACAGTGATTCTCTGCTAGATGTTAAGTTCTGGGAATAAATAAAACTTTATTTATTTTGCTCATGAGCCTCCCTCCATCACCAAAATCAACCCTACGATAGTGAACAGTACACATGCAGTGGACACACTCCCACTTTTCCTCTTTAGCTGTCCAGAAGAAATTGTTTAAACGTTGTTTTATTTATAGTTCCCAAGGAAACAAAACAGGCCCTATATCTGAGCCAGCTTACACTGAAATATTTTAATTTACTGTGACATTTTATTCTAAAGAAGCAGAGACTAGAATTATGGGTATTATTTAAAAAAAAAAAAAACCTAACCAAAATGAAATAAAAAGTAAAGCGGACTGTGAAACGAGAAGGATTTGGATACTGACCAGTGACAGAAGTGCCTGCCATGTTCTATGCATCTAGAAGTTGAATATGAGCCAGATGGAGTGTAAGATGGAACATAAGGTTTGGAGTACAGCTTGAGCATACCATGTAAAATGAGTAATCTATTTTGAAATATTTTTCTTAGATTTTACTAGCTGAGCATTCCTAACCTGAAAGTCAGACATCCTAAAATGCTCCAAAAATCTGAAACTTTTGACCATTGTGCCAGTACTCAAGAAAGTTGTGCTTTTCAGAGTGCAGATGTTCTATTAGGGATGTTCAATCTGTACTCTAAAGGAATGGTTGCAGCTTCCAAGAAACATTCCCTCTCAAAGAAATAGTGCAATGACAATAGCTACCAAATGTTATTATTCACTGTGTACATGTGTGCATATCTGTGCTCATGCTTATACCCACACAGTACCTATGGAAGTCAGAAAAGGATGTCAGATCCCCTGGAGCTGGAGTTTCAGGTAGTTGTTAGCCACACAATGTGGGTGCTTGGAACAAAACTCATGTCTTAAATCCAGCCCAAGAGTTGCCAAATTTTAATTTTCGATATCGGGATACTAACAAAATACAATGATCACCACTATAATATCAACAAACATTTAAAAAGCCAGTTTCAATAAAAAGGTAGTTTCTTTCAATGAACACATTTAATTCATAAGTCTTTTATTACAGAAAAAAAAATTCACATGAATTCCAGATCTTACTTTTCTGTGGTAAAGGACTATTGACAAAAGCAGCTAAAAGGGAGAAAGTTAATTCTGGTCCACAGTTTAAGGGATAGTCCATCCATCATGGTGGGAAGTCAAGATGTCAAGAGCTTAAAGCAACTGGTTACAATGCATTCATTCACAATCAGAAAGCAGAGAGGTAAACACACAGATGCTTAGTTCCCTTGCTGTGTTCAACAGCCCAAAACCCTGCCTAGGGAGTGGTCTCACCTGCTGGTAGGATGGGTGCTCTAGGATCCATTAACACAACCCAGGTGATCCCTCACAGGCATGCCCAGAGGCCCATCTCCCAAATGAGTCTAGATTCTGTTAAGCTGACAACACTAATTATCACATGATCTAAGTGTGAAAACATGAAAGTATGAAAAGTTTGACACTAAAATAAAAAATTCTAAACCAGGTGTGGTAACAATCCCAGCACTTGGTAGGCTAAATCGAAGACTGCTATTAATCTGAGGCCAGCCCAGGCTTCATAGTAGGACTATTTCAAAACATTAAATGAATCACTGAATTAAAAACTTAGTAAAATGATATTTAAAGTGAAAGCCACCCTAAAAAGTGGAAGAAGGTATCTTTAAAACCCCAATATGTTATCCAGAAAATAAAGTAAAATTGAGAAAAAAAAAATCACAGAAAAAGAATACATATGTCCAAGAAATAAGCCACACTATTACTAATAATAATATAAATAATTGGGAGGTGTAAATGAAACTGGAATTAAAGTACCATTCCATCTTCCTTAGAATGGCAGAAACCAATAAGTCTAAAGTATTAATAAGGTAGAAAAACCTATCACATCTATTACTGGCACAACCACTCCAGACAAAAAACTGGCAGTTATCTAATAAAGAGAAGCTCATACTCTGTGGTCTAGTAATCTATGAATAGATTTATGAATGAGGGCAATCTTTCTTACTGACAGCCTTCAGGTACAATGAATGAGGCACCACTAACCCAAAAGCTAGGTAGAAGAAGGTAATTTCTTTCCCTGTAGGAAGATAATGCTGTGGTGCTAGACTTGGTGAGATCAGTAGTTCAAGGCCATCAGAGGATACACAATGAGTCCGATTCTACACCTCTCCAATCAAACCAAATCAAAACAAGCCAAAAAGATAATGCTGCTCCAAGTCCCAAGAGTTTTAACTGTTCTACTGGACATTCACTGGGAGAAGAGGGGGGAAAAACAAGACCAACTCCAAGTTCATATATTTCAAAAAATGTACTCACTGCCTAGTTATATTAACACAGGTGATAACAAATAATTTATTTTTGTGAAAAGGGAACTGTATTCTGTTTTGGTCAAACTTTAAGGAGAGAGAGTATGGTAGTTCGAATGTAACTGGCCCCCATAAACTCACAGGCAGTGGCACTATTGGGAGGTGTGGCTTTGTTGGAGTAGGTATGGCCTTGTCAGAGGAAGTCACTGTGTCACTGTGGAGGCGGGCTCTGGGATCTCATATATGCTTAAACCATGCCCAGTATCTCAGTTCCCTTCCTGTTGCCTCTGGATCAAGATGTAAATCTCTCAGCTCCAGCACCATGTATGCCTGTATGCCATCATGTCCCACCATGATGAAAATGGACTGAACCTCTGAACTATAAGCTCCATCATGCTGTGGGATGGTCTTTCTGTATGCTGTGAATGTGTGTGGCTACCACTGGTTAATAATGAAGCTGCCTTGGCCTATGGCAAGACAGGTTATAGCCAGGTGGGAAATCCAAGCAAAGATACAGGGAGAAGGGAGGTGGAGTTGGGGAAGGTGCTACCTGCCGCTAGGGAAGCAAGCTGTAACATGTGTAAAGCCACAAAGACGTGGCGATACATAGATTAATAGAAATGGCTTAATTAAAGATAAAAGAATTAGTTAGCAATAATCCTGAGCCACAGACCAAACAGTTTATAATTAATATAATCCCCTGTGTGTTTATTTGGAACTGAGCAGCTGCAGGACACAGGAAAATTTCCGGCTACATCCCCAATTAAATGTTTTCCTTTATAAGAGTTGCCATGACCATGGCAACCCTTAAGCAGAGAAAATCACTTGTCATCAACAGTGCTGCTTTTCGTGTCTGAAGGCAATTCAGTACAACAATTGGAATGGGCAGTGGCAGCAAGTGTGCTGACAGTGATGCTACCCACTGGTGCGGAGTACCTGAATCTAGCAGTGTTTTCTAGACTCTAATGTGGATGCTGCAACCCCATGAACCTTCTGCATCTGAACCAGTGGGATAAGGTCTGAGGCACTGAACACCTAACAAACTCCTGGGTGGTTTTGATACTGTTGATGTGAGCAAAACCTAAGCGTAGCTGTTCTAGTATTGAGCTGTGAAATACACATTTTTAATTATTTTGGTATTTTACTAAGAGCAGTTTTAAAAAACTGTTCAAAGATTTTTTTTTTTTTTTTTAAATAAAAAGAGGATATAGGGCCAAGCACCAACACTTGGAGACGTATTTCGTACACACTTAAATACACATACAGGAAGACATGCTGGTGGTGGTGGTGTTCGCCTCTAACCCCAGCACTGGGAAGGCTACGGTCGAGGATCTCAAGCTTAAGGCCTATTTAGGGTCTCCCTGTCTTAAAAAACAAAGACGGTGAGACCTTTTCTGAAACCTGTTGCTAAGCTATTTTCTTGTGCAAATGCCAGGGTTTATTTACAAAATGACACCAAGGACATCGCTGAGCAATATAATTTTGAGACTGCTATTGTACACATAGTTGGCTATAGAACTGTTTGTATGAGATAGCAGTGAAAACATAACAAATATGGAAAAATATGGATGAATCTTGGCCAAACTGAGGAAACAAGTTACAGAAAGATATAAACATCATGCTTAAATAACTTAAGATCATCAAAATTAAACAAATATATATTTAAGCATAGATATAATGCTCAGGGATCTGGATGCTGTTTACATGGACACTGACAGCAAGGAGGCATGACAATTTAAGGCTAATGGCTGGAGTAGGAGAAAGACCGTAAGACTTGGGAAAATTTACAATATACAGGTAAAGTATCCTTTCGATTTGCACTTGCGTTTCTCCAACTAGATGAAAGGCACACGGATCCTCATTACATTTTATGTCACCACACTGATAATGCTATATTGTCATTTTACAGAGACTAAAGAAAGACTGCTTCAACACCAAGGTCTGAGGACAAGTCAAAAAATTTGGGTTCAAGTCTCAGTTCTTATTGTCTAACTTTAGACAATTTAAGTAGTTAATTTTTCTGGTCTTATTCTGTAAAAGCCAGAAAGTCATTATTCCAGCTCACAAGTCTGGGACAGACAAGGCAATGTATATGAGAGATCCCTAACAGGGTAGGAAAGGGAGATGTTAATTTGAGAATCACAAGGAAAACTGAAGTTAGTGTAGAAGTGAACTCTACCGGTAAATAAACCAATGAAATTAATAAACCCTAAATTTCCTTGTTAACACTTGTTAGAACACCAATACAAACACAGACACAAAAGTTTGACAATTAGTACTCTTCTCTTAAAAAGAAATTTAGATTTCTTTTTATGTGTATGAATGTTTTGTCTGCATGTATGTATATGCACCAGGCCTGGTGTCCATGGAGGTCAGAAGAGGGTGACAGATTCTCTGGAACGGGAGTTAGCCATGGTTATAAGCCACCATGTGGGGCCTGGGAAGGTCCTCTGCAAGAGCAACAAGTGCTCCTCCTAAGCAGGTGGCACATTTCATTAGTTTTATATTACTAATGTAGAAACTGATTCAGACGAGAACAGCATTCCTGGAGTTGTAGACCAATTTGGTGACAGAATAGGACACCAATTGCTTCATCCTACTGGGTTTATTAAGCCACTAAAAACATTATCTTGTCCTAGTACTTCATGGTGATTGTATGTGTCCGTTTTTTCAGTTGTCCTTTTATTCACATACAAAATGGGTGATGGTACGTAGGGAAACAAGCCACATATCAACCAGGGTATTGTACACCAAGAGACAAATTTAAAGCTGCCTAGCTTGCTGAAAATCTAATCCTATCCTTGCCAATTAACCTTATTAATACTAGACTAGGAGAAAAGAGAGGTCAGGGCGCTACTTCTTTCCTCCTAGATCTGAAATAGTAACGAAGGCACAAGAGAGATTTTATCCATTTTTCAAATTCCAACACGACTGCCTTCATCATTTTCCTTTTGTAATGTCCTTCTCCCGAAAGAAATTCAGTAACAAGCATAGACACCGACAATAGTGATGATGTTCAAAATACTGCATTGGCTACGAGGAGGTATGTTACCCAGCTGAATTCATGCGCCAAATGTACGAACACAAATCCTCCCTAAAATAAATGTTCATTAATCGAAAATCCCCGTTAATGTAAGCAAATGAATGTCATCAAAAACCGCACTGATGCTCCACTCAAGACTCAGTAGGTAGTTTCAAATGCTGGCCCGAGATGTCCAAAATTCTTTTTATACACTGAATTTATACACATGTAAATGAATTATCTTAGGGATCAAACACTACATACTGCATAAGGAATACCTTTCATAAACTCAAAGGCAAGATTTAAAGGTCACCCTTTCCGCACCCCGTTATCCTAATCTTTTCTTACCAAATCTGCTTCATATTGCCTTAAAATCAAGAGCACCGTTGATGGAACTCAATGCTCTGCTTTTGACAGAAATCTCACCTCGACTAAGGCTCTGAACGTTTTCGTTTTTTAATTTTTTTATTTTATTTTATTTAAAAAAAAAAAAACAAGCCGAGGTTAAACTCTCCGGACGTCCTCCACACACTACGGTCTAATTCGACACAACTTTTCAGGTTCAGTATTAAAACACAATTTCGAACAGGACTCGCCAACTTCCAATTCAAAACCCAACCTCCTCGAGTTCCCAATCACGGATGACACAAGTTCAAGCCATGGAAAGGAGCTCCCGCGACAGGCGGAGCGGGACACCCCGCTCCAGCTCCCGACAGACTCCATTGGAAATCGAGGCTGGCTGGACCCGGACACCCACCGAGCCGAGCGCTAAGGGCCCCCGAGCGGCCCAGATCCAGGGAGGGGAGCTGCGCCCGACCCCATCTTGCGGTCCTCCCTCTCCGGAGCCTCCCGGCCTGTTCCCCGGCGCAGAGCGGCGACCTCCCCCCCACCCCCCGGTGGCCCAGCAACCCGGCCCCACGCACCTGCAGCTGGGCGGCTGCGGCCGCCGACGCGCTGTCCTCCGCGGGGCGCCGCCCGCCCGCCCGCCGGCCCGCCGACTCTGCGCGCGCGGCCCGGCCCGGCCCGGCCTGGCCCGGCCCGGCGAGGAAGCGAACGAGCGCTGCGGTGGCCGGGCGCGCTTCGTGGGGGGCCCCTCCACGCGCGCTCGCCTTCTGCTGACTAACGGCCCCGGCGCGAGGGGCGGCCGCCGCCGGGGCTCTCCGGCCTGAGGTCCGGCGCGGCCGTGGTCGCCGTCCGCAGCGCAGGGCCGCCGGTGGCTTCTCCGCAGCCCGCCTTCCTCCGCGCCTCCTGAGCCCGCCAGGCGGCGGAGCGCGCGGCCGCGAGCCGGGAAGGACGCGGGAGGGGCGGTCGGGGGAGCGAGCGGCGCGCGCGGCCGGGCTGGAGCTGGTCACTGCCTAGAGGAGGGCGCCGAGGCTGACCGGGGCTCCGGGCTGCAGGCGGGCAGGGTACCGGCCTCGCCCACCTTCCACCAATCACAAACCGCGCAGCAGAGTCGCTACGCTACCAAGCCGCGGACAGGTTGGGAGCGTTCGGCAGGAGGCGGGGACTGCGGAAAAGAAGAGCCAATAGGGACGGGGGATTCCCGCCCCTCCGCTGTGATGGACAGCCGCGTTCGGGCCAATGGGGGAATTCTAGATTCGAAGAAAGCCGGACTTGCTCCCTAGGTAAGAAGAAGGCTTTCCGCGAAGAGGGCGGTCGGAGAGGCGCCGCGCCGAGCCGCGGAGCGTGATCGCCGCGATAAGTCACGTGGGCCGACCCGGGAATGGGACGGAAAGAGTGGAAGAACTTCTTCCGGGTCACAGTGGGGAGTCTCAATCTAGGGCGGGAGTTTCTTTCCGCGTCCCTGTAACATTAAGGCTGCACCGACTTAAGGTGCTTGTGAGTCTGTGATGAGTTCCCAGAAAGGCAACGTGGCTCGGTCCAGGCCTCAGAAGCACCAGAATACGTTCACCTTCAAAAATGACAAGTTCGATAAGAGTGTTCAGACCAAGGTAGGCTCCTGCCTGTTGTTCTGACTGCGATTCCAGGAAAAAGTGATTGGAAGGGGAGAGAGGAAATGAGAGAAGTTGGCCAGGGTGAGCGTGGATTGCAGCCCAGTTAGTCTTGGCTGCATTGCAACCCCGTCTAAAATATTTTTCCCACGCCCTTTCTTTGACTTGGCTGTGTTCCGTGAATACATCCTATGGTCAGCACATTTCACTAGTGGCGCCAAGATTGGACAGGGCAGCCTTCATCCAACCTAAGGTACCGGTGGGGCAATGGAGCCCTTGGATGCTCCCATCTGGATCACGCCCCTGCAGCGGGAAACTGAAGATTGTTACACGAGTGTGTCTTTGCAGTTCTTCTCTATGTCTGCCTAGCGACTGTTTTTCGAAAACTCCACGCCCATAGGCTTGTAGGGAGTAGTACATCACTGTCCTCACCAACAAAATGTTATTTCAGGTTTTGTTGAGGTTGTAAGAGCAAACTGTTTGGCCTCTGTGAAAGTTTATACAGTTATTTAATTTAGCAGAATTTGTGTAAACTGGAAGAAAATTCAGACTGTGGAGGTAAGAGAGGTATGCATGACTAGTGATTTTCTGTGGATAGATATCCCCTTCCCCATAACTGTAAGGAGAACAGATAATCGGCTTTAGTCATCCTGGAGTCCAACTTTACATCAGATAAAGTTAATATTTACATAAACAAGAGTTCATGCAATTTCCTAAGTTTGTTTCTTGAAGTAATTTAATAATTTCTGTGAGATTTAGCCTCAAATGAGAAATCTGGTAGTATTTTGAAGCTAACAAAGGAGTAAGTAGTCTGGGACATAGCAGGTGGTCGGCAGTGATTAATTTTAAAACGGTAAGAAAGCAATCTATTTATAGTAACTTGTACTCTCTTTCCCCCTTTCTATGGTTGACATATGTTTAATAAACACCTTTCATGTGCAGGGCTCTATACCCATGGGGGGGGTTGCTCAGTGCTCAGAAACATTGATTCTGTCTTTATGGAGCTTGTAGTTCTCTGAGTGATACGGACAGTAATTAAGCAGATTGATCTGTAATTACTGATTTCAGTAGAAGTTGCTAAGGGGAAAGGCAAGCAGCAGAGTGAAGACGAGTAAAGAAGGGTATTTCAAGTTAGGCCTTTAGAGCACGTGCTAGGTTAGCAGGCACTGGGTCCATAAACCCGCCACCCACTTTCCCTGTGTTCTAGAAGAACTTAGGGAATAGAAGTTGGTAAAGAAAAGTAGATCATTCCACAGTCTGGCCCAAACAGCAGTGGGGATAGGAGAGTATGATCTCCTCCCACTGTCCCTGTAGCATCTTAACATCTGTAGAGAGCTTTGAAAGAAAGACTAGACCTGATTTAAATAGAATTGTGAGATACACCAATTAGTTCTTTCCCGAGAGGAAAAAAAACTAGGACCCCAGGTTGTCTCAGCTCTCTATAAAACAGTTTTTAAATTCAAGACTGGTCAGACGAAATGGAGCGTTAGGGAACCTTCCCTCTACTCCCACACTGCCTCTACTTGTTTTTACCCTTTTGAGACAGTCAGGCTGGACTTGAACTTGCAGTGATCCTCTTACCTCAGTCTCCTGAGGTGTGTACCACCGTGCCTAGCCATGCTAGATGTTTTATTAGGATGTGTATCTAGATAAAGTGTCTGCTCTCATATTTCAATATGTTGTAGTACAGGAAAGGAGCTTGCTCAAGTCTTCCAAATGGCCAACAGGTCAGCGTACCAAGGACCTTTCAACTTAATATGAGCATTATCTAACAGTAAAGTGGTGCATACCGGGCTTTGTGACCTCCCATTTTCTGAGGCCCATTTTTATGGCCACTGATCAGCCATGCCATCAGACAGTTATCCAAAGAGATTTAAATTTCATTAAATTGAGATTCGTTGCATTGTTGATTCTGTCTGAATAGCTTTGCTTCCTTTACTGGAGAGGAGATGGCGTGTAATGAAAATAACACTGGTAATGTGGAACGTCATCTTCTGGGAGTGACCTGGCCAGTGACCTCCTAAACCCTTGGCACCTGTGATTACCTGTGAGACACATGCACAGGATTGGGCCCATTAATAGTCTGTCATGGAGTGGGGAGGGACTTAGGAGGCATCACCTCTTCCTGAGTGTATGCAAGCTCTCCATGGTTGGCCGATGGATGCTGAGAGACATATTCTCTTTGGGTAACTGCACACCAGTTGTGCTTGCTCTTGTAAATAGCCCATGTTTTTGTGAGATGATAATTAAAATTGAACTCACTGGTTCACTGAGCTCAACCCAGGAAGAATTGTTTCTTTGGCCTGTTGTTTCTTCATCTCCCCAGAAGTTCCTGCAACTGATTTAGCAGAAGAGAGACCTCACATTAGTTCTGCCATTTTTACTCAGTACTATGTCTACTCTTAACATTCCTGTCAAGATGGCTGTGCATATCATTAAAAAAATGTTCTTGGGGTTGGGGATTTTTAGCTCAGTGGTAGAGCGCTTGCCTAGCAAGCGCAAGGCCCTGGGTTCGGTCCTCAGCTCTGGAAAAAAAATGTTAAGAAATAGAGATACATATCAAGCATGGTGCCTTTCCTAAAGGTCTCTGGCCTTCATAGAGGGCGCTGTGATGTATGAGAAGACAAGAAATGGATGAGTGGAGAGTTCCAGAGTCCATTACAGGGCACAAAGGGCTGCGTTTTCTCTTTTAATTAAGAGAATGGAATGAATATGGATCAATGGATGAATGGAATTTTTGAGCATATGTAGCTGGAGTTTTCCCGGTCCTGCCAAACTCCGGCAGTCCCGCAGCCCACTTATAAAATAAACACACAGAATCTTATATTATTTAAACTGCTTGGCCATTAGCTCAGGCCTACCGTTGTCTAGCTCTTACTCTTATATTCAGCCCATTTCTATTGATCTATACTTTGCCACGTGGCTCGTGGCTTACTGGTACCTTACATCTTCCTTGTCCTGGCGGCCGCTCCCAGTGTCCCCTCCTGCCTTCCTCTTCTCCCAATTATCCTCTCTCTTAGTCCCGCCTATACTTCCTGCCTGGCTACTGACCAATCAGTGTTTTATTTACCAATGAATCATCCACAGCAAGCATAGCTGTGCAAACTAGACACCATGTCTTTCTGAAGTGATGGTAGGCAGTGGTTGTGAAGGATTGTTAATGCTACTGGGCATAGTGGTAACAGGCCTTTAATCCCAGCACTTGTGTGTGGCAGAGGCAGTGGGATCTCTGAGTTTGAGGCCAGCCTGGTCTACATACTGAGTTCCAGGACAGCCAGGGATATGTAGAGAGACACTGTCTTGAAAAACCAAAGAAAGAAAGGGAAGAGACCGAGAGAGATACAAGTATGAGCCAAGCATAATTATATGAAAATCTGTGTAGATTCGAAGTTGCTCAAAGCCTCAGAAAATGAGGTAGAAAAGAAGTGCATGCTTTTGAAAATAATTGTAACAATTTATAGAGCATGCAGATTTCTTTTCTGGGGTTAGGTGTGGTCATTGTTAGCAGTTAATGTGTGTTTGTAGACCTCTACGTGCATGCATGTAGTAAAATACAATTTCCTTTTTTTAAAAAATGTTCTTTCAGGGCAGTCTGTATACTAGCTGGAACTCACTCTGTAATCTAGGCAGTTCTCAGCTTCCCAATTGCAGGGGTCACAGGCCTAGGCCACCACACTCAGCCAAGTTTATGGTTTTTAATCATTATAAAACATTGTATAATACAAATACAGAGTAGCTTATTTAACCAATTTCCTATTAATAAACATTGAGTTCTTCAAAGTTATTTACTGTGTGTATTAACAAACAAACAAACAAATAAACAAAAACCTGAAGCGAGGAGTGGTGGTTTGTGCCTATTATCCCAGCACTCTGGAGGCTGAGGCAAGAGGACTGTGAGTTTAAGGCCAGCCTGAGCTACATAGTGAGACTACTCTTAGTGTCTTGTATCCAACATTGTGCCAGATGCTGAGGAAATACACACACACACACACACACACACACACACACACACACACACACACAATATATTACTTTATATAGATATACATTATATAATACATAACTTTAACTGAAACTTAAAATTTGCTGGGAAAAGTGACAATAATTAATCAAATAGTCTTTCACATTTCTCAGCACCTGTGACTATAATATCTATGAATACCTATGAAGGAAAGTCTACAGAGGTCTGAAAGTCTTGAGTTTGAAGAGTAAAGGAGGGCCATTAAAATCTGTCGGGTGAGTAACTGTAACTAATGTAATGAAATGGGAAGAACATATGCCATTCTCTAGAAACTGCTTTTTGTTTTACATATATAATCTGCATTCTTTTTGTTAGCATTTCCCTAAGTGTATATTTTTAGCTCTCCAGTGCCGTTTTATGGTCAAGTTGCTTTGTAAATATTATGCACTGTATTTGATTTTGTTGTGGGGACAAAGTGTAAGTTTGTCTAGCACTGAGATGAGCACTTCTGGCCTCAGTGAGGCAGGAGGATTGCTTGTACTCTAGACTAGGCTGGACTATGTAGTGAGTACCAGACCATCCAGAGGTGTACAATAGTATGCTGTGAAACAAACAAAACCCCAAAAGCACTGGGCTGTTTTACAACTTGAAAAGGTAATTGTTTGATCAAAAATTTCTTGGAACTGTTTGGTTTATAAAGTGTCCAGTGAACTGATTTATTATGGAACACACTCACTTTTGGAAACTGATTGTCATCTTGATATGGATATGAAAAATAGAAGTCTGTAGCTCTACTGTCTGAGTGATTTTTGGAAATATACTTGTATTAATGGCTGGTAGTTTTATACTTCAGTGTGTTATGTGTTATGCCACCTTGATACACATTATCTAATCTGCGGAATGACCCTGGGATAAATGCTATAATTATTCCATTTTACATACTGGGAAATTAGGGCTTAGGGGAGTGAATGATGTTCCCAAAGTTCCATAATTAGCATGTGGCTGTCCATTAATTAGAGCTGTATGATGAGACTCGGAGGACAAGTCATCCCAAAGCTCGTTTTTGAATGTGGGGCTTCCCCTTCAGTACTGGGGATTCTTACCGCCTCAGCTGTCTTTAAATTTTGAGACAGTCTCACAGATGTTTCTGTCCAGCGATTCATAAGCTGTGAACTTTGGCTCTTTCTGCCTCAGCTTGCATTGTAACCTGAATTACAGACCTGTGCCACCATGACCAATTTTTCTTTTGTGTTTTTGTTTGCACTAGAAGCAATGTGACCCTGAGATGACCCTCAGAGCAGAGGTGTCTGAGCCATGTGCTTTGCTTCCCAGAAGTTCACATGCAGGAGCTTTAATCTTTCACTGTGAGGGAGAGGTGGTGGGCATTTGAAAAGATGAGGTCTGGTGGGTTTGATGGGGCCCCCAGGCAGGTGCTGGGGAGGATGCGGTGTTGAATTCTCAGAATGAGTGCTCCATGTGCTTCTTAACTTTGAACTCTGCTGTAATCAGAAGGCCATGGCCTTGTGTGTGGTTGTTGTTTTTGCTGGCTCAGCCATAACCACTGGGAAATCATGACATTTTGGTTGATTTGGTACACATCCTAAGCGCATGTGGTCCTCCAACCTTACAGTGCCCTCCGGTAGCCCTTCCTCTTTGCCTTCTGGAATGTATAGTTCGTCATCAATCAGTAGAGATGGTGCTGAAATAAGCATTTCTTAAATTTCTCACCACTCCTGCCCGTCCCTCACAAATGAAGATACTTTCCTTGCCCCACATCTTCACCTTTCCCCTTTTGCTGCCTTAGTCAGTTCCTCAATCAAAGTCTAGCGTTAGAAAACTACATACTGTCGGACTAGTGTACCTCCAGGCAACCAGCCTACTTCCAGCTCTTCCCAGTGCCTGGCTTACTCCATGGCACAGTGCCTCTCATCATACTTAGTGTCACTTAATCACTGTGTACCCTGAAGTAATCCTCCAGCATCTGACCTCTCAGCTCCTTAGAAGTCTACTCTCAGGGTCAGACTCTAACCTTTAACATGGCTGCTAACAGTTCTACTCACAAACTTCTTTTTTTTTGGGGGGGGGGCGGGTCTTTCTATGTCCTGAGACTCAATACATAGACCAGGCTAGCCATAAATTCAGAGAGCTCCACCTGCCTGACTCCCAAGTGCTGGGATTAAAGGCATGCCCTAACATACCTGGCTCATTCAGAAACTTAAAAAAAAAAAAAAAAAAAAAGTGACTATCATTTATTTACATGCTTCCTTTTCCCTCACACACATTTTTGTTGTTGTTGATCTCACTGGCTATTTTTATCTGTTAACCCTTCACTTTTCACTGTACTTTGTATTCTCACGTGTCCTTACCAATCTGTGAGTTAGGCTATAACTGCCCCCTTGCCCTTCTTTCTCCATGGCACACCCTTGACAGACTTTAAACCCTGCTCAGGTCCAGCTTCCTACTTTTCTACCACTACGTCTACCAAACTACCCGTGCCTGCCCCTATATATTGTACTTTCTTATTGCAAAGATGAAATGCCTGTCTCTCCCTGTTCTACCTTGGTTTCTGTTGCTGTGATAAAACTGACCAAAAGCAATTTAGGGGGCAGGTAATGATAGTGCTTGCCTTTAATCCCAGCACTCAGGTCACAGAGGCAGGTGGATCACTGTGAGTTTGAGGCCAGTCTGATCAATAGAGCAAGTTTCAGGACAGCCAGAACTACACAGAGAAATCCTGTCTTAAAATAACAACAAAAAGCTATTTAGGGAGAAAAGGATTTATTGGGTTTTCAGGTTGGAGTTCATCGTTGAGACAAGTCAGGTCATGTCCTTAAGCAGGAACTTGAAGCAGAAGCCATGGAGGAATGCTGCTTTCTGGCTTGCTCACACACTCATGCTTAGCTAGGTTTCTTCTACAACACAGGACTACTTGCCCAGGGACTGGGACCACTCATAGTGGACTAGGCTCTCTTATATCTATTAACAATCAAGTCAACCTCCAACAGACATCTTCACGGTCCAGTCAGAGCTGGGTAATAATTTTGCAACTGAAGCTATGCCAAGTAACAGTTAAAGTTAGGTAAGACATTCCCTAAGGCCAGCCCTCATTTTGTACCTTAAGTTCATCCTCTCTTGCTTGTCTAGCAACGTGAGGGTACAAGACTCCTTACTCATCCACTCTTAATTGTTTCACCAATAATAGTTTCTTTATTATTGGATTATTATGGTTTCTTTAAAGATATCCCTGAGAGAGGCTGGAGATATGGCACAGTTTGTAGAATACTTGCCTAGAACAAAGTCCTAGGTTTGGTCTCTAGCACCACATGAACAGTATTGTGGCATATACCAGTAATTCCAGCACTTGGGAGGTAAAGGAAGAAGAATCTGAAGTTTAAGCACATCCTTGGCTGTATAGTCTAGTGGGCAAAACTACAGTTGACTAGGTCAATGGTTTTTGTGAAATTGTTGGTTAAAAATAGTCATTTGGGTGCCAGTGAAATGGTTCAGTGGGTGTGTGCTGCACAAATCTGATGACCTGAATTCAATTCCTGGAACCCACAGTGGAAGGAAAGAACCAGCTCTCTAGAGTTGTTCTCTGACTTCCACATGCACTCCTTGGCGTGAGTGTGCCCACATAAGCACACTGTCATACACACAATAGTAATAAATACAAAGCAAGTCTGAGTGCTCCATGTATGTCAGTATAGGTTCATCAGTAGTAAAGAAACGTACACCTCTGAGGATGTTGGTAATGGAATGGGCGTGCATTGTGGGGTAGTGGGTAAATGAGAGGGCTCTGTACCTCTCAGTTTTGCTGTGAACCCAAGACTGTCCTATCATATGAAGCCTATTTACAAAAAATAACAGTATCCAGTCCTCACATTTATCATCCAGTAGTTACTGCCTTGTAAACAGTCAAGAAACCATTCTTCACTGCCTTTGGCCCATGGCTTAAAGTACTATCTATGGTACGGATAACTCCTGGACCTCAGCCTCCAGCTCAGCCTTTCTGTTGAGCTTCAGGATTAAGTGTCTGATGACCTGCTTGACCTCTGTTCTTGAGTGAAGCATGCGGTAGCAAAGAAAGAACTGCTTTTGTCCCCTCTAGTGGTTTTACCCAGCAGTGTTCTCTAGCTTTATTAATGCCTCCACCATTATGCAGTTCCCAAAACCAAAACTACAAGAATTATCTTTAACTCAGGCTTGTTCTAATGTACTGTGTTTCAGTTGACAACAAAACTTAAGTCCTTAATTTTCATCATTGCTGACTTAATACTGTTTTTATTTATAGCCCACCTTAGGATATAAGAGAAAAAAACAAGGGTAGGTGTGTTTGCATGTGCATGGGTATGCTTGTTGTAGGTGCATATGTATCGAGTATCTTAATCTGTCACTCACTCTTTACATACATTATTTTTATTTATTTATTTTTACTTTATATGCATTGGTGTTTTGCCTGCATATATGTCTGTGCAAGGATGTCAGATCTTGAAGTTACAGACAGTTGTGAGATGCCATGTAGATGCTGGGAATTGAACCTGGGTTCTTTGGAAGAGCAGCCAGTGCTCTTAACTGCTGAGCCATCTCTTCAGCCCCCATACATTATTTCTGAAAACAGTGTTTCTTACTGAGCCTAAAGCTCACCATTTTGGTTAGAAGTGTTGCTCAGCCTCAGGAATCCCCAGTGTTGGCTTACGGGCACACTCTGCCTCACCTGAATTTTACAAGGGTGCTGAGGATCAGAACTCAGTTCCAAAATCTTTTGTGACTGAGCTGTCTTCCAGGCCATGATTTTTGTTTTGTCTGCAATACTGAGGCTGTGGACATGTATACAGATGGTATTCAGTAAATATCATACATTTGACTGTGTTAAGTGCTTTGACAAAGATAGGATCATTATAATTCAGAAATAAAAAGGGAAAAAAGGAATAACTGATAAATTATAATCCTCCGAGAGAAAGATTGGGGATTAGAGAGTAAGAAATTGAGTAGAACCAGATGGAAGAATCTGTACTGTATTAGTTACTTTGGTATTGTTGTGACAAAATTACCTGACAGAAACCATTGAAGGGATGAAGGATTCACTTTGGCTCAGTTTCACTGTGGTTTCATTACATTGTAGCAGGGAAATAATGACTGGAGCAGATTGGTTCATGAAAGGTGGAGTGGGTGGTAGAGGTTCCTCATGTAAGGGTAGACCAGGAACAGTAGCCAAAACCAGCTGTGGTGGTTTGAATAGGAATGGCCTCCTGTGTTTGAATGCTTAGTCATAGGGAGTGGCACTATTAGGAGGTGTGGCCTTGTTGAAGGAAGTGGGGGTGAGCATTGAGGTCTCAAATGCTCAAGCCAGGCCTAGTGTGACTGTATCTTCCTGCTGCCTGTGGATCAAGATGTGGAACGTTCAGCTACCTTTCCATAATGTCTGTCTGCATGCTGCCATGATTATGATGGACTAAACCTCTCAACTGTAAGCCAGCCCCTAAACGTTTTCCTTAATAAGAGTTGCCGTGGTCATGGTTTCTTTTTACAGCAATGGAGCCTTAAACTAAGACACCAGAGAAGAATTTAACTTTGAAGATCTCACTCCTAAGGACTACTTCACCATAGTCAGATCCTATGTCACATCTCAACAACCTTCAAAATATTGCCACAAGCTTGAGACCAAACATACAAAACATTAGCCTATGGGGACATTGCAGACTCAAACTGGCAACTATGAGTTCTAGGTCAATTTCAGGTATGTCCAGACCATAAAGTCACATGTGGCCAAGGAGATCTGTGAATGTGGCCCAACAGAAAATTGCAAACTTACTTAAAACGAAATTCTTTTTTTTTTTTTTTAATTTTTTATTTTTTTATTTTTGTGTGTGTGACTCAGTTGTGTGGTTCCAGAGCATAGTTTGTAGATGCCATCATGTCAAAGGTTAGACACACCTGGTAGTTTAATCTGAAAATGAAACCAAATTAGAAGGATCAGCTAAGAATATTACTCTGTGCAGTCTTTTGAAAACAGGACTATTGGCGAAATTATTAAGGCCACTCCACGTAGTTAAAAGGGAGGTTTATTTTGTGGGCTAACTTACAAATGAAGGGGTAGGTTGCAGGGTCTGGCAAAAGTATAGCGTAGTCCGGCGTTCTCTGGAGAACTCTGCTCAGTCTAACTCCAGCGTCCAGGGTCCTGGAACCAAGAGAGAGACCTCCTCTTGATCCTCCGTCTTCCGCTCCCTCCTTTGCCCCGCCTTGTGGGCGTGATCATTACTTTAGCCTCAATGGGGGTTGGAACTTCCAGGCCAATGCTGGGATGGCTATCCACTACACAGGACTTCTTTATTATCTTTGAGGAAGAGTTCCTGACTCAGAAATACTCAAGTAAATAACCAAAGGTCTAAGAGTATGTGAAAGATGTTTTGTTTTTCCTAGTAATTCCAAACCAAGAATGCAAGCAGATATTTATGCCTATTGCCAAAGTGAGGACAGTATACAGTCTGGTGGCAGAAGCATAGGAATGAAGGTCTCTGTGGCTTAAGTGACTCTCCAGGTTTACTTGGGTATATTTACTAGCTGTGTGATGGTTGTGAGCAAGTGCTTGAACTCTCATGGTCTTGGTGGGCTCATCCGTACTGTAAGTGCTTGGTAAGTTTGTGAAAATGCCCATCTCAAACCTGACCTGGTCTTAAGCTTTCAGAAATGGAATTCCAGTCCTTTATCTTACTAAGATGCTCGCCATGTCCATTTACTACTGACTCAGTTATGCTTTTTCTGGCTCATTGTGTTTGGAATAGCTCTCCATACCTGTCACATGTATTGCCCTCATCATACATATGATGCATGTCTTATTAGTTACTAGTGCACATATATTGGCTTCTTTCTTTTCCTCACACATATACACAAATGCTAACTATTGCCCACTGATGGAGGGTCCAGCATTAAGAAAAATAACTCATTGTATATAATATGTTCTGTGAGGTGGCATGAAAGAATGGAACCATTGATTTATTATCATTGATTACTGGTCTATGTGAATCTACCTGTGTGGTGAGCCACTATTGCGTGCTAAACACTGAAAACAATGAGTAGGATATGTATCCCCCATTCTAATCTTAGTCTCGTAATTAAATTTGAAAGTAGAAAAATTACATGTGAAATGTTTTTACTTAATAGACTTCTATTGAAATGTAACTTACATATAGAAAAGTATATAGATCATGAAGCAGTTTAGTGAATTTTCACAAATGAGGTCATGTAACTTTGTAGAACCCATTTCTCCTTGTCAACATCAGCCCCCTTTCTCGAATGTATCCATTAAGGAAATATGAACTATTTTTTAAATGAACTTTGAGTCATAACTTGGGGAACCTACAAAAGTGGCGTTCAATGGATGTGGAACAGCATCCTGATGGTTCTTCACTGTTCATGTGTATTTTATAGCTTCAAGTAATCCTCCTTTGGCCAGAAAGAATGCGTGTGACTTGATTTTCCAACAGTGACCAATTTGTCCCTTTTAAAACCGGGACTGTCCCATAGCTTTGGAGGTGAATACATAATTAAAATCCTAACTCTTGTGATTTACTTGTATCTTCAGGATGTCAAAGGACAATTCAAAACCTTATGGTAGATAGTTCTTTAATATCTTAGCAAGTTTATGCTAGTTGGAACAGTTAGGTTCACACTGTAAATTTAATGTAAATATTCAGTTTTGGGGGGGAACAAAATTGTATATTTTTTGTTTGGATGGAGTCATATGTTATTAATAGGAAGAACTTCTAGATGATGGAGCTGTTTGTGTATTTTAAATTATAGTTCATCATTAGAATTCTGTTATACCTTTATAGTTCTCAAACCCCATTTTGAAGGTCATTTGATATTGTAGGTCATTTACAACATCATGGATCTGAAATTCCAAGCTAAGCTAGGGATTACTTTAAATGCTTTGTTATTCTGTGAAGGTTTATATGTTATTAAATGCTCAGCCCTTTCCTACCAGGTGGCTGACTTGTTTGTCTTGAAGTTACTCATGTCACTGAAGTCATCAATTTGAGTAATATGATTGACATCATGATATATACTTGTGTAGTGAATGTTTGCTATACCATCAGAAGCCTTTATCACAAGATTCTTTAGTAATATGATCTCAAGTTTCTTATAAACTGGATGACATGATGGCAGTGATTGTTTCTTATAAAGTTGTAAGAGTCATATGGGGTAAGTTATCATCTGTTACCTGTATAAAAGAGAACATTGTGTTATTTTTATGTATGGAATGTATAGGCAGTTATTTGATCCTCATATGGTCAGCTGTTCCCTGGGAAGTTTGAACAAAGTCATGGCCTACTGTGGTTTCTAACTCTAATTTAAGGTTTCCCTAGGGATGTATTTATTAAGGTTTTTATTGTCCAGAAAAAAAATTTTATTAATGTTTCTAATTCAAAATGGCTGACTGACACCCCCCCCCCCCATGAAATGACAGGAAAAATTGTGACCTAGACAACTGAAAAAGATGGTCTAGCAAAGAATGTTATGGAGAGTGTCACAAGGACAAGAACTGTCATGAAGCCAGAGGCTGTGTGTCCTTTGGCGAAAACTAAGGAGGAAGCAGAATGCTGGAAAATGGAACGTATGTTTGACTGAGACTTTTCATAGAGGTGGTGGCTTTTGACAAACGTTACATCACTCATAAAAAGTGAACAAGTGCTTTTATATAGTTTAAATATAGAGACCTTTATAATACATATACTAAACAGATAAGCAAAAATAAAATCCTGTCTTTAGAATAAAAAATTAAGAAAATTCATAAGGCATAAAGTAGATAGACAACTCCTAAACTTACAATTGTGTGATATAATATGGTTGTTGTCAAGGTTTTTCTAGTTGCATTTCAGAATAATGCAAAGACAAAGTCAGAAGGACAGCTATCTAATGTGGGGGAATGCCACTAAAGAGAAAAGTGGGTCCATGGAATGCTGTACCTGGAAGCAGTGTGAACCTGTACAAAGTAAAGCCAAGCTTTACTCTCAGTCAAAGGCAGGGATTATAAAGTGTGAATTCTCTTCCAGGGCACTAGTGACTCTCAGATCTGATACATCTGTGCAGCACTACCCAGTAGATCTGTCTGTAGTGCTGCGGGTCATCTTTCCAGCGCCATCCAGTGTGTTCACCATGTGTACCGTTCTCAGTTTAGCTGAGGACTGGAACTTTACCTTCAGTTCATTTAAAGTAACTGCCTGTAATTGGTGGCTACCATATTGCGTAGTGCAGATCTAGGCTTGCATACACGGATTGAGCAGATTACTCATTGGCTCTAAGCATTTTAGGAAAACACCAACCGTGAGTTGCACAACTGAGGGACTTTATCTGTTGTGTCCAGGTAAAGAAGCTGTGCAGGACTCCACAAGAGAAGGTGTGTTTGATATTGTCAATGACTAAAAACATCTTAAAATCCCCCAAACAAGGACAGAATTCTGCATGCTGGTTGCAGAAGTTTAACCATCCTGGTAGGATAGCTGTATGACAGCCATGAGCAGGACTGAAGAATGACCACATTTGTGATTTGGGGGATTATACTGATAGATTGTTTAAAACGTAGATGTCCAAAGTAAGGAAAGTGAGATGGAACTTGAGATGTGAAGGACTTAGCTAAGCAACCAGTTTATGTAAAGAATTAACCCCAGAAGGCAAAGGCGATGGGAGCGGAGCTTTCCTCAAATACTGACAAAGGCCTAGATTTCAGATAGAAGCATCTGTTAAGAGCTTTACAAGAGTATTATGGCAAAGAAGATGCCATTGGGAGTGGGGTTTTGAGTTCTTGATAGAAATTCCCACTAACTCACAGGGGTAGGGGTGAGTACTCCTAAAAACCACATAGATTCTTCTAGGTTTCAAGGCTTTAGGTTTCTCAACATGGCCAATGGGTCAGTGTCTAAAGATCATTATAAAGGGAGTCTTTTTTATTTAGAATTCTTTTTAGTTCTAGGCTGTGACTTAGATGTCAGAGTTAAATAATGATGCATGTCTGTAATGCCAGAGGCTGAGGCAAGGGGGTTGTGAGTTTGAGGTCAGTTTGGTAAAAATATACAATCCCCTGTATCAAAACATGAAGTGTAATATTAGTGTTGTATTGAGTCATACAAGGGAGGCAGAGCTGGAAGTAAAATATCCAGTTCCAGATTTCAGCTCACCCTGAAATCTAAAGAAATGGCGGCTGAAGGTTGGGTCTGTTCTGGGGAGTAGGAATACCACAACGAAGAAGCATCAGCGTTGCTAAGGCGCTTGGTAGGCCGTACTGTCAGCTGTGGCTCTGAGTCTGTGCTAGCATGCTGGAGAGGAAGGGAAGAATTGATGGGCTGGCTGGGTGGTAAGGTCACTGTATAAGAAACGGGGGTGAGCAATTGCACTGGAGATCTTTTTTAAAATATTATTGATTTCTTACTTCGCTGTGTGTTTGTATTTTGTGTGCAGATGTGTGCCAGAGCAGATGTGTGGAGGTCAGTTATCTCCTTCCACCATGCATGTCGTGGAGCTCATACTCGGGTTATCAGGCTTGGTGGCAGGTACCTTTATCACCTGAGCTTTCTTGCTGGTCTGAGAGTGGCAGACTCTTTTTTTAAAATTTGTTTTAGTTCTAAATTATGTACCTGTGTCTTTGTGTCTGTGTATGTGTATGTGCATGTGAGTGCAGGTGCCTGTGGAGGCCAGAAGAGGGTTTTGGATTCCCTGGAGCTGGAGCTATAGATGGTTGTGAGCTGTCTGACATGGGTGCTAGGAACCAAACTTGGGTCCTCTGCAAGAGCAGTGTACCAGGGCAGTATACACTCCTAACTGCTAAGCCATCTTTCCAGCTCCCCAAAGACTTCTCGTAGTAAAAGTATCTGGGGTATTTTGTTATTGTTTTGTTTTTTAATTACTTAGCTGAATTGAGGATTAGACATGAAATTTCAGTTGAGTTAGTACAGACTTAAAATACTGGGCTGGGGTTATATCTCAGCTTGAGGTCCTGGGTCTGAACTCTGGCAGTGCAAGAAAGAAAAGGTTGAAGTGCGACACTGTTCCTCTATCCTAGCATTTATTTTTATTGTTTTTTAGTCACATGCATGTGCTTTTGTCTCTCTGTGGGTATGTGCACATGTGTGATGGTGCCTACTGAAGCCAGAGGGGTCAGATCCCTTGGAGCTAGAATTATAGGTGCTTGTAAGCCATCCAGTGAGAGTGCTGGACACCAAGCTCAGGGTCCGTGCAGAGCAGTACGTGCTCTTAATCATTGGTCCATCTCTCCAGCCCGGTCTTGGCATTTAACTCAGGAATTTGTCCTGTCGAAGCAGCCCTCTGAACTACCTCATTTGTCTTTATCGGGTCACATGACTTTCCGGAAAGGCTTCCAAGTTATCTTTCCTGGTTCTCTATGTGTGTGAGCCTTATTTCTAGTTTGACTGTCTGACTGGAGCAGTATAAGGAATACTAGAAAGGAGCTGGTATTGTGAATAAAATCTGTGCAGCTCTGTAGGCTTCCATCAGAAACCTTTTGAAGACTTCAGCTGAGCAGTGGTCGCAGAAAGCATAAAATGAGTTTTCTATTGTATAATGCCTCACAGATTTGTCGCAGCAATAGAGATGCTTTATTCCTGGGGAGTTGAGTCCATGAGGTGGTAGTTTTTGAGTCTTGAAGGCTATGAATTAGCCTGGATCTGTTGTCTAAACCCTCCTGAGAACCCAGTTTGAAGAAGCCCCAGCCAGCCTCTCCTTTTAAACACCTTAGGAACCCCTCCACAGACATTGCTTGCTCTTCAGATTCCTTCCATATACATTGCTTTCGTTTCTCCGTGGATATGAAGCCCATTAGGGAAGAACTGGACATGATTCATCTTTGGGATCTTTGAGGTACCGTGTGCAGTGCCAGATACATACTAGGTTTTACTTTTTTGAGCTGTTCCCATGAACAGCAGAGATGATCATGGTACATACTATCTTTAATTCTAATCCGTGACACATTTATAGGTTGATACATTGGCAAGAGTCCTAAATTTGGAGTCAGAAAAAACAGCAGTCTGCTAGTGTGGCTACTGAGTCACTCTTTATACAGCCCTGGGTGAGTTATAGCAACTCTGTAAGTTAGAATAACATTAAACTACAATACCACTTTCTTCACTCCATACACGGATGATTTGAGAAGACTAGGAAAAGGATTATACTACAAACTGGAAATATAGAAAAACTCCAGGAATAAAATGTTGTAGTACTGTAGTTATTATAGATAATCTGTACTCTTAGCTTTATACATTCATTTCTTCAAAAATATCTTTGTACTCTTTTTCTTTTAACAAGAAAATGTTCTCAACTGAACATTAATTAGGGAAGTCATATGTGAAATGAGTCTTAAGCCAAATGAATCACAGAGTAAACCTAGTTTTTCCCACTCAGGTGACTTAGCTCTTCAACCCATTGTCAGTGATATAAACGTGATCAGAATAAGGCAATTATCTTGGAAGATGTTGCTGGCTTCCTGGTGGTAATTGCTCATTCATTATTGCCTCCAAGTGTATGACTTATTGTATAGATTTATTTTTAAAGGTAAGTCATTTGGTTTGTGGCTTGCTTGTTTGTTACTTACATGAAAGAGTTAAATTCACACATTCTTCATATATGCCATTAGGAAGGAAAGGGTATTCCAGTCAGTTTAAAACCTGTCTAACAATGGCCACTAGTTTGTCTCTTTAAAGATCATTAACTTGGGGCATACCTTACTGGTTGGACAAGATCTCAGATTGTGACTAAGTTCTAATGAGTGGTTATAAAAACATGAGTGTTGCCTTGTGACACTTCCATGTTGCTGTTTGAGTTGGGCTCTTTGCATTCCAGTTGAATTGTACACAGGTTAGTCCATGTTGCTCACTGTTACTGACCCTTCATTGTTTGGCTGTCACAGGGGATTGATCCGTGAACAGCATAGTGAACAGGTGTAAAAGTCCTCCTCTTTTAGAACATTGCTTAATGAAGATAATATTTTCTTCTCTGATTAGAATGTTCTTTGCAGAAATAATTTACTGTGTACCGCAAAGGTTCCCTAAGGTTTGGCCCTGTACACGAAGCAGCTAGCATACCAGGATAGCAGTTTTGGGTCAAGTTATAACACCTTACAAGTGGAGATGTGTGTGTTCTGCAGAATTGGGTACAGAGTTTCTATTGATTCATTCTTAACACATAGAAGACCTTGAATGTTGTAGGGGGACACTTTCTACTTTTAACTTAATTCCACGTCCTAAGCTCAGAGACATCTTTTGATGGGTTTAGTCTCTGATGCTCCTGACTAATTTTGTGACCTCAGGTAAATCTCTTAATTCTCTTGAGCTTCAGGTTTCTCATATGCAAAATGAGGATAATTAATGCCTACCCCTAACCACAGGAATGTTGTAAAAGTGGCAGGGAGAATTTTTATAAAGGATTAGGCATGTGGCTTATGAATTTATAGTAGCAGTCTTTTGTAGTCAGTTTATTTAGTTTGATAACAATTAAGAATGCTGGTGTCATAGTTGCTGTGGTTTGAATGTGCAATGTCCACCATAGGCTGGTGTGTTTGAACACTTGGCCCCAGGTCTTGGTATTGGAACCTTTAAGGAAATAGAGCCTCATTGGAGGAAGTGGTTTACTAGGGATGAGCCTCGAAGATCTCTGACTCTACTAACACTTGTCCACCCTCTGCTTCTTGTCTGCCAAGATGTGAGGTTAAGAGACCTAGCTGCACATTCCTGCAGCCATGGAGCTGCCTGTCTGTCTCCATGCTTTCCCCACCATGGTGGTCTGTAGTCCCTCAAACCATGAGCCAGAATAAAACCTTCCTCACTTAAGTGGCTTCTTGTCAGGTCATAACAAGAAAAGTAACTAGTGCAGTACCTGTTATAAATAACTACATTGAGATATCTGAGCAGTGTACAACAGTGTAGAATACTGGTAGTGTAGACCTATGATCCAAGCTACTTGGCAGAATGAAGTTACAGAGTAAATTCAAGTCTATTTAGTGAAGTCCTGTTTTAAAAATAAAATGTAAATGAGCTGATTGATAATCCCAGTGGTGGAACACTACTTAGCAGGCTCTAGATTTAATTTTCAGTAGTGAAAAACTGTAGAGTTTAGCTGTCCAACCAAATGGCAAAGATTGATGAAATGGATTTAACACTGTGATACAGCTCTACAATGTCTACAAGAGACTATCTTGAGATTCCAAGTTAAAGGATGGAAGTAATAGTCCGTGCAAACATTAACCAAAAGAGAGTAGAGGTGGTTTTGCAAATGTCAGACAAAATAGACTTTAAATAAAAAAAAATTAGAAGAAACAAAAGACATTGCATTAAAAACTAATATGACAAGATATAATAATTAAAAACTTTCATGTACCTAATAATGGACCACTAAAACTGAATGAAGCAAAAATCTAGATAGAGATTTGGTGGGAGAAGTAGCTTAGCAACAGGTGACACCTTTGGTGAAGACCTTGAATAAAGGATCCAGCTGGATAGAACATAGCAGGAGCAGAGGCCTAAGTGCACAGTCAGCCTGTGGACTCATAAAGAACAGTGTCCACAGCAGCAAAATCCACCTTCCTCTTAAGTCTTAATGCGATGGATTGAATGATAGAGAGCCTCAGTGTAATTTCTCTGACTATAGTGGGTGAAGTCAGACATTAGTAATAGAAGAAAAACTAAAAATATTCAGAAATTTGTAGAAATGAAACATATCCTTGTATTAAATAGATCAATTGAATCACGAGGAAAAAGAAAATATGTAGATGAAAATCATAGCATACCATGAATACCCTGAAACAGCACTGTGCCAGAAACAAATGTGCAAATTCAGAAGCATCCCATGTCAGCAGTGCAACTGGCAAGGAACTAGAAGAACAGAAACCATCCCAAAAGCCACCAGAAGGAAGGAAATAGATTAGAACAGAGATAAATAAAATGAAAAGGTAAAAACAAAGACAGAAATCAATGAAACCAAAAGATTTTTCAGGTTATATTTATGTATTTAGCAACACACACACACACACACACACACACACACACACACACACACACACACGTATGTAACCATGACAAATGAAAAAAAGAGGGTATGATTTTGAAATAGAACAAAGAGGAGTATATGAGAGAGGGTTTGGAGAAAGGAAAGGGGGAAATGATATATTAATCTCAAAAAAGAAATTAAAATATACATATAAGCAAAATTGGCAAACATTTACGTAGGTTAAATGACAAGAAAAGAAGATTAAAATGACAGTAACCAAAAATGAAAATTGGCAATTTCGTGCAAATTCTACCCAATTAAAAAGGATTATAGTCGGGTGGCGGTGGCGGTGGCGGTGGCGGTGGTGGTGGTGCACACCTGTAATCCCAGCACTCGGGAGGCAGAGGCAGGTGGGGCTCTGTGAGTTCAAGGCCAGCCTGGTCTACAGAGCTAGTCCAGGACAGGCTCCAAAGCTACAGAGAAATCTTGTCTTGAAAAACCAAAAAAATAAATATAAGTTAGTTAGTTAATTAATTAATTAATTAATTAATTAAAAATAAAAAGGATTATAAAACGATGCTTTCAACAACTGACTTGAAGGAAGCAGGATTCTAGAAGTATCAAACCTAGTCTGAATCATGAAGAAATGGAAACTTGAATCAGTTTATAGTTGATAAGATTGAATCAGAAATAACAAAAATCCCCAATGAAGAAGCGCTCTAGACCTGATGCTTTTACTGGGGTAGTCCACCAGGCATTTAAAGGAAACCTCACTGATCTCCCCAAGCCTACAGGAGACACATCTTAACTCATTCTATGATGACTTTACCCTTATCTCAGCCAAATGAAGACACTACAAGAAAACCACAGAGCAGTCTCTCTTCTGAGCTCTGCTACTGCCTGTGGTGGTTTTGATGAGAATGGTCCCCATAGGCTCATTTGTTTAAATGTCTGTTCCCAATATGGTGGAACTGTTTTGGAAGGATTAAGAGGTATGGCCTTGTTGAACGAGTTGTGTCACTGGGAGTGGGCCTTGAGGTTTCAAAAGCCCACACAGGCCCAGTCTCATTCTCTACTGCAACTTGTGGACCAGATATGAGCTCTCATTTATTTCTTCAACACCATGCCTACCTGCCTGCTGCCATACTCCTTGCATGATGATCATGGATTAACCCTCTGAAATTGTAAGGAAGTTTCCATTAAAATGCTTCCTTTTATAAGTCTCTGGTCATGGTGTTTCGTCACAGCAATAGAGTAGTAACTGAAACACCACTGGAGTCGGACGTGTCTTGCCCTAGGCAGTGTTAAAGTCCAGGCCTCTAACTGGTAGTGTTTTTTTAATGAGGTCTGTAAATTTTAGGAGGTGGTATGTAGGAGAAGGAAGTAGGTCACTAGGGGGTTATACCATGTCTTTTTTTTTTTTTTTTCACTCTCTGCTTCCTGTTCTCCATAAAGTGAATATCCTCTATCACATGCTACTGCATCATCATGGAAACAGAATCAACATAGCTGAGGACTGTGGACTAAGCTGAGTCCTTCCCACTTAACAGTTATTGTTGCCTGCACTTTATCATGGTAATTATGATAGCTATTATATGCACCAGAGCAAAAATCCTCAGGCAAAAGAAAATGATAGCAAATTGATTTCAGCAGGATATAAAAGGATTAGATAGGCTAGGGCTAGGGCTCAGTGGTTAAGAACTGCTCTTGCAGAGGACCCATGTTGAGTTTCCAGCACCCTAATCAATTGGCTCCCAACTGCCTGAAACTCCAGCTCCAGGGGATCTGATGCTGTCTTCTGGCCTCTGTGGATAACCTCCACTCCCACAGCATACATTTATACAGACACACACACGTAAGTAAAAATAAAATAATAAGTAAATAATAAAGGATTAAACATTAAAGTTCAGTGGGATTCATTACTAGAATGTAAGAATAATTCAGCACTTGTACCACATGAACAGAGTTCATGAAAGAAAAATCTGTATGACCATTGGAACTGAAGTTATATAAGCAGTTGACAAAATTCAACACTCACACAATAAAACACTCAACAACTAGGTATAGAAAGGCTCCCTCAAAATAAAAAAGCCACTTATAAAAATCCCACAATGAGCAGAACCTTAGCCGTGAAAGTGTAAATGGCTTTTGTGTTTGGTTTATTTGTTTGTTTGCTTATTTGCTCTGAGCTGTTGAGACAAAGTCTGGCTGTGTGTGAGGCTGGCCTTGAACTCAGGATCTTGCTGCCTTAGCCTTCCGTGTGCTGGCATTACAGATCTGCACCAACATGCCCAGCCTAAACCTGGCTCTGGAAAGTGTTGCTGCTTGTCTGCTTTTGTCAATTAGTGCTGGAAGTTGGAGCCAGGACAGTTATGTAAGAAAAGGGACATAAAATGCACACAAATTAAAAAGAGGTAAAAGTAACTCTATTAATAGCTGTTATGACCTTATATGTCAAAAATTCCCAAGACTTCATCAGCTAAAACTAGTAAATTCATTCAGCACAGTAGCAGGAAACAAGTCCATGCACAAACATGAGCTACATGTCTGGCCACTAAAAATTAGTACTCTGAAAAGGGAATCATATAATTCCTTTATAATAGTTTGAAGAATGGAAACATAGAATTAACTAACAATAGAAAAGATTCACAGTGAGTGTTGTGAGCCATTGCTGGATTTAAAAGTAATAGAAGGCATTAGATAAATGAAAAATACCTCATGTTCATGTTTATTAAATGAAAGATTTAATATTAAGATATCAGTGCTACTGAGTTTATCTACAAATTCGATTCAGCCCAATTTGGAGGTCCAATGACATCTGCACAGATAATGAAAAACCTCTAAAACTCACACAAAATCTCAAGGGATCCCAAATATCCAAAGGCATCTTGAAAAAGAACTAAGAAGGAGAACTGACATTTCTCAATTTCAAAAATGATGGGAAAGGTAATAAAAGAAGTGTGGCATTAGCATAAAGATGTGTGTATGGACCAGTGCTACATTTTAAAAAGTTAGGAACAGGATCATCATAAGGTCCTAAAACTCTGCATTTTGATTCTATGCCCTAAAGAGTTGAAAGCTCGGTCTGTTTATAGCAGTATTGTTTCTGACAGCTAAGGCAGAAGAGTCAGAAAAGCCTACAGTAGACTGGATAAGCAAAGTATATTGACATAGTAGTGGAACATTGTTAGCATTTTAAGGACAGAAATTCTGAGGTATTCTCCATCTGTGACCCTTGAGGATACTGCCAAGTGAAATAAACTAATTAAAAATGACAAAAACTGTATATTTCCATTTATATGAGGCACTTAAAGTAATTCGAGTAGTCAGAAAGAATGTTAGCTCATGGGGTTGAGGGGAAGAGAGATTGAGTCACTGTTTAATAACAACTTGCAGAATGTAAAGAGTTCTGCAGATGTATGGTATTATCAAAACAGGAATGTAACACTACATATATATACACATATATGACAGATATTTTACAGTGAAAAACATAACTCTTAGTAATTGGGTTTTCCTTTTCTAAGTTCTTGGCCTCCTGTGTTTTGTTGTTGTTCACTTGCTTTGCTTTAAAGTGGCGAGGATCAAATTTAGAGCCTTACATTTGTTCTGACTGTGCTGGGTCAGAAACATAGATGAACATGCCTTGCATTTCTATGATCTCAAAATTTATTGAATAACAATAAATTTACAGGGGGCAGCACTTTGGCAGATATTTTTGTTTTTCTTTAGTATCCCAGGCCAAGGCCATGAAGGAGTAAAAAGTGACCTGGAATTTGTTTACTGGAACCATGGAGGAGTCTTTTCAAAGATGACATTTGGGACAGAGAAAGAACAGATCTGATTGCTAAGATAGTGACTGCTTTTGAATCTGGGAATTGAAGGTATCAATGATTTCTGAGGAGACCTGCTGCCTTCTGTGCAGTTGGCCGCATCAGATGATATCACATCAGTTGGAACTGGAGTCTGGTTACTAATGCTGAAGTTATGCATTCTGTTGACCTTGAATCAACAGTCTGAGAACAAAGGATGACTGCACAGGCACCTGCCCTGAGAAAGAGGAAGTCCATGACTAAACCAGGAAGTCTCGGCCAGGGATCCTGAAAGGAGAGATGGGTTGAAGATCTTTGAGGCCCTTCCAAGATGAACCTTACTTTCAAGAAAGACAAAACATCCCCAAGTGGACCTATGGAAGCTGTCAACATTTACAGTGAAATGATGGAGAAAAGGATTGTGCCCCATGAAGCCAGAACTTCAACTGTTTCTATTCGGAGCAATTTTTCTTGGATGATTTTCTTGCTGAAAATGACCTGGAGTGAGTAGTGAAGGTAGCTTGGGAACAACCAGCTGGTGAAATAGGTTGAAAGTATTTGTTACATTCCGCATCCCATCTTACTTTCTTTTCCTCACCAATGAGTGAGTAGAGCTGGGGATCATCAGGTCAGTGCTAGAGGGTTGCTGAGTACGCAAGGTGCTGCCCTTACATCCCCAACACCCAAGGAATAAAATGAGAGTTAAATGAAGTGGTTGTAGTGGGTTTCTTCTACCAGGAGAACATCCCAGCACATTTTTCCACCTGCAGGCCAGTGGTGTGTCTTTGAAGTGAGCATCTATGAAGTTCTCAGTGAAAATCGTAATTGTGTACTTTACTGCCAAAATAAGCCAGTTTATGCACAGGCACTCTCTGTTTAATTGCAACTGACAATAGATCTGCCAACTTGGTGAGAGAATAGCCCATTGTTTGGAATGACCCAAACTCATTTTATATTCAATTTCCTGGTGAAATGTGATTGTTTATTATTCCAGATGATGTTGAGTAAACAAGGAACGCGGGAGAGGAATGGACGTTCTTTCTTGGCTTCTAAGAAAGGACTTAGGTTGGAGGCTCACTGAGCTAGAGGAGCATCTGAGAAGTAGTGTACACACACTTTTGCCTCTCTCCTATTGGTGTTTTAGACTTGTGATAAATTTAGAGTAAATAAAAGAAAGATGGGCTTTGTGGAAAATGTTATCCCATGCCACAATAGAAATGTGCTTCACTTTGTGCTTTAGATATCTTTAACTAAAATGAGACATGCTAAAAACCAAACTTTTATGTATTTGGTACATACATGCAAATTAGGTATTTTAAAATACTAGAGTGCGTTTTGCTCATGGGAGACTGTTTTTTTTCTAATAATACTTACAAATATTTATAGCTAATTTCTAATTAACAGTTGCAGAAATAGGAGTTTCAAAGTGTTTGTAGTTAATCTCTAATACTGTTCAAAAAAGTTACATTTTCTTTAAAAATGGAAACTGATAGTTACCTGTATTACATTTCTCTGTAGATATTTCCTTACTAGAATTCACTCGAGAAGTATTTCTGGGTTAATCATATTACTGACTCATTTTCTGGAATAGTAAAACAAACTCAGTAAGACTCAGTAACTTACCCAATTAATCGTGAGAATAGCAGACAGTCAACGTTTCTCATCATCACATTAAAACTGTAATGTGGTGGCACACTTTCTATAATCCCAATATCTGGGAGAATGAGGCAGGAGAATCACAAGAGTGCTGGGCTCCGTAATGAGTCTCAGGCTAGCCTGGACTCATATACATACCTGTCTCAAGCAAATAAACAACCTAAGTTTGAAAATTTGTACCTGTGTATATATGCGTATTACACATATGTGAGTGTGTACATGTACGTGTGAGTTTGTTTTGTATTCGTGGGTGTGCACATGTGGAGGTTAGAGGTCAAAGCCATGTGTCTTCTCTCTGTGTGTCATTTTTCACACTATTATTATATTATTGAGACAGTGTTTGTCACTGAACTTGGAGCTAGATTGTCTAGGCTGTTATCTAGCGAGACCCTACAATCTGCCTGTCTGTGCTTCCAGTGTGGGGTTGCAGGTGTGCCCCCAGCCTAGCTTTTTACACACGCTGGGAATCCCCCTCAGGCTCTCATGCTTTGTGCAGCAAGCACTTTTTCTGATGTTTAAGTCAACAGTCTAGTGTCTTGAATTGATTAAGTCAGACATAAATGAGCATACAATTTTTGTGAGCATAGGTAAATATGCATACTGTCTTAACTCTAAATATGATCAATAAAATTATTTTCATCTATAAAGTAATACATTCTAGCCATAAGAAAACCATACAGAAGTGTGTACTATTGTTAATATACAACAAAAATACCGGCGGGGGATTGGCAGCAGAGACAGAGGCATTTATAGACTATTGGAGGTATGTAAAATACTTCCGTGTGACATTTGAGTATTTTCCTTCCTGCCCCAGGCATTTTATCTACATAAGAAGTTGAATGCTGCTGGGCAGCGGTGGCACAAGCCTGCCTTTAGTCCCAGCAGATTAAAGCAGGAGGCAGAGGCAAGTGGATCTCTGAGTTCAAGGCCAGCCTGGTCTATAGAGTGTGGTCCAGGACAGCCAGGGCTGCTGTGGATATCGCTCTGTATAAATAAAATGCTGTTTGGCCAGTGGCCAGGCAGGAAGTAGAGGTGGGACAAGAGAGAAGAGAATTCTGGGAAGAGGAAGGCGAGGGGAGACACTGCCAGCCGCCACCATGAGAAGCAACATGTAAAGACGCTGGTAAGCCACAAGCCATGTGGCAAAGTATAGACTAACAGAAATGGGTTAATTTAGGATAGAAGAAGTAGATATCAAGAAGCCTGCCACAGCCATACAGTTTGTAAACAATGTAAGTTTTTGTGTGCTTTCTTGGTTAGGTCTGAGCGACTGTGGGACTGGCCGGGTAAGAGAGATTTGTCCTGACTGTGGGCCAGGCAGGAAAACTAACTACACAGGGCTACACAGAGAAACCTTGTCTCAGAAAAAAAAAAAAAAAAAAGTTAAATCCTAAATATATCTAAGTATAATCAAGCTAGGGGGCAAGCTATTTACCATGAGGAGTTTCTTTAGTTAATACAAATTATTGAGGGTGGTGGAAGTATGACTAAACCACTTTGTATTTATAAACATTTAAAGTTATGGATTTGAATGTATCCTCTAGTAGTTTTTTTAATGTAGTATTTTGGGGTATATAAAACCTGTTTTAAGTCCTCTCAGCAATATGAATTTCCTAGTAACTTAAGCTAGACACCAGAACTAGGCAAAATTATTTAAAAAAAAAAAACTCATTTAACTATGTATATCCCTTGTGACATAACAGAAATCTCCTACAAATGTTAGCATGGTGAAACCAGTGAATTAAAAGGATAATATCATAACGAACTGTGGTTTGTTCTGGGTATGCAGTATTCATGTATTATAGAACCAGGGCGGGGCTGATGAGATGGCTCAGCAAGCAGAGGTGAGTGCCCTAGTGTGACAACCTGAATTCAATCCCTGGGACCCACCCACATGGTGGATGAAGAGAAGAAATTCCCAAAAGTAGTTCTCTCTCGTCCAAGTGTGTGCCATGGCATATGGCATCCTTCACTCACTCACCACACAAAATGAATAAATGAATGTAAAAAATTGTTTTAAAAGAAAATTCAGTGTTGTTAAGATGCTAGTTCTCCCCGAAATTGACCTACATTTTCAGTGTGATCCCAATCAAAATCATAATGGGCTTTTTTGTTGTTGAAATCAACAAACATTCTCAGATTTAAATAGAAAATTAAAAGAAATTGTAATAGTTGAACAATTTTGACAAAAAACAAAATCAGAGAATTCAATGCTGGTCCACATCTTACTCTAAAGTTGCCATAACCACAGTGAGGTATTGGAGAAAGAACGGTCACATATACTAATGACAGGATGTTTGTTGAGTGCAGAGAAAGCCCACATGTACGTAATTTTTTAATGCAAATACAGAGCGATTCAGTGGTGCTGGAACAATTGGGCATTGTGTATAATTGAAAAAGAACAACCTCCCTTAGTATCCTGTACTGTGTACAAAAATGAACTCACAATGAGTTATAGACTAAATGTAAACGTTAAAATTGCTGAGCTTCTAGAAGAAAACAAGTGGAAATTTTTTGTTATTCTCCAACAAACGTCTCTTAAATTTTAGATAGAAAGTATAATTCATAAGAGACAGACTTACTGTCTTGCTCTTCATTAAAATTTAAAGACATCAGCTGCTAAGAAAATAAGGGTAATATATTTTCAAAGCATTATCTGACAAAAGGCTGATATTCAGAATTAGTACAGAAAATGAAAAGACTGATGGAAAGACCACTGGGCAGAAGACCGAGCAGATGCACTGCAGAAAAGAAATGCAGCGCTGTGATGTTAGAGAAATGTAAATTCAAGCCGCAGTGAGCGCGCTGCATGCCTTTGCAGATGAAACAGATTTTACAGTTTCAATTCTGAAAGGCATTTGGAAAAACTGGGTCTTCACAAAATGTATGGCTATTCTGAAAAATGCCTCCATGTCTGTAACTTTCTGCAAGTATGTACACACGGAAAGGGGAAGGGCAGACTCAGCTTGTCTTGAGGCATTGTGCCTGTAGCTAGATGTAGAAATCAACCCATGTACACACATACATATATTCATCGACATACATATGTACACATATATTTTTGAGATAGTCTCAATTTGTAGTCTAGCTGGCTTGAGCATTTTGTGCCTCAGTCTCCTGAGTGGATCACGGGCATGAGCTACCACACCAAATTGTTTCAACTTTTGTGTAGATTTGACACTTTCATGGTAGAAGGGCTCAGTTGATAGTAATATTTCTTCAAGATGGTCTTGTGATGCACAGGGCCTTTCTTTATAGACCTATGACCACAGGAAGGCTTTTTCATGCTTCTTCCTCATCCCAGGGAGAAGGCCTTGGTATTTCTTCATGGGCCTGAGGCCATGCCTATGTGAATAACACACACACTCAGGATGTCACTCCCTAATACCAGAGCAAGCACACACACTTGCCCTCTCTCCCCTCCCTCTCCTCCCTCCCTCTCTCCCCTCCCTCTCTCCCTCCTTCTCTAGTCTCTGCCCCCCCCCTCACAGAGCACTTGAAATATAATTAAAGTAAAGGGTTCCTATTTCCAGAGCAGCAGTAATGTAGCTAGCTATCTCTGAGTAAAACTCCTTACTTACCTGCAGCAAGGTTGCCAGGCCCGTCTATGGTGATCCCTGTTGGCAGCAGTTGGAATAGACATTTTCCTTTAAGAATTTTTTTTCCAGTTAAGAGAAATGAAACAGGCCATCTGCAATTGTTTTGATTTCAGCACTGCTGAAATAATTACCTCATACCAAAAAAATCCTAAAGAAAAATTCCTAGTTGTTTTAAATTCCTTTCCTCTTCCAAACGGTATCTCTTTCTGTTAAGTGATACTTTGTAACTCATGAAATGTTCATCTTCTAGTTGATACATGTTGTAGTTAGTTTGCTCTTGTTACCTTCCAAGACTCTAAATTCTCACCCAGTTCCTAGTTGGGATTCCATTATGGAAGATTTGTTGTTTGGCAATGGACTATTCACAGCAGAGATAATTACATGGTAGCATATGCTAGTATGGCTTGATAAGCAAAGGCATTTTAAGGCATTAACTCTATGTTCCACCAGGAGTATCTTTTGATGTGTTACATTTACTTTGACTTTTAAGCAGTATTCATTTCAGGGTTGGGAATTTAACTCAGTGGTAGAGCGCTTGCCTAGCAAGCGCAAGGCCCTGGGTTCGATCCTCAGCTCCAAAAAAAGTATTCATTTCATTTTTCTGTACCTGATTCTCCGTAACTAATTCCTAAGTATGTGCAATTTTACTCCTTTAAAAATCTGGAAGTTACGGGGTTGGGGATTTAGCTCAGCGGTAGAGCGCTTGCCTAGCAAGCGTAAGGCCCTGGGTTCGATCCTCAGCTCCAATAAAAAAAAAAAATCTGGAAGTTACATGTGCTGGGGTATACCTTTGATCCCTACACTTAGGAAATTAAGGCAGGGAGATTACCATGAGTTTAAGGCCAACCAGGGCTATACACCAAGTTCTAGACCAGCCAAGACTAATATATATAGCAAGACTTTTGTCTCAACAGAAAAAGAAATAAAAGATCTAGAAAGCAGCGAGTTGAATGGATTGATCTTCCTTGTGAACCAAGCTTGCTTGCTTTCTCACCGCCCCCCATTGTCGTGGTATTGTGTTCCCCACAATATTGTGCACCCTAATAAATTTATCTGGGGTCAGAGAACAGACAGCCACTAGATACAGAGCCCAAAAGCAGTGACTAGAAAATGTGTCAGAGCAAGCCATAGCAGAAGTTGGGTGGTGGTGGTGCACGCCTTTAATCCCAGCACTTGGGAGGCAGAGCCAGGTGGATCTCTGAGTTCAAGGCCACTTTAGAAACTGCTAGGCATGGTGACACAGCCTTTAATCCCAGAAATCCAGCCTTTAATCCTAGGGAGTGATGCAGAAAGTAGAAAGATATATAAGACGTGAAAAGCAGGCACCAGAGTGAGTTAGGCATTTAGTTAAGTATTTGGCTGGTTTAGCATTCAGGCTTTGGAGCAGCACAGTTCAGCTGAGAGCCATTGGGATGCGGACACAGAAGCTTGCAGTCTGAGGAAACAGACCAGCTGAGGAACTGGCAAGGTGAGGAAACTGGCCTGTTCTGCTTCTCTGATCTTCCAGTGTTCACCCCAATAACTGGCCTCAGGTTTGATTTTATTAATAAGAACTTTTAAGATTCATACTGCACCTCATATTTATTTGTTTATTTTGGTTTCTCAAGACATAATTTCTAAGTCTAGCTTTGGCTATCCTGGAACTCCCTCTGTAGATCAGGCTGGCCTAGAACTCAGAGATCTACCTGCCTCTGCCTCTGGAGTGCTGGGATTAAAGATGTGCCACCACCACCCAGCATAAACCAAGTTTTAATTTATATTTGCACAGTAGCCTGTGACCGTCTACCTTGAGGTGCGTACTAAAGCAAGTTGCCGAAGGAGGATTAGATACACATAGGAGTGTGTGAGGTAAGACTGCCATCTCCTTTGCCCAGCACGGAACAATTCCTAGAAGTAGCATCTGGCTGTCCCTGCTCACCTCTCTGGAGTTGCCCTCTTTCTATATATATGTACTTTTGAGTGAACATAGTCTTTGTTGCCATCCTCATTCATTTCTTAATACATAAAAACTAAGTTGATTGTGTAGTAGTTACAGTTGGTCACGTAACCCCTGTACAAGATTTCCATTTATACTGCCTTACCAATCACTCAGAACAAGTTCCCACAAAGTCCTGTTTTGTTCTGCAGTTGATCCACCCTAAGGAAACCAGTTTCCAAATTACTCAGGGCTTCATAAATCAAGATGAACTGGTCAGAAATTGTATAGAGAAACAAACAAGAAACCAACTAATGCTTCCTGGTTGGCAAACAGTGTATGTTAATGTACTACAATTACACCTAATGAAATTTCCTGCATCCTCAGAATCCTTACTCTTGTTAGAAAGTTTTCTTCACATTGTAACTTTGGTTCAAAGCCATTAATGTAGTCTTACAATTGCTAAATGACACAGATACAAGTTGTAAGATATTTCAAGCAACAGACAATGTAAGACAGTTAACAAATTATGAATTTGAAGTCTGTCTCTCTTAGCCATCCCTGTATGGGTCAACTAAGTGCCAGGGTGCAGAGGAAGAGGGGCTTGGTGTGTGGGCATGGAACTTTATAGTATAGCATGGTGACAGTGAGCAGAGGGGCTGGTGTGTGTGCACGGAACTTTCTCTGTAGTATAGTATAGTGATATTTTATTTGTATTGAAATGTGATTTTATTTATATGTTAATAAAGTTGCTTGAGGTCAGAGCAAGCCAGAGCAGAAACTGGGCAGTAGTGGTGCACGCCTTTAATCCCAGCACTTGGGAGGCAGAGCTAGGTAGATCTCTGTGTGTTCAAGGACACAGCCAGAAGGACAGACACACACCTTTAATCTCAATAGCAACCATAGAAGACCTGGAGGTCTGTACAAACAGGCAATGACAAGGAGGTCATGTGGCTGGGTTTACAACCAATGAGAAAACAGAACAGAAAATCTATTAAAAAAAAAAAAAAAAAAAGGACACACAGAGGTAGGCTGGGGCAGAGAGGAAGAACAGCAGAAGCAGTGAAGGGTAAGGTTTTCTGCTCTTGCTCTGACCTCGTGGTTTTTAACTCTGCAATTGATTCCGTGTTTCTTATTTAACAAGCCAGTTACATCTACAGTATAGCATCCTGACAGTGAGCAGAGGGAGATGGTGCTGAACTTGCTTTGCCTGGGTCTGTCCTTTGCTATGTCAGGAAGGAAGGAAGGAATAAACCCATACATAGTTCATAAATAACAGTGTACTCTTTACGAGAGTTCAGCTGAGACACAAGTCTTCAAAGCATACTTTATGGATGTTGAAAATGCCCTTGAAATATATTCTCTTATAATAAAAGTTTTGTCAGATTATTTCACCCTCATCAGCTTTTTTTTAAAAATTTATTTATTTTTATTTTATGTGCATTGGTGTTTTGCCTGCATGTATGTCTGTGTGGGGATGTTAACAGATCTTGGTGGTTACAGACAGTATGAGCTGCCATGTAGGTGTGCCTGGAATTGAACCTGGGTCCTTTGGAAGAGCATCCAGTGCTCTTAACTGCTTAGCCATCTCTCCAGCCCCTAGTTTTTTTTTTTTTTCAACATTTATTTATTTATTATGTACATTGGGATTTTGCCTGCATGTATATCTATCTGTGTGAGGATGCCAGATCCCCTGGAATTGGAGTTACAGACAGTTGTGAGCTGCCATGTGGGTGCTGGGAATTGAACCCAGACCCTTTGGAAGAGCAGCCAGTGCTCTTAACCTCTGAGCCTTTCTCCAGTCCCCCTCGTCAGCTTTTATGGCTAGCAGGGCCTTTCCAGTTGTTTTCTTCAGCTGACCTAGTCCAAATACTGTGTTTTAGCTCATTATGGAATAGCCATCCAAAGAAACTGCATCTTGTATGATGTACTTTTTTTCCCCCCAAGGAAACAGAAAGAGAAAAAGAAAAAGAAAAGAAAATATCCTTTGTAATGGCAAATATCTGCTGTGGATATCTCTCTGTGTAAATAAAGTTCTGATTGGCCAGTGGCCAGGCAGGAAGTAGAGGCGGACAAGAGAGAAGAGAATTCTGGGAAGTAGAAGGTTGGAGGAGACACCGCCAACCGCCGCCATGAAAAGCAACATGTAAAGACACTGGTAAGCCACAAGCCATGTGGCAAAGTATAGACTAACAGAAATGGGTTAATTTAAGATAGAAGAAGTAGATAACAAGAAGCCTGCCATGGCCATACAGTTTTTAAACAATGTAAGTTTCTGTGTGCTTTCTTGGTTGGGTCTGAGCGACTGTGGGACTGGCGGGTAAGAGAGATTTGTCCTGACTGGGCCAGGCAGGAAAACTCCAACTACAAATATCCTTTCCAACAATGGACAAAGACCAGCCTTCCTCTTTTGTCAAAAGAAATGAGAGAATTCTCAGAACCTAAATCCTGTAGCATGTGAACATGTCTTACATAAGATATGAAACTATTACAGAGGACCTAGGGTACATTTAAACTGTCACCTGTTCATACAAATACATTTTGATGATAAAATCTATTTTTTTTTTTTTTGAGCTGAGGATCGAACCCAGGGCCTTGTGCTTGCTAGGCAAGTGCTCTACCACTGAGCTAAATCCCCAACCCGATAATACAATCTTAAGTGTCTTCTTTCCTCATAAAGTCCTTTCTTTACTAGATGTCCATGTTTACATCATGTGTACATTCATGTTGTATTCCCATAAAACCAAGAGAACTGGAGGAGTTCTTCTGTTTGTTTAAGGCTGGGCCTCCAAGAAACCTTTGTAAAACATTTTCCTTATGTAGGAGCAAAAAAAGAAACAAAATGCCTGTTGGCTTCCTGCTTGCTTCTCACTGGCACATCTTAACTTTCAGTTACTGCCATCCCAAATAATCTGATAATTTTGATATTTTAATTTAATTCAGAGTCATTGGTAGAATTTGAATTGTTAAAATAATAATCTTGTGTTTCTCTTATTAGAATTTTTATGTAGGTTTAGTTTACAAACAGTAAAATTCATGCGTCTTAATTATCCAATATTCATATCATCAGGGCCAATGAGGAAGATGTTCTCAATGTCACCTTGGAAACCCTTTAACATGTTGTCAGGTTAGGAACTATTGGCTTTTACAGAACCAAATTGAGTAATATACATAGAGCACATGCTATGTCGTGGACTGTTACATAGATAAAAGTTAGGTTACTGCATTTAACTTTTTAATTGTTTTTATTGGTTTGCGTGCACATGTGGGTGTGTGCTCCATAGCATGCACTTGGAGATCAGAAGACAACTTGCAGGAGTTGGTTCTCCTTCCACCATGTAGATCCAGGGGATTGAACTCAGGTCCTTGGGCTTATTGGCAAGCACCTTTACCTGCTGAGACATTTGCCCACTCAAGGTTATTTTTAAAACATTCCTATGAACCTTTTTATGGGACTTGCCATATTGGCTTATGGATGAGATTCTTAATTTATGTATTTTTATTTGTTTTTAGAAAATTAATGCCAAACTTCATGATGGAGTATGTCAGCGCTGCAAAGAAGTTCTTGAGTGGCGTGTAAAATACAGCAAATACAAACCATTGTCAAAGCCTAAGAAGTGGTGAGTTCCTTCCCAGTGATGTGTCATAGTGTCCATTTTCTAACTCTCAAAATTGTGTTTAGATAAACTTGAGAGGAAATAAAAACAATTCTAGCCTCTACTGTAGAATTTCATTTTGAATGCTGAGTCTTAGTTTATAAAAGCAGACAGATGAAAAAGTAGATTAATCATTCTCTGACTCATGGTTTTGTCCAGGTTTTATACAAACTTTCTAGTAGGTGAGCTGAGGAAGAATGGAAAAAACCTAGTTATTATAAAATCTTAATTTTCACTGATAAAGTAGTAGTATTTACTATAGATTGTGTTTATGATTTTTTTTTGAGAGGGTGTGTCCTTGTGTGAGCTAGATCAGCCTCCAACTAATGACCCTCCCACCTCAGCCTCCAGAATGCTGGAATTTATTGGCCTGTGCCACCATATACAGATATTATACCAATTCTTAGAAGGAGTCTGACCTCTTAATTCCATGAAGATTACTAAAATGACCTGCATTGACAATCATATGTGAATCACTGGTTTGTAATTTACAGTTTCATTCATTTGGAGACTTAAGTCAAGATGAAAAGGTACTCAGCTTAGGGGCTAGAGAGATGGCTTAGTGGTTAAGAGCACTGACTGCTCTTCCAGAGGTCTTGAGTTCAATTCCCAGCAACCACATGGTGGCTCACAACCATCTATAATGAGATCTGGTGCCCTCTTCTGGCCTGTAGTGCATACATGCAGGCAGAACACTGTATACATAATAAATAAATCTTAAAAAAAAGATACCCAGCTTAGTTTCTTATCTCTCTTCCCCTAACCTTTCTATAATTCGGCGTCACTTTTGTGTCATCCTTTATTTCAGCTGAGTAAGAACAATTTGATAATAGCTGTATCAAAGAACACAACTATATTTACTATAAATATTAGTGTATTCTTTTTATATTATTTAACTTGGTGTTCCATGTAGTAGTTGTTTAGAATATACTTGTTCATTGTTGCTTTATATATGCATATATAAGGCAAAAAAACTAAAAGTATTTAGTAGTTTACATTTCTCTTTTTCACTTGGTATCTATGTATCTGTTTACCTTCTGTCTATATCTAATCTATCTATTAAACCATGTAAGTTAGCGTTCAAAGTTAACAGTCTCATTATGGCATTTGCACATATTTGTGTCATTATACATTCTAGTACAGGGTCTTCCCCTTCTGCTGCCCACTTCTTGCCCATCCTCTTCCTCCCTCCAAATAGTTACTACTTGTGCTTTCATACCGCAGATGTTCCGTTATCCTCACCTTTCTCCCTTCCCCGATCCCTTACGATTCTGTCTTTCTCTCTCATGATTCCCTTTCTAATAGCATGGCATACACACACCTAGATCTATGTGAGAGAGAAGACAGGCAATATTGCTGTTTGTAGTAATTCCTGGTTCCATTCATTTTCACTCAAATGTCATTTCATTTTTCTGTGTAACTAATCTTTCATCGCATATATGTACCACGTTGTTTGTTTTAACCTATTCATCACTGAAGGTCATGTAGTGTACTTTCTAGCTCTTATGAATAGAACAGCAATGAATGTGGATGTGTAAGTATCTCTATGGTGTATTGACTTAGTCCTTCAGGAATATACCCAGGATTGGTACAGTTGGTCCCCACTTGTTAGGTTTGTTTGTTTATTTGTTTATTTCAGTTTTGAGGAACCTCCAAACTGATTCCCATAGTGGCTGCATAAAGTTTACATTCCTGTCAGGAGTTTGTAAGAATTCTTTCGTCACACCCTTGAATTGTTGGCGTGTATTCCCAGCCCTCATTCGTTCTTTTGGTGATAGCCATTTTGACCGCGGTAAGATGGTTCCCCATTTCCACTTCCCTGGCACAGGGATTACAGGCAGACACTACCTTTTCTGTAGGTGCTAGGATCTGAACACAGACCTCTATGATTCTGTGTGGGCACTCTCCTGACTGAGCCATCTCCTCAGGCCGAGACTATTGTTTTATACTGCTGACTTTCCTTCCCAGGTCCTGGGTTGAATTAGTCTGGTATTTGTATCCATTTTGCAGTTGTTGATTTCTTTTTTTGTTTGTTTGAGACAGGGTCTCACTCTGTAGCTCTAGCTGTCCAGGAACTCACTGTGTAGACCAGGCAATCTTTGAACTTAGAGTGATCCACCTGTCTTTGCCTCTGAGTACTGAGATTAAAGGCATGTGCCACCACTGCCCTGCATGGTGTTCATTTCTTATAGTAAACCTTAAATCTCCTGGCATTGCACCCGCTCTGGTGTTTCTGAAGAGTTGTGCTGTATAGATTTTTCATGTTTCTTACATTTCTTCCTTGTGATTGATCATCTGCTAGAATGTCCCTTTTTGGTTGTAGGATCTTATTGAGCAGTTTCCTCTCGAGACCTCAGTTAACCATATCACTGAGACTTCCAGGTCTGTGTACAAGGGTGGGAGCTGACTCGGTTGTGGACTCTTGTCTTTACTGTGGCTTATGCTGTTATTAAGCCTATCTGTCACAAATGTTCAGTGTCCTCCAGAGGTGTCTTCAGTTTAGTAGTTGTGGTTTGAAAGAAAATGGCCCCCAAAGGAGTGACATTGTTAGGAGGTGTGCCCTTGTTGAAGTAGGTGTGACCTTTTAGGAGGAAGTTTGTCTCTATGGGAGCGGGCTTTGAGGTTTCTTTTGTTCATGCTTCGCTCAGTGTGACACTCAGTCCACTTCCTATTGCCTGTAAGATGTAGGACTCTCAGCTACTTCTCCAGCATCATGTCTGCCTGCACACCACTGTGTCTCACCATAATGTTAATGGATTGGACCTCTGAACCGTAAGCCACCCAATTAAATGCTTGCCTTATCAGAGTTGCTGTGGTCCTGATGTTCCTTCACAACAGTAGAAACCCTAACTCAGACAGTAGTGTACCTTCTTTCTGTATCAGGAGCCTGTGTTAACACAGTGGATCCCGCAGTCTGAGCCAGACAGGGTCTCACCCTCCTGAGACTTCACTGGTCGTGCCCAAAGTGGCTTATGTTTCATCTAGGGAGTATCTCACCAGGGCATCAGAAGTGGGGAGTAGGCATAGCCTTGAAGTCTGTACAAAAGTCTCCTATAAGCCTTTGACATCATCAGTCACCCTGCAGGCATGTGTCAGGTATTCCACCCGGGCTGCTTCTCTAGCTTTACAGCAGTGAATGACAGGTGAGTTGCTCTAGAGAGTGACCAGGACTGTCCATTTCCAAGGTTACTGTCAGTTGATAAAATCTGGTCCAGGACTCAGGAGAGAAGGGGTGCTTTTTTTCTGTGACCTTCTATTCCTTCCTTGTTCTCCACAACCAACTCATTGGACTGTTTCTGACCATAGAACCGTGGCAGGCTAATTTAGCCTCTCTGCCTTGTGGCAGCTCTCTGTTCTTAGCTGCCCACAATTGTCCAATTTTAAATACTTGCTTTCTTAAGGTGGCACTTGGCCAAGTGACGTAGTATGACAAAAAATGGGATTCCTCTGCACCACTGACCCATCTGCTGGAGACTGGGTTATGAGGTTTATGAGGACTATTGGCTGTTCCTGGGGGCCAGGTCACACAGACAGTTCCTGACCCACCATCTTGCTTGCAAGTGCCTTCTCTCTTAATGGGAAGAAATCATAGGAGTTTGTGATAGCCATCTGATTCCAATAGAGGTTATTGCAGAGTGCTAATTTCCAGTGAAAACTATTTTAGCCTTTTTACAAATCTAGAACTCCAGGTTTGGAGATTTTGTTTACTTAAGAATATTTAATAGTGCTGGGCAGTGGTGGCCCACGCCTTTAATCCCAGCACTCGGAAGGTAGAGCCAGCAGGATGGATCTCTGTGAGTTCAAGGTCAGCCTGGGCTACCAAGTGAGTTCCAGAAAAGGCGCAAAGCTACACAGAGAAACCCTGTCTTGAAAAACTAAAAAAAAACCAAAAAACAACTTAATAGCAGTGGTCATGGTAGCACATGCCTTTATTCCAGTTCTCACTGGGCAGGCCGAAGCAGGTGGATCTCTGTGACTTCGAGGCCAAGCTAGTCTTCATAGTGAATTCACAGACAGCCAGGGCTACCCCATCTCAAAGAAAAAAGAAAAAGGATATTTAATAGCTGTGGATGTTTTAATTTTGGCTATTTATTTTGCATACCTACATGTTTCTTGATTTTTTTGTTTGTTTGTTTTTTTGTTTTTGTTTTTCAAGACAGGGTTTCTCTATAGCTTTGGAGCCTGTCCTAGAATTCACTTTGTTAGACCAGGCTGGCCTCCAACTCTCAGAGATCCACCTGCCTCTGCCTCCCGAGTGCTGGGATTACAGGTGTGCGCCGCCACCGCCCGGCTTGTTTCTTGATACTGTTAGAAGGCCTCAAGAAAGGGCCAAAACCAAATCAGCTATTTAGGGTTTTTCCCCTGGTATTGCTTTCTCAGTATTTTTTTTTTCATTGTAAGTATTGCTGAGTCTTTTAGACAGTGCTATACTATAGTGATATTTTATTTGTATTGAAATGTGATTTTATTTGTATGTTAATAAAGTTGCCTTGAGGTCAGAGCAAGCCAGAGCAGAAACTGGGCAGTGGTGGTGCACGCCTTTAATCCCAGCACTTGGGAGGCAGAGCTAGGTAGATCTCTGGGTGTTTAAGGACACAGCCAGCATGGCAGACACACGCCTTTAATCTCAATAGCAACCATAGAAGACCTGGAGGTCTGTACAAACAGGCAGTGACAAGGAGGTCATGTGGCTGGGTTTACAACCAATGAGAAAACAGAACAGAAAACCTATAAAAAAGATAGGACACACAGAGGTAGCTCTCTGGCGGAGAGGAAGAACAGCAGAAGCAGTGAAGGGTAAGGTTTTCCGCTCTTGCTCTGACCTCGTGGTTTTTAACTCTGCAATTGATTCCGTGTTTCTTATTTAACAAGCCGGTTACATCTACACTATACATGTCTTGATTGTTTTTTTTTCCCCAGTGTTTTCTTCCTGTTCCTCTGGCATATTTGCTAAAGAAAATCCTTCTAGTGGCTAAGGGTGTAGCACAATGGTAGAGTGTATGCTTAGTGTGCTGACATCCTGAAATCAGTCTCCAGAATTATAAAACCATAAACCATCGCTTATAAACAAGCTTGTGGAATCTTATTCTAAGTTATCCAAATTGGCAGCAGGGAAATTAAGCTGTAAGATAGGTGGTCAGAGCATCCAACTTCAGCTTTCTGTGAATGAATAATTGTTTTCTAGGTAGCAATTAAAAAGTAGCTATGTAGTAAGTCTTGTACTTTTAGTTAATAAGCCAAACACAAGGGATGTGGTCTCAGAGCATTTCCTATAAGGTGCCTTTCCTATAAAGTGTGTATGGTTTCACCACTGCTTTCCATTTTCCCCTGACAGCTTTTCTCCCAAAGCAATTTGAAGAATACACAATGGTCATCACAGTGGTTCCTTTTAGCAGACATTGTAACAGTTGAAGTCACTTAGCTGTTTCTTCCATGTCCATTACTTGTATTCTAGTCCCGGTAGTCTGTGCTGTGTCCTGTGTGCTTGTCTTTGTTAGGAGTATGCCACTATGTGAAAGATCACTTGCAGACTTCTGTACAAGTGTTATTCCTCCTCTGTCTCATGTGATCCATTGTTCTATCAAGGGAGATGAGAGCCAAAGAAGCCTTAAGGCCTGCTGTCTATCACACTGAAGGTCATGTCACAACCTCAGAATGAAGGAAATGAGGTATTATATAAATACAAAATACAGAGAAGTCATATTGGTGGTTTGAATGTAATTGTACTCCATAAGCTCATAGAGATTGGAACTGTTGGAGGTGTGGCTTTGTTGGAGTAGGTATAGCCTTGTTGGAGGAAGTGTGCCACTGTGGGGATGGGCTTTGAGGTCTCATATATGCTCAAGCCACGCCCAGTGGGAACAGTTCACTTCCTGTTGCCTGCTGATTCAGATGTAAAAATCTCAACTCCTCCAGAACCATATCTGCCCTCATGCTGCTCTATCCCATCATGATGATAATGAACTAACTCAAACTGTAAGCCACCCTATTAAGCGTTTTCTTTTATAAGAGTTGCCTTGGTCATGGTGTCTTTCCACAGCAATAGAAACCCTGACTAAGACAGTCATTAAGGGAAGTCACTAAGAATAAGGAAGTTCAAGCAAATGCAAAGGAAACCATGTCTCACAGGAGCCTGAGAAATACTAGTCAAAGCAGAGCTCCAGGAAGACAGGGGAGGAAAAGCCTTTTTCATCTGCCCTTCTGGATCTTAGCTAGGATTTAATATCTAAAGCAGAACAAGACCTCAACCTGCAAATGTAATTGATACACATTTTATATAAGCATGACAACCTTCATAAGGAAATAAAGGAGTGGTTAAGTCCAAGCTAAGCCTGCACTTGGGAAGCTGAGGCAGGATGATCACAAGTTCAAGGCCAACCTAAAATATCTAGGGGGTTCTAGGCCAGCTTGTGATACATAGGTCAGTGCTCTCTCCAGAAACCCAGAGGGGAAGTGGGAGGAGGAAGGATGAAGAGGATGAAACTGGAGTGTTTTCACACTAGGTGTGCTGAAAAGTGGGAAGCCATGGGGGATATAATAGAACAAAGCAGAGCAGCAGTGAGTCATAAGCTGGTGGGTAGGGGTGGTGGGTGGGGGTGGTGGGTGGCTTATGTGCTCAGTTCCTCCTGTCTTTGGACATAAGGATGCTGCTTCCTTTTAGGCATCATCAGGATTTTTCACATAAGGGCCTTCCTATACCTGCTATAACTTGGAGTCTGGAAGTTTAAGATAGTCCTTAGTCCAAAGCACCTTTTTGGTTAGAATGTTTTAAATTCTTGTAATCTAAAAATGTTACTCAGGGGGTCAACTGTCTAGTCGTAGAACACCATGAGTTTCTGATTATACTGACATGTGGCGGCACATTAGGCATTTCACAGTCCAGTCCATGACTGTAGTGTTGTAGGAATATACTTCACCAGTATCTGCTTTGTTTCACTGTGTATTAAAATATATCCCATATTGTAAGGGATTTGAATCTGTTGAGGATGCTGACAGTAAGACTTAATTTTAAATGTTCAATACTTTATTCAAGCCAACCACCTAGAAAAATTACCTTTGTTAAGATTCATATTCCATATACACAGATATTCCTCAACTTAGATCCTAATTAACCCATTGTATAAATGGAAGTACCTCAGCTTAAAAATACACTGAGTGTGTCATTATATATTTTTCCTTTATGTACCTTAAAATGATCTGCACTTCTAGCTTGTAGTAGAGCAAAATCACCTAGCACAAAATAAATCATGGTCAGTATTGGATAGCTTAAGTAATTAGTTGAATGCACCCAACTATAGTCCAGGCCCCAGGCTGTGGCTGGCTGCCTGTTCTATGTCAGCTTCTTCTGCAATACTAGGACCAAGTTAAACACAGGCTAATGCTGAGTCCTGTTGATTCTGTTGAATGGATGAAAAGAGAAAGAGAAGTAGCTTAGAGCTTCTCATAGAAATGTGGGTATTTGCTTTATGGCATGTCTAAACTGATATCAGGGAAAGGTTGCTTGGTGGGTGGTCTGGGTGCTATGACATTCTCATAAGCATGTACACAGGTGTTCTCTTTCTTAATAAATAATTATTTTAAAGATTTTTTTTTTTTTAAATTTTACAAGAATGTTGCTTGGTTACCTGAAACAAAAGGCATTTCACAACCTAAAAGTAAAACCTATTTGTCTTTCTATAAATACACAGATTTAAAAAGAAATGCACAGGGTGGTTCTAAGCAGAATATGTTACACTACAAGTACATGCAGTTCACAGCTCCAGACCATTCCATAAACAAGATTGGTGACATTTGTAAGATTCAATGAAGCCCCAAGCTTTTGCTGAGTGGAGGGAAGGAACCTTTGGAATGTTTAGTGCTGGGCTGTGAGAGAGCAGGAAAACAGGGCTTTGGGATTAGCTGAATTTGCATTTGAATCTAAACTCCCTGTGCTTTACTTTGTCCTGAGTTAAACATATAATCCCCCTGACCCAGGGCATTTTTTTTTTTTTTTTTTTTTTTTTTTTTTTTTTTTTTTTTTTTTCCTGAGATAGGGTTTCTCTGTGTAGCTTTGGGCCATTCCTGGAACTTGCTTTTGAGACCAGGCTGGCCTCGATCTCACAGAGATCCGCCTGCCTCTGCCTCCCGAGTGCTGGGATTAAAGGCCTGTGCCACCACTCTCCGGCTTAGTCTTTTTTTCTGAGCTAAATATGAGTGCCTGTGGCTAAGGACATAGACTGAGTTGCCCTGAATGGCATGTTCCCTCATGGAAGTGTTTACATTAACTTTATAGTCACAGAACACAAGAAAGAAATCAAGACACTTCCAAATCCACTGGAGAGAACAGTGAGTAGGCAGCTGCCTTGAGGGGTGGGGGGAGGAGTCCCTTCTATAGGTCTTATGATAGCTGAGCACACTCCTAGCCTTTGGGTGGTGGAAACTAGTGGTCTATCAAGTTAATGCCTTCCAAAGGTTCTACCTGACAGTCAAAGGACGTCAGACACAGAGATGAGAGGCAGTGGCTGTTGACTAGGTATCTTCAGGTAATTTTGGCGCTGTCAGTTAACCCTCCAGCTCTCCACAATTCCCCAGTTCTAAATGTGGTAGTGTGAGCCTGTCCTCCCAGGGAAGGAAGGCTGATGCAGGAAGATAGCTTGAGCCCAGGAGTTCGGGAACAGCCTGGTCGAAAACCACAAAAGATAACAAACAGGAAAGAGTAGCACTGTCCCCCGTCTTTCAGAGGAAACAAGTCATTGGTTCGCAGAAAACACGGTAATTAGTGCCAGTGCCTTGCTTCAGTACTGCATTCAGTACCAGCCCATTGGCACTCACTAATTATATGCATTGGCTGAGCAGACACTACTGCAAAACTGGTCTTTCTGACGCTGTAACCCTATATAGATAGGCAACTTCCATGACACCCAAGGTGCTTTCCCTTCTGTTGTTAGAGCTGAATGAATGATGTGTGCCATTGATCAGTGCAAGCTACCCCTCATTCTCTGTGTAATTGTAAAGTGCATAATTCAGGTGGCAAAAGTGGAAGTGTATGTGCTTATGGCCTTAGGACTGGCTTTCTATAGATTGTTTTATATTACTAATTAAATGTAGCATTTGGGTTATTTGTCCAGTTTGTAATTTCTGTTTTTACATTAGGGTCTTAGACCAAGTGGGACAAACAATTTAGGCTTGGGAAATGATGTATCCTCTAAAATTAGAAATTATTTTCAATTGATGGGTAATCATAAGAATTACTTCAGTAATTCTTTATAGAGAATTGTCAGGAAACTGACACAGTTTGGGAAGGAAGGAAAAGAGAAATGAAAAGATCTCAAATATTGAGGTGAGACCTACCTAAAGAGGTTGGCTTAGTCAGTGCATATCTATTGCTGTGACCAAACACCACATCACACTTCGTCATCAAACAAAGTAAGGACAGGAACTCAAACAAGAACCTGGAGGCAAGAGCTGATCTGATTCAGGGAGGGATGCTACTTAGTGGCTTGCTCATTATGGCTTGCTCAGCCTGCTTTCTTATAGAACCCAGGACCACCAGTCCAGGGATAGCACTCCTCACAAAAGGTTGGGCCCTTCCCCATCTATCACTGATTAAGAAAAATGCCATACAGGCTACCTATAGCCTGATCTTATTGAAGCATGGTCTTAATTGAGGTTCTCTCCTCTCAGATGACATTAGCTTGTATCAAATTGACATAACCACCCAGTACAGAGGTCATTAATATCCTTATATTAAACATAGTATCCTTTCAAAACTGTATCGTAGAAGTGGAACCTGGTGGCACATACTTGTAATCCCAGCACTTTGGAGGTAAAGACAGGAGAATCAGGAGTTGAAGGTCATTCTTGGCTGCATTGTGAGTATGAAGCCAGTCTAGGCTATATCAGACTTCGTCTGAAAGCAAAACAAAAAAACAAAACTATCACATCACTGCATTTTAGTACCCACCCCTTAAAGGCACCTGCTAGAAAACCATGTCTTATGTGAACAAGTTTTATCTAACTATATAACCAAGAGACTGAGCTGAATTTAAAGACAATTTACTAGAATTGCTTTATGAGGAACAATAAATATCCCTTGGAAAAGTCCAGGTTAATAGAGATATTATTCTAGACATAGCTCTTTAATTTCTAATTGAAAAAAAAATGCAGGGTTGCCTGATAAGATGTTGTTCAACTCACAATTATTTTAAACAGCAGCTTCAATGTACAAGACATTGTACTGTATATGATAGAAAGTATGAAGAGTTTCTATCAGCACGAACTTATAATCTCTCTAGAGATATGGGTCCCCAGGCAGCTTTTGAGCGGATGGCTAGAAGTGGTAGTTATCAGTAAAAGGGAAGACTTATTTGTGTTGGTGTTGTTTACCAGGCTGGAGAGAATATGCGGTACAGTAGAACCCACTGTAAGAGTTTTTATTAGGGAAGGGAAAGAATAGTCATGAGTAGGCCTACCCGAGGAGAAACTGGGGAGAGAGTGGAGCAGGTGGGCCTTCTAGCAATACCACCCATGCACATAGATTATGTGCCCTGAGCTCAGATCATCTAGTGAGGCCTGGAGTGACTAATCATTTTCCCTGACCACTGACAGTGAATGCAAGGTCATGTGACTCCAGAAGTAGCTAAGAATAATAACAGAGACCCCGAGCATACAACATATGACCGCAGAGGAGTAATACAATAAGAACAGGAGAGAAAGGTTCAGAAAAGCTGTGAAATATGGTTGGGGGAGTGGTGCGGATGATGCTTACAGGAAACCTTGTAGAGAGTAGCCTGGGAAAGAAGGGAAGAAGAACAGAGCCACTCCCACCTCCATCCCTCACAAACAGTGCAGGTGACTACAAGCTGCTCCAGATCCTGTCTCACAGCTCCTGGTAAATTCATTTGTTCTGTTTCTTTGCTGTCTGCTTGTTTGCTAAGACAAAGTCTGATGGTGCCCTTTGGACTACCTGTGGACTCACTCCTGCCACCTCAGCTTCCCCAGTGCTGGGATGACAGATGTACCACCATGCATCTATTTCTTGCCATTCTATCACTTGGGTGGTCTATGAATATGAATAATATTATATGCAAGAAGAGGTTTTGGTTGACCTCAAATATATATGTAACAAAGAGAAAACTACACTTAAAAGTTTGGTTTTGTTGTTCAATTTCTGACATCAAAAACACTGGATCATCTTTTTTATTTTTATTCTTTCATCAAAATAAACATCTATCACCGTTTATGTAAGTATTCCAGGGCCCAACTCCGCCAGTCCCTGGCCTGGAAAACATGTGAAATAAGTTGTATAGCATGGCTGTTGTGGAATATTAGTTAAAGATGTGTTACATTCTTTTATGCTGCAGGACATTTGTTTAATGATGCAAAGATGTGTTGCTTCTTTTGTGTTACATTTATTTAACTCTATAAAGTTGTGTTACTTTGCCTGTCTAAAATACCTACCTGATTCTTCTAATAAAGAGCTGAACGGCCAGTAGCAAGGTAGGAGAGAGAAATAGGTGGGGCTGCCAGACAGAGAGAATAAATAGGAGAAGGGAGGAGATTTTGAGAAAAAAAGGAGGAGTGGAGGATACCAGGGGCCAGCCACACAACCGGCCACGATGTAAGAAGTGAAGGAAGGTATATAGAATAAAGAAAGATAAAAGCCCAGAAGCAAAAGGTACATGGGATAATTTAAGTTAGAAAAGCTGGCTAGAAATAAGCTAAGGCCGGGCATTCATAATTAAGAATAAGTCTCTGGGCATTTTTTTGGGAGCTGAGTGGTGGGCCTCCAAAGAGTAAAAAACAAAGAACAGACAAACAAAAAACAACTACCCATGGCCTCTCCCTTCCAGCCTTTAACCAGTGAGGTGCTACTGGTTGATGCGTCACAAGAGAGCTGTCCTATATTCCATAGCATTGAAAATCACCAGCCCAGAACATTTTCAATTCTTCTGTTAATAAACTGCTCTTGGCCAAGGGTGAATGTTTTGTATTCTTTTAAGAATTATCAAGCCAGGCATAGTCGATCGTGCCTTTAATCTCAGCACTCAAGGAGGCAGCGACAGGCAGATTTCTGAGAGTTCAAGGCTAGCCTGGTCTACATAGTGAGTTCAAGGACAGCCAAAGACCCTATCTTGGCATGATGATGATGATGATAATGATGATGGTGGTGGTGATTGTGATGGTGATGGTAATGATGATGGTGGTGGTGGTGATGATGATGGCGATGATGATAAATTAACCTATTCCAGGCTAATACTGCAGTAAGGGGAGGTAGTATTACCTGTCTGTTTAGTCATGAGTGTATGTATAGTCTAGAGACACCAGGAATGAATTGTAACTACTACATTAGTTTTTGGAATAGGAATAGGAGGTAAGTGTTTTCCTTTAAAAGTACTTAAAATCTAGTGGAAGCCAATCCCATAGTTTAGTTTTAGACTCTCCTTATTGTAAACAACATAGGTGGCTTATTGCCACTGGAGGGAAGTACCTGGTGGAGCTGCCCATATTGAGTTTCTCATTTGCATACAAAGGGTGAGGTGCTGACAGTCCCTGTTTACTGAGGTGTCAGTCAGCCTGTGTGCACATACCACAGAGGGCTAATGATGGCCACAGTCAGAACATAGTAACCAGGACACTAAGGCAGGATTGCGAAAGCAGCAGAGGGAAATTCGTTCCTGTGAACTACTACTCTGTTCTGTTTGGCCTAGTGGATCCACTCACAGATCTTCCTTTACTGTCAAAACAATGGTAAGTCCTGAGGTTTTGTTTACTGTGAGTTTGCCGAGGCAGGGAACACAATGTAATTCAGATGTTGTTGAACCCAGTACCACTGACTTGTCCTGCTCAAGTGTCAGCTGTTTGGGTACCCATTATGAAGGGTGAGACTCAAAAAGTTCTAGTGACTTTTAAAGGTAACGGGGATTGTCAAAACTGAGCTAGTCTCCCATTCCAAATCATGTGCTTGTCTACTGTTTATTTTCAAAATATTCGCTAGAGCTTGCCATGATACATTGAAAACTCCCCATCTGGTCCTGACTTCATGTAGTCAGCACTTATTTTTTCTTTTGTGTTTTGCATTGTAAACAAATTATGTTATTTTTAAGATTTGTGTTACTGATTGCATTATCAGTCAATATGGCTTATAAGAGCAAATTGTGTTTTAATTTAGCCAGATTTCTCTCTCTCTCTCTCTCTCTCTCTCTCTCTCTCTCTCTCTCTCTCTCACACACACACACACACACACACACACACAAATATAAGGAGGAGGAAAAACTAGATTAACATCTGTGATGTTTCCTTAATAAAATGCAGTAAATGCAGCAATTTTCAGGGAAAATTAAGAAAGATAAATATTTAGGTGAATTTAAAGTTATTCCATACCACAAATTTTATAAGGAAAAGTACTCAGGAGTGATTAGAGATTGATAGCTAGTTTTAAAATACTTTATGGGTTTTATGCAACTTGGAATGAATGCCTATTAAAGTGCTTTGTAAACTATTCTCATACTTAATGATCCAAGTCCTTTGGGTTTAAAACTAAGTGTTGTATTGAGTTTTTTTGGTTTTTTGTTTTGTTTTTGTTTTTTTTTTTAAATGCAGACCTCTGTTAGCTAGGGAACTCCTCCCCTGTACTCACTGCACATGCACAAAGCCTGGATTATGTGTTTTGAAAGAAAGGGCACACTAGCATTCCTCTTGGGAGATAGGAAATGGAGACTGTAAAGAAATGTTGTCATTCATGTTGTCCAAACATACATCAATCACCTCTATAGAAAGTGAAATGCCGTTTTAAGTGAGTCTCTTCCCATTTTCATTCAGAGATACCATTCTAACCAAACTTGGTTTTCAGAAGGAATTTAACTTTGAAAAGATCATAATTGCTTTCAGATTTCATTCTGTTCTTAGAATTGGTCATTGTAATCACTACCACGGCCAGGAAACCCCCATTTAGGACTGTATATTTTTTATTATGGATGTCAAGAGTTCTCAAATGTTTGTGGGCATAAGAATTTCTTAAAGAGTTTAGCAAATTCATGGGGCTCATTCCCAAACTTTTTGTTCTGTAAACAATGCATGGAGCCTAGGGATCAGCATTTAACAACTTCTGTGTAACATGCTGATGTGTGTGTGATTCCCAGGAGTCGCCTTTGTTGAAGCAGATGTACTAGCTAAAGGATCAGGACCCTTTTGTCACAGACTGAAAAACAAAAGAGCCATTTTCAAGATTTACATGTAAATCTTAACACTGAGAGTTCCCATGACTATAATTTGAATCCTGCATGAGCAACTTAAATACTCAAAAATCTGTTTGTTGAAGTCTCTCGAATGGGACAAATATTTATCAAAAAGAAAACAGGCTGTCATTTCCTTGAATTATCAGATGAACCAAACCAAGAGAGACTTAGCAATATTTTAGGACTTTAAGAAATTAAAGCTAAAAGTGTTATGGAAACTTTCATAATCCATTGGAAAGATTGGGATTTTTTTTCTTATGATCCTAATGGTGTGATCTTTAAATCTGTTTTTAAACACAGAATAATTTAATAAAGCTTTTTGAAATGCTAGAGTCCAAGTATACCAAAACAGTTTACCACAGAAATTTTAATAACTGTTTTCATTTAGTTCCTGTGTCAAAGGTTTTTACTATTTTAAGTTTGGTTTGCATTCTAATTTCTCACAGTTGAAGCTCTTGGTGTGTAATTTGGGCACTGTAAAATCCACGCTTTGCCGTGCACAGTTGGAGTTTTAACCTGTGCAGGTGCAAGGTCAGCATCCTGTGGAAGAGGAGAAATTGGCATTACCCACGACTTTCTCCATGGCCCTTTGGTCAGTCCCACCCTCTGCCAAGCGCTGGTTTCCTTCTGCCCATCTGTTCCCTTCTCTGTACATTCAAGAAAGCCTGAATGCCAGATGTGGGGAATCTTAGAGTGGAGATGTGAGCACCATTTCCGAGGCCAAATGTGAGGTTTGAAGTTCATCCATAGTGTGTGCCCAGGGCTGCTTGCTGAGTCCATTGAAAGGGTCACAGCAGAGTTTTATGCACTGGCCAGCTGAGAAACATTTAGAGTGTGCTATGTTTTACCACTTTTGGTTTTTCGAGACAGGTATTCTCTGTGTAGCTTTGCACCTTTCCTGGAACTCACTCTGTAGCCCAGGCTGGCCTCGAACTCACAGAGATCTGCCTCCCGAGTGCTGGGATTAAAGGCGTGCGCCACCACCACCCTGCTGTTTTACCACTTTAAAGTTAAACTATTGGTAATATTCAGACAGGGTTTTGCATGAACAGTCGTTTTCATTTTCCTTAAGATCTCAATGAGATGATTCGATTATAAAATAGGGATATATGTGTTGAAAATATGTGGGCTAGAGAGATGACTCAGTGGGGGAAGATCACTTGATGTACAAGCATGAGCACCTCAGCTCTCATCCTAGCACTCACGTTAAAAAGCTGGGTGTTGGCCCCACATGTGCCTTTAGCTCCAGTTCTGTGGGGAGTAAAGACAGGAAGGTGGATCACTGAGGCTTGCAGGCTGCCAGCCTAGCTCCAGGTTCAGTGAGAGACCTTGTCAAAAAGGAGGAAGGAAGAGAGTGACAGATCCAGTTTTCTCTTCTGGCCCTGGGGACTGTGCACATAAGCCTGCGCACCTAAATTCACATGGACATATCTCACACACACACACACACACACACACACACACACACACACACACACACACAGAGAGACACAGAAACAGAGAGACAGAGAGATTGCAAGTTGCTTTCTAAACTTGCCATACTTTTGTGAGCTTGCCCACAGTGTATGGGAGTCCTGCATTATCATCACCACTGAATATTATTATTTTTGCTTTTTGTCTTACTCTATTGGGGTCTGCAGTGAGTAGTAGCACCTCACTGTGCTTTTAATTAGCATTTCTCTGCTGACCAATAATGCCAAGCACCTTTTTATTTTTCATTTGTTGAAGCATCTGTTATAATGTTAACGGATGAGAAGCTCATGTTTCCCTCAAGTGTTTTGATAGTACTGGATTTTTGAACTTTTTGTGTATCCCTTAGCAGCAGTGGGGAGAGGCCTGAGTCAGCCCCACACTGCCCCCCAGCACAGACTGAGGGGTCTTTTCAGACATCTCCATTCCAGTGAAGCTGGGACTCTTCTCCAGGTGGGGGAGGGAGATGAAGCAAAGCTGAATTATGACCGGAAGGAAGTTTGTAGATTTAAGCACAGGGTTGTTAGAGAGAGGTGCTCAGGAAAGCGCGATATGTGCCCGTGCCTTGTAACTGTTGGAGCAGTGTTGTGTGGACAGAGCTTTGGAGGCTTTCAGAATGGCATTGCTTAGATGGCTTCGAGAAACTCTCCTTCTTCCCTCCACTCTTCCGTAAGGGAGATGGTAGGGTGGCTCGGAAGCTGCTTTGATTTCCTCAAAGTCCCATAAAGCAAAAGCAGAGTTTTAGAGGTTATGCAAAGAGATTTTTTTAAAAATGTAAATGGAGGGGTTCTTGTGAGAGTTCCGTAAAAGCAGATGTACAACTAGGAAGGAAAGGGCCAAAGATGCTTAGGCTGTAAGCACAATTCATTGCTATTTTAGTATTCTTTTTTTATTTAAAAAGTTTTCACACAGTACATTTTGATCATCTTCTTTTCTTTCCCTCAACTCCTCTCTGAACCTCCCACTAAGAAGCTATTTTTGATTGATACCTGGTGGGAAAGGGAAAAATCATTTTCTTCATTAGAGAAAAGTTGGGTATTTCATCCAGGGTAGGCCCACTGCCCAGGAGTAGTTGGCCAACACAAAACTGACCCCAGGTTTTTCTTGTACTTTTTTGTTTTGTTTTGCTAGTTTAACATTCTTATTTAAAACACCTGTGTATTAAATGACCTGGGAGAGCAATTTTCATAGCAGATGTTACTTTTCCTGTAGTTCTTGACTGTCAACTGAGAAGCTTCAACAGGATTCTTGGGTAAGGATCACCCTTCCTACATCACCTTCAATGTCCCTGTCCTTATAGCCATTGTCTCATTATGAGAACAAATAAAATATGTGGTTTGCAAATATTTACTGCTGGCTTCTGGCTCTCCCCACATTTTCAGTGCATTTTAATTAGTTTTCTTGGTTTTTATTGAGCTTGGCAACATGCTAGAATATCATGCATACAGGGATAAGTTTTAAAAAATAGTTTACATCTCCTATGAATTCCAACCTGTTAAACAGATAGATACATGTGTAAACAATAATAATAATTGAATTATTATGCCATTTTTCCTCTTATTAAAAATAGATTTTTTTTCCGTGCATAATATATCCTGATTATGGTTTTCCCTTCCCTCTGCTCCTCCCAGTTCCTTCCCACCTCCTATCCCATTGGCTCCACCCCCTTTTGTCTTTCATTAGATAATAAACAGGCTTCTAAGGGATAATTATAAAATATAATATAATAAGATAAAACAAAAACAAACATATCAGAATAGGATAAAACAGACAGAAAGAAATGAGCCCATGTAAAAGCACAAGAAATGGATAGAGACACAACTCTGTCATGAGCTCAGGAATCCCATAAAAGCACTAAACTGGATGCCATAATATACATGTAAAGGACTTATAGGGTAAGAAAAAGAGGAAACAACTTTAAAAATATATATAAAATAAAAAGATTAAAAAACAAAACCCTGGACTTGACATTTTGATACAAGGAACTTCCAAAGATGCACTTGAGTTTATTTGCTGTTAGCCGTCTGCTGCTGGACCTGAGGCCTGTTCTTAAAGAGTCGTTTGCTTCCCCAATGAGACTCAACTGGAGATAGCTTCTGTGTTAGGGATGGTGTTGTGTGTCCATTTCTCCTTTCAACTCTAGAACCCATCTGGTCCAGACCCTTGCAGATTCTGTGAATGCTGCCCCAGTCTCTGAGTTGATATGTGCTTCAGTCCTGTTGTGTTTAGAAGGCCTTGTTTTCTTGGTATTGTACAGCCTCACTGCCTCTTACAATCTTTCTGTCTCTGCAGAGTTCCCTGATCCCTGAGGGGAGGGATTTCATGGAGACATCTCTTTTAGGACTGAGTGTTTCTCTGCACATTATCCGGTTGTCCTCTCTATCTACTGCAAGGGGCTACTTCTCCTATGATGGCTGAGCAAGGCACTGATCTATGAGTATAGCAGAATGTCATTAGGAGTCATATTATTCCTGTGTTCTTTTAGTAAAACAGTAGTATTTGATTTTACCCTCAGTCCCTGGGCTATCTAGTCTCAGGTTCTTGGTCACCCAATCAATGTCACGTATGGGTTCTATCTTGTGGAGTGGGCTTAAGTCAAATCAGATATTGGTTGGTTGCTCCCACAAGCTTTGTGCCATCATTGTCTTAGCATATCCTGCAAACAGAACACCATTGTAGATCAAAGGGCTATGGCTGGGTTGGCGTTTATGTTTCTCCTTTGGTAGTGTGCTGAGTATCTTCCTGTAGCAAAGACACTAGCATGTAGCTATGAAGGCTCTGTGCAGGCACCAGCTCAACTTCTCCATGTTCAATGAGTTGTGTGGGTGCTGTCTTCATCAGCAGGGCCTTGCCGTCAGTTTGTGGAGAGAAACCTGTAGTCTTGGCAACAGACTGGGTTATTTGGGGATTGCCATGGGACCCCTTTGCCCAACAACTCAACTAGATGTAACCCAGTCCTGGTACTGGAAGCTTCATTTGGTAACAAGAGAGGCTAGTTGGGGCTCTGTCTCCCCCATTATTTGTTGATTTCATTTATATTGCCTTCATATATATTTTTTGAGAAGTTTCTACTGTATTTATTTTCCATATTACTCCTCAGATGGCCCTTAATTTTAGCCATCTCTCTCTAATATTCCCTCCCTCCTCCCGCCTCAACCTCCCCCTCCCCATTTGATCATCCCATTCAAGCATCTCCATCTATCCCTAACTATCTATTCTATTTACCTTTCTTAATGAGATCTATGCTACTCCCACCCCGTAACTACCCCCTTCACCCACCCCCCCCCCCTGTTGTTTTTCTGTCAACACAGTGGCTGCTCCTGAATCTGCTGCTATTTCAGACAGTAATTGAGGCTCCAGTTACTGGCCCTCTTCTCAGGCAGTGGACCAGTGGGACTTTTATACCCCATGCCAGATCCACCTCCTGCCACTGACACTAAATGTAGATTTTTACTAAATCTCTATTGTTCTATTTATCAGTAAGACTCAGGAGTCAGAGGCTGGGGTAAAAATCTGCTTGAGCTCAGAGAGGTTGAGTAATAACTAGCTAACCCTCCCTCTTTGTTGGCATCTCAGAAAAGAGCATCCTTCTGTTCCACCAAAAAAGACTGCCACACTCAAAGTCTATCCCTACTACTTCTTGTGCATCTCTATCCATCTTCCAGACTCCTTCTGACTCTCTAGGATTACTTTCTGTCCACTAGTTGCTGGCTCCGCCTACTGACCCTGATTCTATTTAATTTATGCAAATGCATGCTCACGTTTCACAGTGTGATCAAATACCCCACAGCACCTATACCCCAGTCCCTACTCTATATCTAAACTCTGGTCAGTGGTTTGCAGCTCAGTTATCATTGACTTAGCATTAAATCCATGTATAAATGAATACGTAATATATTTGTCTTTCTGTGTCTGGGTTATTTCACACTGGATGATTCTAGTTAAATCTGAAATGGCCATGTTTTTTCTTAGAACATTGCTTTATGAACCTTTATTGAGTTTTAGTGCTGAATCAGCCTTGTGTTCTCAGGATGACTTCCCTGTCCAAGATGTATCTCAAGATTACCAGTTCTTTATTTTTACCTTACAAAACATGTGCTACATCCTAGGCAATTAAGTGTTTTCCACATCCCTTGTTAGGGGCTGATGTAGCTGGTGTTGAGCTCCACCCAGTGCTCACTTACCTTTCTGAAAATCCTGGAGCCCCTTTATTATCCTTCTGCTTCAGCCTCTGCTTGGTATTATCTAAAATGATAACTTTTTTACAGAGGATTTTTTTTTTTTTTTTTTTTTTTTTTTACAAAATGCATTTCTTAGGTACTAAACTAAGAGTTGGAAGTTGACACATCTTGTTGCGTGAGCTGCAGAGTGGATGTTGTGTTAGCAGGAATAAAAATATACACATTTCATTGTCTATATCAGCACCCTTTGGTGATCAGGGGCATTCCAGATGAGCAGCAGATCTGTACAGTGGGCTTAAATATTCCCTAACTAACTTTATAAACAACTGTGTCCTCATCCTGGCTTTGTTGTTCCATTTGAGGAGCACAGCCAGAGCACATTTACAGAACCCCACGATTTTCCAAAGGATAGGTGAGCGCTGCCTTTTTGTTTAAAGTCAGCAGCTACTCTGCCCCTAACAAGACAGGCAAGCATTCCTGGCAAGCCTTGGACCCTGGAACTGACTTCTCCCTGTCTGCAGAAAGGCCTGGGCCTCTTCTTCACTACTGTTTACATTGGGAATCTGCAGTGGAGTGTGGCCACCATCTTCTGTTATCTTAACTACATCATCTGCATTGCTGTGGTCCCAGAACAGACCTTGAATTTACACATTGTTTACACTGCATGGACCAACATCAGCCAGCTTCAGACTTCCTTCTGCAGCTTGCCTCACCTCCCTTGGTCGCTGTTGGATTGAAACAAGTTGGGGGCTTGTTCTGGATTAGGTTCAGTTTGTGAGAATGGAGCAGATTGGAACTTGTATCTTCACCCCTGCGATCTCCACCACAAGGTTGCTCTTATCTTGTCATCCCTGTGTCCACCAGAGTAGCACTTTGAGTTCCCTTCAAGAGATTGTCTTTGCCTTTACAGTCTGGCTAGCTGTGTACTTCTGTCTTCAGCTGTCTCAGCTTTCTGCATACCATCCTCACAGCGTGGAATTGTTTCTGGCTTTGGTTTAAAATGAAAAGAGATCAGTGACATTCATTTGAACAGTTCAGGGCCACACAGAGCTGTGACTGGCCTAATTTCAATACTGTGAACACAAGCAGCGGGAGGAGGGAGAGGAGGAGGTCATGGTTTTGCCTGGTAAGCAGAATAGTCAGAACCCATGTGACACCAGTTGCTTTGCTGTGTTATATATCACAGTTATTGGTGTCCTGAACCAGGTATAACAGCAACACAGATTACCAATCACAGATTATCACAACAGACACAATTATAAAAACATTTGAAATATTAAAGTCAGACAGGATTTTAGTAGACATGGCATTGAATCTGAAGGTTTGTCAGAGTATTGCCACTTTATTGATTTACCCCAGTCCATAAACTTGGGGCATTTTCCCACATAGTTAGGTCTTCAAATTTTTGTTTGTTTGTTTTGTTTTATTTTTTTGAGACAGGGTTTCTCTGTGTAGCTTTGTAACCTGTCCTGGAACTCACTCTGTAGACTGGACTGACCTTGAACTCAAGAGATCCACCTGTCTCTGCCTCCCAAGTGCTAGGATTAAAGACATGAACCACCACCATCCCTAGTGGTCTTCAATTCTTTTAATTAAAAATTTTCTTTGTATGATATGTTTTGATCATGTTTCTTCTACCTTAACTCCTCCCAGGCCCTACCCACCCAATTTTATGCCACCTCTCAAAAAATAAACAGGAAACAAAAATAAAATTAACAATAAAAAGCACAAACAAACAAACAAACAACCCACAAAGATGAAAATCAAAACAAAGAAAGCCAAACAAAAAGTTTACAAAAATACATTGAGTTCATTTTGTGTTGGCCAAGTACTCTGGGCATGGGACCTGCCCTGGTGTGTGGTTGATACAGCCAATGTAGGTGTTCAGTTTTTTTCGTAATGTTTCAGGTTAGTTCTGTATATTAGGCTTACTATTGTAGAATATTATTTTAAGATGTGTTACATTTGTTTATGCTGTGGAACATTTGTTTTAATGATGCAAAGATATGTTGTATTCTTTTATGTTACATTTGTTTAATTCTGTGAAGCTGTGATACTTTGCCTGTCTAAAATACCTAATTGGTCTAATAAAGAGTTGAACAGCCAATAGCTCAGCAGGAAAGGACAGGTGGGGCTAGCAGTCAGAGGGAATAAATTCGAGGAGAAATCTGGGAAGAATAAAGGAGGCAGAAGAGAACAAGGAATGGAGGATGCTAGGGGCCAGTCACCCAGCCACACAGCCAGCCATGAAATAAGAGTGAAAGTGAGATTTTCAGAAGTAAGAAAGGAAAAGGCCCAGAGGTGAAAGGTAGATGGGAGACTTTAAGTTAAGAAAAGAGATAAGCGAAGCTAAGGCCAGGCATTCATAAGAAATAATGTTTCCATGTGTGCTATTTATTTGGGAGCTGTTAGGGGGCCCCCCAAAAGAGAAAAGAACCAAAAAAGTAAAATAACAACCAACAGCAGTTCACAGAATTTTTGTTAAGTGCTTTATTCTTTGTGTAGATTGTATATTGGTAGTACATGCAATTGGCTTTTGCATTTAGATATTATTTTAACAAGTTTTGATGACACTTAAAAAACTTTAAGGAGGTGGTCAACCGTCAGGTGCTATTTTCAGCTGTGAGTTTTGACCTAGAAATACTCTGTTACTTAACATGGCGTAAGATACGTATCTCAGCTAGACGTTAGGGTCCAGGGAGACAGAGCAGTCAGTGAAATGTGTGCTGTGTAAATGTGAGTGTCTGAGTTCAGTCACCAGAACACACATGAAAAGCCAGGTGCAGAGCTGTAAGCTGGTCATTCCCAGTGTTGAGGAAGCAGAGACAGGCAGGTCCATGGGTTGCTGGCTAGCCAGCCTGGCCTCCATGGCAAGCTCTAAGACAGTGAGAGACTGTCTCAAAGAACAAGATGATGGTATCTGAGAAATGACACCTCAGATTGACCTCTGACCTCTGCACACATGCACACCCAGAGAAAAGGCAAATATCTGAGCTGTAAGTCTTGTTTTCAGCTTTTAGGCTTTGAACCCGTCCGTCCCTCACATCTAGTAGATCTTATGTGGTAAAAATCAGTGTTTAATTTTCCCTTCTTCTTTCAGTGTTAAATGTTTACAAAAGACAGTCAAGGACTCTTACCACATAATGTGTAGACCATGTGCCTGTGAACTTGAAGTTTGTGCAAAGTGTGGAAAGAAAGAAGACATCATTATTCCGTGAGTATTTCCTTTTTCGTTGGAGTTCGTTTTGAGCAATTCATCCATGGGCTTTCTCTTAGGCAGCACTGACTCACTTTGAAGTTGCCTATCTCCCACTAATATAAGCACTTTCTACCTAACAGGAAAAGGGTCACAGTTTTGTTAAGTTTTTCTTTTAGAGGATAAAGTGACATTTATAGGTTTAAGAAAATAACTCTTCAGCCTTGAGCTTCGTCTTCATTATGCAGAATGGCTTATATCGTAGCAGTTGTCCCTAATGGACTCCGTTTCCCAGCTCCTAGCCCGCTCTTCTCCCAGCAGGGTTAGAATCTGCTGACTCGGTGAAGCTAGTCTTTAAAACAGCTTCTTCTCTGTTTCTTTCTGTAGGCTCCCGATAGGAAGAGGCAAGTAAAGGCCTTTTTAACCTCCACCATTAAATAATGAAAGCCTGGGTAATAATCATGAACTTTTCTTCTATTTAGGTTTAATAGAGAACCAGAAACTTCAGCAAATACTGAAAATCAAGATTCTAAGCACAGAAGAAGCTGCAAAGGGAAGGAGGACAGTGATGAGGATTTAGATGATGACACCCACTCGGAGGACGAGGAGGGAGACACTTAGGTGGCCTGATGACAGCACAGAATCAGCCGCAGAGGGCTCAGCAGACACACTGACATCCTAATGTGGGTGTCAGAAAAGGTTCTTCAGAATCGGTGAACTCACCCATGAGCAATATAAATTATTTATAACATTTAAATAACAGAAACTTTCAGACTTTCACAATAAAACCTAAGCTGCATATACAGAGTATGTATGGAAACTCTTACTGTAGCACGTTCTACAATCTATGGAAATTGTTTAGAAAAACATATTATCTAATGTCAAGCTATCTAGTGTTGAGAATTGGTGATTGTATCAAAACTATCTCTTGGAAAATTAAGATGTTTAGCTCACAGTGAGTACAGTTCTGTAGCCTGACCTCAGGTGTGTGGCTTCCTTAGCAAAAGCCCCTTATAGCTTACAAAGCAAAACCATTTATTTTTAGACGTGTGCGCACACGCATACACACATACACACACACACACACACACACACACACACACACACAAATCATGTGTAGTGATTTTCCTTCAAAAATATTTTTTATATATGTTATCCCATTTTTTTTTAACCTTTTCTCAGTTTGGAAATACATACTCAGAAAAAAAATGTGTGGACTATATAATATTAATAACTAGAAAGGAAAATGCAACATTGATACTTGAGTGGAGATACTTGCAGTATCAGAAGCTCCTCCCTCACAAACTTGTCCTTCCCAGAATTCCATTGTTCTGCACTATCACTTTGCTGCCAGTGTTTCTACTTGTAGGTGATGTAGGTTGGCTTTGTGTGATTAATGAAATGTGTGTCCTTACGTTGAAAATCCTAAAGCTACAAAAAGGTAGGTAGCAAGGCAATACAGTGAACTTTCACACTCTGTACTTCAATCCCCAATTTTAATGTTTTACTATGTTTTCTTTTTGTCTTAATACACACGCGCGCGCATGCACACACACACCACACACACACACACACACACACACACACACACACACACACACGACATTGTATGTATGTGTATATATGTGTGTATATATTTTCTAAACCATTGAAATAAATGTTGAACCCTGGTTTTGGACTTGTATGTGTGGCTCTTTTGTTGTTATAAAATTTTGGAAATTGACCCACGTTCTTAGAGAAGCTATGATTTGCTCATCTTACATTATTGTACATTGTTCTAATGTTGAGAGGCATTTGGGTTTGACAGTTTTTCCTGATGCACACAATACCCATGTAAAGTGAAGCAGGGTTAGAAGTTTTATTGAAGATATTTTAATTTAGGCTTAAACTCGAAGCTTAAGAGCCCAGAGGAAAGTAAGACATACACAAGAGTACAAGTGTGGGCTTCTCAAAAAAAGAGGCACAGAAGTAGGATGTAGCCAAGTGTGGAAATGGGCTTCACCAGGAAGAATGAGCAGTTACCTGTCTTGGCATTAGCCATATGTACTCATGGGTTGCATCTCAAGTTTCCTATGTATATTAGTTACTTTCAGTTGCTGTGATAAAATACCATGGCCTACAAAACTTATAGAAGGGTTTATTTGGATTTATAGTTCCAGAGAGATAAGAGTCCATTGTGGTAGGGAGGCATGGCAACAGACAGGCATGGAGGCTGGAACAGGAAGCTGAGAGCGAACTCGTAATGGAGCCAGCTTTAAACTCTCAGAGCGTCCTTCCAATGACACACTCCCTCCAACAAAAGAAAACAAAAACAAACAAACAAAAAAAACCCTCCAAACCTTCCCAACTGCCTCCAACTGGGGACCAAGAGTTCAAGTTCAAATACCTGAATCTATGTTCTCATTCAAACCACTACAGAGTTAAAAAAAAATTCCTCTGTCTCTTGGTGAGATGGCTCCTTCATGAATGGAATCATAATCTGATCATGTAAAAGCAGAAGCCACTGAATAAGAAGCTTAGTGCATGCCCTTCCTATATAAAGTTTCTGGTGAAACTAATAAAAAATGATAGGTTTGGAGCTGGGAAGGACAGAGACCTCAAACAATTGTGGATTGTGCTGGAATCCTTGCTCTGCTGCTAGCAAAGGCTTCAACTAGATTCTAGGGCAAGGAGTTTTTCTCTGCCTCCTGTCTTAGCCAATTTGAATGTGTGCAGCAGTATATCTTATTCCCCTTTTGTTTATCTACTATGAGTTTTGGTAGTAGATGATACTAGGGTTTTCTGGTAAATTTCATAGTGGTGTTTCACAAATACATATGGAAATTCGTGTGTAATGTGAATTTACTTTCACATGCTGGGATTAAAGATGTGCCACTGCACCTGGCTTCAGCTATTTCTGATTTTTTACCCAGAGAGAAATATGTAAGGAAGGGTGTCACCTAGAGGCACAAACCACAGCTACAATTTATCTCTTTAGGAATAGTTTTGTTTGCTTTGGGAAGTAGACCTTGATATATTTAGTTCCTTTATATTTCTTTAAGAAGTATCCTTTCTAAAGACCAGACATGGTGGCACACACCTTTAATAGTTGCACTCAGGAAGCAGATGCAGATGGGTGGGTATCAAGTTTGAGGCTAGCCTGATCTACATAGTGAGTTCCAGGATCGCCACGGCTACACCAGGAAACCATGTCAGAATTATCCTTTCTGGCCTACAAACTTTTTTGTTGGAATTCATCATGTGGAAATGAATTGACCATGTTTCACTTTATTGTAATGAATCGATATAAAGTGAAAGTTGCCCTGCCTTGATATTCTGATTATCAGAACCATTGTGTCCAAATACTGATGTTCCAACTCTAATCATACATTTCATAGACCCTCTTAAGGAATTCCTTTTCCTGGGACATTGTGGTTCATTCCTCCTGGGTTATAGCCTTGGATTTTTTTTTTTTTTTCTTCCCAGGTCTCCAGCTGACTCTGATTGTCAGCTACAGAAAATACAGTTAGTTGCTTGTAGTAAAAAGCCATTTTCATGCTTACTAGATACACGACCTGTTTGCTGAATTTCCTTCTTCACAGACTCTCTTGCAGCTAGAGGTAGGTAGCCATATAAAGGGATGCTGGGAAAGAATTACCAAGAAAAAAAAATAGTTTGGCTCTTCCTGTCTAAACATGATGTGAGAATACATGACATCTACAACTTGTAGCCATTTGCCCAGTGCCATAATGTTGAACAAAAGCTGCTGACCTGAGTGGTGGTGACCATGTCAGAGGAGCTGCAGTTGGCAATGGAGCTTATGGAGTACAACTCACTGGTTAGCACAGCTGTGTTGAGTGCAGCAGCCCAGAGATGCAAAGCCCTGGTGGTGGTGGTGGTGGTGGTGGTGGTGGTGGTGGTGGTGGTGGTGGTGTCGTCTCCAGAGTGCCTCTTGTTTTTGCTGGCCCTTCTGCTTGCTGCTAATATGTTCTTACTGTATTTGGCATGGTGTGATGGCTAAATCCATCAATGGATACAATGGAATCCCACTATATCTAGTATAGTGTGATTGTTTGTTTCATGGGAAAATCCTACTCCTCACAAGGCAATTTACTTGCAGATCATAATGAAGATGATTTTTATAGGGCAATGACACTTAGAGATGCCAGATCTGCCAAGGGTAGAAAATATAACAAGGAAGTTTCATGCAATATAGACACCTGAATTCTTCCTGTGGAAAAGGCTGATGATCAAAGAAAGCAATTTTATGATCCTATACCCAAGGTTAGGTCTGAGTTCCTCAATCATGTAGCCTGCAGAAGTAATCACAGGTTTTGGTATGCTCCTTGAAAAAACAAAGTTGTGAAAGGAAATTAAATGACCATATTGTGTGTAGAGAAAAAAGAAAGATGGTTAGCTGACCACTTGAGTAAAGTTTTGTAGTGTAGAAAAAGGATGGGAATCTGCTACACTGAAACCACAGACAGCTGCCTGCTAGTACAAAGAAACTGGTGGAAATAGACTCGGCCTGCTTAAACATTTGTTAATTAATAATAAAAAGAATCGCTGCTTTTGGATGAAGATGATATGGTGACAAAATTAATACAAAAGAAAATGTTTAACTACATGTGAGCTTCTAAGCAAAATATGTAACTTGTGATCATAATGTGATTTTTTTTTTCCTATGTAAAGATTTTAATTTGGTTTTGGAAAATGTAACTTGTGGTTGTGAGGTTATCTCCTTGCATAGAGAATTTTGTCTGAGGTGGTATAAAAGGGTTAAGAGAAAAATAAAGAAAAAGGGAATTGGGGCTGGAGAGATGGTTCAGCAGTTCAAGAGCACTGACTCTTCCAGAGGTCCTGAGTTCAATTCCCAGCAACCACATGGTGGCTCTCAACCACCTGTAATGAGACCTGGTGCCCTCTTCTGGCCTGCAGGGATACATGCAGGCAGAACACTATAAATAATAAATATTTTTTAAAAAGAAAAAGAGAATTAAGTTTTGCTCCCTCTGATGAATCTTTTTTTGTGTGTTTAGCTGCTGATTCCATATCTCCTCCTCAGTTTCCCTGACCTGCTTGTGTTGGACTCCAGCACTTGGGAATCTTGGGCTTACAACCTCTCAGTTCTTATAAAGTAAATGAATGTTGTTTCACAAGGTACTGGCAATCAGAAATCCAGTTATTTGCAGCCAGAGGCATTCCAGCTGATACAGCAACAATTTTGCAACACCTATTCTATAGCACTTGCTGTCTGTGGCAACAAGAAATAAATTGATGTATTAAATATGATTGATTGGCTTGTCAATTTGACCTCTTGCCTTCATTCTACAAAAGAATTAGCATAAATCAAATAGCTACTAATTATATGATAGCAATTGTGGTAGTCATAGATTCTGAGCATTTATATACATTAATATATTTAATTAAAACTGCCTTTGTAGTGATGAGCTGTTAATTAATGGAGACAGACAATAAGCAATACTCTATGATACAAAATAAAGCATGGGAGAGTAGAGTCAGAGCCCAGTGGGCTAGAGGTGAGGAGTTCAAGTAAGTGAGGAGTGAGAAATGATTTTTAAAGTGTCTCGTTGAAAAACCCATTGGGGGGGGGGAGGAGAAGAGACATGAGAAGAATGTTTGTAGTGGTTTGAAAGAAAATGCCCCCAAAGGGAGTGGCACTATTAGGAAGCCTTGTTGGAGGAAGTGTCACTGTGGGGGCAGGCTTTGCGGTCTCCTGTATGCTCAAGCCACACCCATTATCTCAGAACACTTTGTCACCTGTGTGTAGCTACTTCTCCAGCACTATGTCTGCCTGTATGCCACCATGTCACACCATGTTAATGGACCAATTAAGTGTTTTTCCTTTGTAAGAGTTGTTGTGGTCATGGTATCTCTTCACAGAAACAGAAACCCTAACTAAGACAATGTTCCATGCAGAAAAAACACACTGGGAAGCCTCAAAAGGAAGACTTGTTGGTCTGTTCAAGGAACTTCAAGGAAGAACTGATTACCTTAGAGCCCTTAAGGGATGATACCAGTGAGGTGACAGAATCAGAACCTGCTGAGCACAGTGACCCACTCCTGTAATACTAGCACCGAAGAAATGGAGGCAGAAGGCTCTGGGGTCTGCCTGTGCTATGTGGTGAGTTTGAGGCCAATCTGGGATACATGAGACTGTCTCACGAAACAAAAACCTTTTATTTTCCTTCTACTATTTTGTTTTAGCCCTTTGATTTTACCGATGTAAATGTTCTATGTGAAGTTTTCTGAGCCTCTGGAATCTGTTGATATCTTTAACATCAGACTCAGGAAACTGTCATCCATTATTTCTGCAAATAGTGATTCTGTTCCTTTTCTGAAACTGTAGTGATGCACACTGGTAGATCCTCTGGGCTGGACCCGCTGACTCACTGGTTGGCTTGTTCTTATTTGCATCTTCCTCCATATTTCAGCAGTTGTTTCCCATTTGCCGCTCTTTGCATTCATGAGTCTTCTAGAGAAGGGTAGATTCATGTGTTCAAAGCGCTTTTAAACCTTTGACAAGTCACTCATCTTAAGACGGTGAATTTACAGTTCTAAAATGACTGATGTTTGAGTAGATGCTAACCATTGAAATTTCCATCGTGCCTGTTTTGTGCAGGTTTTTCTGTTTTCTGTGCTGGGATGATAGTAGGTTGCTGACTGTTGGAGTTAAGATATGGCAGCAGCATCCTGGCTTATATGCTGGAAGCATCGGCTCTAGGGCTGTGGGCTTGAAGTGGCGGACACTAAGAAGAGGGCTCAGTGTTAGCTAATTAGGTCATGAAGGAACCACCTTTGCAAGGAACTGAGTGAGTTCTTGCCAGAAGGGACTCTTGAAGAAAACAAAAAGCCTTTGCGATGTTCTTTGACCCTTTCATTATCAGAATTGTGAGCCAGATAACTGTGGTTACTTTATACTTTAGTCCTTTGTTGTGGCAACACAAGATACACCAACAGAATCATTGTCCTTCATTTGTTTCCCAGTTGCTTTGTCCATTCATTATCAGTCCCTTTTACACTCTGTGTTGAATGATTTTGATTTTCTCTTAGAACTCATGGGTGATAGGTTATTTTTTAAGTTTGCTTTTTTTTTTCAGGAGCCTTTTTTTTTTTTTCAGGTACTGTGTCATGGTAATGAGAAAAATAAGTACTATATAGTTGGAAAAGTGAGTGTAATTAATTTCACATACAAACAGTAAGCTTTAGGTTGAGAGTTTGAGCCTGCATGGTCATCTGACACCAGAACCATGCATGTACATTACTCAGGTTAGAGTATGTGAGATGCTATACACTGCTGATTGCACAGTCTGTTATTTCTCTCACTAGCACACTAGGGCTCTTGTGAGAACTTCTTTGTCATTCCCCTCTCTTCTCTCATTTTGGACAATTGTAACTTTTGTCTAAAGATTCCCCTTGAGTTCCAGGCACTACTGGAAAGTGCATAAGTACTTAACTGTAACTGATGCATTTGAATTCTAGTCACTTTTTAATATTTCCCTATGCATATCAGTACACATGTATGAAACATCTGTAATCGTGCTAAAAAGATGGCACCACTTTATTGTGAGATCTGTTGGCATCATAAAAAAAATACAGGTTCTTTGTGTCATGCTTGGATATGTGGTACAGAATACAAACTGAAAGGTGTGTCACAGTGACCATGTAGCGAGTGAGGACTATTAGGAGGAAATGAGCATGTGTATGTGTGTGCAGGAGTGTGCCTGTTCATGTACGTGTATGCAAAAGTTTGCACACCCATGCACACACGCACGCATGTGTGTGCGTATATGTACTTGGCACTTCTATTACCACTTACAAATAATATAAGATCAATAAATGGCAGTTTCTGATGAGTGTTCTGTTTTCATGCTGCCTGTGAAGTTGTCAAAATCAAAAGATAGCTACCAGAGATGCAAATGAGCTCTGTGTATCTCGAAAGCCTGTATTATTTCAGGCACACCTATGAGAAGTTGTAACTCTTGCACTCTCCTAAACTTCTGTTTTTTTAATTAAATGCATCTGTGACGTTAGCACAGCTCTCTCTTTTTGTCCTTCTCTGTTTCTCTCCTCTTCATCAGTTTGTTTCTGTCTTGGGTGACTGTCCTGTTCAAAAGCCACCTAAATAGAACAGGAGACACCCTCCTCTCATCTTGCCTTAGAATTGCTATCACACGTTTTGTTAGTTGTCAGGAGTCCTGAAGGCCACAGGACCATTTCCCACCAATTCTTATTGGCCAGGCTCATGTTAGTGAGTCACACAATTCTGTCAACCATCACACATTCCGGAAATCTTTCACCTTCCCAAATCTCACACGTAGAACTTTTCAAGAATCCGAGCACCACAATTACACAGTTTGGATGGAGTCTGCTCCTATGGAAGCTCATGTTGAAATGCGGCTGGTGATGTAGTTGTGTTGGGGTGTAGGGTTTTTAAGAGAAACGATAGTATCCAGTGAGGCTGGACTGTTTCTCTTGAGGACACATGGATCTCATGGGAGCCTGTGGTCACGTGTCTGCCTCTCTGTTGTCCCTTCTTGTCCTCATGTCTCTGTCTGCTCGTAGCCACATGATTGGCAGCACCACATTTTCTGCCATGGAGCCCTTGTCAGAAACCACACAGCACAAAGTACTCATTCTCTTCTGACTGCCAACTGCTTCAAACCTCTCAGTAGGAATATCCTGCCATGATAGGTATCCTGGAACTATGAGCTGAACCAACACTTTCTCCCTTGAGTTTCTTTTGTATTTTAACACAACAACAAGAAAAGCAAAAACAAACAAACAAAACCAACTAAGACAGATGGCTTTTGGCTATAGTCTACAAAAGTTGAAGTCAACTAAATGACATCAGTATTCCATCAAATCCTAGTTACAAAACCCAGTATCAATTTTAAGTATAAAAATTAAAGTTTTAATATTAAATAATATTAATGCTAAATAATTTAAATGCTATTTTAAAATCCACTTTTTCCATTTAAAATTTTTTCAAATACCCTTGGAATTAACATTAAGTTAAATTTGCTTTTTTTTGTTTGTTTGTTTGTTTTGTTGTTTTTCAAGACAGGGTTTCTTTGTGTAGCTTTTTGGAGCCTGTCCTGGAACTCACTCTTTAGACCAGGGGCCTCGAACTCACAGAGATTCACCTGCCTCTGCTTCTTGAGTGCTGGGATTAAAGGTGAGCGCCACTGCTGCCCGGCTCAAATTAACATTTTAAGAATGATATCTTGTTCATTGGTCACTTCCCAGACACAGTAGGTGAAAGAATCCAGACACAAGAGCTGCATCTTGATTCAGGTGTTTGTACAGGTACAGAAATATAATGCTCGACCCACATGATTTGACTTTATTATATGTAAATTTTACTTCAGTTGAAAGTAGTAATTACAAAGTAATAGTACACTTCTGTCAAAGCCAGGCCTTGATCACATGACTTGGCCCTTGACTTAAGAAAAAGCAAGCAGTAAAGTCATTGTGAGGGAGGAAGAAGTGTGTGAATCCTATGCCTGCCTCTGAGCATTGCGGCCCTGGGCCCCACTCCTCTGTGACAGTTTCTTTCCATGCCTTGTCTAACAAGAATGTGATCACCACTGTAAATGTTCAGTGAATATAAACATACAGAAAATGCCTGACACGTAACAGCTGCTCTAGACAAGAAGTTTATCTGTTAGCTGTTATTATGTTTGTAGCTGTTTTCAATCTTTTAAATTTACATAAAATTCATTTTAAATTGACTAATAAAAACAAAAAAATGTAAATATTTATGGGGTACTATGTGATGTTTTGATAAATGTATATTTTGTGTAATGTGTAAATCAGGTTAAACATCTCAAACATTTGGCATTTTTTTATGATGAAAACATTGAAATCTGTTCTTCTAGCCTTTTGAAATACATTAATTATCCTTCTCTGTAGGCACCCTCCATGGTCCACTTTCCTCCTTTTGTGTAGCTGTAACTTAGAACCCACTGATCCACCTTTCCTCATGCCTCTTACTCCTGTTTTTCCCAGCATCTCGAGAACTTGACTTCTATAAGATCAACTTTAATTTTTTTTTTATTTTATTTTTTGTTTTTGGCGTGTGCATGTCTTATGTAAGTTTTCTATTGCTGTGATCAAACATAAGGACCAACTTGGGGAGGAAAGGGTTTATCTGGCTTACATTTCTACAGCACTGTTCATCAACACAGGAAGTCAGGGCAGGAATTCAAACAAGACAGGAACCTGGAGGCGGAAGCTGATGCAGAGGCTATAGAAGGATGCTGCTTACTGGCTTGCTCCCCATGGTTTGCTCACCCACAATGGGCTGGGCCCTCCCCCGTCAATCACTAACTAAGAAAATGCCCTGCAGGCTTGTGTACAGCCTGATCTTATGGATTCATTTTCTTAATTGAGTTCCCTCCTTTCAAGTTGGCATAAAACTAGCTGATACAATGCCTGTCTCTGTGCATTCATGCATGCCCAGAGCATGAATGGAGGTCAGGAGACAACTCAAAGGAGTCAGTTCTTTCCTTTCCTCATGTGGGTTCGGGAAATCAAACTCAGGTCCTAGGGTTTGGTGGCAAATGCCTTTACCCACTGCACCAAGAACAGCTTAAAAAGGAAGTATTCTTTAGTCATTTTTGGCTCAGACATTTTATTTCAATTTATCCAAGAGGTTTGTGGGCCTGTGAAGCAAGTCAACTAAAATTCTCCAATAAAAGGAAAGAAAACAAGCTTGATACGAATCCCTCTCTACTAGAGGAGGAAGCAGACACCACCAGTTAGAAGAGTTAGGTTTGCTTTGGGCTATTTTTAATACTTGTGAAATGTGGCCCCTTCAATAACGCCATTTCCAAATTTGGTGCAGCAGCAAGCTTTAGAAAGGATGTTTCTGGCAGTAATAATGTTACGATTTGTTTTGGTTTCTTTGTCAAACTGGGGCCTATTTCTAACACTAATTGTTATCACATGGTACATACTCAGGAAGCTGAGTAAATCAATTAATGGAGGGGTTTATTTTTAAAATAGCAGTTAACTCGGAATGGAAAGTGAATTTAAAAAAGCATAGTCCTTTACAAGGAACTCTTATTTTAAAATGTACATTTGCCCATTGAAGTAAAAAATGTTTGCACAGTTGAGGGGGATCTTATCCAATCCACGTTTTACTTTTATTTGAGTAATTATAGATTTATTTGTAGAGTATATTTCACTTAATCTGTTATTTTTAAATTTATTTTACAATGATCAAGACAATCATTGTAACATAGGACAATGATCTCAATGATACAGGAAATGAACCAGCCCTTTGGAAACTGCTAGGACCATTTGAGGTTAGACATGCTGAACGACAGCCCTGATGTCCCTCAGCCCAGGATGTTACACTGTGTCTGCAAAGTCAGGAAACATAAAGTGGAATGATTTATTTTTATTTTTTATGTGTATATGAATGTTTTCCTGAATGTATGTCTGTGTAGCACATGCCTGCCTGGTGCCCAAGGAGACCAAAAGAGGGCATTAGATCCTCTAGGACCAGAGTTACAGGGCACTGAGACTTGAACCCTGGTCCTCTGGAAGAGCAGCCAGTGCTCTTAATTTCTGAGCCATCTTTCCAGCCCCCATGAAATGATTTTTAAACTGTAATTTACATTCAGTATGTTTTCTGGTGATATGCTCTGAACCAATAGGTCTAGTTGTTCCTCTGGAGAGAAAAATTTAGTATTCTGTGCCATGCTCAGAAAGTCTAGAAACAGCGAGAATAGTGAATTTATTTTATTTCACCCAAGAACATACTGGGCACACTACATGGAATTGGAAGAGCAGTTACACAGTTAAAAATAAGATTCACCCATTTCTTTCCTTCCTGGTACCGTGGCTGCCAGCTGCCATGAGGCAGGTGCAGTGTTAGCAGCTGCCAGTGGACAGAGACAGCAACTTACTGAAACTGGCGAGTGTTTCCTGAAAGTTTAGGGAAGGGTTTGGAATTCATTTCTTGGCACTGGACAAGGACATTTCAGATCCTGTCAAGTAACTGATTTATATGTGGGAAGGCTTCAGTTGGGAGTGCCTGACATTCTTGATGCCATGTTCCTGCATGGAAATCAGGGAGGAAATCCTACAAAAATAAAAGTCCTATAGCAAGGAAGCCTTCATTTGAAGTAGCCTATCTTCAGGGGACCATGAACATGTCAATGTTGTATAATTGTCACCACAATCGAGCTTTGGCGCATCACCCCATCAAGATCCTTTATGCCCTCTGTGGTCACTCCTGTTTCCTAACTCTAGCCCAAGGAACTAATCATTGCTCTGTGTTGATAAATTCTTACGATTTTTCCTATAAATTATGTCTTACAAAGAGCTAAACAAAGTAGTGCTTCCCATCTGTGCACTGCTCTTTGGAGAAACAGTTGATCCAGGTGATCGGAATATGCTGTGTTGAATCTTGTTAACAACATCTTTCTTTAGTAGCCCCTTAGCTGCTGACTCCTGAGAACAGCTGCTCCTCAGACGGAGGTGGTGGACATCCAGAGATCCTGCCCACACTCTGTAGAAAGTTCTCATTATATGATGCTAATCTCTAAGCGTTTTTACAGATGTATGTTAAAAACACCGGAAAGACCTGCAAACACACCAAGAGGAGCGAGGATGGGAAGTCAGTTCACACAGGATGCAAGGACCAGGCACAGCTGTGAAAGGCCTTTATGACATCAGATACGGTGAAAGAAAATCCTCCAACAGCCTGTACCTGATTGTTAAAACAATGGTTACAAGAGTTTGATGAAGGTGCGCTCTGTGGATGGAAAATGACGTTCCCAGAATCCATAACATCCCAGTGCCAGGGGTGGGTCTCCTCCCTGTGAATTGTTGCCTGGGGAGGTCCCTGAAGACCCCCACCCCCACTCACCCAAACAATACAAGTTATTGATGCTGCTATTGACTGCCCGCCAGGACTAAACGGTATGTCCTTAGTACTGAAGGTAACACAGACTTTGTTCTAGAACATGGAGAAATGAAGGTGGGACTGAGCTGTAAGCTTTTCTCTCCTGGCTAGCTTTCATGGCGGCAGAAGATTCTGTACAAACTGCTGTAGGAAAATGCCATCAACAGTTCTATCTAGCTTTTGGGGAGCGGCTGCAGGCAAGATGTGCCCACAGATGTAACAGTGGCATGATTGTTACAAATGCAACAACTAGTTTCCTATTGAATTTGGAGCCCACATTACAAGAGAGAATTCACATTTGGTTCTGTTAAGTGTCTGGTCAAAAGCCCATAGCTAAGGAAGTCATAGGACCTAGTGGGGAAGCCACTGCTGCTGTTCTGCTAAATTGACGTGATGTGTCTATCAGTTCTCTTCTAAGAATTTATGTTTACACCCATGCATTACTGCTGCTGTCAGCCTTTGTCAGAGGGAAGCCTCTTTTTGCAGTGAATAGTAGTTACTATGGAGACATATTTAGTCAAACTAGTGACTGCTGCTGTAATATTGTGGTCCAGTGCTCAACCACAAATGCAGAAAAATAGCCACACATCCAAGGCTAAGGGAACACCATGGAAGAGGGGGCTGAAAGAATGGAAGAGCAGCAGAAGGTAATTATGGAACCCTTGCCTCCAAGTATAACAGTCACCACTATCTTTTTTTTTTTTTCTTGAAAGATTTATTTATTTATTATGTATACAGTGTTCTGCCTTGCACACCAGAAGAGGGGACCAGATCTCATTACAGATGGCTGTAAACCACCATATGGTTGCTGGGAATTGAACTCAGGACCTCTGGAAGAGCAGCCAGTGCCCTTAACCTCTGAGCCATCATCTCTCCAACTCCCCCCCCCCCCACCAGCACCACTATCTTAATCAGGGCAGCTGTGGTTATCTATAAGCCACCCTTGCAATTGTGCCTGTAGCCATCCCCTCCTAAGAAGTGGGTCAGGAGGTAGGAAGGGCTAGAGCAGTGTTTCTCAGCCTTCCCAATGCTGCATCCCTTTATCACAGCTCCTCATGTTGTGGTGACCCCCAACCATAAAATTATTTTCGTTGCTACTTTGTAATTGTGATTTTGCTACTGTTATGAAATTGTAATATAAATATCTGTGTTTTCTAATGGTCTTAGATCCCCTGTGAAAGGGTCATTTGACCTCCCAAATGAGTCTGACCCACAGGTTTAGAACCTCTGTGCTAGAGTACATAGCGTGTAGAAATTTAGTTGGGGGGATGGGCAATATGGGGATAGTCCAACTTTGAAGCCATGAGGATGTATTTATCCATTGAGATGAGACCTTTTGGTGATATGACTATTTGGGGGTCATCCACATTCCTATAAGTAACTGATTATAAGGAGTCCTGACCTGTAAATAAACCCAATAAATTCATCAAGTCACCAAGGTAGAGTTGGGTAGAACCTGTGTTTTATCTGCTATAAATAGGTTTATTTACATCTCCTCAAGAAAAGTTCAACAGAGTCCCTCATAAAGAGGCTCCACATTTTCACCATCAGTTGTATTTTTATTATTGCCATTCTGATGGGTTTGTGAAATACCTCTCTGGTTTTAATTTGTATATTTCTAATGACTCATTGTTGACTCAGCATATTTACAAGTGATTGAAAGCCAGTCATGTATCTTCTTTGGTATAATATATATTCAAATTTGTTGTCCACTTACCAAAGTTAATTGTTTATTATTATTATTAATATGATTGTTATTATGTTATATGGATTTCTTACATATATCCTAGATATATATAGGTCCTTATCAGGTGTGACTTGGAAATTGTTTCAGCTAGTCCATGACTTGTTATATAATAGCTAAGAAATCCTTTACTTGGAAAGATAACCATGTGGTCAGTGATAGAACTTGAGTCCTGAAGCTTGCAGACTCCCCACATCCTTGTAATATGCTTATGGCTTGTGAAAACATTAGAGCAACCATTATAGTTACAGTTTTGATTGTTTAAAGTGTTTAGAATTGGAAAACAGAAAGACCATGTAATTGAGCACATTATCTCAAAAATGTTTTTGTGTGGACTGTTACATTTTCATTTTCTTCTGTGGTCAATATATTGTGGGTACATCCATCATGACTGGTGAAGGAAGGGAATGACTCCCTGTGATAAGGTAAAGAAATGGCTTCAATGATTAAGGTTGACTGGCAGTAGTTGAAGGTATGTATGTGCATCTATGTGAATGTAGGTAAATAAAACTGCTTGGAAGGAGCGACTCAACTAGAGACTATGAAGCAAAACAGCGATTGGACCTACTTCCAAATATGGACACTATAGACAGCCATCAAGACAAGATTTGAATTCTCACAGTGGCCTAAGACAGTAACTGTGTGACCAGCATAGTGGCAGGGCTTGTTTGGGTTCCCTGTAGACCCCTTTTTGTGCTTGTTCTCATACATTGCTGTGGTGGTATTGTGTTCCCTAAAATATTGTGCACCCTAATAAATTTATTTGGGGTCAGAGAACAGACAGCCACTAGAACAGAGCCAAAAATGGTGGCTAGAAAATGGGTCAGAGCAAGCCATAGCAGAAGTTGGGCGGTGGTGGGGCATGCCTTTAATTCCAGCACTTGGGAGGCAGAGCTAGGCGGATCTCTGTGTGTTCAAGGATACAGCCAGCATGGAGACACATGCCTTTAATCCCAGGGAGTATTGGCACAAAGCAGAAAGATATATAAGGCGTGAAGACCAGAAACTAGCAGCATTTGGCTGGTTAAGCATTCAGGCTTTGGAGCAGCACAGTTCAGCTGAAATTCATGTGGATGAGGACTCAGAAGCTTCCAGTCTGAGGAAATAAGACCAGCTGAGGAACTGGTGAGGTGAGGTAGCTGTGGCTTGTTCTGTGTCTCTGATCTTCCAGCATTCACCCCAATAACTGGTCCTGGGTTTGTTCTTATTAATAAGACCTGTTAAGATTTTTGCTACACATTGCTGTTGTCATCAATGAACTTGATTTGCTCCATAGTCAAGAGTTCCTAAGTAGGCCAGGAGGTGGTGGTGGTGGTGGTGGTGGCGGCGGCGGCGGCGGCGGCGGCGGCAGCGGTGGGGGCGCACACCTTTAATCCCAGTTCTTGGGAGGCAGAGGCAGGTGGATCTCTGTGAGTTCGAGGCCAACCTGGTCTACAGAGCTAGTCCAGGACAGACTCCAAAGCTACAGAGAAGCCTTGTCTCAAAAACCACCCCCCCCCAAAAAAAAAGAGTTCATAAGTCTTTGCTTGTGTCAATCAAAACTGATGGTTTTAATTTTGTTTCTACAGAAATACATTTTAAGATATATGTGAATGCCCACACCTGCTCTGGCTGTGCAGTTTCGTTTCTCCTCTCTTCTTTTCTCTATTTTTGTATGACAGAATCAGTTCCTGCTTCAGTCTTAAGCTGAAAATATTTTCCACAACACCCAAAAGTATAGACATAAAAAAAAAAAAAACTATCATTAAGCAAGACCCTCTGAAAGAAGAAACAAAAAAACCTGGTAACTTAATGAGATAAAGATTCCTCATTAAATCACCAGTATGGACAGAGGCCTTCACACCTGGATCTACATTGGGCTCACCTCTGGTGTGAGTATAAACTACCAGCATCCCTAGTCCCCTAGGCAAAACTACACCACCCTGCAGTTCCAGGAGCCACAAAGGCAGGCCTCAGTGGCTCTGAAAGTCAAGGTCCCTGCTGCCCATGCACTGTGTCCTGTGACACAGCTGGGAAGATGGTTTACACCCAACCCAACAGGGTTGCACCACAGACTCTTAGGCACAACGCTGTCTAAATGTCAGGGGTGGCCGTAGGGCAACTATACTTTGTGAAATACTATCTTAAGGACCAAATGTGAGGTTGAGAGGCCAAAGGAAACAACAGAGTAAATCTTAAGGTGTAAGATACTTGTGAGTAACAACAGTTAGTCAACATGTTTCCTCTCTGGTTATTGTGTCTCTGTGGACTAGGCAGGTTGCAGGTCTCAGTCTTTGAGAGGTGGTTGATGGAGACAAAGGGGTCCAAGATGTGCCCCTTCCTGAGCATGGGTTAGAATTCAGGCTGCCTAAGAACATCACAGCCTCCATTCCACCCTTCTTGTCCTCCCCAATCTTGGATCTAATGTGGTACCAGCTTCTACATCCTCTGGATGCTTATGTTTCTGCAAGTAGGTTTATGGAAAAGAGTTATTCTACCATCCCTTCAAACCTTTTCATTTTGTTTAGGAAATGTAATCTTTTATCATAGCCCCAGATGGCCTGACTGTCATCAATAACTGTGACACCATCAGGGGAGAGGAAAGATTGGGAGCCCTCTGTTGGAGTGATAATTTTGTTAGTAACCTCCCCTGTGACTCCAGTAAATCCCTTATGCTCTCAGAGTTGAAGTTCTTTCCTGTATAAAATTTCTAGAGATGGTTGTTTCCCTGCCTCATCTGATGTGGTTAGCAGCATCAGCCTGACTGGCAATTTGTTAAACATACAGATTCTTGGATTCTACCTCCAGCCTATGGAAGCCCACTCTAGGGGTGCAGACCAGCGACCTGCAGTTGAAGGAGCCTTGTAGGCGACCCTGCCATTAGGGCTAACCGTTAAAAATGCTAGCCTAGGTTAGTAGTTCTTAGCCCTGGCTGGACATTAAAGTCGTTGGACCTCTTTTCTAACTACCAGTTGTAGACCCTCTCTCCAAAGACTGAAGTGGCCTCAAGTGGTGTATAGACATTGCTATAGCTGAAGGCTTCTCAAGCTAAAAGCCAGTGTTGGAGCTGTGGCAGGATACCTGCAGACCTGTATCCTGCAGACACCACTAGGTGTTGCTATAACAGAGACAAAAGGCATTTCAAGGACACACACACAGAGGAAGAATATATAGCTTTAATAGGAAGATATTCTGTGATTTATATCTGAATGCAATTTAAAAGGTGTTCACTTTCAGTTTGTTACATTTTATTCAAAAAATCTAAATGATAAAATGAATAAGTGTTGGCATATGAATACTGTAAACTACCAGTCATAAGAAGAAATACACTACTATTATATACACAAGAGACTGATGAACTGCAAATCTACACACAGGCTGTCGGTGTTGGTGGTAGAATGTTTGCTTAGTATGCTTTGATCCCTAGCCACACAGGAAAAAAAATGAAGAAAAAAAATGCACATGTATGATACAGTTGCTTCCAAAAGAAAATAAAAAAGCAGGTAAAGCTAACCTGTGGTATTGAAGGTAATAGAGAGCTAACGATTTGAAGATAGCACTAGGGAACCCCTTAAAAATGTTCCATTTCTTTTCCTGGTGATAGTCATGTGCAAATATGCATCTGCATATATACAAGACACACACTCACTAATTTATTCTCTTACATTTGAATACCTTGGGGCTGGAGAGATGGTTCAGTGGGCAAGAGTACATGCTATTCTTTCAGAGGACCCAGGTTGAGTCCCGGCACCCACATGGTGGCTCACAACCTTCTCTGTACCTCTAGTTCAAAGGTATCTGATATCCTCTTCTGGTCTCTGAGGGCATCAGACACACATGTGGTACACAGACATACCCGCAGGCAAACAACCATACACATAAAAAAATCAGTCTTTAAAAAATGATCAAAAGTTTTGAGTTCTTTACTGTATTTATGTTACTCTTCATTAATAATTTCAGGGGGAATAGCAGTCACAGCAGCCCTCTCCCACCTGGTAGACATTATCTTATGTATAAAATCTATGGTCAGTAAGAAATGAACACAACACTTTAATTTCATATTAATGTAAAGTGTGTATGTTAATGTCCTTGGTCCCAAAGTGAGAATAATGAGTGTTTGTTTGTTTGTTTATTGTTTCTCGGGTTTTTTTTTTTTTTTTTGTAGTGTACAACAACCCAGGGTCCTTCTGCACACAAAGCAAGTATCCCATCACTGTGATCTCTATCAAAGCTTTAGTTCGTTTTGAATATTTACAAGTGTACAAGGCCCGATTTCTGCAGCAATACATCTAAGAGACTGAATTAATATAGCAACAACCCTCTCCTATCTCTTCCTCACTCCTCAGATCTTGTAATAAATCTAAGAAACGAAGCTGTCTGCTCTGTATTATCTGCAGGAAAAGACCTCATCCTTCTGCTGTCTGTGGCAGGAGGTCAAATGCATCCCAGCACATCGAGTGAGATAAGAAGAATCTGTGTATGGCAGAGGAATCCTGAGAATTGTGCCAAGCTCCTCACCATAAAAAACAAAAACAAAAACAAAAAAACCCCATATTTGAAGGGCATTTAGGAAGAAAAAAAGAATGTGTTTGGGAAAGGAAAACCAGAAGCGCTCAGTAGCATGAACAAAAATCTGTTGGAAAGCAGCCTGGTCAGAAAAGATAGGAAAAGCTCAGCTATGGCTGCCAAGTCCACGGGCTGGGGAATTGATTTTAGGGAGTGCATCTTAAGAACATCAAAAGCAGGGCGTAGATGTCTGAGGCAGACCTAGAAAAGCATTTGAGGACAGCCAAAATCTTTGATCAACTGCAAGTATATTAAATGCTGTCAGTGTTCACCCTATCCAGTCCCTTTGTGCCATTGTGTCCAGTCCCTTTGATGTCATGCTGCAGATGTGAATAGGGGATATAGGACAGTGGTGGTTTACTTCGGATATTTTTAAATTACATTTTGTGGCTCTCTCTGTGGACATGTTATGGAATAATGCTGATCGATGCAGAAGTAACTTCATCCCCTCACTCATAGCGAACTGTCCCTGATGCTCCAGGAGGACCCTTAGAAGAATAAGACAGCCTCTCCTTTCTCAGAGTTTATCATTAGCTTCAGAAGCGCGCACGGGGCATTCAGTTGCTTGTTACCTGGTAACCTCTGCTCTTGCAGCCTGAACTGCTGCGCTCTCTCTGGAGTCCATGTCATCACTGCTCCAGGAGCCCCTGACGCCTGGGTTCTTCCTGCTGCTTGCTGTATTGATACAGGGGCAGCACAGGTACCAACACTGATTCCCAATGCTTATAATAGCCACACATTGGGAGCAATTCCTTTCCATCAAGAGGGTATGGGATTCAATAAAAGAGAATTTAAATACAGGCATAATACTCTGCAGTCAGCAAGCTCTCTGAGAGTTAGGATATGAAACTTGGTAAAGTTGTTAGGTGTCACGTGTCAAGCCTCGGGCTTAAATCTTCAGCACTGAAAACAAAAGTTCTCCATGCGGCTGTGAAATGACTCTTCAAGATGTTTTCCTAGATGAAAACCACAAACTCATCTTCCGTTTGCTTCTCTGCATTCACTACCTGCTATGTACCCAGGAGGCTGTCCTAAATGGTCATACCAGTGGATGTCATAGCCCTTTTCACTTTTGTTTGGATATAGTCAATGGGGATTCCTGAAAGCAGAATCCCCTCCGTAAGTTCTTGGGTGGTGTACTGGCTGGTTTTGTGCGCCAACTTGACACAAGCTAGAGTCATCAGAGAGGAAGGAGTCTCAGTTGAGAAAATGCCTCCATGAAACACCTCCTACCAGGTGTTTTCTCAGTTAGTGATCAATGGGGGAGGACCCAGACCATGTTGGGTAGTGTCATCCCTGGGCTGGTGATCCTGGGTTCTATAAGAAAGCAGGCCAAGCAAGCCATGTGAAGCAAGCCAGTAAGTAGCTCCCCTCCATGGCCTCTGCATCAACTCCTGCCTCCAGGTTCCTGCCCTGATTGAGTTCCTGTCCTGACTTTTGTCAATGATGAACCACATTGTGTAAATGTAAGCCAAATAAACCCCTTCTTCCCCAACTTGCCTTTTGGCCATGGTGTTAGGCAATAGAAACCCTTACTAACACAGGTGGCTTGATGGCCCTCTTCACACAGACCTTTATGTCTTCAAGCTCTGGGAAAGCATTGCTTTTGCTCCCCTGGGTCTTGTGATAGGAATGGCACACTGCTCTGATGTACCATGCTTTCTGGATTGCCTGCACTCTCTACTCAGATCCTTACAGATACTGATTTTATTCTCTTTAAACTGTTTGATTGGAGTGTGTCATCTGTTTCTTTCTGGATCTTCACTGACATAGAAATCGCTTCTAAAAATAGCTTTAGGAGAAAGATATTCATCATTGAACTCTGAGTTTGGATGGCCATGCATTTGGAGAGCATAGAACATAGAGGTAAGTCAGTAATGCCGGAAATGTGGTGCCATCATGACTTTAAATTTTCCATGTGCATGAAATGGTGGATAGAAGCCAGCGTGGCGTCAAGAGACAAAACTGTGGCATTGTCACTGGGGTGATCATGACATTTGTGTGCCCCGTGGCACTACCTGGCTACTGAGACGGTCTGAGTTAGTGGAAAAAAGGGAGGAGTGAGCTCTTGGTTTCTAGTTGGGTTTGCAAGTAGACAATTAGAAAACCTGACTGAAAGGTGAGGACTCTTCCTGCTGTCACAGGTGGATGACAAGTATGAGGAAAAACTGGATCTCTGGTGTATCACTGCTCATGAGGCTGCAAATGAAACAGCTACTCTGAGAGAACACTTGGTCAGTGTCTTAACAAAATAAATGCACTTGTCATATGATCTACAGGCTTATTGCTAGGCTCTTCTCGAGAGAATGAAAATTTATGTCTACCTAAGAAGCTATATATAGACAGACTTAGAAACTACTATAGTAGTTTGAGGGTGCTATATACAAAGCAAGCCATATTCCCATGGCTATGGTGACACAAAATACCACACACTCATCGAAGGGATCAGCTGGAGATGGTTGATACATGCTGCCACTTAGATAATATAAGGGCATTGCACTGAGTGAGGGGGGCGAGAGGCGGTCACAGAAGGCTACATGTTGTGTAATTCCAGTGATTTAACATTTTCCAAGTGACACAATCAGAGAGGTAGGAAATAAATGGGTACTAGCTAAGAGTTATGTGGTGAAAGAAAGGATAGGTGTGACTGCAGAAGGGACACCACAAAGAAGGTCCTTGTGGTAAGGCTCATTCTGATTGTATTGTGATCTGGAGCTATTGTAGAATGCCCATAGGGATGTGTGAGCACATGCGCGCAAAAAGAAAGAGAGAGAGAGAGAGAGAGAGAGAGAGAGAGAGAGAGAGAGAGAGAAGAAGAAGAAGAAGAAGAAGAAGAAGAAGAAGAAGAAGAAAAAGAAAAAGAAAAGAGAAGAGAGACAGAGACAGAGGCAGACAGAGAGAGGACCTGTGTCCATTTCCTTATGTTGATATTGCACTACATGCAGTTACATAAGAAGTGTTCACCATAGAAGACTGGTTGAAGGATCCCAGTCTGTATGTGTTTAAATTTATGTTTTCCAACTTCCTGTGACTCTGATGGTTTAACAATAATAATGGATAAATGTATTAAATTTTTAGAGATGCAATAGATTCACAAGATTTAGAAGCTGAAATGTATAAAGCAATCTACTTTGGAAAACAATTCCAGTCCTATCCAGAAGATCTATGAGCTTAATGTGTGCATAGTCAGGGACCACCACACAGAAAGTGGATGGTAAGCTCCAGTGGAGGGTCTAGGGAAAGTGGAATGGGGACTATTGCTCACACAGTTTGGGGATGGCTGGGGTGGGGTGGGGACTCATGAAGGACAGCTGAACCTACTAGAGCCAGCAAGGGCAGGACTGTGGGAATGGTACAGTTCCTAGGGAGGGGCAAAAGGAAGAAGCAGTTGTTGAAGCTAAGAAGTAGTGGGAGGATTCGGTTGTTATGGAGAAACATGGCCTCTGCCAACCTACTGAGAGAGGAGAAGGGCTTCGAAGAAATACTTCACGTTCCTCTGTTCTCTGCCTCCCAGTTGTCAGAGTCAGAGAAAAGTAAGAAGACATCTCCACACTGTGACCCTCCACCAGTCAATAGAGCGCAGTGTGTTCTCCAAACAGTCCTGTCCCTGGGAAAACAAGGGGGCACATTTCTCATTGTTTTTGTTTGCGTGTCTCTGTTTTTTGACACAGGCTTTCCCTACTTAACTCAGGGTGGTTTCTAGCTGGCTTCTCACACCTCATGCTTCCTAGTATGCAAATCACAGGAGTTTGCCCCACGTTGCTTCAGAATTCTCATTCTTTACCTTGTTTACTTTACGTGGACCAGTGGTTTCGCTTGCACAGATGTAAGTGCACCATGCGTGGGCCTGGTGCTCTTCTTGGACATTAGAAGAGCTCATTGGATCCCTGGAATTGGAGTTACCCAGTGAGTGCTAGGAAGGAATCTTGCACTCATGTGGGTGTTGAGAATGGAGCCAGGGTCCTCTCGAAGAGCAGCATCCACCGAGTGGTCTTACCCACCGAACCGTCTCTCTAGCCTTTCAGCCTTCGGGCTGTTCTCTTCAAGCCCTTTTCCTACTCTTTGTTCTTGTTGTTTGGCTGTTCTGGAAGTTTGAGTGCTAATAACACTCACTGTTTTCTCTACGTGGCAAACAATGTAATGGTTTACTCAGTAGATTGCCATGTATTTTTAGTAAACAGAACACAACATAGCAAGAGGAAAAACAAATCCTGGAATTTGTCATCTTAGTAGGATTGCAATCTCCCTGGGGATTATTTGCAGCAGAGATGCTACAAGCTATGAAGCTTGCTAAAGGGTCCCAACATCTTCCTCTTACAGCTCTTAGCCTAGCTGGCCTAGCAGGAGGATGGTTGACAGGGACTCTAAGGAAGACTCACCTGCTCACCCCGTTTCTTTGAATTTTTATTATGCCTAGAATAGAATGCAGACTCTTCACCAATGCGCTAGCCCATGTGACCTGTGGCCTATCTTCCTAACTTGCCTGATGAGGCCCTTCTTTTATGTGTAGCTGCATCAAGTAGCCAGCTTTCCTCTCAAACACTAACCTCATCCCCTGCCCTCCCCCCACCCCTCTTCCCTGCTCTAGAATGTTCCGGCAATGCTGTCCCCAGATCTTTGCTTACCCAGCAGCAGCAGCTGCTGCTCTTCCTTCTCTTCTTCACTGCTAAAGAAAATGTACCATTTATTAGTGCTGATGTTGGATATACTGAATAGAGAGAAAGTGTTTAACGAAACGAAGCCATTTATGTATCAGACTTAATATTGTAATAAAAGAAAAAGGTGTTTATTAATCATAAGGACCGATGATGAAGTGGCTGGGAAGTAGAGATTGTATGTAAGCCTCATAATTTGTACAGAATAGATAAAAAATGAAAAATTAGAAATGCTAATTATTGGGTAATGACACAGCTATGGAAATGTTGGGATCTATGTCCATTTCCTCCTATCATTGCACAACACTCAGAATTCCTACTGGCTCCCTGTTTGTTGATACACTTTTACTAGAGTCCTTGCTGTACAGAGGAATGATGGTCAGGACCAGCAAAGCAAGCATCACGGGGGCACTTTAACTCCCCCTCCCCCCCGGAATATCTACATTTTCTAAAGAAACCAGCAACTGAATTTCCAAACTTGTTTCATGAACACCAGTGAACCCGGCAAAAATGAACAACTGCAGGAAAGCTGTTGGGTAAACAGCATCTAAAATAATTCCATCCCCACTGACAGAGATGACTTCAGCTCACTGCTACCTGAACAGTAATATTTATGAGATGCTCTACGGAGACCTGCAAGCATCACACATCTGTAATAGACCACAACTCTGGGCTAACTCAGACTTAGACAAATAAGATATGCTTTCTCTCACTTGTGGTTCCTAGCTTTTATTTAGGTACATAGGACCATGCATGTATATATGACATGAGGGTGGAAGTGAAACTGTAGATGGTAGACAAAGGGAATTTGGGAAGGGGATTGAAAAGGGAAAGATAGGAACATGGGTAGGGATGCGTTCAACATGTACACTTTTGTGAAACTGTCCTTAATGGAACACAGTACCTTGTACAATAGATATAAACAATGAAAAAGCTTTTGAAAGAGCCCACTGATCATATCAGAAATTCAGTGGTAGGAGCTTAGAGAAAGATGTGATTAGGTTTTAAGATTTATTTTTATTTTATGTGTGTGGGTGTTTTGCCTGCATATGTATCTGAAGAGATAGTTCAGTGGGTGATGCTCTAGCTGTGCAAGTGTGAGGACCAGAGTTCAGATCCCCAACACTCATGTAAATGCCAGCCTGGCATGGTGGGCTTCCTATAACCCTAGAGTGTGAGAGGTATCCTCACAGCAAGCTGGATAGCTAGACCAGCCAAATCAGCAAGCTCCATGTTCAGGTAAGATACCCTGCCTCAATATATAAAATGGAGAACACCTTTGGGCCTACACATGTACATGTACACACACACACACACACACACACACACACACACACACACACACACAAATACCTATATATATTAGCAAGCAATATACATATACACATGCAAAAAAAAAGATAAAAAAGAATAGTTATTCTGATTCCTGCATTATAGCTGTTTCTTTGTTTCTTCTATGTTCCTGAGTGTGTACATGTGTGCACGCACATACATATGCTTTCCTTGAAGCTTTCCACAATATTAGGCTGTTACTGATTTTTAATAAATACAACCTTCTAGGAAGGGAAAAATAACAGGAAGTGAGAGTATAAGAAGAATTTGTCTGGACATGTTTTTGAACTAAGCATCAAATTTATGAGTGCCATTTTCCTCTCAAATTCATATACAATTGTGAGGTGGTCTGAAAGAAAATGCACTATTAGGTGTGGCTTTGATTGTGTGGGCATGGCCTTGTTAGAGGAAGTGTGTCACTATGGAGGCTGGCTTTGAGGTTTCTTATACTCAGGATACTACCCGGTGAATCAGTCGACTTCCTGTTGCCTTTGAGTCAAGATATAAGAACTGTCAGCTCTAGCACTACATCTACCTACATGCCATCATTTTCCCTGCCACAATGATAACTGACTGAACCTCTGAACTTGAGCAAGCCAGTAAGCATCACCCCTATATGGCTTCTGTATCAGCTCCTGCCTCCAGGATCCTGCCCTGTTTGAGTTCCTGTCCTGACTTCCTTCAGTGATGAACCGCAATGCTGAAGTGTAAGCCAATAAAACACTTTCCTTCCCAACTTGCCTTTTGGTCATGGTGTTTCATTGCAGCAATAGACAAAATCCAAACTAAGACATATTATTTTTATAGAAAAAGATCTAAGCACCCTTAATCTTTTTATAATAACAGTTTGTTTTCTGTAAGGGAATGTAAATTTGGCACATGCAGCAGTGGAAACTCTGTTTTTGTCTTCGGTTTTGGCTTTGTGAAGGCTAACATTTTGCTCTTGTTGCTTGCGAGGTCTAGACTCTTCTCACCATGTGATCTGACCCTAACCCTCCCTTCTGATCTTCAAACTCCCCATGCAAATCAAACCAATAGTTCTCTCTGGAAATGAAGAACCAGTGAGATTTTTTTCACCCATAAACTGTCAGTTTGATAGTTCTTAAGTTTCTTCATTTCACATCTGCCAAGCAAGATACTAGCTCCCTAACATGTTTTTAACATTAATTTTCACTTGATTTGATGTGTATGGGTGTTTTGTCTGCATGGATGTCTGTACAACACATGTGTGCCTGATGCCAACATAAGCTAGAGGAGTTCTTCAGATCCTTGGCAAGTGAAGCTACAGATGGTTGTGAGCTGCCAGGTGAGTTCTGGGACTCAAAAAAGAGCCAGTGCTCCTAACAGCGGAACCATCTCTTCAGCCCTTAACATGCAGGAAGAATGGCCTTTGATGCCTGCAATAGCTTCTACATATTCATTCCTGACTTGCTGGTCCCCATCTCTACCCCTGTCTGAGGTGAGTGATCACTTACAATGTTTGGTTTCTGAATGAGGATCCTGGAGCCACATCCTATCAAATTCAGCCTCTGAGTAGCCTTTTAAATGCAAATGTGGCTTCATGAGCTTAATATCATACATTTTTAATGAAGAAAAATGACTTTATGGCCAGCAAGATGACTCGATGGGCAAAGGAGACCTCCACTAACCCACATGACCTAAATTATATCCCTGAATTCTGTATGATGGAAAGACCCTACTCATTCAAGTTGTCCTCTGATCTCCTCATGCATACTGTGGCACATGTACATACATACACACACACACACACACACACACACACACACACACACACACACTCAAATAAATAGAATGGGGAAAAAGACTATGGGAAGAATAGTCTTTCACAGGGAAGAGCACACCAATTGGTTTTCCAATACCAAAAGGTCAGTCCTAAAAACATACATATAAATAACATTACATAGACTGAGAAGGTTGTATTTACATATTTAAGAATACATATGCACATATATGCATGACAAAAATTAATGAAAAAGGAGGTCATGAATTTGAAAAAGTGCAAGGAGGGGACTATGGCAAGATTCAGAGGGAGGCAAGGGAAGGGAAAATGATGTAATTATACTCTCAAAAAATGGAAAAAAGTTTTTAAAAAAATAAAAATAAAAGTTACTTTAGTCACCTGGGGAGGATGATGTTCATGGCCCCTGCTCCTATAAAGGCCAGGTGGAGGCGACAGTAATGCTTCAGAACTAGGTCAAGCAGTTTATTTGGTGTTCAGGTGGTGAGTCAGTCCAGAGAGGTGCAAGCATGAGGAACTTATGAGAGTGTTTGGGGAGTGAGTGTGTGCACGTGGTGTGTGTGCGCACGTGTGTGTGCACACACGTGTGTGTGTGTGTGTGTGTGTGTGTGTGTGTGTGTGTGTGTTTCCTGAAAGTTTCTCTCTCCACTTCCACGCCTTCCATCTCTCTCATTTGCTTCTGTTCTCAACCTCCCTGGAACTTATCCACTTCCTCTCAGGCCTGCTTAGCCCCGTTTCTTTCTCACTCCTCCATATTAGGTGAAAGGCTCCTGTCTGAGATGTGTCAGACAGGGGAGAGGGTGGAGAGAGGACCTTCAGCTAACGGACCCTCAGCTGCACCACTGGAACTTGTCTGGATCCCTCCTGCTCCGTTGGCATCCGTCTGTCCTCCATGTTCTGTGTATCAGAATCTAAACTGAAGCTCACAGAGGAACTTCACATGGGCTTGGACACAGCCATCGTCTCTCCAACTCCCCTCACCTCCTACTGTCCTTGCGGGTGTCTTTGTCCTGAGGCTCCTGGGCTGTTTGGGAATCTGAGGAGCTTTTCTGGTCCTCTATCCTCGAGGGCAGATAACTAGAGATTATCTTTCTTCAAGGGAGACATTTTATGCAGATTTTTCCTTTTAAGAATGGTCCACAGTCACGCTAAGCCCTGGCACTGATATAAACACCAGCCTGGCCATTAGACATCAGTTTCTAAGAACTATCTTACCACCTTTGGCAAAATACTGTGTCCAAGAAAGGCAGTGCAGAGATAAGGAAGAAGACATATGTATTTATTAGGCTGGGTGCTATTGGGGAAGCTGCAGCTATGTTAAAAATAACACGTGATTCAAAGTTCACAGGATAAATATAGCTAACCGGGAACATATGAGTAATGTCGGTACTGTAGGCTGTGCTCCCAGCCAGGGGATGCTCAGTGCTGAAATTCATTTTTGCTTTTGACATTCCTTAGGCATTTGCAAGGCACAAAGCAAAGTCCCCCTCTTGGGACTGGAGGCAGCTACAACATAAATAAGAGCCTGCTAAGGAAATAAAAACGTCCCTTGACTTTACGACTACATTGCTTGTTGGGATCGTGCCGTTCTTGTATTCTGTGTTATGTTTCTATTAGCTCTTTCCTGGTACCGCCATGGTGTAAAAACCTTCCTATCATCATAGCAGGTAGTTAGCCACCCGAGGAAGGGGACTGCATAGAGGACAGCCAGCGTTCAGGACTCACGGCCACAGCATGAGAGCTTCATTGTTGCCTGGCTCTGCTCTGTTGCCTTTACTTGATTGGGTATCTGAATTGAGCCAAGCATCTCCTGTGCCAAGCATGCACTATCCCAAGAAACGGCCCCCTCCCAGGGAACTGCACCTCCAGTCTCCAACCTGATTTTCAAATCTCACACACACACACACACACACACACACACACACACACACACTTTTTTTTTTTCTTTTGTGTTAGAAAGGCACCCTTTAAAAATTCTAGCCATTTTACCTGTTTTTTAAGAAGGGTCATAGATCCTTGCGGGTCAGAAAAGTCAGCACACTGTAGTTAGAGTTTTCCTGCCTGGCCCAGAGCCAGGACAAATCTCTCTCACCCGCCAGTCCCACAGTCTCTCAGACCCAACCAAGAAAGCACACAGAAACTAACATTGTTTAGAAACTGTATGGCCATGGCAGGCTACTTGTTATCTACTTCTTCTATCTTAAATTAACCCATTTCTATTAATCTATACTTTGCCACATGGCTTGTGGCTTACCGGTGTCTTTACATGTTGCTTTTCATGGCGGCGGCTGGTGGTGTCTCTCCCCAGCCTTCTACTTCCAAGAATCCTCTTCTCTCTTGTCCCGCCTATACTTCCTGCCTAGCCACTGGCCAAACAGCATTTTATTTGTACAGAGCAATATCCACAGCACTTCCCCTTTTCTTTTTTTTTTTTTTTAAGGAAGGTTTTAACTTTTACATAGTAAAATTACATATAACAAAATAATTATCAAGCAAGAATTATAGTTACATTATTAAAGAAGATATCCTATCTTATATTGGTGAGTCTAAGGTTTTATATCTAACTTATCTTTTATCATAACTAAGCAAAATTATAACTATCTAGTCTTTAACCCCATCAAAGACCTCAGAAGGATATAATATTACCTGAGGACTGGGAGAAGGATGCAAGCAACTTTCGGGAGTCTTGCAGGGTAGACAGAGACAGCTGGCAGCCTGGACAGTCACCTAATGTTCCTTTGTAAAGTTGGGGCATTTGTCTTTAGCCCACAGGGCTAGAGTCTCTTGGTCATTTTTTTTTAGTGTCTTGTAGAATCTCTGGCAGTTTCTTTTGAGAAGCAGGAACCTGAAGGAACATTTTTTTAAGCAAAGTTTAGTAGTCATCTTTCTATGGGTCCTGCATGTCCAGTTAATCAAGCAGTCCAGGCAAGAACAGTTTCTTGCCCAAATGGCTATTTTTGCCAAGGTGAAGATAAGATATGAAGTGTCTTTAATGCCCATCCTCGTCTATGAAGTAAATCAGTGTTGCTAGGAGCAGACATGTCTCACTGTCCAGAAAGTCTAAATTTTAAAAATATTTTAAATGTCATATTCTGAAGGTCTTTGAAGTGTTTGAAGATTACCTATCTATCTGAAATATCTCTATGTATACCCAGAAGACTTAACTAACATGGCCGTGAGTATGATTATCACAGATGATTAATTATTAATCTATTTTTAATTATCCATTATAATTTTAAATGAGCTATACAAACATAATACCTTAAACATGAGTAGAAATATATACATAGTATAACAAAATTAACTTTAAGTTTGTATCAGTAGACTAAAATCTATACCAATGTAAAACATTTTAAACAAGTTGTTGCTCTTTAGAAGTAAGTTCTTTTTTTAATCTACCCTTTTATCCTATTATATCTATATCATACCCCCTTTTTTTCTTTAGAAAGAGATCACATTTATAATCAACCTGTTTTAAATAAAAATATTGGTTTTGTTTTCTGTCCCACACCAGAGGGCTCTTTTGATTTGGGACACAAAAATCTCTTAACCTTTTTTTTTAGTAATATGTCTGGGTTTAGAGAAGGAGTGAGCCAATTCCATCTCCAAAGCCAGCTTGATAATTTTGGGAATGTGGGCGTAGTTTTTCTTACTACTTCCTGCTGGAGGGGGGCGCTGTATCTTATGGGGACATAAAGAAAATTTTAGGATTATGGAGTGGTCCATTAGGGTAAGCCTCTGAGCCAGTTGCCTTGAAACCATTTTGGATGTCGGATCATCTGGGCCATGGTGTCATTGGAGACCTTTCAGGTGGTCTTGGCTGATCAAACCTGATGTATCTTAATCTGGAACAAATCCACAGCCTCTGGCTTTCTGTGGAAACAAAAGCAGAGACTCCTTTCCAAAGCAACATATCCTTATATCCAAATTTTGAAGTCAAGGTATCTTTAAAATTTACATATTTGTTTAACTCAACAGCTTTTATGATCAAATCGTTTTTTGTAGTTAAAAATCCCAAAGACAATATAAACCAGATTCTCTGTGTAATATCCATCTTTGTAAGACTGAAACACCACTGTGGCTGCTGGCTCCACCCACCTCAGCTTCCCAACATGGCAGTGGTACAGTTTATTGCCAGCTCTGGGTCTGGAGCCATGTGTACCATCAACTATCAGAAGCAGTTCTATCAAAGCAGTGCATAGCCCAGAAACCTTTTTTTTTTTTTTTTTTTTTTTTTTTTTTTTTTTTTAAACTAGCAAAGGCTAAATCCACCACGCAGCAGAGTAAAGTGCCACTTGTAGATTCCTCATTCCTGTCATACTGCAAGTCAGACGCACACGCCAGGAACCCGCCATAGTAGCTCAAACCGGCAGGCTGCCGCTAACTTGAGAGAGACAATTAGGAAGCTGTTTTTAGCTCTGTCTTAGAATCTTTTTCAGGTTTTAGGTGGAAACTCTTGCCAACACGTTGGACGCCATTTGTAGTTAGAGTTTTCCTGCCTGGCCCAGAGCTAGGACAAATCTCTCTTACCCGCCAGTCCCACAGTCGCTCAGACCCAACCAAGAAAGCACACAGAAACTAACATTGTTTAGAAACTGTATGGCCATGGCAGGCTACTTGTTATCTACTTCTTCTAACTTAAATTAACCCATTTCTATTAATCTATACTTTGCCACATGGCTTGTGGCTTACCGGTGTCTTTACATGTTGCTTTTCATGGCGGCGGCTGGCGGTGTCTCTCCCCGGCCTTCTACTTCCCAGAATCCTCTTCTCTCTTGTCCCGCCTATACTTCCTGCCTGGCCACTGGCCAAACAGCATTTTATTTGTACAGAGCAATATCCACAGCAGCACACCCTGGGGATCTATCACTAATGTACATTCTTTGGTCCACCCTCCCGACCTACTGTACCAGGAACTGTGGGAATGGGACCCAGCGATGCTAAGTTAACAGGCCTTCTGGGAAATTTTGGTATTGGCTTGAGAACCACAGTTCCACCAGGAGAACTAAAGGAAATAGCGCCCCCTGGAGGCCATGTGACCACAGCCACCAGAAGTAGTTGCATAGACCCAGGGAAGCCAGAGGTAAGGGCCCAGGCTTGCAAGACCTGCTGTCCCTCTCTGTACAAGGAGACTATGCTGGCAACTTGAGGCTCCAGCTTGATTTAACTAAGAGATGCTGGCATTTTGAAGATGGATGAGCACGGGTGTATTAGAGAACGAATATTTACTGATCAGTTTATCTCTTCCATTTCTGGATCTTGGTTCACGCCCATGTTCAAAAGCATTCAAGGGTTCTCCATAGAGCAGTCTCTCAGCCTTGTCTCAAACCTCTGCAGCAGGCTCCTGGTCGCAATTTCAGCTCTTGCTGGCCTCCTACATGGAGAGATGCTGCTTGCTTTTTTCTAAGTTTACACTGCTCAGGCAACAGCCGGGAGCCGGTCCATGCCTCCTACAACTGCGCCCTTTACCAGGAGGAGCTCCAGGAGACGAGAGGCCACAGTTGATTCCCTTTGATCCCTGCTAAGGCACTGTGTCCTTGGTGGGAGGCAATGTAAAAATACTTTCAGATGAATACTTGGATTTATACAGCCCCTAGTCAGCATGCATTAGCCCTTCTTGGAACGCCCCAACTGTCTTCGTTAGAGCGGTTCTCAGTGTGAAATGCCCTTACATGTCCATCTCTAGACTTTCTAAATGCCTGGTTTTTTCATCCAGAGTGAAGTGTGGACCACGGAAAGCGTCAAAGCTAGTATTAAAACCCGGGTTTGATCTACTCTTAAGGTCAATGCCCTTAAGTCTAGGTAGATAATAGAAAAAGTACAGATATTCAAGATATTAAAAACCAAGAATTATGGAGAGAGAGAGAGAGAGAGAGAGAGAGAGAGAGAGAGAGAGAGAGAGCACTAGAAGTCTGGACTTATATTTTGTTATGCTTTTCTTTCTTTTTTCTTTTCTTTTTCTTTCTTCCTTTTTCTTTTCCTTCCTTCTTTCATTCCTTCCTTCCTTTCTTTTTTTTTCTTTTTTCTTTTTTTGGTATAGAATCTCACTCCACAGCCCAAATTAACATATATCTCAATTTTCTTTTAGGATTACAGACATATACGACCATGCACTGGAAATTGAAACTGATATGCCAGTCAGTGAATACAAATACACCGATGTCCAGGCAGTTAGGAATTACTCTAGAAGCAGGGAGATAGAGGGCGGGAATAAGATTGGCAGGTTCCTGTCTCTAAGAATTATTTTCTCTTGGGAATACTTGGTGGAAGAGTCTGTCTTGGGCACAAAAAAGAAAGCACAGGCCCTGACACTAAGATGGGAGGGAATCAAAGAACAGAAGTGTGCCTCCCATCCCCCAGGAGGACTGACCCTGATCAAGTTGTCCTGGAACATGTTCTGGAAAAGAAGGACCCAGCGCAGACTGTCACAGAACAGTGAGACCCAGACCATATCTAGGAGGGGGGCCTTAACTGAAAGTAAGTCATTTTTGTCTGTGCCACTGACACTGTCCCCAGTGCCTGGAAATGAACCAGATGTTGGGATAAACTCAAGCAGACTCTCTCTCTCTCTCTCTCTCTCTCTCTCTCTCTCTCCCTCCCTTCCTCCCTCCCTCCTTCCATCCCCCCCCCCACAAATCACTAAAGTAGTGAGTTGGTCCAGGAAGGGCCCCCTTCCCTCCTTTTTTCCTTCCTTCCTTCCTTCCTTCCTTCCTTCCTTCCTTCCTTCCTTTTTTTTTTTTACCCCCAAGGCAGGGTTTCTCTGTGTAGCCCTGGCTGTTCTAGAACTTACTCTGTAGACTAAATTAGCTTTGAACTCAAAGATCTGCCTGCTTCTGCCTCCTGAGAACTGGGGATAAAGGCATGCACCACCATTGCCAGTCCCGAGGGCCTCCTTTCTGAAGACATTGCTACTGTCAGGAGTCCACAGGCCAGGATCTCTCGTTGTACTGCCTTTTCAGAGTTGAGTTTGTAAGAGCTAATCCAGTGTCCCACTCACAGAGGCGGAGCCAGTTCCTAGGTCTTTATGGATATGCAGAGCATGAGTACATCCTTAAGGTGGGACTGAGTCTGTGGGTAATAACACACCAGAGAATACTTTGTTTCCAATCTAGTGGTCCATGAAAATGTATGTCCTTACTTTGATGCAGGCAGGAAGGAGCTCCCTTGTCTGCAGAAAATCACACAACAATAAGACTGATTAAATGTCAACCTGCTTTTTGTTATCACAATGTCCGTATAGCTGGAAACCAGGTCAGGGACAAAATGCACCTTCCTGTGGAGGCTGACCATTTCTACAGCTGTCTCCAAGGCTGCCATATTACTGTTACAATTTTGAGTTCAGTTTGTGACACCTTTTTGTAGCATGAATCTTATTAATAAGGCCTTATTAATAAAAACAAACCCAGGGCCAGGTACTGGGGTGAATATTGGAAGATCAGAGAGACAGAATATGAACCACAGCTCACTTCACCTTGGCAGCTTCTCAGCTGATCCTGTTTCCTCAAATTGGAAGCCTCTGAGTCCTCATCCAAATGGATCTCAGCTAAACTGCTTCTAAAAGCCTAAAAGCTTAACCAGGCTCTAGTTCCTGGTCCTCACGCCTTAAATACCTTTCTGCTTCCTGCCATCACTTCCTGGGATTAAAGGCGTGTGTCACCATGCCTGGCTGTTTCCAGTGTGGCTTTGAACTCACAGAGATCCAGATGGATTGCTAGGATTAAAGGTGTGTGTGCCACCATTTTCTGGCCTCTATGTCTATCTAGTGGCTGTTCTGTTCTCTGACCCCAGATAAGTTTATTAGGGTGGACAATATTTTGGGAACACAATATCACCACCCCTTTTTGCCTTTTCTTTGCTCAAAACATGACATTCCACATGGTCTCCCTGGGTCTGGCTTCCTTCTCCAGAGGCTGCTGCCTTTTATAGATGCTACGAGGAGCCCCTTTCCTAATTTTTGGGGTTCACTGCATTTTTTATAGGTAGACTTTCTCACACCCTCCCACTCAGTTTCTTTACCTACTGTTGTAGTTTGAATGTAATTGGCCCCCATAATCTCACAGGGAGTGGCACTATTAGGAGGTTGGTTTTGTTGAAGTGTGTATGGCCTTGTTGGAGGAAGTGTGTCACTGTAGGGGTGGGCTTTGAGGTTTCCTATGCTCAGGATACCGCCCAATGTCTCAGTTGATTTCCTGTGGCCTTCTGATCAAGATGTAACCAGCACCATGTCTGCCTGCAAGCTGCCATGCTCCCCACCATGATGATAATAGACTGAGCCTCCAAAACTCTAAGTGAGCCACCCCAACTAAATATTTTCCTTAGAAGAATTGCCATGGTCATAGTGTCTCTTTACAGCAATAAAAACCCTAATGAAGACACTGCTACTTCCTCTTAAACATCCTTGTTACAGAAGGCCTCTGGATTTGTGGAGCTGATCAGTTCTCTAGACCACATCAAGTCAGATCTTTCTGTCCTCTCAGGTACTGCTGAAGGGTCTAGCAGGCCTGAGCATGGCAAACATGGCTCTGGCAGGCCTTGCCTTTCCCATATTCCCACTTCCTTGCTAAAAACCATTAGATGACATTCCTAAAGCTGGCCACCAAGGTCTGTTCCTTTATTTAGCTACTTCTTGCCCCTGAGGCTGACTGCCAAGGTCCACCTATCAAAGTATTGAAGTCCAGTAATCAAAAGCCCCCTTTTGGATGCCCTAATTAACATGCCCAATTAAATTAAACTCCTCGTCCTAACACGGGCTTTCCCCTTGTACCTTTATAAGCTGCTACTTGTCTATGTGCCTCGCCTGTCTCCTCTCTACCCAGAAGCAGTCCTTTGTCCCTGCCCCCTCTCCCCTGTTTCATCCCCCTTCTCCCTTACCCTCTTTCTGCTGTCTTTGTCTCTTATTCCCTGGCCTTTGTTGCTCTGGGGCAGATAAATATCCTTTGTGCTGAGAAATTGGTCTTGGGGTATCTTATGTGGATACTGCCACTTTCAACTGCCTTTTTATTTAAGCATATTTACTGCAAAACAAAAAAAAAAGGCACATTAACACAAATGGTTAGTGAATACCTCTCATAGTCTAGGCACCATGGGCATAGTTGGGCAGGAGAGGAATGAACTGAGCAGACATTATCTCTAAACACAGAAAATTGTTAAGAGAAATAATTTTAGATATTAATACAGTGAGAGAAATAAGACAAATAAGACAGTATGATGTGATAGAGTAGGCACTTAAGAAAGCATGTGACAGAAGCCTCTTTGAAGATGGATGCTTACCCAGGGACCTCAGTGCCCAAGACAGACCAACCAGCCAACAAGCGACTAGCCAACAAAACAGTCAACAATTCAATCAACCTTAACCAACTACCAGCCAACCAACAGACTAAGCAGCCAGCCAGCCCAGCCCAGCCAGAAAGTCACCAATCAGAGCTCCTGAGCTAACTCGGTGTGCTGGATAAATAAAGAGGCCAGTGACAACAATTGACCAGTGTATACAGAAACTAGCAACTGCAGTTTCCTCCTCCTGGGTGTTGACAGTCAGAGTCTGCTGCCTACAGAGGTTGTATGAGACTAGCCACGCCCTCCTCTGTGTGCTGTACATAATTAACACTCTGAGGTTCCCGGTTGTTGCCAAAGTTGGTGCAGCTCTATCAGTTTGAATAGCCCACCTAATCCCAGCTTTTCTGTGTGTATATCTGTATTTGTCTGTCCCTCACCACCCCTTTTTCATTCCCCTTCTGTCCCTCTGTGTGTCTGTCCTTTTTTCCATTCTCTCTCTGTCCCTAGTCAGGGTTCCATGACCAAGCCACAAGCAGGGCATGGTCATAGTTGGGTGTGGTCTCTTAGAAAAAGCTATAATAAGGAGGTTTTTTGTTTTTTTTTTCCCTCCCCTAAGGACAAGGGAGAGCCATTTAACAAGTCAGTGAGCCAATATGGCTTACACAAACAAATGCAGGTTCTATTACTTGCTTAATTCTTTGGCAAATAATGAGGTGATTAGTGTTTTTAAAAGATACTGAGAAGTGAATTGATGGATCCAAAGGTCTCCCAAAAAGGCTCTGAGCAGAGCCACAAGCTTTAGCTTTCAAATTGCCAACTTTAGCAAAGTATGATTAATGGAAAGAAGAGAGATGAATGCCACATTTGATTTGTGAATACTTGAAGTATTAAAGAACACAATAAACAAGCCTCCCAGCTCCTGTGTGTTTGGGTTCTAGACAGACATGACTTGTGGAGGACTAGCAAATGTATCAGAACTTCAGTTATCAGTAGCATTGTCTTCTGTTTCCTGTTGCTATAACACAATACCCAAGAGTGGGTAAAATGGAGATTCTTGGCCCAAGACTGAAGGCCACATCTAGTTGTTAGGCTTCTTGCTAGTAGAGTCCCAGGATGGCACAGCCCATCACATGGAGAGAGGCAGGAAGTATGTGAGAAATTCATCCCAACTGGCTTTATAGCAGCGCCCTCAAGATAGCACATCCACTGACGAACTCATGATTTATTAATTGTGTGAGTGGATTACTCACGAGGACAGAACTCCAAACACCTCTTAAGGCTTCTACTTGTCTCCATCTTTTACTGGCTTCTGGAGGGGAGCCATATTGAAACCATACTTTAAACAAACCATTCTCAAGCATAGCAAAAGTTAAGGGAGAATCATGAACATGTGACAAGCACTGACGAAATGTCTGCAAAACAACTAACTGATGAATGAAACTCTCTCTAGAAGAACCTTCAAAGCCTCAGAAAGGATGATGTTTCTGAAATAGGAATAGGTGTTCGATATATGGAAAGAGGTCAATGTATTTAGAACAGGATGGTGTTGTCATTTGTCAAGTTTACAGACAAGGAAATGGAGACTTTTGGAGGTTCAAAAACTTCCCCAAATACCACTAAATCACCAAGTGTTAAGAAGTCTAACACCTACACTTCCAACCCCATAATAGTCTGCTGTGATTTGTGCAGACAACATGCACGAGTGATCCTTGCAGAGTGTTTCCAGTGCAGCCCTGGAATACTTCCTTACATGGCAGCTAAAAAAAGGTATAGTTTATCCAATATAACTTGGTGAGCTAGAATCAAGTTGAGCAAGCCAGGAGAGGAACAAGCTAGTAAGCAGCACTCCTCCACAGCTTCTGCATGGCTCCTGGGTCCAGGTTCCTGCCCTGATTCCCCGCAGTGATGGACCATGATGTGGGACGGTAAGCTAAAATGAACCCATTTCTCGCTAAGTTGCTTTTGGTTATGGTGTTTTGTCCCAGCAATAGAAACCCTAACTGAGACAGAATAAGGCAGTGACCTGTTTCATTCTCTGAAAACAACCTATCAGGGGCTTAGAAAATTTAAATGACTTCTCCATAAATAAAAGGTCATAGAACCCAGCTGTCTCCTCAGATCCTTATGCATCTCTAAACGTACTACATTGTTAGCATTTCTCTTACCTTAGATGCATAGTAAGATGCTCAATGATTCTATAGTGTCAAACGAAACTACTAATGTCTGAGTGCTTGTGGCCTATGAGACACTAGGATGGGTGTTTTCCTTTTCTTTCTGTTTTGTTTGTTTGTTTGAGACATGTAATCTAAGATATGCTCAAACTTACTATGTAACTCAGGTTGTCCTGGAATTGACAATCCTTCTGACTCAGTCTTCCATGTGTTGGGGCTCCTGGCATGCACTACCCTTCGCACGTTAGGATGGGTGGACGTATTTCATAAAACATTTTAATTTTTCACAACAACATAGACTGCATGTTATAGTGCTGACAGGAAGAGCAGTTAGGTTCCTTTACCTAGCTGTCCAGGATGTGGACTGCAACAGTGCATGCAGAACTCCAAGTTGTCTTATGAACTTCGGGATACACAGTCTACTGTGCCAAGTGAATTCACTAGGACCCCAATAATCTTTCTTTTCCCTCCCCCCTTAAGTTTACATTTTGTCTCTTTTGTAGCACTTAAAGATTTTTCCACAGGCACCATTACAAGCTTTGATTCATGTATATGTGAATCATGCCACAAGGACAACGTGGCATACACTTAAATGACCCTGGGACCTACAAAGAAATCTAGTAGAGTACCCCTAGTTTGATGGGGCATGCAGTTACCACTACTGACCACCAGGTGGCAGAGCGAGCCAGCTCAGGCAACAAGGAGGCAAAGCATGAGCATAAGGCCTGGTTACAGATGGGGTTGGAAATCGCAGGCCTGAGAGCTGAGGCAAAAGATTTGTTGACAGTTGTTCTCCGCAGGGAAGACCAATTTCAGGCAGAAGAACAATTAGAAAATGATATCAAAGTTGCTAGTTCAGAACATTCTATTATAAATAGCCCTTTTGTAGTGCAGGACTATCCTCTGAGCCAAACTCCCATAATCCTCAGGAGTTCTGCTGGGCCTCTTGTGGACCTTCCTTTGTAGAAGGTCGGGGAGGAGAAGGTCCTGGGACCCCCACCTGAGTATCCAGCTACTCTCTCTAACGAGTCCTATGCAATTCTTCCCTAACTGCTCGTGGTGGTAGAGGATATAGGTTGGGGATGATGAAGGACTCAGTTTCTGTTACCCAGCCACAGAAGGAAGCCATCAGTGTGGCTGACTTATGGTCATCGGTGTGCCTCCCCATAAGTCCTTACCCACTGATCTGTAAGGAAACCAGCCACCTGGGCTCCCCTGGGTGAACTTTGGTGGAGTTGCATCCCAGTTTGTCATTGGGGCCTTAGGAGGAGGAGCAGACATTGTTTACATCTCTCCTGGGAATGAATTTTAGCAACAATTTTCTTCTTTTAAAAAAAAAAAAGTTTATTTTTAATGTGTATGTGTGTGTGGAGGGGTGGTATTTGCACATGAGTGAGGGTGCATGTCTTCTATGAAAGTGGGATGTGCTCTTAACTGCTGAGGCAGCTCTCCAGCCCCTGAACATAGCACATACAGGGGCAGAGCTATTAATTTTAGGTGTGCGGATGTGAAGATGAAAGATGCCGGAGCGGGAAGCGATGAATAGACTAGAGGCCTGCATCTGCATCCACAGAGAGGGGTCCACCACCAGCATCCTGCTTCCTTTTGTTACTTTGTTTCTAATTGTCAACCTTCCTGTTTCTTTTCTTTGTGCATGACTTTCCTTCCTTCCATGAAGCCTGAGTGATGTTCTAAGAGACTTCCAGCATAGACTAAGGAGTACGAGTGTATTCCAGAGGTTCTGCTTCTACCCACAGGACCTCTAGGAATGAGGATTTGTGAGGATCACAAAACCTGCCATCAACTCATCACTTGTCCCCACAGGGCTTTATACTCACGAGTGCCATTGGGGAACCCAGCTCCAGCTCTCTCAGTGATACAAAGCATGCTGTCTGGAATTTTAGAAAACCTTACAGTCAAATTCTGGGAAGTAAAATGTTTCTCCCTTGCTTGCTGACAGACTGTCTCAGGTACAGGTCTGCCGTGTACTCTGGATGCCTCCAATTGATCAGCCATTGAGAACTGCCTTAAAAAAATTGTGTGCACACAGGTTTGTGAATATGGAGGCTAGAGGTGGATGTCAGGTATCTTTCTTAATGGGTCTCTATATTATTTTTTGAGGTAGGCTCTTTCACTGAACCAGGAGCTCACAGATTCAGTTAGACTGACTGGCTAGCCAGCAAGGCCCATAGATCCTTCTTTCTCTACCTCCCAAGTTCCAGGGCCATAGGCATGTGCCATTGCTTCCAGCTGTTTACATGCCTGCTGAGGGTCTGAACTCAATTCCTCATGCTTGGTGGCAAGCACCTTCCTAGGTCTAATCTCCAGCCCCAAGATGTTCCTTTTAAAGTGATAAGAAGCTTTAGCCATTGAGATTTCTATTTCAGTGGCAGAGGGAGTGTATGAGACAGGGAGACCCGCCTGGTGTTCAGAGGCTCATGGGGGATCCTTGCACTGCTAGTCCCCAGGCTGGTGTTTTACAGAGGGCATTCAGGCTAATCTGGTATTGCTTTCTCTTTAAGTGTGAAGGACTTGAAAAGAATCACCTTATTAACTGAAGAATTTCTGAATGGATGAAGACTTGGGTGGGAGGTGTCAGCTGAAAAGATGTAATGGCGTGTCAGCGGTCCATCTGTGTGCTTCGAGGGAAGCTGTGACTGAGAAGACACATGGAAAGGTGGACGAAATGGCACTGAACTGCTACTCTGGGCATCAGATCCCATGTTACATAAACATCAGATTTGTGCACGATGGGAGAGGGGACCGTTATATCATTCTCTGTATGGCTAAGGATCCTTATATTCCCCATGGCTGTAATGAATGGCCATATTGAAAATAAAAGACATGGCTGGGGCGCTGGCCCAGAGAGAAAAGCGCTTGCCACACAAGCCTGGCAACCTGAGGCCAGTCTTCAGAACCCAAGTGAAAAGCAGGATGCATGGCATATTGCTCTATTCCCAGGACCTCTGTGTTGAAATGGGAGGCAAAGAAAGGAGACTCAGCTAGAAGCTTGCAGTCCAGTTATCCCCAGAGTACAGAAACAATCAGCTAGTGAGAACCCACTTTTCCGACATTGTCCTCTGACCTGTAGGCACATACTGAGGCTTGCATATATGCTAATAAAAAAGGAAATTTGCTATCTTAGAGATCAAGAGGGAGGAAATTTAGAAGGTGTCCTTCGCTTTTCTCATCACATCTCCCTCATCTGACCCTCCTGCCCCCCTCTTACATTTTTGTGATTCCATTGAGTAAAGGATCTTACAGTCCTTGATTTAAGCACATCTGCACAAGGAAACACATTCACAAGTTACAGGGAGTAGAACATGGACATCTTTAGGGGGTTGCATTCCACCTACACACCAGTGTTGTATGGGTTATTTCTGTTGCCATGGTGACTTTGGGGGTGGTATTGTTGCACCAGTCAACTGCATCAATGACATTTGTTTTTCTCATGGCTAGCATTTCTCTGCCCAATTTCCTGGATTATGCAGATCTGGGCGAACATTAGTTGTCAGACTTGGGCCTACCCTGTGGATTGCGGTCAGCACAATGTCTTGTTGATAGGTAAGAAAACAAAGAGATACAGTCAATGTCAGGACTCTGTCTTTGTTCATTTACGTCGGACATAAAAGTTAGAACATGAGAGTATCTAAGAGATTGTGTGAGTCAATCCTCCTTTGTCTATGTGTGAAGACAATAAGGTACAGAGGGGCCAACATGGAGGAGAGAGAGAAGCCTGTGGGGAGAAAGATCTGCATGGAGCTTAGCTCTGTGTGGAGGTGAAGCTCCTAAGGCTAGCCATGGTCACCGGCTAGGTAGTGACAAGCAGATGAACACGTCTTTCCTAATTCTTTTCTTGTGGCATCCCAGGGACTGGGACTGTGTTGGGGAAGCCTCTGTCAGGAGCCACTGGTTATGTAAGCTTGACATTTGCCCCCATGACATTGGGTTGATGATGGGACATTTTTAAAAAGCACAAGAAAAATAAGAGGTTTCCATAATTTGCTGATCTGAGGTAACAGCTATTTACTGTTGGTTTTTTTTTTTTTAAATGACAGAATGGGGTGATTGGATTTAAATATAAGGATGAAGACACTGTTTTCTTAGTCTCAGAAACATGATCTAAAGGATATAGCTGAAGTGCGGGGGGGGGGGGGGGGGGGGGAGAAAGTCTGTCCTAGGCTTTAGTTTGTTTTGTTTTGAGACAAGGTCTGGCTGCATGGCCTGATTTCTGATTCTCCTGCCTCTGCCTCCTGTATGTTGGAGTAACAAGCATTTACCATCATGTTTGGCTACTGTTGCATTAAAATTTTTTTCTCTCCAAAGTTTATGGAGATTGCAGGACACTAGATATCTTAAGTCCTTCAAAAAGGGCAAAAAGAATTTTATATTTTTTAAACCCCTAAAAGTGCAGAGAAATCCAAGGTTAGCTATAAAGCAGAAGAATCTCAGGTTTCAGAAGGAGGGCATTGAATGGGCACAACAAAAAGCCGGTGTGTTATCAAGTCCCATGGTTTCCCTGAGGGCGGCTCCTAGTCCCTGCCTGTCTAGGACTGCTTGATTGATCCACATTGGTCACTTGATGACCCACAGCAGACAAGCACTTGGGCATGGGTTAACTATGGAAACCCAGCATCTGGGCCAACCCTGGTGTAGAAGGCAGAACTAAAGGGTGGCCTGTCTCAGGCCCTTGCTGTTGGGGTTCACTGTTCCTACAGGCCTGGCTTGCTGATTTGTGGCTTATGTTTTAATGGGATCTGCTAGTTTCTCCCATAAACCACATCAGGCTGTGCATTACTCTGGTTCCTGTGAGGAAATTCACTCATCAGCATACTTTTTAGTGTGGAAATGTTTAGGGAGATGATAAACTAAGAAGAGATTATGTGTCTGGTTTATTGGTGGAAGTATTAAGGCCACTCCACATAGTTAAAAGGGAGGTTTATTTTGTGGGGTAACTTATAAGTAAAGGGATAGGTTACAGGGTCTTTGAGAGGTATAGTGCAGTCCAGTGGTGTTCTCTGGAGAACTCTCCTCGGTCTATCTCCAGTGTCCAGGATCCAGGAACCAAGAGAGCTGGAACATCTGGATCTCTGGTCTTAAGGGCTCCTGTCTTGGCCCTGCCTTATAGGCGTGACAGTTACCGGAAGCCTCAATGGGGGTGGTGCTTCCAGGTCAAAGCTGAAACAGCTACCCACTACACTGGTTTGTCTTGGAGAACCGTGGACCCTTTGCTTTTCCGTAGCCTTGCTAACACCACAGCAAGTGGGGATGGAAGCCGAAGCAGGGGAGATATGATGGTGCAAGGGTTCTTTTTGGTGGGGAGCAGGGTCAACTTGACACAGGTTGGTGTCATTTGGGAAGAGGGATCCTCAGTTAAGGAAATATCTACATTGGGATTTTTTGGAGGGCAGGACTATGGGGCATTTTCTTGATTTCAAAATTCATGTGGGAGGGCCCAGCCCACTTTGTATGGTACCATTCCTGGGGCATCTGGGGTATATAAGAAAGCAAATGGAGTCAGCCATGAGGAACAGGCCAGCAAGCATTGTTCCTCCGTGGTCTCAGTCCACTTCAGTTCCTGCCTCCGGGCCTTGAGTCTTGCTCTGATTTTCCTCAGTGGTAGACCATGACTTGGAAGTATAAGCCAAATAAACCCTTTCCTCCTCAAAATGCTTTTTCATCAGAATATTTTATCATAGCAACAGAAACAAAGCTCTTGTGACACAGAGCTCCCGTGAGACACACTGGGGACCGTGGGGGGAGTTGCGAGGATATGGACATAGAGAATGCCGAAGTCAGTCTCTGACCGTGGTCCTAAGCACCTGCAACACACGGAAGCTGCCCTCACGAGAAGACTAGGCCATGGCCAGCTAGTCACGTGACAAGGATATGGTCCACCTCCTCAGAAGTTGCACAGCGGTCGGTGGCAGCAATGAGAAGAGCGGACTTCGTAGTGCTTTACCACCCTCTTGAAGCACTCCGATTTGTCCTCAGTGCAGCCTTTAACTGAAAACCACTGGATTCCACCTGAAGAAAGAGAGGATGCTGAGGTGGGTGGGGTCGGGGAAGGTGCCACCCACCTGGCCTTGCGTGCTTCCCACAATAAACAGGTAAAAATAAAAGAGAAATGAAATCTCCAGCAACCACAGCTTTCTGCTTACAACTGCTGTTGTCTAGACATGTTGACCATGTTAGCTGTGGGGGAGAGCTTGCTCATAACCACTCCCCAGCATCTCTCCGGGAGCATCTCTCCGGTTTGTAACTTCATCAAAAGGCTGGATCTGCACAAGGTTATTCTAGTAAGTGCTTCCTAGAGATGAAATCTTATCATACATTACTCCACTCTTTTTCTGGCTTTGGTTTGTTTATAATTTTTTTGTTTATTTGTTTATTTATTTGTTTATTTATTTATTTATTTTTGAGACAGGGCCTTGCTACATGATGTAGGTTGCCCTTCAGTTCTCAATCCTCCAGCTTTCACCTTTTGGGTTTGGGGATTGCAAGTGTGTACTAGCATCCCTGGCCTTTTCCCCTTGGTTAAGTCACGGTTCAACACCTGCAAATGGATGAAGTGAAAAGCAAACTCCAGTTGTCCCATAGTTCCCCTGCCCGCAGCTTCAGATGTGTCGAGAAGACTAATGAGCATTCCCAGAGCAACAGAGACAGAAGGGCTTTCTCAGCCCAATCCCAGGATGTAAGCCATCGCTCAGAGATTTCTCCTATCACAGTTGGGTAGGGCAGCAGGGGGCATCTGTTCTGGACATCTAGGAAGAAAGGCTTGGGATGTTGCTATACTCTCCATCATAATGAAAGACATTCCTGTGTTGCTCACCACCTTGTCGTGTGACAAACTACCTGAGGTAAATGAAAAGAGGAAAGGTTTGTTTTAGCTCACAGTTTCAAAGGTCTCAGTTTATGGTTTCTTGGCCATGTTGCTTTTTGGCCTGTGGTAAATAATATGACCGTTAATGGAAGAGCATAGCCAAGGAATCCATACACTTCCTGGTGTCCAGGAAACAAAAAGAGCATAAGTCTGGGAACTCAGTATTCCCTTCAATAGGATGTGCTCTGGGACATAACTAACTTCCTTCCACTAGGACCCACCTTCTAAAGGTTCCAGCATCTCCCAATAGGGCTAAAGGCTGGAGCCCAAGCCTGTAAGACATGGACCTTTGGGGGACATTTGAGATCCAAGCCTTAGCAACTATCCACCACAACAAAGCATTAGTCTTCCACAGCTGCCACTATTGGCAATGTTTAGAAGCTATTGATAAAACCACATTAAAATGTAACTTTCAATTCTGTTTAACCCCTAGCAGTGGGAAATGGTAAAATTTCCTGTCACATAGCAAAGCCATTCTGGGATATTGATCCACCACAGGCAGTTCTAAGTATTAATCTAGGCTAGCTTTCAGGCTCTAATCTATGCATAGAATCCCTTACTTCTTAAATTGATGTCAATATGAGTGCCACAGTTCAAGAGTAGAAGAGCGATGTCAGAGAACCAATGTCCTTGACTCTGAGGGGCTTTGGGACCTTTTCTCCATCAATAATAGAGAGACTTTGAACAGCAAAAGTTCAACATTACCAGGCAGGTAGGCTGTGAAGATTGACAGAGCCCAGACATGTCTTAATACCAGTCTCCTGAGGTGGGAATCGTGGCTCTTCTTCTCCCTTGCATAACTTTGATGTCCTGATTTTTGTTTTCCTCCCAGTTCCATGAAGTTTTGCTTTACTGATTTCTATTTATGTGTAGACTACAATGTGCATAAATTTGTAATTGATTTCATCCCATTTGACAAAGGTTGGCTATTTACCCATATTAACAAGTAGATCTAGCACGTGCAACATAACAGACAGCATTGCATGGTTTGGATACAACATAGTCCAACTGCTTCCTGTATGTGAGCATTTAGGCCATTTATTAAACGATATTTTTGCCTTTATTTATTTATTTAGTGTATGTATGTATATGTGCAATTATCATTCATATAATAAGACTTATATTTGTTATCAGTCTTTTGGACTAAACATGTTAGTTTTTTTGTTTTGTTTTGTTTTGTTTTTGTTTTGTACTTCATATTGCCTTGCTTTTGACCAGCAAGGTTAAACTGGTTTTTGGTTTGTTTCCATGTTGATATTTTTTGTGCCAAGAATTACTTTCATGTTTTATTTATTCCTGTGTGGAGCTCAGAGGTTGATGTCAGGTGTCTTTCCTCAGTCTCTCTTTATCTTAGTTTGGGATGCTGGGTTTCTTTCTGGGCTTGGAGTTCATTGATTCTGCCAGGCTGGCTGGCTAGTGAGTTTCATGGATCTGCTTGACTTTGACCACAGTGGGATACAGGCACATATAACCAGATCTGTCTTTTTTACTTGGATTCCGGGGGTCTGAACTCATTTCTCCATGCACTTGACTGAGCCATCTATCCAGTCCCTAGCTCATCTTTTAAAAAGGGATTTTTAGAAATTCTGTATTTTTCTGGATAGATAATGCTGTTTTTCTGTAATCTATTTCTTTTTATTATTTCCAGCTAGTTGTCTTTTACATTTACTTAGCATTTAACATTATCATTATTTTACAAATTATAAAATATGGACACATTCAAATCAATTGTATTCTCTATGACCTTTGGGTTTTGAATGTTAATGGGCCTCCTCTTTTTCAAACTTGAAATGTGTTCACCAGCATTTTCTTCTAATCTCGTCAGCATTTGCTTTTATCTGGGCAGTTGCACAGGAGCCTGCATTTAGAAAACTCTGCAAATAATCTATTAATGTTTTTTGAGATGTGAATGCTGTAAATGAGGCTACATATAGATTTATTAATATTTTGGGGGTCAAAGTACTTGTATTTGAATCTTGGCTACCATACTCACCAGTAACTATGTAAAAATTATTTAATCATTTTATGCCTATAACTTTTCATTAAAAAAAATGGAGATAATGGAGAGATGATCCAGAGGTCTTGCAGAAGATCTGGGTTGGGTCCCTAGTGCTCACAGGGTGACCCACAACCTGTAACTTCAGTTCTAGAGGATCCAATGCCCTCTTCTGGCCTTCAGAAGCTCTTGCAAACACATAATGTACATAAAACTATACATGCACACACATATACATGTACGAATAGTATATAAACATGTCTTTAAAATGGGGTAATGAGCTATGGACATAGCTCAGTTTTTTGAGGAGTTGTCATGTATGTAGACTTGGTTTCAATCTCTAGCACTCAAAAAATAAGAAGAAAAGTGAGTGAGAGGTTTGGGGTAGGGAGATTTAATGGGATCCATCCAGGTCATACTATTGCATGACTAGAATAATGTAGTCCTGGCCAAGCCTCATTACAACATTGGGCATATAGCCACTGTTAGCAAATGATATAAGGATTGTCTCTGCACTTCTAAATTATCAAGACTCACCTTTAGCAAAGTTCTCTTTTATACAAAACTGACCAGGCTTTGTTCTGCATGTTCCAAGGTTTATCAGACATCCATGGAATGGGATGGAGAGATTGCATGACCTGCAAATCACACCTCCAACATCTTCAAGTACAGCAAAGAAGGGGGAAATTTTGATGGAGACCAGAGAGAATGAACAGAGCAAAGGGAGAGGAAGAAGGAATCCAAAAATATTAGTGATTTTCAACTTTAAAGAATAAGCAATGCTTAAAAAATTGATTATACAGATCCACATACATTGAGATGACTTCATTTTGAGAATTGAATAAGGGAAATTTCAAAGCATGTGCTACCTTAATGCATCAGAAGCACTCTGAACTGACAGGAATCAGAAGTGAGGACACTTTCTTGGTGCCTAATTAAAGCATCAGAGCCGGGTGGTGGTGGCACACGCCTGTAATCCTAGCACTTGGGAGGCTGAGGCAGGTGGATCTCTGTCAGTTCGAGGCCAGCGTGGTCTACAGAGCTGGTCCAGAACAGGCTTCAAAGCTACAGAGAAAGCCTGTTTCAAAAAACCAAAACCAACCAACCAAACAAACATCAGTTATTCCAGCCACATACCCCCAGCTAGGTCTTCATTTCCAAGCCTAAGATAGTATGTTATACACCGGAATATTCATTACTTGATTAGTGCATACTTATTGGTTATCTTTATTACTCAAATTCAGTTGTTGTTCAATAGTATTGCTCATTTGACTATGTACAACTAGCTGAGAGATTGTTGTACTTAAGCAGCATCTAGAATATTAGTTCCCAGTTTCTGAGTGCATCAGATGGAAGTGAGTGGCTAAAATAGATTTCTGTGTCCCCGGAAAACTTGAATTAGAATGCATGGGAAGTGTAGTCCACAAATCTGCATTTCAGAAATTGCTGTGCTAGTTGATGACATAGAACTTGGACGCAGATGTCTAGACTGGTGCTGGAGAATAAGGCCTATCAGTTCTGGAATCTTCTGTGAGGACTCCTGCAGGGAGCCTTGGCCAAGGACAGAAAGCTTGTTACTGTTAAGAATAACCCAGACGGATCAAAGACTCTCGGGAACTGGATCAAAATTTCTCCTGGTATTCATACTTTCCCTTTCAACTTTTCCTTCCTTCTTTCCTTCTTTCCTTCCTTCCTTCCTTCCTTCCTTCCTTCCTTCCTTCCTTCCTTCCTTCCTTCCTTCCTTTTTGTTTTTCATTTTTTTCCTCCAATAGGATCTCACTATGTAGCCTTGGCAGGTCTGGAATGTGCTCTGTAGATCAGGATGGCCTTGAACCCACAGAGACCTTGTTGCCTCTGCCTCCTGAGTTCTGGGATTAAAGGCATGCACCACCATACTTGGCATTCCCCCATCTTTTAATATATAATCACCACTGCCATGTTACTTTTTTTTAAACTATAACTCATATAATAACTTACTAGACATGTGGTGCAGTGTATTTTTAAAAAATCTTTCTTTGCTACAACCAAGGCAACTTTCAATAGAAAACAGTCTGGGTAATGAGACCCTTTAGTCAGACCAATTAAAAATATATTTTTTTGTGTGGATATGCATGCAATAATGACTGAAGCCATGAATTTGAAGGAGAAATGGGGTGGGTATATGGAAGGGTGTGGAGGGAGGGAAGGGAAAAATGTAATTAAAATAGAGTCTTAAAAATAAAAAAACAATAACAACAAAGAGTAGGGTTTATGCCTAGGAATCTGCTAAGCAATTTAGATGCATTAGCCCAATCATTTAAAAATAAATATGCTTCATCCAGGAATTATATTTGCTAGTATTTCTCCCAAAACAAGTCTTAATAGCTTTCATAAGTGGAAGAGATGGAGAAACAAAAGCTTTCTTGAAACCTTAGCTTGGTTCTTGGCAGTAACTCTGAGGTCCTGAGCTGCCAGCCTTTCATGTGCCCCAGGCCTTCCCTCACCTCCCCCTGCTAAAGATCTTGGTTCTTCCTGGCTGGGGGGTCAGCTGCTGCCTGGGTTACTGAGCCAACTGCTTCTCAGGGAATCCCCGAGGGAGTTTTTTTCTTGGGTTATCATCACCCAGTCTTCTAGCTAGCTCTTAGAGACCCCTTTCATTACTCAGACCTTCTTTAAAAGCACAGGAGGACAGAGGCAGGAGCTTTCATGAGTATCAAAAAGAACATTTCTTTTGATGCTAACTTTTATTCACTGGTTCTCACATCTTCCTTTATGTACAGAAAAAGTAATGCAATTCTCTGAATTATTTAAAAGTGTAGATTTTTATTATTAATATTTAATTAGCACACAAAGACATGGGTTTCATTATGACATTTTTATACATGTATATCAATGTTCATATTCACCTCTTCATTACTTCCCTCATCCCCCACCTCTTCTAACTGGTCCCCTTCTTTATAAATGGTCTCCTTTCTCTCTCTGTCTCTGTCTCTGTGTCTCTCTCACACCCCCACACACATAAACATATACACACACGAGTGTAAAAATCTAGAATCCAAATATGAAGAAATATAAGCTATTTGTTTTGGGTCCGGCTTAATTTTTCTTAACACTATAATCTCTAGCACCATCTTTTTGCTGAACCACCTTTTCATGATATCCAAGTCACTGAAGATGTTTTCTTGTGTTATTTCACCTTTCATATGCCCCTCTCCTTTCTGGAGGAGATGTATATATAAGTAGAAGATGCAGCACAGACCTGAGCTGCATCCTGTATTCAATGAGAGACATATAGGAAATAGAAGGTCTGGGCTGCATCTTCTACTTATACTCCTTTCCCACACACTGTTTCCTAATACAGTTCCTTCCTCTAGAAAATGAGAAAAATCACCTGATGTGCAGTGAGTAGTAAATGAATCAATACAGATGAACCTTTAGAATAGAATCAGCTCACTAACGGATCTTGTTCTCAGCATCTGGAGGCTCACAGTGTCTTGGAGAGAGAGAAGGTAAGTAACCCAAGAGGAGGTTTAGGGAGAGCAAGAGAAGGCAGCTTCTGCCATCCGACTTTTCTAGTCACCTCTGCACTCAAGTGTAATCTAATCCTTTTCTTAGCCAGCTGTCCCTCCATTGAACTGGTCCTTTCTCGTCACTTACCACTTAAGAGGCAGGATAAAACCAGAACCTCAGCAACGGTAGTCCTTCTCATGCTTAGATTTGCAGGCCAATGAATGGTAGAAGGACAGGCAGGTCCAGCCATCACCTCTTCCTCAGGAAGACAGAGGAGCGCATGGTGGCTGTTTAAAGAGAAGATACTGGCTGAACCACTTTTTTCTTCTCATTAAGAAAGTATACATACATTTTATGAAGGAGGAAATTTTTAAGGCACCCTTCTCTATAAAAATAACTGTAAAGCCATTTCTAGTTCTGGAATTTAGATGTCTCTTTTTTAAACCGATGCCTCGGTCTTGCTTTACTTGTCTCTTATACAGTTGCTTCAGCCAAAATATGAAGTAAGGCCAGTGATGCTTTTAGGTTAATGTCTTCAAAAATCCTTCTGCTGTTCAAAGGGAAATGTTCATTTCAGCTTCACAGACTGAAGCTCATCACAAATGGTCATAGGCACAGGGGAATGTCACGTGATAGTTAATGGCAGTGCTCATTAAGCTGTCAGAATCGCTAACATGTTACTAGTCATCCACACTTACCTTTCTCGTGGCAACTTGCCTTGTCTAAACTTCTTGAAAAGGTCTGATCACAGTGGAAGTTTCTAGTGAATGAGGTGAGCTGTAACTGAAACCAACAGCCTGATCCTCTAGATTCTAAACAGTTGAAACAGTAAACAATGCCAAGTAGGAACGCGGAGAAACTGCCCTTAACATCCCCATCTGTATGGAGTGCATTCTCCTTCCTCAGGAAACTATCAGGCCAAGTGAGCATCCTTACTGTAAAGTGGCCTGACATTTACTATAAATTATATAGCCTGGACACACTCTGTGGACCCACCACTTAGTGTAGAAAGTACTCAGCTTCTCAGCTTTCCATTTTTGTTTTTGTTTTTGTTTTTGGTTCTTGCTGGGGTTTAAAGCCAGGGTCACACACATACTTATCATATACCTACCCACTCACCTACACTGGGAATCCCGATTTTGATGTCTCTGGAAAAATACCAAGGAATCCTTAGATTAAAAATTTGATCAAATTACAGAAGCATTTCGAGTTTAAAAATAATGTTTATTCTTAACTCATGCACAGGTCCAAATAAGTAGATTCTTCTTGAAATAAATGACAAATGTAAGAACATTAGAGGTTCTTTGCCACCAACCCTCATGCCATCTTCATATGTAAGTAATCCCATTATTAGGATGCCCTGTATTTCTTAACAAGTTCTATCTCATGGTTTATCAGATGGACTCCTTTTCTGCACATCTTCACCATTTACTTGTAGTATGGAACTATGTGCCATATCGCTTCTAGTGTTGGCTTTGTAAAAATAACACACTCTACTTACTTTTCCTTTGTAATTCACTCAAAAATATAATGATAATCTTCCTAAGTCAATTTTAAAATCTAATTTAAAATTCCCTCTGATCTGAATCTTGGAAGCAAGGGAATGAAAAAAAAATATGCTGCTGCAGAGTTAATAAAACACACAAATATTGGCTGTATGGCTGAATGATTATCCATCAGTTTTGCATGGGTGCGGGTGGTCACCACTCAGATCAAACATGCAGTGTTTTCTCCTGTTTCAGATGTCTGCTCACAGTCCTTTGTAGTTGTCTCTTCTTCCCCAGAAATAATCCCTATCCCTCCTTTTTAAATATTATTGATTAGCAGCACCTGGTCTGGAAATGTATAGGTTTGTTTATACAGTATATCCTGCTATTGACTGGTACATCATAATTTTGTATCTACCCATCATTCCTAATTCATCTTATAACAATGTCCATCCAAACATTCCAAGATACACAGTGGTCACTTTCAGAGGCCTGATGTTCTATAATGTTTTCCTTGCTTTCACTAAAAAGTAGTGTGTGTGTGTGTGTGTGTGTGTGTGTGTGTGTGTGTGTGTGTGTTTGTGTGTGTGTGTGTGTAATATATATTAATAAGAATCTTGAGTCAGAATTAGGGATAACAATAACATGAACCTCATGCAGATTTTGTGGAGACCATTTAAAAGGAATGACTCAGGGCAAAGAGCTCTCTCTGCACATTGCCTGTTATGTCATGAGGAGATGGCTAAGCCTGTTCTATGGGTGTTGTGATGGTGACCAAGGGTCAAAGTTTTTCTTTTACATAAAAATGTGTTGGTACTTCCCTAAGCATGGGAAAGCAGATCTACCTTCTTAGGAGCTAAATGAGCATGGTTTTGAAAAATTCCAGCAAAATTCTCTTGCTTAAAAAAATTAGAAAATTAAATTATGCTTAAAGGAAAGGATATTTGGTGTCACAAATCTCTACAAAGAGTCCCATGACTGATATACCCAGGAGTTATTGGTGGGGTAGTGTTTACTTTGATGAAGCGGATGATTTTACCTTCATTCAAGGAAACACATTTCTGATGCCAGCTCATTAAGGCCAGAGGACAGCTTATAATGAACTTTACACTAAAGGAAAGGAAGCAGAAGAGAGAGTATCATCAATTCTAAGCTTTTCGTAGTCTAATCCCCATGGTAAGGTCTAGTACCTAAAAATGAGCATGGCACATTGCACACTAAATGGATCCGGCTGTCCTAGAAAACATTTGTAAATGTTTACCAAAAGTTAATGTCTTTGTATCATTGAATCTATTCCTAAGCATTTGCTCTGAAGATTGAACAAAAATAAGAAGACAATGACCCAAACCAGTAGCGACAAAGGGTCCTAAATGGTGAGGTATTGAATGAGAGGCCTGGTGAGGAGAAATGAAGATGGAAATACAGAAGACAAAGCAATACCTGAGATCAGGAGGTCTTGCCTAAGTCGATGACTTGTGCCAAGCAAGTTTATGAAGCACAGCATCATATATACTATTTGCAGTGGGCAGGGGCAGCAGACAGAGGTCAGCAGAGAGCTAAATCAATGTTGGCAAGAAAACATGGGATACCTCAGACACAGCTGCCCTGGGACTGATAACCACAGCTCAGGAGGAAGAACTGGGTCATCGGAAGCCACGACCTTGACTCCTACGAGGACTGGTCTTACCAAGTCCATTCCTGGACAAGGAAACAGAACTAAAATTCCCTTTGTTGTTTTTTTTTTTTCTGGTCAGATCCTCTGAGAAAGTCTTGAGTCAGTCTGGCTCCTTAGTACAACAGCCCAAATATAAGGTGGATGATAGTGAGTCCACACAGTTGAAATCAGTCAAGAGCTGATGAAGTCTGGAAGAGGGAGGAAGCAGAAAGGATGGCAAAGAGGCAACAGGTGAGAGAAATGCATGGACCAAAGGCTCCCCAGGGACCTTTGTAACCCTGGAGCAGCTAGGACTAATCTCTGTCTATACTTGCTCCATAACACTTTACAAGTTAGGGAGATGAATTCCAGATGGACCTCAGCTTATAATACGTAGAGGGGGTGATGGATTTTTCTTGCAGAACAGAAAGTAGCAATTCACGAACTCTTGTTGGTTACATGGCTCTTAAATATTATCAATGGAAAAACACAAAACAAAGCTTGGCAATAACAAATGAACCTTCTATGAAAACCAATGGAAATATTGTAAGGTGAGGAATACAGAGGAGTCAGGGGCTCTCTTCAGATCTCTGCACTTCTTGTGGTGACTGTTATGGACTCAATATACATGTTTCTCTCAAATTCATGCTTTGAAACCCTAAGCCCCAGTGTGGCTATACTTTGAGGTGGGCCTTTACAGAGGCAACTAAGATTAAATGACATTGCAAGAATGATGCCCAGATCTGACATGATTAATTTCATTATAAGAAAAATGCTTGCCCTGTGGTCACCTCCCAGTCATAATCATAGGAAAGGTACTTGAGGATACAGGGAAAAGCAGAGCTAGAGAGTCCTCATCAGATATGCAGTCTTCAGGAACCCTGACCTTGTAACTTCCAGTCTTAGGAGAAAATAACTGATGGCAGCCCACCCCAGCCAACAGTCAACAGTCCTACAGCCTGAGCAGGTGACGCAGTAAACTGTTGTGGAATGTTATCTTAAGATGTGTTACATTTTTATGCTGCATAATATTTGTTTAATGATGCAAAGATGTGCTGCATTCTTTTATGTTGCATTTGTTTAAGTCTGTAAAACTGTGTTACTTTGCCTGTCTAAAACACCAAATTGGTTTAATAAAGAGCTGAACAGCTAATAGCTAGGCAGGAGAGAGGGATAGGCAGGGCTGGCAGGCAGAGGAAATAAATAGGAGAAAAAGAAGAAGAGGGAGGATCGAGAAAAAGAGAAGGAGAGAAGGACACCAGGGGCCAGTCACTCAGCCAACCAGCCAGCAATGGAGTAAAAAGGGAAGAAAGACATATAGAATAAAGAAAGGTAAAAAGCCCAGAGGCAAAACATAAAAGAAGAGAAATGGATTAATTTAAATTAATAATTAATAATAAGCCAACCTAAGGCCACAAATTCATTTTTCTCTTTTCTTTTTCTTTTTCTTTTCTTTTTTGGTTTTTCAAGCAGGGTTTCTCTATGTAGCTTTGCGCCTTTCCTGGATCTCGCTCTGTAGACCAGGCTAGCCTTGAACTCACAAAGATCCACTTGGCTCTGCCTCCTGCGTGCTGGGATTACAGGTGTGTGCCACCACCGCCTGGCTTTAAGGCCACAAATTCGTAAGTAAGAATAAGTCTCCATGTATTTATTTGGTAGCTCAGTGGTGGGCCCCCAAACAGCAAAAAACAAAAACAAACAAACAAACAAAAAAACCAACTACAGTGAAGAGTCCAACAGCCTGAGTGGGTGATGCTGTGAACAGTCCTTCAGGCTCAGCTGGTAATACACAGTCCCTAGTGCTCTCATATGTTAGTTATTAGGTAGATGTGGCCTTGAGTTTAGAGGCACAGAGGGATTTGGAGATGAAGTGTTAGATCAGTGCAAGTACTAGACGTGAATGAACTAAAGAGCACCTCATTTAGATGGGAGGCACAGAAAGGGCTGTGTCCCTGGTGAGCTAGTGAGCAGGAAAAAGAAAATCTATCCCTTACAGAAGAGTGTCATCCATGGTGCTGTGTGGACTGTTAAAGAGCAAATGACCACACACCCAACAAATTAACTATGAAAATTAACTAGACCTAAAGTCTACACATCTCACTGAACTTCTAGATAGTTTGAGTAGCCATTCTGAAGCTTTGGAGCTTCATGTTATATTTTACACTTTCACTATCAGTTTTTTGGAACTTATCTGATTAAGTGTGTGTTTAAAAAAAATTCAAGTTCTTTACAATAATCTGTGTGTGTGTGTGTGTGTGTGTGTGTGTGTGTTTGAGACATGGTTCTTCTATGTAGCCCTAGCTGTCCTGGAACTATCTCTGTAAATCAGACTGGCCTCAGACTCACATAGATCTGCTTGCATCTGTATCCTGAATGTTTGGATTAAAGGCATGCACCACCATCTGATCTACAATAATCTTTCAATAATAATAAAATAAAGCAAAGGTTATCCTCTGCAAGACAGACAGCAATAACACCAACAAAATGCCATGAATTTTTTCTTCCATGGACTTGGCATAATCTATATTTTTTTCATAATCTTTAGAAATGTAGACAAAGAACTGACATTTAAAATTAACTGCAAGAACCAAGCATAGGCTTATAATCCTAACATTTAGCAGGCAAATGCAGGAGGCTCTCAAGTTCAAGGCCAGCCTGCTCCAGACAAGATTCTGTCTTAAAAACAATTCCAAAGAGGAAGAAAATTAAAAAAAAAAAAAAAGACCATAGGGTCCCCAAGAACAGCAACACCAGTGTAAGTCTTCCTAGGAATACAACTACTTTAGTTTAATCTTGAAGAATTCCTGGATATAAAACCCTTGCAACTTGAAACTCACAGGGAAGCCAGCTACCACAAACAATGGCTTGAGAAGGGAGGAGTCAGGCTCAGAACAATCATCTATATAGACTTAGAATTGCTGGACACAGCATCCAAGCTGAGACGTTATAGCTTAAGTTAGATGGGGTGGGGGGATAAAAATCTGAAACAGGCAAAAGAGACCACCACACTGAGCACATTGTGCCAAAAGGCAAATAGGATTGCCAAGGAGAAAAAGCACAATTGTTTGCCAACAAATGCTTGCTGAGCATCTGCCGTGTGACAGGCGTCCTCCTGGTAACTGGGTTCATCATGGGAACAAAAGAAATGACAAGTATTCATTTGTCTCATGCAGCTTGCTTTCTAGAGTAAATAAAATTTCAAATGGTGGAAGGATAATGTGAGAATCCATGGAAGTCTGGGATCAAGAATTTATTAAAGGATGAAATGGACATAACACACTCATGAATTCAGAATCAAGTGGCGCCGCTGCCTCTTTGTCTACCAGGGAAGGATAGGGAAAGCTCTGGACCAGGTCACCAAGCCATGGTGTCAGGAAACCTTTCATGTTCAAGAGAGCGTGTGTGACCCTTCTCCTCTGTTCTTATCCAGTCATGTACCCAAAGAAGACCATGCCCATAGGGCTTGTCACCTCAATACCATTGGCTAAATGGATTGAGCTCCCACAACACTTCCCCTTTTTTGTCTAATTATGAAGGTTCTAATCCTAATATAAAACTATATACAATAAGAACAATTATCAACTATTGTCCAGAAGAAAGAAAAGGTAATAACGTAAACAAAAATGGAACTGCAACCAACAAGAACAGCATCAAGCAAGAAACACATACTAGATGTCCAGATCATCGGCAAATGGCAAATTACAGAGATTACTCCAATAGTTGTCCTATCCTGAAGAGTCTAAGTCTTGCACCTAATATGTCCTTAGCTAAGATTCAAGAGGATTGTAACTATATCTATCTAGTCTTCAACCCCATCAAAGACTTGAGAAGGAAAGTAAGCAAGTAACTTTTAAAAAAATGCAAGAAATGACAGAAACAGATCACCTGGCCACCTGTCCAGTCATCCAATGTTTCTCTCCAATGTTGGGGCATCTAACTATGGCTATAGGCCTAGAATATCTGGCAGACCATTTTCAGAAGCAGAAAAATTTGAAGGACTGTCCTACCCATCCTTGGCAAAGTTCAGTAGTCACTTTTCCTTGTGTCCTGCTTATCTGGATTGGACAACATGCTCACTGTCAGCAATTGAGGCAAGGGGAATCTTTTGACCAATAGGCCAGTTTTGCCAAGAAGAAAACAAACTTCATATGGAGTGTCTTCAATGCCTATCATCCTCTCAGGAGTAGATTGGTGCTGCCAGGAAACCTTCCATGTTCAAGAGAGTGTGTATGACCTTTCTCCTTCATTCTTATCCAGTCATGTACCCAGAGCAGATAATGCCCATAGGGCTAGCCACCCCAATACCATTGGCTAAACAGATTGAATTCCCACAACAGAAAGACTGAACAACAGTTCATGCAATTCAAAGAAAGAATTAGTGAAGTGGAAAATAAATCAAAGGACATAAGAGCATTTGCAAAAATACACATTCCTGAGCATGGTAGCACACACAAATGATCACAGCACTGAGGAAGCAGAGAAAGAGGCAGAGGTGATAGGATCTTGGCAAGTCTAAGGTCATCTTTGTTTTCATAGCAAGTTCCAGGCTAGCCAATGATACCTTATCTCATAAAAAATAATTATAAAATAAAAACCAAGCCCAAACAAACAAATAAAACCTCCAAGCAACTTACAAATAAGTAATATAAAGATTTGAAAAGGTGGGACAGATGAAAGGGCAGAGTAAGATGATACAGTTGCAAAAGGAACCTGGTATAATATGAAAAACAATTTTCAAATACTTATTGGTTGATGCTTTTGTCAAAGTGATGATTATTCAGACCCATCTTACAGAAATAAGATTTTCAAAGCAGACTGAGATAAAAACATAGGAGTGATAACAACATTGACAACTGAATTCAAGGATGGGGCACAGGTGTAAGGTAGTTCCTTCAAGTACTGAGATGAAGCAAATAGCTGCCTAGAATAGACACTCAGAAAGACCACCTTTCAAAATGAAGATCATTTATACAGACACCTCAATAAAAATAAACTATTGTGCTAAAATAAGACTTGTTCCAATAACTTCTGAAAGTTGTACTTCAAGAAGAAAAGATATAGTACTGGGTGTAGCAAGCAGCTAACAGTTGGGAAGCTAAGGCAGGAGTATTGCTGTGAGTTCAAGGAAGCTAGAGTTACATAGTCTCAAGCCAGTCATGCTACATATGGACAATCTATCCCCCCCAAAACAGACAGGCAGACAGACAGACAAACACCCCCAAACAGAAAAGATACCCAATGATACTTTGAGATGTAAGGCAAAACCATGGGAGGGGGGAATTCTGGTAAAGTGAAGGACAATATTGATGACATTAAATACTAATAATATTTATTATAAAGTTAAAATTTAGAGCAAAAATACAATCAGGTTGCATAACAAAAAGCAGTAGAATAACTTGTTAAAGCATTTCCAAATCTTTGTATTTGTGTATGAAGCAGGTGAACACAGTGTTCTTTTAAGCTAAGTATCTTTTGTATTATAATGACGAAGAGAAATAAGGACCATCTTCCATCCAGTAGAGAGAAATGAAATGAGAAGAAGTATGGTCAGTTTAACTGTAACTGGAGGATGAGGAGGATCAAGTAAGAACTCTTAAAATACTAATAAAGGGGCTGTAGAGATGGCTCAGCAGTTAAAAGAGAATACTGCTCTTGCAGATGACTGGAGTTCCATTTCTGGTACCCACATTGGGTGACTTATACCCAGCCACCTGTGTTGTAAGTCCAGCTCTTGGGGATCTGATGCCATACACACATATGGTACACACAAAAACCAGCACACACACATACATGGAAATAGAAATAAAACTTATTAAATGTGCTAATAAAATGGAAAAATTAAAAAAAATGTCAACTGTGAAGTCTACATCCAGAGACAAGTAACCTCCTTTCTGGGTAGAGCTAGAAGCAGAAATTCTCCAAGAAAGGAAATCTAGCAGACTTGCTCTGAAAGACATGCCAGTCAACATTTGGGAGAGTCTCTGAATTTGAAAGTAAGAGTATTAAAAATGACAAATACTTGTATGAACATAACAGGTTTCTTTCTTTCAACATATGATACATATGATAGTTGAAGCAAAATATATAACATAGTCTAGTGGGAGTGTCAGGAGTTCAAGTTTGAAAGGCATCTACCTTTTCTTTTTAGTCGCAAAATATTAGTTCCACTTAAATCAAGGAAGGTGTGTGTACTGCAATTGCTATAGCAACTACACTAACAATAACACCAGAAGATGCAGCCTCTTGACAACCTATTAACAGAGCATGTAGCCACATCATCAGCAGAGATGGAAGCCCTGCAATTCTTTCATAGTATTGAATGTTCACAACGACAGACCATACAATACTTTGCATTTATGTCTCTTACAGCCAGGCATACATGCCTTTAATCCCAGTACTTGGGAGGCAGAAGTAGTTACATTTCCTGTAGATTTGAGGACAGTCTGGTTGACATAGACGTGGAGGCCCACAGAGGCTATCTAGTGAGACTTTACTCAGGGCCAGAGAATCTGAGCTTATTTTAGTCAGCAGGGCTGCATAATGGGATGATTTGACCACAGACGTGGTTACCAGGTGTTTGGAAAGGTCTACACTTGGCTGTGCAGTGTGCTTTGATCTTGCAAGGGGGAGGTCTTTTGCCCCTCCCCTTGGTATATTATAAAAAGCCCTTTTGAATAAACAAAGAGGCTGTTGGGTATTGACCCAGGCCCTCCTGAAGCTAATCTGTGTCTCTGTCTTTCTCCTCATTGTCTAGGTCTCTCTTTCTATCTAATATTTCCGATTTCCTCTCCCCTCCCATGCAAGAACCCTTCAATATGTGGAAAACAGGTCAGAACTGCTCTTCCACAGACTCTCACACATAGAGAGTTCCAGGCTAACCAGGACTACCTAAGGAGACTCTACCTAGAAAAAAAAGAACACAACAAAAACATGTCTATCTTGCATATCAAAAGTCAAGAAAAGATATTTCCTACAATGAATAGGGCCAAAACAATTACCCAGCTATGTGGAAGAAAAACCAACATGAATCACCTGAGCCTACCTCATACTTTACAAAAACTAAAATGTATCATGGAAACACATGTAAAACATAGAAGTCTATCTTCCAAAAGAAAACAGAAAAATCAGGATCCATACAATAACTATTAAAAGAAAACCTGATAAAGTGTATTCCATTAAAGCTAAAAAAAAACAAAAAACAAAACAATAACAACAAAATAACAAAACCCTTATTCTACAAAAGATAGTTACAAGATTGAAATGAGATGCTTCAAAGTGGGAGAAAATATTTGTAAAATTTTTTTGATGAAAACCTTGTATTAAAAAAAAAAAAAAGCTTTCGTGCTGGAGAGATGGCTCAGAGGTTAAGAGCACTGACTACTCTTCCAAAGGTCCTGAGTTCAATTCCCAGCACCCACATGGTGGCTCACAACCATCTGTAATGAGATCTGGCACCCTCTTCTGGCCTGCAGGGATATGTGCAGACAGAACACTATACATAATAATAAATAAATAAATCTTAAAAAAAAACAAAACAGGTTTGTTACCAAAAAAAAAAAAAAAAGCTTTCAAAACTCAGTGTTACCAAATGAAATAGTTCAGTCATTTTGTTGATTAATAAAATGGGCAAAAACCTGGAAGAGACATTTTTCTTTCTTTCTTTTCTTGTTTTTTTTGGGGGTCTTGGTGGGTAGGAGGGTGAGTGTGGAAACAGGGTCTCACAATATATACCCCTGACTGTCCAGAGTTCACTATGTAGACCAGCTTGGTCTCAGACTCAGAGACCAATCTCTTCCTCTCAAGTGCTGGAATTAAAGGCATCTGCTATCATTTCTTGCCCCCAGAAATTTTCTTAAAGAAAATACACAGGCCACATCTAACCTCCAGGCCCACCCAGCCTGGGTCGCACATTTTGTGTGTTGATCAGTCTGGTAAGCATACCTCTCACCCCTCAGGAAATAAATTTCTACTTTGAGCAGACAGAGACCACTGCAGAAATTTACAACTGGTCAAAACATAGAGAACAAGGGGCCATGGGGTGCTCATCCACAGTTGATACATCTCCAGCTCCTACACCTAAGACCCAGAGAACATATGGAAGAGAGGGCAGAAAGTTTAAGAGCCAGAAGACCAGCATATCTTCTGTAATAATAGTAATTAAGGAAGAACAGCTTATGAATTTTAGAGGGAGTGGGGGTCATGGAACAAATTAGAAGGATGGTAAAGAGGGAAGAAAACAATGTAAATACAATATCCACACATAAACATTTCAAAAAAATAAAAAAAACAAATAAAACATACAGATGACAAATCAATGTACAAAAAGAAACTCCACATTGGCAGTTATGGGAGAATGTTATATGGGGTCAGAGTTACAAACCAGTATACCTGTCAAAATGCTGAAGCAAAGGAAATATAACCTGACTGTAACCAACAGCAGCAAAAACACTGCTCCCAAGAGTTTCATTCATTGCTGGTATGAATGTAGAGTAGTTTACCCTCATTGGGAAACAATTTTACAGAATTTCTGAATAAACAGGAACATATACTTATTGTGTAACCCAGACATCTAATTCTTGGTTATTTATTAAAGAGAAATAAAAACTTGTACCTGAATCTTTATGGTAGTAGAGTAGTGAATGATCAAGCCATTGGTATATCCACGTAACAGAATACTATCCAACAATAAAAAGTAATGAGCTGATGATGCACGGTCAGTATAATGGATGTCAGAATCGTTATGATGAATGACAGAAAGCCATATCACAAGTGCTGCCTACTTTTTGATTACTTTTAAGAATGTCTTAGTGACATTCCAGAAAAGGCAACACTATTATGGCTGCCAGGGATTGAAAGTGAGCTGAGGAATTGACTACAGAAAGAGGGCATGGAGAAACTTTTCTGGGGATGAGTGTCAATCAAGCTATTTTTGTCTTCTGTTTGCAGGAGTCATTTGCTGGCTACACATTTGTCAAACCCCATAGAACAGTATGCTAAAGGAGTGAATTTCAATAAATACCGCTAAAATTCTGGTGAAAATACCAGGAGGCATATTGGGAGTTAAAAGAAATAAGAGAGGCTCTAAATAAGGGAAGACTCTGAAGAGGTTCCCTTAAGTTGAGCTGTGAAAAGGGGATTTAGAGAGTTGGGGAAAGAGGATTTTAGGTGAAAGAATGGTCATTTCCTCTATATCTGTGGGTTATGCATCTGTGGATTCAACCAGCCATGCAGCAAAAAGGGTTGCATCTCCATTAGGACCCCCAGAAGGTGCTCTGCAGACTGGTGGGGAAACATAGTCAATAATCTCACTCAGCTGTGAACCCTATGTGTTCTAACACTGTCCTCACCAACAATGTATGCCCACTGGTGCAATAGTGACATTTCTGTTTTGGGTGTAACCAACTGCTTTTTTTTTTTTTCAGGTCTAATTAGTGGGAGTTAACACATGTATTGTAATCATGGTCAAAAGCCTATGTGTGGGAAAGTCACAGACTCTGGAGGAAGGACTCTCCTACTGTTGTTTTCTAAATAACATGTAGCCTAACTACCTTCATGCTTACATCCATAGATCAGTTCTACTTTCAGCCTTGAGCAAAATAAACTTGTTCTTTTTCAGTGGATGACTGTTAATGCAGTGACTCATACATGGTCAAGGTGCAAAGAATAAGTGACATTTTTACTCATCTAGAAAGGATATCTTTCTGTTTGTGTTAATATTTTAATAAAACACAGTTTTCCTCATATAGAGATTTTAATGAGATTTCTAGCTCTACATCCAAATACTAATGGCCTATATAAATATAATTAATAAGCTTCTACAAATAAAAGTTAATCAACGACATTTGTAATAGAAATAAAAAAATAAATAATTTTAGAATAAATACAATAATATATAAACAAGACCATTATTAAGACTTGTACATATTTATTGAAAGCCTATTAGTTCTTTAGGGCAACTGTTATAGTTTGAACCTGAAATGGCTCATATTTTCAGTATGTGCTTTGAGAGGCTATGGAACTTTTAGGAGTGAGACCTTGCTCCTGGAAGTAGTGTGAGGAGGGGTGGGCCTCTGAAGGTTACCACTGGCTTCTGGCTCTGGTTTTATCTTTGCTTCTTGGTCTATCATATGGAAAAAGACTTTACTACATGCTTCTGGAGGCATGAGTGAACTGTTCTTCCATGCTCTCTCTTGGACACAGTAGACTGAGAGCCTATGAAACCAGGAACAAAATTCAATGTTTCCTGCCTGAAGTGGCTTCTGTCAGGTATCATGGTCACAGCAACTCAAAAGACCTAACTTAACCATCATAACTTGGTCATAAATTATCAAAAACTTCTTGGCTTAAGAGAATATAAATTATCTCCTACAGTTCTGTGTGTTGCAAATGCACAATCACAATGCTGTCAGGCCACCCTCAGCTCTAAAGTTTTAGAGAATCCTTCCATGCCTCAGGCAACCTCTGGTGAGTCTTGCTTTCCTGGGGCTTATGATTACAGGACACCAACGCTTTTTGTCTCATCATGTCATGTCAGAGTTTTACCTGTTTTAAAATTACACACACACACACACACACACACACACACACACACACACACACACAGTCTCTTTTTACCCTACAAGTTCTTTGTGAATACACAGTGGCTTCCAGTGTAATGTTGTTAATGAGATTCCTAAGTGTGGAAATGATTGGGCCTCTGTGTCTATATTTGTTTCTTGGACTCTTTTCCTTATGTTTGTTTGTTTTGTCCTATTCTGATGGATTAGTTTTATCATATCATATCACATCACATGTTTTTGTTTTATCATATCATATTATATTAATCATATTACTATCCCTTAGAAGCCTGTTTGTTTTCTAATGAGAGACAGAAAGGAAATGGATCTGGATGACAGGGGAGGTGGAGAGGAACTGGGAGGCATAGAGGGATGAGAAAATATAATATATTTTATATTATTATATTATATGAGAATAATAATATAATATATTATATGAGAAAACAATCAATTTTCAATAAAAAGCAAACAATGACAACAAAGATCAACAGCAGAAGTTTTGTTAATTACGATGATGGATATAGAAATAAACTTCTACTTGCTGGTAGCATAAATGAAGTTCAGAGTATTTATATCAACTAACAACAACAAGGATGAAAGAACTTCAGGGGATGATATGACCAACAAGATATGAAGGTGTTTGGAAACTATTCTAAGTGAGACCCCCTCATCAGCTACATAAAGTGAAACAGATACCTATACAGAGGCCTCAAATATATGAGATGTGATGTTATAGGCTCTCTCTGAATGCCTTCTTAGTAAACACTTCTACAGCAACAGGTTATCCACTTTTAGAAAATGAGTTTCTGTTTTTATATTTTTGGTTGTGAGCCTAGCCTTTAACGGCTGAGCTATCCTTCCAGCCCGAATTTCTGTTTTTAAAATTGAGATGGGGTTTCTCTGTGTAGCCTGACTGTCCTGCAACTCATTCTGTAGACCAGGCTGGCCTCGAACTTAGAGATCCACCTGCCTCTTGATGTCCAAACATCAATCCAGATGTATGCAAGCCAAACTAAATACTTTTTGAAGAAACATAAAATAAAATCTGCTAATAACAGAAGAGACAATTACTTTATAAGCGTGAACCATAAGTACTAATGGTGAAAGCTAAACAGAGCACGTTCAACTACAGTAAACACAGGACTTTTAAATTGAAAGATGTCAAAAATAGAGTGAAAAGATGAGGTATGAATTTGAGATACTTAGAATTCAAACACAAAAGATGGATATCCAGAATATGCAAAGAATTTCTGAAACTTTCAAGAAAATGACTGGCAAAATATATTTTGTTTCTAAGCATTATTATGCCACACACACACACACACACACACACACACACACACACACACACACAGGTATATTTTAATATAAAATTGAGCAAAATACAGAAGCATTATTAACCCAAACTCTGAAATTGCACATAAGCATTTGAGCAAGAGTTTATTCAAGGCAAGAGTTGGATGACCATAAAGAAAGCTCATGTGCAAGTGTTACAGAATAACTGCTCCAAAATGGTTCAAGAGATTGTGTGGCTACAGCACACTGGTTGTTACCATGGTATCACACATGTTGTGCTGACTGGCTGCTGGCAGCTTGTGTCACACATCCGAGGAAGGATGCCATGATAACCAGTAACAAGGCATGCTCAAAGTACTTTCTCTAGAGCCATCAGCACACCTACAAGAAGCTGAGATGGTTAAAGGTTGAATTGGAGACTTGGGAATGTGGAAGGACATAACCTTTATCCCCCAGCCCATGTCTGTTCAACTTTATGCAAGTTTGCAGAGCTTTGGACTTTAATTTGTCTTTATTATGGAAGAGAAGGTATGGAATACTTATGTATTAACATTTTAACCATGGCAACACAAATGAAAAAAACACAAACAAGACATCTGAGTTAGCAAAACCTTTAAAGAATTTTGTTGGACCTGAGAAACGACAGGAAGTCTTGGTGGTGGTAGGTGATGTAGTGCAGATTGTCCAAGCATTTGGGATGAGAAGACGGTGTTATTTCATAAGGATCAAGTTGTATGCTCCTGGGGTCTAGCAATCCTTTTTGTTCAGGAGCCTACATAAGCCCTTTGGAGACAGATGGTGTGCTCAGGGATGTTCACAGAAGCAAGGTTTAAAACTGCAAATAAACGCTGACAGCCAGTATCTTGAGGTAAAAATATGGACAAACCATGATATGGCCATGTGAGGGGATAGTGTGGACCCACAGAGATGGATGAACCGCAGCTGCTCACAGAGGCACTATGGAATCTTTGAATCAAATGTTAATTCAAAGAAAAATAACATATTATAGAATAAGAAATCCAACTTCTAAAAGTTTATAATTTACCGATGCTTTCTTATATCATAAACTGGGCAATGGGCAGGGTAGGTTTGGGTGAGATGAGCAAGGCCTTCACCTTAAGTGTAAAATCCAAGGTGGGGGGTGCCAACAGTTATCAAGATAAACTGTCCTTTAATGCTGTACTTAAAAAATAGGAAATAATTGGCAGATCACAGTCCTTGGGTCAGCCACCTGCTCCTGGAAATAAAATTGTGTACATCAGGACTTGAGGCCAGATTAAGACAAGTGAGTCTGTGATGAAAAAGTGCAGGACTAGATCCTGTTCTTTTTTTTAACTGAAAAGTGTCATATTTTTTTTCTCAGACTTTTTCATATTAGCTTTGATTTCTAAAATACATTATTAAAATATCAATTGCCTCGATTATTGGTCTTTGGTATTCTTTGGCTTCATGACTTGCAAAAATCTTCTATACATATATTTTTAAGGTTAATTAGCATTTTGAAGCTTCAAAATTGAATAAGAAATAAAACAAAAAGGAAAAAAAAAAGAGGGCTTCATGTGGGAGAGGAGGTACAGCCAACAGAGAATAAGAAGGAGGGGCTGGCCAAGGAGGGGCACTTCCAAGAGGGTGATATTTGCAAATACATTGGGTCAAGGCAGCTCCTGCTGTAAGTAGCTAGACTTCCCTGTTAAACCTGCCCCTTCTCAATCACCTAGACGCTGCCTTCAGCAATCTTACCTAAGAATAGCTCAGCTGTAAGAAGAAAACACGTTGTGAATTCATGTGCATGAAACATAAATTACAAGGTAAAATATGAAAAGTTATGTTTTTGAGCTATCAAGGCTTTAGACTTGCTTTTCACATTTGAAGTTGTCAACACAGCATACTAAGCCATGAGTGAGACCAACTCAGTTAATATTTGCCCTTGCTGACTGATATAGTCCTGTGTGTGTGTGTGTGTGTGTGTGTGTGTGTGTGTGTGTGTGTGTGTGTATGTGTGCACGTGTGTGTGGGCACACTGTGTGTCTGTGTGTATATGCACATGTATACTTGTGTGTAGATGTGCATGTGTGTGTGTGTGCATGTGTATGCATTTGTGCATGTGTGTTTCTTTTTGTCATTTCAGTGTTAGGGATTAGACTCAGGGTCTTGAGCTTGCGTGCATCTATGTCTGAGCTATAAGTCTCAGCCCCTGAGCAGTTATTTTTGTCTTTGAAAAGGTTTCACTCTAGTTTGGATGTCACTATTCTTCTGCATCCACCTCCTGAGGTTTGGGGTTACAGTGCCACCTCACCATGTCTATTTTGTTTCCATCAAGTCCTATCTACCCATGGTGCCTCCCTCTGGCCAATTTTTCTTGTGTTTTCCTGTTTCATATCTGGACCCAGAAAATGTGGGAAAAGCATTTTGAGCCATGCATTATATAGGAGAAAGTGTGAAGCTGGAAGTGAGGAGAGCCAGGGTGGGATGTCAGAAGACTTTAGGTAGAGGAGGAAGCTGACATCTTGGAAGAAGAACTTGTGATAAAGTTGCAGCCCCTCAGAGCAGAAATAATTTGGACAGGGGATCGAAATTTAGAACTTCAAAGAATGAAAGGGCTGTTCATTACATACAGCTCCGATGACTGCATTCAAGGTGGTGCCCAAATAAAGCTTCCTTCTTGCCATTCCCTTCCCCTGACCGACCTCTCTAACTCAGAGCATCGGGTCTATTTAGGAACCTGAGCTGCATGGCTAGTCGGCACCACACGCTGGACTCAAAGTGCTGCGCTGTTTGGTGAGTCTTCATTTGTACACTTGCCTCACATCATAGCTTCTCTGAAATTGGACTACATGCTATGAGCTCGCTGCAGTTTTATCAACAGGACCTTATTATATTGACAACTGAATGTGGCTTGGATTTGAGAAAATACCATAGACACTCTCTGTCTCTGTCTGTCTGTCTGTCTGTCTGTCTGTCTGTCTCTCTCTCTCTCTGTGTGTGTGTGTGTGTGTGTGTGTGTGTGTGTGTGTGTGTGTGTGTGCGCATGTATTCAGGAGCATTCATGATATTACACATGTGTGGAGGTCAGATCCCACTGGTATCAGTTCTTGTCTCTTCCACCTTGTTTGAAACGGTGTGCACCAGGCTAGCCTACCTGCTAGCCTCCAGCAATTCTCTTGTCTTTGCTCCCCACCTCACCACAGGAGTTCTGGGATCATGGGATCACAGGTGCACATTACACAGCGGGTCTTTCCATGGGTTCTGGAGAATCTGAACTCATGTGCTAGGCTTGTGTGGCAAACACTTTACCCACTGAGCCGTCCTCCAGGCCCTCAATCTGCCCTTTGAACCTTACCTGACAGCCATATGCTGGTATGGAGCTTCCTTTGTGATTTCCTCTGAGAGTCCACAGTGGGATGATCAGTAGCACCTTCCTTCCTCATGCCTCTGACGCATGCGATTACAGTTCTTTAGATGGCCAAACCTCACAGTGAACTCTGGAAGTGACATCTGACTGCACTGTTCTTTTCTGCACATTCTAATCACGCTAAACAAAACAAAACAAAACAAAACAAAACAAAACAAAACAAAACAAGGAATGTCTACAGTCTCTGTGCCGTATTTGTTATCCCTAGTAGGATGTGAATATGGTGATGATGATCAATATCTTCTCTGCTGTATGAAAGAGATACTTTACTGATATTCTTAGGAATTAATTCTTGATAACTCAAGCAGGAGTCATAAGAACACAGCAAAATTATTTAGCAGGTGTTTCTTGCTCCCCCAACTTTCTTCCCCTCTCCTTTTCTTCTCCTCTCTCTTTTCCTCTTTCCTCCCTCTTTCAGGTCCCTCCTTTATAAAAAAAAGACATATCATATTTTTATTTTTACGTACCTAAGTTTTTTGCTTGCATGTATGTTTGGGCACTACTTGCATACCTGGAGTCCACAAAGGCCCCAAAAGTGCATCAGAACTTACAGGTGGTTGTAAGTCACCACGTGGCTGCTGGGAATTAAACCTGTGTCCTTTGCAAGATCAGCCAGTGTTCTTAACTGTGGCACTATCTGTTCATTCCCTGCCCCTCAGACAAGAATTTCACTATGTAGCACAGTCTGCCCTCAAACTCCATCAGTTCTACACAGGTTTCTGAAGTGCTGGGTTATAACTGTGAGCCGTAGCACACCAGGACTTTCTATAAATGCTGATATTGCATGTGTGAACCACAGCACACCAGGTCTTTCTATAACTGCTGATATTACAGGTGTGAGCCACAGCATACCAGGTCTTTCTATAAATGCTGGTATTGCATGCGTGAACCACAGCACACCAGGTCTTTCTATTACTTCTGGTATTACTGATGTGAACCACAACACACCAGGTCTTACTATAAAATCTGGTATTACAGGTATGAGCACACCAGGTCTTTTTACAAATGCTTGGATTACAGGTATGGGCCACAATACACCAGGTCTTTCTATAAGTACTGATATTACAGCTGTGAGCCACAGCACACCAGGTCTTTCTATAACTATCGATATTACAGGTGTAAACCAGAGCACACCAGGTCTTTCTATAAATGCTGCTATTATAGGTGTGAACCACAGTATACCAGGTCTTTCTGAGAAGTACTTTGTGGTAATGAATTGAGGGAGGCCTCACAGAAATGAGGGGGTGTAAAGACACACAAGTTAAAGTAAGGAAGACAAAGGTTAAAACTTTATAATTTAACTTAATGGTTGCAAAAATGTATTTTTTTCATTTGTATTAATGCAGTAAGAACATCTCAAATTTCAATTTGAGTCATGTAGTGTATGTATTTGCTATTTGGGTCAGGCTTGTTCTCAGTATTATGGAAATTCTTTAAATAAATGTGAAGCTTTCCTATTTATTTTAAAGATGCTTCAAAGTTTCAAATTAATGCTCTGTCTCTTTCCAAAAGGTGTAATTTCATATAAGTTGCTTTACTTAGGTTTAAATTTATTTTGCAAAAAAAATATATTCAAAGTCATGTGCCAAGGGATGTGCCCTAGAGATAAAGTGACTGCCAGGCATGCTCAAGGCCCTGGGTCCTATCTCCACTGTTGCAAAAGGAACCACATTCAAGGTTATCTCTCTTCTCTCTCCTCCTTTCTCATCACCTCCCTTCCCCTACCCTCTCTTTTCCTTTCTTTGGAACAGGAATTTAATAGGAATTTGTCCCTTTGCTTTTGGGGTGGTAATAGTTAAATCTTGTATGTTCACATTTTGGATAAGAATTTGACTTAACCAAATTAAGGAAATGTTTTCTGAGTTTTTATCAGCAAACAGTGTTGTCTTACATAATCACCTGTTCTTGATATTAAATCTACCAAAATTACTATGACTCTTATCTTGAAATATATTTGCATTATTGAGATGAACATCATCACAATGTGTTATTTTATTTTAGTATGCATTTGGCTCTGCTGTTTCATTTCTGCTTTTTCTGTCTGTACTAAGTGAACTAAATGTGCATAGTGGCGGTGGTGATGGTGGTGGTGGTGATGGTGGTGGTGGCGGCGGCGGCAGTGGTGTGTGAGTGTATGTGTGTGTGTGTGTGTGTGTGTGTGTGTGTGTGTGTGTGTGTGTGTGTAGTGTAGTGTATATATTTGCTATTTAGGTCAGGCTTGTTCTCAGTATTATGGAAATTCTTTAAATAAATGTGAAACATTCCTATTTATTTTAAAGATGCTTCAAAGTTTCAAATTAATGCTCTGCCTCTTAACAAAAAGTGTAATTTCATACAAGTTGTTTTACTTAGGTTTAAATTTACTTTGCAAAAATTATATATTCAAAGTCATGTGCCAAGGGATGTGCTCTAGAGATAAAGTGACTGCCAGGCATGCTCAAGGCCCTGGGTCCTATCTCCACTGTTGCAAAAGGAACCACATTCAAGGTTATCTCTCTTCTCTCTCCTCCTTTCTCATCACCTCCCTTCCCCTACCCTCTCTTTCCCTTTCTTTGGAATAAGGTCTCATGTAACCCAGGATGGCCTTGAGTTTGCTCAGTAGTAAGGCTGCCCTTGAATTTGTGAACTGCCCTCCTCCACCTCGCAGGGGATTAAAGGATCATGCTTCCCAACATCTGAAAGGTTTTACATTTTTCAGGCTTTTCTGTTTTTACATTTCCTCCTATTTTATGAGTACTTATTCTGAGTCCTCAACTACTCAGAGGGCTCCAACATTTCTGGTAGGGAAGGTTTTGCATTGTTACTCCCATTGTCTCTGGTATGAGAGAGACACTTGTAGTGTGTTTTTTCTTATTTCCTGCCATTTTCCAAGTAAATACTCATGATTTGAGATTTTTATGGAGATTTCACATATTTACAGTTGCAGGCCAACTAAGACAAAGGGGAAATGCTTCAACTTACTGTACTCATAAATTAAAATGTGTTTTTTTTTTTCCTGATTCAGAAATCTAGTAATCTAAGCCAAAGAAAGAAAACAAGTGTATGGCCTCTGGTCAGTGAGTTCTTTCTGAATACGGACAGGAGTGCCTGACATCTGGGGCAGGAGCCCATTCTGTTTCTAGCAGAGTTACCTTTACTTGGAAAGAATTGTTGGTGGTGTTTTTACTGGTTTCCCAGCTCAGCATTCACCGTCCATGGAAGGTTTTGGGAGGACCCCAGGTGAGTCGTCCTCATTGTGAAGCTGATAGGAAAGTGATTCAGGGGTTGATTCATGTGCCTTTCTGTGCTTACTTTTACTTGATCCCCAAGTACTGAGGGCCAGAGTCAAATTTTGCTGAGTCCCTTTCTATCTGCTTTTCAGACTGCATAGAAACCTGGGGTGACAGGACTTGTCTTTAAATGTTTAGCAGACTCCATCCTTTCTCAGTCACCCCCAATGCGGTTCTCTGCTTATAGCATCTTACAGGCCGTTTCAATAGAAAATTTGCATGGAATAAAAGGGTAACTAAATGCATCCTCAAGTTGCCATTTTTAACTGAGAGCCATCTCTGCTTTTAGGAAATCCGGGACTGCTACCAATTTTAACACCCACGTGTACTGGTAATGGCTGGCAAAGTATGGAGTCGGGGGCAGACGGTTTATGCTATATTCTTATTTCATTTCTCATCTATCACCTACAAGCAGATGTCTTCTACATGAACACCAACTTAGTGGCCAAGAGTATTTTGGAAAAGGAAAGCCAAGATATTTCCCATAATTCTTTGTCTTGCAATATTTTCATACCTAGAAGTAGCCAGAACAATTAACCCAGTGCTGGCCTGCTGTCTTTTCAGGTCTGCATTCCCTCTTGTTGATGCTGTTGGAGGCCTTTAGAACACACAGAAATGTCTTCATTGCCTCTGCTCTGCCCACTCAAAGTCATGTCATGCTAGTGAGCTCTGCCTTTGGGTGGATTGATATCCAGTGCATTCCTCTTATATATGACGCCTTTCTTGTAAAATTAGCCATTCAGCATCCCGTTGCATGCCTGTTAAACTGAGGGATTTTGTCAAATATCCCATTATAAAATGACACCCAAATTTCCTTCAAAATATCTAGAGATGTATAAATAACTTAAGTCTTTTATACTTAGACTCTACTTCCCAGACAATTCCCATTTCATCTTCTGGCTGGATTTCCTCTTTCCTCCCACTATCTAGCAAGTACTAGGTGGTGCTGAATTCAGTAAGTCAGGAGCAAAACTTTCAGAAGCTTAGATTTGACAGAAGCCTTAGAAGTGCAGAGGAAGAAGAAAGATGCTGAGATTTCAGTGGCTCCTTAGAGGCACACTGGAGGAAGGCTAAAGCTTGGCCAGGAAAGCCTGCTGGCTGACGTTTAACACAATGCTACTACCAGGAACAGGTAGAGCAATACCGAGGTGGTTTAGCATTTCATGGGGTGTATATCTGATTTTACTCAACAAAAATTGCTGGGGATTTTATTTCTACCACTTGTGAACAAAATCAGGAGCCTTTTAAATTCATAGATGATGAAATAAATGTGCCCAGAGTAATGGTATTTGATATTGAGACTAAAAATAGTCACTATACTCAGTGAAGGGCTGGGATGGAGGTCAGCTGGCAGAGTGCTAGCTAGCACTGAGCCCTGGGTTCAGCCCCCACATAGATTAGGCACAGTAATACATGTTTGTAGTTGTAGAGGAGAGGGTGTAGAAGGAAGGACTTTGCCAGATCCTGTGATTCTACCAATTGGGTTTGACTTTACTCCTCAGTAAATACTGATGTTTTACTTATTTATTTTTGTTTTTAAAATTGATTTCTTGGTTAGTATGCAAAATAATGCATTTAATTGTGTTTTTTCTCCTTAAGACATGGTTTCTCTATGTAGCCTTGGCTGTCCTGGAACTGGATCTATAGACCATATTGTTCTCAAACTCACAGAGATCTGCTGCATCTGCCTTCTGGGTTTTGGGACTAGAATCATGCACCACTGTTAGTTATTTAGCGGCGCTCTTACCCCGCAAGGAACACGTCCCGAACACGACAAATCCACAGAAGAGCTGTTTATTAATATAGGATAGAGGATAGAGGTGACAGGCCTGTGTGAAGCACACACGTGAGTGAGGAGAGGAAAGAAGAGAAGAGGAGAGAGACCTGTGCAAAATGGCGCCGGCTTTTTAAAGAGTGAGCCGCGCATGCATACAGGACCGCATGTGGCTACTCCACGCATGCGTGTAGATTACATGGCCTGGCACGTGCTTAACGCAACCATGTAAAGCCACAGAGTCCTAGCCATGCGAGATGTTCTGACCTGGAAATGGCTATTTTGAACCGGAAATAATTAGGCGGTCCGCTGGGCAAGCCCAACCGTGCGGACATGTTGTGATTTTCTATCAACCACCACTGCTCAATAATTGAGATATTTTCATATACATATATCACTGTGGCTTCTTCTTCTTCCTCCCCAGGCCCCACCTCGCCCTCTTGTTTGCCTTCCTCCTGAACACTCACCCTACTCTCCTGTCATGTAGATTCCGTTACCTCTCTTGTCCTCCCCTTTTAGACCTCTTCCTTTATTTGTACAGTACCCTGTCTTATTTTTATATCTCCTCCCCACAAACGTAAGTATATATTTAAATTTAAATTCCACACAAGAGAAAGCTTGATGTTTCCCTGAGTCACACTGACATCTTTTAACACAATGGTCTCTCATTCCATCCATTTTCCTGAAAATGCCATTATCTCACTTTTCTGTGTAGTTGAATAAAATTCCACTGTGCACCTGTACCACATTTTCCTTGTCAACTTACGTTTTTGGTGAGTAACTGGGGTACTTCCATGTCTTGGCTATTCTGAATAGTGAAGCAGTTAACATCGAGCGAGGATGTCTGTAGTGTGCTGCCCTGGGATTGTTTGATGATATATATGGGCACAGTATGGCCGGGCTGTACAGTAGTCCTGCTTTTAGTTTGTGTGTAGAATCTCCATCGATTTCCATAGTGGCCGGATCCATTTCTGTCCCATCAGCGCTGTGTGACAGTTTTCCCTCCCTGGTGTCCGTGCCAGCACACGTTGTCACTCATTTTCTTCAGGACAGCCACTCTACCTGGGGTAAAGCAGAATCTCGAAGCAGCTTGAGTTTCCATGTCAGTGCTAGCTAGAGGTGTCAAACACCTTCCCCCTCGGTTTTACAATCAGTTCTTGGGAAACTTCCTATGATGTACTTGATCATATTCACCCCTCCTCCATCTCTTCTCCGAACCCTCCCTGCTCCCCTACCCACCCAGCTTTGGCTCCTCAGCTTCTGTATTCACAGACACTAAGAGAGGTGACACACTGGGGGGGGTTCGTTGTTTCGGAAGTTTACTGTTAAACGTGACAAGCGACTTCAAAGAGAAACCAAAGGCCTAGAGGAGCAACGTGAAGAAACGGACAGGACCCGAGGAGGAAAGCCAGCAACACTCAGAAGAAGATAAAGCGGATGAGAAAACCACTTGTGGATGAAAAAGACAGCAATACGGAAGTGGAATTCACCAAAGAAATTGAGACACTGAAACAAAGAAAGAAATTTTGTCCATGAAGGCAAAATTCCAACATGGAGGGGAGGTGGGCATGAAGTCTCACCTGAGGGGAGGGGCTATTGGCATTGGTAGCCTTTGGGACAGGGAGAGTTTCCTTCTTTAAGGATGTGACCCCTGGTGGGTTAGTCATGCTTCTGGGGATAGGCCCATTCCCAAGACTATACACACAACCTGGATTGGAATCAGCAAGCTTTTTTTTTTTTTTTTTGGTGTGTGTGTGTGTGTGTGTGTGCAGCTGTGCACAGGTAACCAGAGCGGCTGTGACTGGCTGTGTGCTGAAGCCACCTCATGTCCAGAAGTATGCGTTCCTCAGCTCTCTTCATCTGCCAGCTCTTACATTTCCCCTATTCTTCCACAATGGTCCCTGAGCCTTGAATGGGAGGAGGTTAGTATAGATGACTTATCCACAGCTGAGCACTCCCAGTCACTTACTTATACTTGGCGTTTTGACCAGGTATGAGTCTTCACATTAACTCTTACCCACAGCCAAAAGAAACTCCTCTGGTCAAATCTGAGAGTAACACAAAACTATGGTTAGAAATACAAATATTTAGAAGGCAGTTTGACAGCATGCTTGTTTAACACAACAGCAGGCTCCATGCTGGAGCCTGTGATCTCCTCTAGGTTTACAGTACCTGGCTCAAAACCTTCCTGTAGAGCAGGCCTCATATTCGCTCAGAAAGTGGTTGATAATTTCCACAACTGTCATGCCACTATTGTACCAGAAGGCATATCTTGGCAAGCAACTGAGCATGTGATGGTTAATCTTGATTGCTAATTTGTCAGGATCTAGAATCAACCAAGATATAAGCATCTGGGTAGATCTGTGCAAGTATTTTTAGAAAGCATTAACTTAAATGAGAAGACCTCCCCCATCCTTTAACAGGTGACCAAGATACCAAGAGATCCCAAGAAAAAGCAGTGTTGTCCCATTGTTCTATTGTTATGAAGAGACACCAAAACACAGCAACTCTTATAAAGGAAAACATTTAACTGGGGCTTACATACAGTTTCAGAAGTTTGGTCCATTATCATCATGGTGAGGAGCATGGCGGTATGCAGGCAGACATGGTGCTGGAGAAAGAGTCAGGAGTTCTACATCTGGATCCACAGGCAGCAGGAAGAGAGAGACACTGGAAGTAGCTTGGGCTTTTGAAACCCCAAAGTCCACCCCTCAGTGACACTTCCTCCAATAAGGCCAACCTACTCCAACAAGGCCACACCTCCTAATCCTTCTCAAATAGTGTCATTCACTTCCTGATGACCAAGCATTCAAATATATGAGCCTATGGGGCCATTTTTATTCAAACTACCATACCCTGCTTTGTTTCCTGCTGGTGAATGTGTCTAGTATTAATAATTGCTGCTGCTATGGCCATCTTCTTCAGCTGACATCAGAGTGTCTAATGTTTTAGCTCAGATGTGTCTCCCAGCACACATCCCAGATAACTACAGGCAGACCTCTCTTTGTAATTTCAAAACACATTAAGCATTAATCACCCTGCTGGAGAGATGCACCTGTGGATGGATGTCAAGTGGTTGATAAGACCACCAGAGTTCTTAGGCAGTACAGTGGTAAAGTTCATAGCTGGCTCTAGAGTAGAGGCTGATCCACTGTCAACCCCAGGCTCAAGGCTATCCAACTCTAGAGTCACTCTCCACTGATGAAGTCTGTTCCCAGGCAATAAGGATGAGGCTCCCTTTCTTATGTTCACTGCCTTGGCTGAGCTTCCTGCTGTCTACACATCTTAGCTTGCCAGAATCTGGCTCTCCCACTTCCCATAACTGTCTTTCCAGAGCTTTCTCTTACCCAGAGGCTGTAGCAGGTTGAATTCAGGCAACTTAGCTTGTAACTGTTTTCTGTTCTGAGGTCCTTATGGTAACTTGGTTTTATACAATGGGTTCACTCTCCAGACAGCACCAAGCCACAGCCCTCTGAGTCAGAGAACATAACAAAGTGGGATTCCTCTGAACTGTTGACCCATTCCCTGGAGGATTCACTCTCTCCAAAACCTGCAACTGAATCTGAGGCATGTGGGAGCCGGTGGTTTGTCCTTGTGCAGTACTGCTAGCTTCTTTTCACCAGACACTTCTTGGTTTACTTTTAGATGAGGTGTCTGCAGCCTCTTCCTTGTCAGGGATCTGTGTGTCTGTTATGTTCAGATCGGCTTACTTCTTTTCACCATGTTTCTGTTTTTGTTTCTCTGGACTTCTCAGTAGTCCTATCCCTCCTTTCTGAGTCTTACTATGCTTGGGATTGAATTTACTGCTTCTTCTTGCTCATACTTTCAATAAGTATGTTCAATCTAGAACACACTGACCTTATTTTCCATTTTGACTTCATTATCTAATTAGTGCTGGGGATTGAACTTAGAATCTGTCACATGTGAGGTCAGTGCCCTATCATTCAATTGCATTCCTATTCTTCAATTTTTTGTTATTGTTATATATTACAGGAACAGCATCTAATCCACCATCATACTTAGAAGTCCCTAATGTTGATGTTTTAATAGCTTTTTAACAAATTAAAAACATAAAAATAATGTAATGAATTTTATTTATTAATAATTGACTTTAAAATTATCAATATATACTCAAGCTCTTCTCATCTATATGCCCTCAACTCACCTCCTCATTAGTTATGTTGAAGCAAGTCTTGGAAATTAGATAATTTAGTTAACTAATTATATTGGAGGATTGACTCTTGAACCTGTGATATGCCAGTCAAGTGCTTTACCATTGAATTACATCCCCAGTCTTTGGTATTATTATCATTGTTTTTTAGATATAGAATGTCAATATGTAGCTCAGACTGACCCTCGCAATAATGCTGTCTCTGACTCTTGAGTGTATGCCACTATGTTCAGTTAAAATTTTTCTTTTTAAATGAACCCATAACAGCATTATCATCACATGCAAACCAGATTACAATTCATTAATACTATCATACAAATGGTTATTTTGACCTGCTTGCTTGTCAAAACTTTTAACAACTTGTTGAAGTCCAAATAATATCCATAGTTTGCCATTGGACCAGAGCTCAATGTTTACCCTCCATCAGATTTCAAATGATATGATACTTCTCTGTTGTCTTTCAGATGTAACCAGATAGCTTATTTTAAGTATGATTTTAAAAATATGATTTTAAAATACACTTTAAAGACTTCAATCCACTGAAGGTGTGCTGCCATTGGAGCTCAGGTTCCCTATATCAACCAAGTGTAGCTCATGTATGTTGGCTTCTGAGCACATTTCACACAGCCCTGAGATGGTCTTGTCTTTAATTGCTTTATTTATTCTTTAGTAGCAGGTGTTACAGTATGTCTTTGACACTCTTTGCCAGAATTGATTATTTTTCCAGAGAGCTTTAAGAAGAAAATATTTAAGGATAAAATATGGACACTGGAGGAACACACTGATTCTGGACTGGCTGTTTATTCTATGTCTTTTCAGTGGTTACAGTTAGGGAATGCTGTGTTATGGTTTGGATCTTAAATGTCCCCCAAAGGCTTCACTTTAAAGTCTCATGTAGCTGGAGTTTTTCTGGTCCTGCCTGGTTCACAGTCAGGACAAATCTCTCTCACCTGCCAGTCCCACAGCTGCTTAGACCCAACCAAGTAAACACACAGAGACTTATATTACTTACAAACTGTATGGCCGTGGCAGGCTTCTTGTTATCTCCTTCTTCTATCTTAAATTAACCTATTTCTATTAATCTATACTTTGCCATGTGGTTTGTGGCTTACTGGTACCTTACATCTCCCTTGTCATGGCAATGGCTGGCAGCGTCTCTCTGCCTCAGCCTTCCACTTCCCAGAATTCTCCTCTCTGCTTGTCCTCCCTATACTTCCTGCCTGGCTACTGGCCAATCAGTGTTTTATTTACTAACCAATCAGAGCAACACATTTAACATACAGAACATTCCACAGCAGGCTTATTCTCTAAATTATGATGCTCTTTGAAGGAAGTTAAATTTGTAGGAAACCCAGTGGAAGAAAGCTGTCATTGAAGGCATACCTCCTCTGCATTTGCTTCCAGTCACTCTGAGATGAAAAATCTCCTCCATCGCATGCTTCCCATCATGGAACTTCCTTACCACAGGCCTCTCAAACAATTGGTGAAGCAACCACTATCTGAGCTATGAGCTCAGACTAAAATTTCCTCTCATTAAATTGTTTATCTCCGGTATTTTGTTGCAGCATTGGAAAGCTGAAAGAAACAGGAAAGTGGGATCATTGTGACCCCACCTGATAATGTGGTTCAGAGTGGCAGGATTTGAAAAAAAATATGGAGATGTAGATTAGAAAAGCCCTAGCGTGTGGTAAATGGAGAAAGCTGGGAATTCTGGTAGTGACTTAGGAGACCAGACTGCTGCCAGGAACAGGGCCAGTAATCAATGTTCTTGAAGATTCAGAAATGAGAATTCAGCTGACAACTGGATTAGAGGCCATCCATTTATGTTACGTTCTGGCTAATGATTATGAGTCTTTTGTGGGAAGATGAGTTTAAAGGTGGTGGGTAGGATTATGTGGCTGAGGAACTCTCAATGAAGCAGAGTTTTCAGGCAGTGGCATCTTTAACCAGATTTACAGAGAGAATCAGGATTGAAAAGTAAAACAAAAAACTAGCAATTTGTGCTTGAAAGGAATACATTTAAAGTTTAGCTATGACCAGGAAGCTATGACTGCTGAAGAGATTGGAGCCATTAAAAAATAATTGAAGTACCTCTGTACTGGGACAAAAGTAAAGATGCCTTGAGAACATATAGTAGTTGGTGAGGCCTCTCACATACTGAAGGCTCAAGGGTGCAAGAGTCTAAGCTGTTTTAGACTTTGTTTTTGAAAGTCCACAGTGTGCCCTGACCTCAAAAAACCACCTAGAGACTGTTTCCCTAGGATCTAGATCATTCTGTGTTCTGACTAAGCACTCAGGGGCTACTGCGGACATGGTTCCTGTAGCTGACTCCTGTTCCCACTGGTGGTATACCCTGACATTTTCTATATGAATGAACCTCTCTCTCTCCATCCATCCATCCATCCATCCATCCATCCATCCATCCATCCATCCATCCGTCTATCTATCTATCTATCTATCTATCTATCTATCTATCTATCTATCTATCTATCTATCATCTTTCTTTCTATCTATCTATCTATCATCTATCTATCTATCTATCTATCTATCTATCTATCATCTTTCTATCTATCTATCTATCTATCTATCTATCTATCTATCTATCTATATCTATCATCTTTCTATCTTTTTCAGTACCAGGGTTGAATCTATGGACTTGCTCTTACTAGGCAAGTACTCTATAGCACTCTATGACTAAGTCACATTCCCAGTCTTTTCTTCATTTTTTGTTTTAAGACAAGTTAGCTAGGCTGGTCTTAGAGTCAGTCTGAAGTTCAGAAGGACCTTGCACTTTTCTCACTTCAGCCTCCAGCAGCTATAATCACAGGCTTGTGTCGTCAGATCTGTCATTGTCACTATTTATAGACATGCTGACTGACTGCATGAGTTGTGGTGTGATGGAGGCATCAAACAAGATCTCAAGTGAAAACATGGGAGGCCACATAAGCATGGGGTGCTACATAACATCAACAATGTGAGGCTCTTGTAGGCATCCCCCAGAAGGCGATACATGAAGCTAGAAGAGAGAAACATTGGCTAAGACAAGCAGAAGAAGCCAAGAGGAATAGTGAACTAGTGGTAACAGAGTAATCAACTGAGGAATAATAAAGCAGAATTAAGCAGTGATACAAGCATGCTACACCTGAGTTTTGTTGAAAAGGCAGTGCAAAATACAGCTGGAGTAAATCATCCCAAAGCCAAGAGGCACAACCGAGGGCTTACCACCCCGTTTCTGACAGGAAATTCAACACGCATTGACCAAGTAAAATGCTGACTTGATTCAAACTATCAGAGCAACTCTGGGGGAAAATGACAGGCTAGGTGCGGAACGGGAGTTTCTGAGATAAGAAGTCCAAGAATGTATAGTAATTAATGTCCCTCAGGATGATTCCAATGTTGAACTGTGATTGAAAGCCACTAGCACATAATGAGAATATAAGAAGAATCTATCTCAGTGCATATAAACAGAGTCTCGGGTCTCCTGTGTTCCAGCATGCTGGTCAACATTCCCGAACTCCCTTGTGTGCCACTGTTGGCTATGTTGTAACAAAACAAAACAAAACAGTGGTTCTGAATCATGATCTTGGGTCATCTGTGCCAAATGAAACCTCTCTTTGTTTGAGTCTCTGAAGACTGCATTCATCAATCAGAGTTGAGCTAACTGACATCCTGGCTGTGTAGATTGCCTTCTGTTTGAGAATGCTTCTGGGTTCTTGATGTTTGGCAGTCTCTCCAGCACATCCTAAATTAAATAAAAGAGTTACTTCTCCTAGTAGTGCATTGGAATGAGTCCAGCTAAGAATCGTTCCAGCAACAAACAACTTAATTTATGTTGGTATAAAAAGCCCTGGCCTCCAAGTGTCTGTAATTAGGAAGACTCCAGTGGAGACTGAGGTGTGCTAGATGCATGTTCCTCTTTCCCTCTATGCCCACGGCACACCCACCCACCTGTTCTTTTCATAGACTGTCACAGCCAGAATATTCAGTAAGAAATTATTTGGTCTATCACCTGGGCTTTTGGACTTCTTGAGTGAATAACTACCAGAAACTGTGATAATCTTAATGGATGAAGATGCTCTCAATGGTCCCTGCAAAGTTGGTGAAACTTAAGCAGAGTTCTTTATTCAGAATGCTCACAAGCTTCCACATTTTAAACTGTAAAGTGGACTCTGTGATGGGGGAGGGTGCTGCTGTCTGCCTTCTCTTGCCTTTGCTTGGCCCCTTTTCTGAATGAGTCAGGGTTAGTTTTGACTACAAATGACAAAAAACCCCTATGTACTAATGATTAAAACAACCTAGACATTGATTTCTCAGAAAGATAGTCCAGAAGAAGTGAGCAGCCAGTGGTTGCCATGATGAAGCCACTGTTATCCTGTGGCCTTGCCATGGTGAAAATGTGAGCATTCTCACATGGTCCCTGTAGACACCAAAGTCTGTAACCTGGCCATCAAGAAGACCAGGGGGAAGAAAGGCAGTTTCCCCCTTAACTAACCATTAGTCAGAAGTAAGCCATACTTGATTGTCATGAACGTTTTCATTGTAAGAAGCCATAGGATTAGCTAAAATCTGGGATCTCATAAAAGGGTTATTGGAGACTAACTAACGCACTTGGGGAATCGTGTTGTTTCGTTTTCTTTTCTTTTCCTTTTTTTTTTTTGGTTTTTCAAGACAAGGTTTCTGTGTGTAGCTTTGCGCCTTTCCTGGAACTCACTTGGTAGACCAGGCTGGCCTTGAATTCACAGAGACCCACTTGGCTCTGCCTCCCAAGTGCTGGGATTAAAGGTGTGCTCCACCACCGCCCAGCCTCATGTTGTTTCTTTTTTTACTTTCTTTTTATTTATTCTTTGTGTTTGTCACATCATGACTCTCCATACCATTCATTTCCCCATCCCTTCATATCTGCCCTCTACCCTTGCAACACTCTCTGCCCAATAAAATAGAGCAAAATAAAAATTAAGAGGAAAAAAAGAAGAAAAAAACAAAAAGGAAAAATCAATCTCCTCATGGAAGCTGTAGTGTGACATGGTGAGCCTTTTATCCACATATCTTTACTTGCAAATGTCCCCTGCAAAGAGTCATTGGTCTGGTTTGAGGCCTGTGGTTTCTGCTATATTACTGATACTGGGCCCTCACTGGGACTCCTCTTGGATATCCTGTTGTTGCCCTGTGTCATAGAGATCCTGGAGCTTTGGGTCTTCAGAACTGGTCCCTTCATGTGCTCCAGCAGATAACAGATGGGGCGGTCCAACTCATAAGCCTGGTTCTGTGCCTGGGTAATTGCAGGGTTGGTCAGCTTGCCTGCTCTCCCTTGTCCTTACCAACAGGGTGAGCTCTCTTGCATTGCCTTGGGCTAGTTCACCCTTTGCATCCATGAACAATGGGCCAGGCCAATTCTCCCACACCTACACCTTCAGAGCCAGCTCTATTGTGCTACCTAGGCATCATCTACTGGGGATCCCTATTTTGAACTCACTTCCTTATAAGTTACCATTGTTACATGTTAGGGTTTTTGTGTTGCTGTTGTTTGTTGTTGTTAGGGTTAGCCTTTAAGAGACATCCTATATGAATTCTATATTATCTGCATGTGCACACACACTTCCTTCTTCTAGATGTTATTTATTGCTTTCTTTTTTTTCCTGCATGAAATATATTCAGAGATCATTCCAGAACTGTCAGTATAGGTTTATCATATCTTTCAACAAAATTTCCCACTAGATATTCATAACTAAAGTCCTACTAGTTAAATTTAATTATGCTTTGATGTTTTGTGTTATAAATAAGCCACAATAGCTACCATTCCAAATCTGCACAATGTGTAAACAAACATGTAGGATATTTTTCTAGAAGAGATTTCTAAACCTAAACTTTGGTAATGATTATCAAATTGCTTCCAAAGTGTTCCACATCATACCTCTTCTACCTTCTATGATGGAGTCTGTTCTCTAACATTCTCATCTTCCAGTGTGCTATAAATAACCACATATTTTGCTTTTCTTGTAGGTGAAACAAATTCCTTCCACCCCACTTTACATACAGTCAACTCACTCTCTGTGAAGAAGCTCCTTGTGTTTCTTCTCTGTGAACTGTTAGTGTTCTTTATCTTTCCAATGAGATGTACATTTGCTCCCTAATTTGATATCTTTATATGTAGAAAATTATTTCTGTTTGTCATATATGCTATAAGCATTTTTCCATGTTTGTCACTTAAGTTATTATGGGATATTTTTCCATGCTCAGATATAGAATTTGTAAGTCTAAAATAGCTCAGTGATCTCTTTAACATCTTCTGAGTCTGTTTCTTTTGCTTAGAAAGGGTTTGCCAGGTTGGGGATTCAGTCAATGTTAGAGCGCTTGCTTAGCAAGTGCAAGGCCCTGGGTTCGGTCCTCAGCTCCAGAAAAAAACAAAACAAACAAACAAACAAAAACTAACCAGTACAGAAAGAGTTTGCTTACTCTGATATTAAATAAGAAAATACCTGTATTTTCTTTTAGTTGATTTGTGTGCTCATTTTTAAAAATTTGTTTACCCTTATTTTATGTACATTAGTGTTTTGCCTGCATGAATGATTGTGTAAGGGTGTAAGATCTTGAAGTTACAGACAGTTGTTAGCTGCTGTATGGGTGCTGAGAATTGAACCTGGATCCTCTGGAGCAGCAATCGGTGCTCTTAACCACGGAGCCACCTCTCTAGCCCCCTGTGTGCTCAGTTTTTTGGTTCAATTCTTTTATCTGTTTGGAATTCATCTTGTTATTAGAACTGAAGAAGGATTCCAGTTTTACTTTTCTGTCATACGGCTAATCACTTTTACCACCATTGTTTATTGAGTGGTCCATCTTTTCTACTCTGAATTAAAATGCCACCTCTATCATATTCTAAATTCCCATATGTGTCTTTGTCTATTTCTAGACTCCTCATCCTGTGCCATTCATCTGTCTTTTCATGAAACTCTACCAGATTCTGTTAATCAGAGACATATTTGAATACATACCCATATACTGCATATACATCACTTATCCTTATTATTAATCATATTTTCATTTAATTAACTAGAATTATTGACTTAGAAAATTTCTAAGAATTCTCTCAGCTATTCTGGCTGGCTCATCTTTCAAAACAAGCAAACAAACTAACGACTCAGAATCTATTTGTTTAGGGAAAAACATGGTTCTGGTGCCATAAATGAGGAACTTCATAGAAATACTATCTTTACTGGGTGATGGTGGCACACACCTTTAGTCCTAGCACTTGGGAGGCAGAGGCAGGTGGATCTCTGTAAGTTCAAGGCCAGCCTGGTCTACACAGTGAGTTCCTGAACAACCAGGGATACACAGAGAAACCCTGTCTTGAAAAAAAAACAAACAAAATAAAACGAAAGCTGTCTTTATGATATTAAATATTTAATTTCAAGTAGTAGAAAGTTTTTTTCACATAAATTCTATCTAATTTATTACTGGGTGACCACTTTACTGTTGAAGTTCAGTGTTGTTACACAGTACAGGGAAAAGGAGTTTTCATCTATTTTGTTAATTTTTCTTATTGTTTTTTATAAGTTGTCCAGTGCATATTCCAGAGTTCTCCAGTTATATAATCAAATCTGCTTCAAATATTAATAGTTCAGACTTGCCCTAATTTTTATCCCTCTTATTTTATTTAGTGTATAGTTACACTGATAGATATCCCAAATACGGTAAGAAGAAAAATATTCCTCTTTTGAATACACCCAGTCTTGAAGCTAAATCTCTACAAGAGATAACAGCAAAGCACTTACTTGCAGTGAGCACACAGGCTGGACACAGTCAGGCTGGGCATGGTCAGTGTTCACTGTCAACTTGACCGAGTCTAGAATCAGCTGGAGGCAGGACTCTTGACCAGGCCTATAGAGGACTCTCTTGATTACTTTAACTGAGGTGGTTAGGTTAGACCTGCCCACTGTGGGTGGCGTCATTCCCTGGGTGGCACCCTGATTGTGTAAATGGAGAGAGGTAACTGAGCATTAGTGCAATTCATCACTCTGTGTTTCTGGACTGTGAGTGCAGTGTGAGCAGCTACTTCAAGATCCCGAGTCCTTCATTTCGTGATGGACTGCATTCTTGAACTGTTAGTCGGAATAAACACTTCTTCCCTTAAGTTGTTGTCTTAGTTTGGGTTTTATTACTGTGAAGAGACACATGACCATGGCAACTCTTATAAAGGGAAACATTTAATTGGGGCTGGATTACAGTTTAAGAGGTTTATTCCATTATCATCGTGGTTGGAAGAATGATGGCATGCAAGCAGATGTGGTACTGGAGAAGTAGCTGAGCGTTCTACATCTGGAACAGCAGGCAGCAGGAAGTGACTGTCACAGTAGGCCTGGCTTGAGCATTTGAGACCTTAATTCCGGCCCCATAGTAACCACTTCCTCCAACAAAGTCACACCTATTCCAACAAGGGCACACATCCTAATAGTGCCACTCCCTATGAGCCTGTGGGGTCATTTTTATTCAAACCACCACAGTTGTGTTAGAGTAGTTTATCACAACAGAAGGAGAAACTAAAACAAGTACCCCTGGGCATCTGCTTACTGTCTCCCTTCTCACCCATCACACTAACTCCCAGGTGAATGTGAATAGGGGTTTATGATTAGGGTTTGGAAACCCCTCACTGTTCTTTCCTAACATTTCATTTTACTGGTGAGGTATCAGACTAAGAGGGGATAAATAAAATAAATAAAATGGTTTGCCCAAAGTAAGCACACAAACATCAGAAGCACCATGTTTTAGGTAAGAACACTGAACTACAAGAAATAAATAAACTCAGTCTATATTTCTTCTTACTTCTTAATTAACTAAATGCTAAGAATATAATACCATGCATAAATTTACAGACTAGAAGTACTAGGGCAGAGGCCAGTAAACCAGGTTATTGTCTAAAGCTTAGCCAATACCCTATTTTTATATGACCTGTGAACTACAAGAATATCTCCTTTATTTTTAAATGTTTGAAAACCATTGAAAGAATACTATTCATGACTCAAGGAAATCAATAGAAATTCAAATTTCAATATCCATTGAGTTTTGTTGGGTTATGTCCATGCTCATTCATGTATTCCCTGTGTCTGAGTTTGTGCTAACAGCAGTTTGAGTATAGAAACAGAGTCCATAAGCACAGAGTCTAAACTACTGGCGTCCATGGTCTAGGACAGTGGTTCTTGGAGTTGTAAAACATTAGGATGGCCTAGGAATCTTTATTTTGAATTAACACTTCTTATCCATTCTTTTGTCCATTGAGTCAGGAAATCTGGAAAATGGACAAGAGCCATATGAGGCATTGAAGATCTCAACAACTGTAGATGAGCAGTAGGATGAGGGAAAAGTGCACTCAGAGCTATCTGGTGTCTGGCAGGTGGGAGGGCAGGAAGTCATCATCTTTCGTGTGACACTGCAGGAGGAGCAAGCAGAATTACTGAAGACAGTCAGAGACAGCCCAGCATGGTCAGAGAACCGAGGGGGTACCATTCCCAGGAAACCACTTAAGACAGTACTGAAGAATGCCGACTCTGCTTCTTCTCTGTCACTCACTGTCTGAAGGACCCAAAGGAAGTGACTCAATGTCCTGGTGACTCCGTTTCTTTCTTTATTTACAACGGGGTCTAATAACTATCTCTTTGCCTGAAAAATGGGTTGTTATGAGGTCAATGAAAATTAAACCTTGATATGAATTAGATGTCTCAGGGATCTAAACCCAAGACAACAGCATCATTTCATATCAAGAATTTAAGGTCCTTAAATTAAACCTTGAAAGCTATACAACTTGTTTGAAAGGCAGAGTACCAGGAATTGTCAGTGTGTTGCTGTGGTTTGGAGCAGCTGTTTGTGTACAGGAACAGAACAAAGTGGTGACGTTGACTTATGTACGGAGTATGAAAACCGAATGTCTCTCCTCCAATCCTAATTCCCTGAGGTAACTGCTATCATGGGTAGGCATTGTCCCACCTGGGCACTCTTACAAGGAAAGCCTGATACAAGACTTTGGCTGCTTTATGTGCAGATAGGCAACAAGGAACGTCATAGGGAGCAGACAGAGGCAGACAGGAAAAAATGAGGTGCCTGTATATGGTCATGTAGTCAAGATTCGGAGGTTCCCTTCCACCAAGACCCAGAAGAAAGATGCAGTTTGGTATTCCTCAGAACATTAAGCTTTGAGTTATTGTATGAGCCAGCATTTTCACTGCTAAATATGTGTCCTCAATAACTGAATGTTCTTAGGAACACACATGTGAGCAGACACTTGTATATCAGTGCTCACGGTGGTTCATTCACAACACCCAAAAGCTAGAAACAGCATTAATGTCCATCAACTGATGATCTGTCCATCAACTGATGATCGTATGAAGAAAAGGTGGTTTATCCTACAATGGAATTTACGGAAGACTTAAAAATAACAAAATGCTGACATGAGCTGCAACATGAATGAACTTCAAGAGGCTGTGCTTGGCAAATTCAGAATGTCAGCAGCTCTCTACTGCTATAAAAATGCATGAGACGTCAACTCAAAAGGAGACTGCTTTGGGGCCCGCAGGAGGGCAGCGCAGTACGGTGGGAGTCCGTTACAGATGAAGATGCTCAGCATATGAAAGCCAGGAAGCAAAAAAGACAGATGACCAGATGAGTGTCTCAAGTCCCCTTCAAGATGATGTTCTCAGTGACATAACTCCTCCCAACTAGGCCTCACTGCCTCAGGATGCTACTGATTTCCAGTTGCTGCATGCTAAGGACTAAGCCATCAACACAAGGGATCGGGGGGGGGGGGGCATTCCAGACACAAATTATGTCATTCCACCTTAAGCCAGAGTAAATAGGGCAAAGAATGAACAATTGCACTTTTCTAACGTTGTTTTGTTCTAGACAGGGACTTGCAAAGTAGCTTAGGCTAGCTTATAAGTCACCGTTCTTCCCACCTCAACCTCCCAGATGCTGGGATACACTACCACACCTGGCTTTATTATACAGAATAATTGCCTTTACAAGGACAGAAAGTATAATAAAGGTTGGCAGGGACCAAGGATAAGGAGAATGCAGAACTACTGGCTTGTGGGTACCAATTTTAACACAAATTTTATATTGGGGATGATATGAAAGTTCTGGAAATAGATACTGGTGATGATTATAGAAGATCACGGATATATTTAATGCTATTGAATTTTACGTTGAAAATGGTTAAAATGGTAAGCTTGTTTACTGAACATTTTATAATAGTTAATAAAAGGAATAGCTCCTGAACCTGTCTGTTTAAAAGCTGCTGGAGTATGCTAGCAAATTTACCCATTAGTCCCTATGTCTACCAGCAGCTAGGTGCTGTTTCTAACAGTAATCCCTACCTTGTCCTACCTGGCTCTTGTGTGCAAGGCTAAGTAGGCTCCTTGGGAAGACCATGATGTGAAGTGTGAAGAAACCATGGGCAGCTCTTCTGGTGCTGTGTCAGCAGCATGAGCCAGAGCTTGTGTGGAACCATCTACCACACCTCTACCTGAAATCAGAGATAGGTTGAGTGGATGAGACTTGGGATCCCAAATATTTCTTGTATTCACTTTAGACACTTACAGATACACAACAAGGCTGTCTAGAGATACATGCATTTCTGTACACTAATAATTTAACTTATGCAAATATGAAATCATGTTGTTTGGCAACTAGCTTGTAGTTCTCATGACGTAGTTTGAATCTTGTGACACCTTAATCTCTTTAAGGTCTGTAGGATAGTTAAGTGTTTGGAGGTGCCAGAAAGACTTTTTTTTTTATCCACTGAAGTTATACTTCTGTATTCATGATAACAAAATGACACTTGTCAAAGTCACCAATGATTTTCATGTCTCCACATCTAATGATGTATGTATGGGGGGAGGGTGTGAGTGTGTGTGTGTGTGTGTGTGTGTGTGTGTGTGTGTGTGTTACACTCACATGTATGTGGTATGTATGTGTTTGTGGTGTGTGTGTTTAGTGCATGTACATGAGTATATGGATACATACTCCCATGCACATGCCAGAAAAAGATATTGGATGGCTTCTCCTGTGGTTCTTTGTCTTGAGACAGGGACTATCCCTAAACTGGAGGCTCACTGTTTCATCTAGGATGGCTCACTAGTTAACCCCTGGGACCTACCTGTCTTTCTATGTGGATGCTGAAAATTTGAACTCAGGTCCTCAGGTTTGCATAGCAAGTGCTATTACTCACAGAGCCAGATCCCCATCCCCTAGTGAATTCCTTCTCAGGAGTATCTAATGAAGATGTCTCCCGCCATCATCTTCCTGGATGTGTGTTCTTTCTTGTTTCTATGAGTGGTGTGTTCTTTGTTTCAAATCACATAACTTTAAAAGGATGAACAAAGTAAAATCGTGATTATAAGACAGAATAGGACTCTTTTTTAAAAATGTTTTTCAAGCTGCCTGCCCTTGAATTTTCTGTAAGCAGGGGGAAAAAAAAGCTAAAAAAAAAATGTTTAACTTGATGTTTGAAGAAGATATCTACTAATTATAGTTTGCAGGCATGTGCAACAAAATAACACACATGTGGATTACAGCACTCTGCATTCTTTGCTCACACTGAGTGAAATAGGCTATTATTAGTTGAGAATTATGTGGGCAGGACACAAATGAAGGACTGTAACGATGAAGTGAAAAGACATCATTTTCTTCTTTTCATGTCAGTACATCTTAATGCCTCTTAACAGCCAATCTCACTTAATTGAAATCATTTCAGGAGACTTAGGAGTACTTGCGCTGAGCTTTTATTAACCTGTATAATTTGAGCTGACGATTGGGACCAAGACTAGGAAGTATAATGTTTTTGTTGGTAGGAATACAAAAAGCACATAGAAGAATGGAATCTGGGCATCTTGGCTTCTGGCTGCCATAACAAAATACTGTAGAGCAAGTGGCTTGACTGGATTTTTCACATCTCATCTAGAGGAGGGGACATATAAGGTCAAGGTGTCAGCAGACTCAGTGTCTATAACTGTAATTAATGAGGCAATCCCACATAATTTATCTGGTAATCAAGTGAGGTTTATTTCTGGGGTAACTTACAGCAATAGGGGTTGGTTACAGGATCCAGGAGAGCTGAGGTACCATCCAGCAGAGAACTCTGGCTTGGTCTCCCATCCAGCTTCCAGGATCATGAGGTATCCAGAAGGGGCCAGCATGTATGCACCTCGAGTCTTAAGAGGTTCCCCCTCAGCCAAGCCCCAGGGGCAGGTCATAGGCAGGTGTGACAGTTACCTGCTATCACTCTAGGGGCAGTGTTTCAAGGTCAAAGCTAGAACAGCTACCCACTACAAGTGTCTGCTGTGGCTTCTCTTCTTGTCTTACAGACAGTGGCTTCGCACAGTATCTTCACATGGGAAACAAAGGGCACTCTGTTGACTCTGCTTGTAATGGTCTTAATCCCATTGTAGGGACGCTAGCTACCCTCATGACTTCATCTAAAACATGAATCACCACACCTACTCTATGTATGCTAGGGATCCAAGCCAGAACCTCATGCATGCTCAACCAGCACTAACTGAGCCCAGTCTTTGTCATGGATGTCTCATATTAACATAAAGACAATATAAATTACACACAAAATACTAAGTAAGATGTAAAACCAATAAAACTTAAATTAATAGCATTAACATGACAGGAGATGATATTTTTCTCACAATAAATTGCTCAGATTATCTGGAAAAACACCAAAAGGTATCCATTAGAAATTGGTATAGATAATCAGGGTCCATAGCAATTAAGGGTTAATGTAAATGTAATGTTCACAATGTTCTTAATAACTTTGAGTCAGTGAAATTGTTCAGATGCCAATTTTAACAAAGCATTATAAATGAATTATCTTACTTGAAGATGAGGTCACCATCCTACCTTTCCCCCATTGAATTCCACATTAATTATTAGCTAGTTATATTACTACCAGAAAGTAAAACTGAAAATTTACCAGGTTAGTTGTATCTTAACTACCATCCAAAATTATTTCTTATCTGTTCTGAACAGTTGCTGATGTAGCCTGAAATCAGGTTCTCATGGGCTGTTGCTCTGCTCTATGGTGCTTCAATTTCCACTTGCTTTTCTTTTTGAAAAGTCATGTTCACTATTCAAAGACAGTGTTAGCTGCTGTAACAGCCGACCCCTACATTTTCAATGGCAGAACCCACCAAAGCTCATGTATGGTGATATTTTATTTGTGCTGAAATGTGATTTTATTTGTATGTTAATAAATAAAAGTGCCTGGGTGTCAAAGCTAATAGCAAGCCATTTAGCAGAAGTCAGGCAGTGGTAGCACAAGCCCTTAATCCCGATCACAAGACAGGCAGATCTCTGTGTTCAAGGATACAGCCAGCATGGAGACACATGCCTTTAATCTCAATACCAACCATAGAGACCTGGAGGTCTGTATAGACAGGCAGTGACGAGGAGGTCATGTGGTTGGGTTTACAACCAATGAGAAGGCAGAATAGAAAGTCAATTAAAAAGATAGACACACAGGAAATAGGCCTCTTTCTGAGGGGAAGGATGGCAGCAACAGCGAGGGGTAAGAGGACGGTCTTGGACTCAGCTCTTGGCTGCTGCTCTGACCTTTTGGGCTTTTAACTCTGCATTTGGCTCTGTTTCTTATTTAATAAAATTGTTCAGAATTACATCTACACTCATGTCTCGCTTCTGCCACATTCTGGTTAGAAGCATTTTGTTTGTCTGCTAAGGGTCTGCTGTGCCTCTATGCTGTGACACTAACAGCCTTTACTCTTCGGGGCCCATCTGCTCAGCCAGCAAAACAAAACAGATGAAGGGTTGTGGTGGGGTAGAATTTGGGATGCAGTTGCTACCAGTGGTTGGAGTATGGGCTGGGTGTTTCCAAGGTTTTGGCCTCTTGTTGGGCAGTCTATATAGACAACAAAGTATCAAAGAAACTTTACTTCAAAGGGAAACAGCAGTTCAGGTTAAAAAGTACTTGTCAAGAGGCCAATGGGCCACATGAGTAAAAGGAAGAGCCCTGATTATTGCTTCGGATTTCAAGAGGAGGAGTTTGGTTACTAGGGACATAGTTTAGGTGGTTTTCTATTTTGATTGATAGGCTTTGATTACGTAAAAATCCTTGCTTACTGCACATGTCCCTTCCCATAATGCATTTGATTTTAATTATATGCATACCCAATTATGCATAAGTATGATAATACATAGAGGATTCTACCTGAAAGTTCACATTGAGGACGTGGTTCCCCTTATTACAAATGCACCCCAAAAGAGTCTAGAAAAGATTGGCCCATTGCCCATTATGGATTGTGATACAGGATACATCTGAATAGAAATGAGATATTGCCAGAGGCCTGCTAAGGGGAGTAATTTACTTCCATTGTTCAAAGCAGGTATAAATGCATCTCTATGCAGGAATGTGTGTGTGTGGGGGTCCTGGGTTGCTAACAGGTTGCTAGGTGCATAGCCAAGTAAATGGAATCCCAGGTTTCTAAGCAATTTCCTAAGCTTGCCTGTTTCATAGTAGATGTATGATTCAGTTCTAGAAATGGTGTGATTTCAATATGGCTTACTAAGTTTGTGTGTTGGGAATTTAATTCCCAAAGCAACAATGTTGTGAGGTAGGATCCTGAAATGTTCTGAGGTTCTGAGGGCTCTGCAGCTATGCTGTCATAAACAGAATAAGGTTATTATCTAGGAAATAGATCTACTGACCATGTAGCTAATGCATCTGTTATAATGGCAGGCCAGTTTCTTCTTCAGTTTTTCTTTCTAGTCTCTCTCTCTCTCTCTTTCTCTCTGTGTGTGCATGTGCATGTGCGTGTGCGTGTGCGTGTGCGTGTGCGTGTGCGTGTGTGTGTGTGTGTTTCTATCTCTGTCTCCATCTCGGTCTCTCTCTCCCTGTTTCCTTCTTTAAAAAGTGCTCTCGTGATGCAGGTCCCATGTTCCAGAACTGTAAGACATCCTCCTAGTCTTTCTAAACCACTCAGTCACAGATATTCTGCTATAACCGCACGGGCTAAAAGGACACACATAGCTACTACTTGTATTCTGTCATGCAGGAATCAGTCATCTGCCATACCCAAATGCATAGGAGCTTAATACCTACAGTCTAGGTATGCACTAAAAGGGAAAGGAAACAATAGATAAACCCCAAATAATCTTCATTTTATAGCATATATTTATATATATATATATATATATAAAATGTATATATAAATCATATAGTTAATATATAAGGATTTATATATTAAGTAATTTATATATAACCAGAATTTCTTACACAAACCAGATCATAAACACAAATACTCAAGTATGTCCTCTTGTCATGTGACACATTGAAATTTAGATGGTCATTACTTCACAAATGCTTTATATTAGTGATACCACTAAATGAAAACTTTTTCTTTGAAAACGGCAGGAATTTGAAGAAAACTTCCCTTTCTTGAGCCTTAGTTTTAGTAAGCATTTTTCTAACCAAATCTCCACCATACTCAAGTTGAAATGTTCCTCCATATCTCCATAGCCCCATGGCCTTGGATGTTGTTTTCAAAAATTAACTGCCTCGACTGTGTGCCTTTCTTTTAAAAAACTGAGATAAGTTGCTGATTATGTAGCCAATGGTGCTGTCTTCTACGATGTTGATTTTATTTTCAACTCCATTTGTCTTATATAGAACCAGAAATATGTCTATATCATCATTAGTTTATGATTAAGTGATTGTTTATGAAGTGGATTATAAACCAGAGTCTAGAAATTTTGTACTCCAGAAAGGCAGGCAAGTAGACAGGCAGGTGGTTAGGGATTTTAAAAAAGATTAAACTAAGTCAGCCTTAAAATATTTTTCTTTTCTTTTTTGTTATTTTGTCTTTTTTTTCCCCTCAGTGTTGAGGACTGAACCCAGGGTCTTGTGCTTGCTAGGCAAGCGCTCTACCACTGAGCTAAATCCTCAACCCCTCTTTTCTGTTATTTAATTAATGTTAAGATGATCTTTATAAAATAATGACTTGATCATCAGAAGTCATATTGTTAACTACCAAAAATTCCTATAATACACATTACATGGTATATAAGCATATATATATTATTTAAATGAAAATTTCCCATTTGGACTGACAATACTCCCTCCAAGAGTCATAGATAATCTAACAAAACCCCTCAACAGTAGGCATGAAAATCTCTCTTTTGAGTTGCTGGTCAGGGTTGTCCAAGAGAGTCCCAAAACATTATAGACTATTGCTACTGCACTTGGTTGCCCCCTTGCAGAGGTGGGAGGGTAAGTCGCTATTGCTGAAGACACCATACACTTTAGCAACAGGGTCCAGAGATCTGAAACTGACCTCAAAGGCTCCCCTCTGAGGACTAGCTTTCACCAAGGCGCCATGCAAGATTCCAAAGGAGGGAAACCACTAGCAGTCATACTTAGCTATGACGCCTATGAACCACAACATCAACCAATATGCCACAATAATCCTGCAGTAAGGGCACACTTACCTGGGAGGAAACCAATAGCTCTGTAATTGGACTTCAGATCTGTTCACCAAGAAGGAAATCTTGTCTGGTACTGAAAACCTAGCCAACTCTGAAGGGCTGGTGAATCATGGATCTTGGAGGAGAACCATTACTGATTTATCTCCAACACGACCCAGGGATCATTGTGGAAAAAAAAAAAGACAGAAAGATTGCAACAATCAGAGGAACAGAGAGTTTGTTATGAGATTGTGTCTCCTAGAAATGTCAGAAGCTACACTAATGAAGTCTCTCCCAAGTAGCTGCCTACGCATGACTTGAAAGAGGACAATAGATATGAAAAAGAGGGAAAGACCATTAGGCCTGAACCCTACACAAAGAGCTGCAGGGGACTAAAGAAGGCAGAGCGCAGGTGAAGTAGTCCTCCCTGGGGAAGAGCACACCAGTGGTGCTGGGAGACACCATGGAAACAGTGCCTTACAGACACAACAGGACTGATGGACACCTATGAACTCACAGAGACTGTGGCAGCATGCGCAAGGCCTCCGCAGGTCTAAGCTAGATGGGGTCCCAGTGCTGAGAAGCCGGAGTGGATAAGAGCTCCCATGCCTAACCCAGAATCTGTCTTCAATACAAATCACACTAATGGGCAGGCACCATGCCAAGCAGTAGATGGCCAACACAAAATGAACTCAATCATTCTTTTGGAGATGTTTTATGTTTTGTCTCATAATACTTTGGGATTTTTTATTTTTATTTTTATTTTTTATTTTTATTTATTTATTTATTTTTACCTTATGGGCCTTTTGCTGGGCATTGCATTTTTCAATCATGTGTTTTTAAGGTTTGTATACTTGTGTTTCTTGTGCTTTTTCCTTTTTTTTTTCCCACCCTATTTGTTTGTTTGGTTTTATTCTGGTATGATTGTTTTTGGTTTTGCCAGTTTGATTTCTAAAGAGTGAGAGAAAGAAAGTGCGGAGTTGGATGTGGGGTGTGGAAGGGTCTAAGAGGACATGAAGAGGGGAACCATGATCAGAATATATCATATGGGATAATAGCACACACAATTAAAAATAAAAGAGTCCATGAATTTGAAAGAGAACAAGAAGGGCATATGTGAGGGTCAGAGGGAGGAAACAGAAGGGGGAAGTGATAAAATCATATCATAATCTCAAAACATGAAAAACAAAAAAGCCGATCTGAACTGGGGAAAAAAAGATGAGGAATGCAGCATAGTTGCTCCAGTCCCTACAGAACCCAGAGAAGAAACTGAGCTTGAAGAAGTGAGATGCTGCTGGGAAGGGAGACTCAAGCTTCAACAGGGTCACCCTGTTCTCAGCGAGGAAGTCACCCCCGGAGATTATAGGAGAAGATAAGGGCTCTGTTTGTGTTTGTCTTCTGTAAAATTGAGAAATGTTTTCCAAACACGGTCAAAACAATGACCCACGGTGAACAACGCCTCAGGGAACTACAAGGGAAGCTCCAGGAAGAAAAGGCAGAGGCCTTTACCTCAGGTGAATTTTGTTCCCTGGATTGGTCTCGGTGATTTCATGACTCCTTGCAACAAACATCTACATTCAATTTATAAGACATGTCTATTCCTGTTGGATGTCAGAACATAGCTCTAGAACCCATCTGGTCAGTGTGCCCTGAATCTGGATATGGCCTCTGCCTTGCTTTCAAGCTTTCCCAGATATAATCTGTAGTACATGCCAGTCAATTGTGTTTAAATTGGTCTGTCCCGAGAAAGTTCTGGGAAAGGGCTGCTCTCTTAGTATTTACTATGTATTTACTGGCATTTATTTACATGTTTTTCTGAACTCAAATAGCCTTCCTTGGATCATTGCTTTCCTTGTGTGTGATAGTACACCGAAACTGAAGGAAGGTTGTTTACAGCATTAGACTGTAGTCCACCCCATTCTTTCAGGTCTTCAGACAGATCGCCCAGGTCAGTGAAAGCTGACACACTGAACCTCTCTTTCAATTCACTGACTGAAAATGTATCCCATCCTTGAATGTGGTGATTGTTGGCTAAGTGGTGGCGCTTGTAGTTGGCTGCTACCCCTGGCTGCCATGCCAACAGAAGAGAGTGCTGGATATGTCCGTCACAGAAGAGTCACGAGCCAAGGTTACCTTTCTAGAGCTTTATTGGGAGAGAAAGGGGGAGAGAGAGAGAGAGAGAGAGAGAGAGAGAGAGAGAGAGAGAGAGAGATATTGAGAGAAAGACCATGTGGAGAGGGAGAACACGGAAGGAGAGAGTGTGGAAAGAGAGGACACAGAGAGAGCACGCCCACTTTTTAGGCTGGGAGGCTGTCGCAGGCTGGTGATGTAATTAAGGACATAGTCCTCACAGTGATGTTGCCTGCAATTCTCCCTTCTGAGAGGAGGAGGCAGGAGGACCGCTGCAAGTTTGAATCCAGTCTGGTGTGCCAAATGTCAAAAACTCCAGGCCAATCTGAGCTACAGTCTGAGACCATGCTTCACTGTCAAAGAGACAAGCAAACAAGCAAACAAGAATACCATGGGCTAAGAAACAATGTAACCATTGTGGCACAGACAACGGGCCATCCACTAGGGTGTACCACTGAGTGGCACTGAGGGTTACTTCCCTTGGTGGGTAGATAGCTGGGTCTGTGGACACACAAAAAGCAGGGGGAAAGACCATTGTGGGGCATGGGTCCACACCTGTAATCCCACCCTTGGGAGGCTGAGGTAGAAGGATTATACATTAAAGGACAATTTAGGCTACCTGGGAAGGCCTACTCCACAACACAATGAGATCAAGGGAAGTGTTCGCTAGTGTCAATAATTGAGACCAGAATCTTTGGAGTCTTTTCACTAAACAAAACAATGCTTGAGCAAGTGAATTCCTATCCTGAGAGGACAGGAAGTCAGCTTGGTTCTTTCTTTAGAACCACTAAGTACTTGATAACCTAGGAAAACATCTGTACACACACTGTAAAGACTCCCCCCTCATTCTTCCTCGGGCTGTTATCAAGACAACTGAGCATCATAAAGTCACCCCACAAACAGAGCTTCCATCACAATACTGACAACTCCAACCCAACTCTCAGGAGCTGAAGAAGTTTCTCATATATGGAAGAAAAATGAAACTTTAGGACATTCATAGACAAGTCAAACAATGCACAGATTTTTAAGTAACATTTTCTCCCTAAATATGTTAAAGCAGTATAAGTACGTGGGGGAAAAAATGAACGATGTGTGAGTTCTATTAGTCACAAGAACACAAATGACCATGGAAACACTGTGCTCATCAACTGGGTTTGTTTTTGTTTTTTGTTTTTTGTTTGTTTGTTGTTGTTTTTAGTACTAACAGTTGTGGATCTTGTAGAAACAGGTGCTCTGGTTTGCTGATGGGAGCATACTTCCTGTGTCTTTTCTTATTGTCACTTTTATCATTGTGTGACCAAGGGTCATTGGATCTCCCTCTCCTCTTCACACTTCAGGATCACACGATTCACAGACTGCATTTGCTACAGCTGAGTGTACCTTGGGCCCAGACCACTAGTCTTTCACCAGACATGTATTTAATACTTACAGAAGGTTCATTTAATTTTTATTAACAGATATTTTAAGAAGTAAGCATAGTCTTTAATGTCTCATTAGGTTTCCAGGAATCTACATGAAAGATATGAGTTTATATACCCAGGATTTTATATAAAGATGTTTATCTTGTGGTGGAGTTACAGACTCAACAGGAAAAAATGTTGGATGAAATAAAAAATAGATAGCAATAAGGGAGTGTGTTTCTAAATTTTGGCACATTCAGAGTAACAGCTGAAGAGATGGCTCAGCATTTAAGAGCATTGGCTACTCTTCCAGAGAACCCAGGTTTAGTTCCAGCACCCACATGGTGGTTCACAGCCATCTATAACTCCAGTTCCAGGAAATCCAGTGCCATCTGATGGCCTCCTCAGGCACCAGACATACATGTTTCACACACATACATGCATTCAAACACCCATACACATTAAAAATCGTTTTAAAAAGATAATTGAAAAAATTAGTAATATTGAAAGTTGTTTATAATATATACTGTCAAATCAAACTAGATTCTGTTTAAAAACATGGAAGGGTAAATGTGTAGGAAAGTACAGTGAGAATACACAGCAAAATGTGAACAGTCTTATGTCACTCGAATGGCAAGATAGCTCATTCATAGCTATCATTCACTTCACATGAATTACTGTTCTTTTATTTCCTTTGGGAGAAAATATTGTGGAGATGTCACAGCAAGGCTGGCCTTGAATTCCCTTTGAAGCCGAGGATGACCTTCAACGTCTAAACTTCCTGCCCCCACCCAGTGGGTGCTGAGATTACAGGAGTGCTGCACCAACTTGTTTTAATAACTGGTTTTTTCTAAATAATGAGAATGGAAAGAAATGTCCTCTTGTTTAAGTGAATGATTTGAAAAGAGGATGTCATCCAGTTGCTCCTCATCAAATGTCTCTTATTTTGGTAAATAACAATGGTGTGATAAAGATAATACACTTTCTCAACCAAACTAAGCATAAAGCATCAATTAGTCAATTTTTTTTTGTGTGTGTGAGAGATTGTAGGCCATTTTCACGGTGATATCTGCAGAAAAGATCCAAGGTTTAAAATATTATAAAGATTATAAAAAGAATCACCTTTCTGTATAAATTATGAAACTGGATCTTTCACATCTGGCCTGGTTGGCTGTTCTATTTTAAAGTGGAGCTTTCACCCAGTGAATATCAGCAAGAACAGCAACACCACGATAAGGTAGCTCTTCTCCTGCCCCCACCTCAGGGCTAGTTAAATGTTCTTGTAAGCATACTTATCAATAGGATGTAGGAGTCATATCACTAATTAGAAGAAATAGAAATCCTTTTATCAAAGATATGTAGCTTGTTTTTAACTCTAAGCAAAATGACATTTATCATGTAACTGGATGCTATTCAAAGCTGATTAGAAGCAGTGGGGTCTTATGTTGTCTTCCTTGGCCAATCCATGATGCTGTGGGTGACTCACCATGGTATGTTTACCACCACCCACTTGACACATGGGATCTATCATCTTCAGCATGTTTTGTAAGGTCCACCATGTCCAACAGAAACTTCCAGAGAACTCTGTGTACTTGGGAGAAGTTACTCATCTGTTTTTCTCTTACCAAGCCTTGCTCCCATCTTCTGACCCTGAGCACTTGACCTCAACATTGCATCATTCAGAAACTGGAAGATACCACAGAAGCTACAGCCTGACCTGTATCTGCACTAGTCAACTTCTTTCTTCTCTGTGATTAGTTCCTTTTTTTTCTTTCACTTTTCTTTATTAAGAAATTTTCTACTTATTCCACATGCTATCCACAGACACCCCCTCTTCCTACCTCTAGCCCCCCTTCCCAAGCCACCCCACATCCCCACATCCCCGAAATCAAGGTCTCCCATAGGGAGTCAGCAGAGCCCAGCACACTGAGCCTAGGTAGGTTCAAGTCCCTTCCCACTGTACCAAGGCTGTGCAAGGTGTCACACCACAGGCACCAGGTTCCAGAAGCCTGCCCATAGACCAGGGACAGATCCCGATCCCCCTGCCTGGGTGCCCCCCAAACAGTTCGAGTCAAACAACTCTCTTCCACATCCAGACTAATGGAAGCCCATGAACCGTGGACTGGTGGCTGTGGAGCCCCCATGGGACTGGACTAGGCCCTCTGGATACGGAAGATGGTTGTTTGGCATCATTAGTTTCTTTACTTGGCTCTGGCTCTCATCTTGACCTGTGTCTTCAGGAACTATTCTTCATCACTTACTTACCTTTATCTCAGCTTCTTGCTTCAACAGTGGGGATTTCCATATCTTCTTGAATAACATCAATGAAATGGCAGTCTCCAATTACTAAGCATTATGTCCATATTGAACATGGGACTGGTGGCTTTTAAATACGTGATATTATTTTTCCTAATCCCCTTTTTGGGATGTCTTCTGTTCTTTACATAGGAGGAAACTAAATTTCAGAATGGTTAAGCACCATCCAGGATTATGCCATGTGTAAGCAGAATAGCACACATTCAAAACAAACTGTGGTTGGGAGATTATATCTTAATCAGGGGTAATCTCTGAAAAATTCCTCTTTGAACTTGAGCAATATCCATTTACCTCATCATGGATAGACTTCCTGGAGACTTGTGCATACTTGCTAGCTCCTCCTCCCTTCGAAGGCCTCAACCCACAGTGTCTTGGCATGTGCCCCACAGCACCAAAACTGCTCTGGGCAACATCACCAATTACCTTCCTGTTTCTTGACATTTTAGTTTTGAGCCTAGCCTTTTAAGACTAGGCCAGTTCTCCTGTCATGTTTCTAAGGCCAAAGAATCTTGTGTCCTCCATCTTACCTTGACTTGTAGCATCCTTGACATTGCTGACAATCCTGGCTTTGAAGCAGTCTTTCCATGGGTTCATAAGAGACCCACCTTGTTTTCCTGCTACTGATCTCTGGGATTGCAGATTTCCTGTGTCCAGCCCTCTGTTCTGGAACTGCTGTGACAGCACATCTGATATGTCTGTTACCTGGAGCAATTTGGGACTGAGATTGGGAACATGTGGCAAACCCGTGACAGCCAAGAAAATCACATATACACACATACCAGAGAGAGAGAGAGAGAGAGAGAGAGAGAGAGAGAGAGAGAGAGAGAGAGAGCACAAGAGCCACTTCCTTCAACTAGGCCCCATCTCCTACAGTGTTTACTGCCTTCCAGTAGTCAATTCAAGTATATATATACATCTGTGAATAATATACTAATGAGATCAGAGCCCCCCATATCTGAACATTGTTACATTGGGATCAAGCTTTCAACATAAGAGTGTTTGAGGGGGCACTCTAGGTCCAAACTATAACCATCTTTTATGGGTTAGTCAAATTAGGTCAGGGCTGTCATTTCTTCACTGTGAACACTGTCCCGGAGAGCTCATTTCCTCCCAGGGCTTCATTTTCACTGCTGATAAAGCCCACATCTGTCTCTGGGGCCTGACTCTATCCTGACCTTTAGATTTGAATGTTTGCTGCTTGTGGGACTTTGGACTTTACATGGCTCTTAGGTATGGAGAACCTTATTTCTCTGAGCATGCCTCTTTCTGGGCCCTCATTTTTCTCAAGTATAAAATGGAGAACATATTCACTAGTATCTGAGAGGGGCATCCTAAGTGTTAAATAAAAAGATATTTGGAAGCTGCTTATGACAGTGCCTGTCCTATGGAAATCTCTTAACCTACTGGGAGAGACTTTATGAATGGACACTAAAACATGTCATGGAACACATTTTGTGGGTCAGCTCCATGCTTTGCCTTCCTCTTGTGTTTACTCAGGGATCTCCTATTTTATTGTCTTTAAAAAAAGTACACGTATCCATATATCCATAAATGCTTAGGGACACACACACACACCCTGACAGAAGCAAATTCGCTTGTACAGTAGGTCCCTTGATCCATAAACAATACATCCCAAACCCTACAGTGGTGGTTGATTCAATAGCTTGGACTGATTCTTAAACAAGCTGTTCTGTCCTACATACCTATACCTGCTAATGTGATTAAATCACTAGCAACCCAATGGAATCAGCTTAATGAGCAAAGGAATTTATTTGGGGGTTAACTCACAATCACAGGAGATTTATCGTTGGGTCCACGAAAGCTGGGCTATGTCCCATGCTTAATGGCTTGATCCAAGATCTCAGCATCCAAACCACCAGGTAGCCAAGAGAGCTGCATACATGAATGCCAGGTCTTAAGGTCTCCAAACAGCCATGCCCTAGGGGCATGTACCTCAAGGTCTTAGACAGGTGTAACTGTTACTAGGGGTGATGCTTCAGGGCATGGCTCAAACAGCCACCCACTACCTGCTATTTAAGCTTATCAGTTAGTTTGGCACCAAAAATATTAGCAAGACTAAATAATCATCAAATAGACAAATTGCAACAATACATCTTAGTGAAAGTTATGTGAATGTACTCCCCATCTCAAGGTATCTTACTGTATTTTCACTTCTAAGGAATTATCTCCAGCTTCTTATTGGCTTATTGGAACTGCCAGAATTGTTGCTCTTTTGCTTTGGGGACTTTATGAAGTAAAATAACGGTGTTTGAACCCAAGCAGCATAACTTGATGAGAGAGAGAGAGAGAAAGAGAGAGAGAGGAGAGGGGGGCTCTTAAATGACTAAAGGCTATGTAGTAAATACAGTTGTGAACACACAGGACCTGAGTGACTTATATCCCTGGATAAAATGGGTTTCATACTATTGAGAAAGACACATCAGTAAAATTTTATTATTTATTTATGGATTTTCCATTTTATATATTTTCAAAGTAGAGTTGACCATGGGTAACAGAAACCATGGAAATCCAGACTGCCAATAAGGGAACATGACTGCCCAGCCTTGTAGTCCTTTTTAAAATTTAGTTTTTATTTCGTCCTTGATGTCAATGCCTTCATCATTCTGTTAAGCATCTCTTTGATGCTGGAGGTTGAACCCGATGTCATGCATGGTGAACACACACTCTAGCAGTGACCTATACCTCCAACCACGTGGGTTTAAGATGACTTAGCCTTTCTGCCATCTCCCATTCTCATAGGGACCACCTTCCTACAAGCTTTATTCACCTGCACAAAAGGAGGCCTCTTTCTACCTCTCTTCCTCTCAAACAGCAGGGAGAGGCATGCAGCTTCATATTTGGGGAGATATCTATGATCTGCTAAAATCCCTGTACAACTCTTTAACTCTAGAATTTATTTTCTGATTCCGATCATGTGTGAATCTGTGACATCATTTTTTACTTCAAGATGTCTCCTCAGATGTTATCAAAACACTACTTAGAGACTTTTTAGGAGCTCTCCGCTCTTCTTTTTTCCCTTCCCTCAAGCCAGCTAGCTTTTTTATTTCTTCCAGAGCTGTTTTCTCCTTTTGTTTTTCTGTGTGTCATAGTTAAGTAGACCTCACACCCTTTCTAAATAAGAACAAGGAGAAAGCAACAAGCAATTGTCTTGTGCTCAAATGACTCTGATTAGGCTGAATAGCGCCCGGGACAGTGCAATGCCCACGAGGCTAGATCGAAAAATCTCAAGTCATGCTAATGTTAGATGCATAGAACATCTGTGATACAGCATGCCACAGTTACCGAGGGAAGGAAGCAAGGGCAAGATTTACCAGGACGTGCTCAAATGCCAACATTCAGCCATGGGGTTGGGCGTGAGAATGTTCCTGCAGGCTGTGGTGGGAGAATTCACCAATGCCCTCTAATTCTTTTCTTTTTGTCAGTTATTTGCAGAGTCAAGAGCTACTGACAGCAATATTAAGGAAGAGTAAAATGTCAAATGGCAGAATAGGTTGGGTTTTTTTTTTTGTGTGTGTGTGTGTGTGTGAGACATCACATTTTATAAAATATAAGACTCTGTGAATTGTAAATGTACCATTATTTTCCTGCTTCTATAAAATGCTGCTGATCAGGTTTTACTTGAAATGGCAGTGATGATAAAATGTGAATGTATGTGGAATTCAGTGTCTGCTGTGTTTGTCTTGATTGTGGAGAGACTGCTCACAGCATGTAGGAAAAGGCCTTTAGCTTTGGAAAATGTGTTGAAGCGTCTTAGTGGAAAATCCTGTACGGAGCTGCTGTGAACAAGGCACTGCCTGATGGCTGGAATTTGACCCCTGATATCCACGGTGGAAGCACAGAACTGAGTAAGTTGCCTTCTGACCTCCACACGTAGCCTTGTCATGGGTGTGTGTATACAACAAAACACCAATAGTAATTTTTTTTAAAAAAATGAGGAGCTGTTTTGGGAGCATTCAAGGAAATAAGCATGTGGAAATTGCCTGGCACCAAGTGCAGGCTCAATACATGTTCCTTTCTTCATTTTTTTTTCTAACATGATGCTGCAAATTACCTCTGCCCCTAAGACAGGGCAGTAATACCTACCACACAGATGTCAGAAGGCTCCATGAGCCTCAGCGGTGATCATTTGAATGAATGCATCCATATATCCATGTTTATTTTCACATACATGTTTGTATTTTCTCTTTAAGAAAAACCTGCTTTTATACAAATACAAGCGTCACTGTTACGAGCGGTGATGTCAGAGCCTAGGCCCTGCCAGCCCTAACAAACAAGTGTCAGCCGACCATCCTCAGCAGGCTAACTAAAAAGACATATTCATGGGAAAAAGCAGAAAAAAGCATTGTATCCAATGTGGCTGCATTAAAAAGAGGAATTAGGGGGCCCTGTGAACCCCCACATCCATCTCCAACTGCTAACATGGAGTTAGGTTTAAATGAAAGCCAGGCACTGGGAAGAACTAAGCAGTAGTGCTCTGCTCTCGTCAACCCTCCATGATGCCTGACTAGCTATCAGCACTGGGTGATGTCTCTTTTGAGGAGACAAGTCCCCACTGGCTGGCACTAGGTCTCATTGCTTTCCTTCTCTTAGGATTAGATTCCTAGGGAAATTTCAGTTTTCGGACCCCTTGTATTAATAGTATGACAGGCAAATGGAGGGGTACCTGAGCCTCTTGTGCAATACGCCGTTCCTGCCAGGAGGGCTACACTGAGAACTGAGTTCATCTGTAGCACTGTTACTGAGGGAACCAGCTCTTCCATCAGATGGGCCTGTGCTGTTACATACTATTGTATTTTGGTGCCCTGGTACCTTATTTATTATAGACCCAAAACTAAAAAGAAGAAAACTGGGCCCAGTGATGCACATCTGTGATCCTGACTCAGGAGGCAGAGACAGGAGGGTGGTATGGGTATGTTCAAGACTAGTTTGGGCTACATAGTGAATTCAGGACAGTCTGTACATAGTAAGACTGTAGTCAGTTTTGTTTTTATTTTTATTTTTTTAAATTCTTGGGCTCTTTTGGGAGTCTGCCACCCAGCTCCCAAATAAATACACACATTCCTTGTTATGAATGCCCAGCCTTAGCTTGGTTTGTTTCTTGCCAGCTTTTCTTAAATTACCCATCTACCTTTTGCTTCTGGGCTTTTACCTTTCTCTATTTCTGTATATTTTTTTCTTTCCCTTTTATTCCATATCTGACTGTGTGGCTAGGTGGCTGGCCCCTTCTTTTTTCACTCCTTGATCTTTCCTCCCAGATTTTTCCTATTTATTCTCTCTGTCTGCTAGCCCTGCCTAGCCCTCTCCTGCCTAGCTCTTGGCCATTCAGCTCTTTATTAGACTAATCAGGTGTTTGAGGCAGGCAAAGTAGTACAGCTTCACAGAGTTAAACAAATGCAACATAAAAGAATGAAACACATCTTTACATCATTAAACAAATGTTCCACAGCATAAACAGATGTAGCACATCTTAAAATAATATTCTATAACAGAAGACTGTCAAAAAACATGAAGGGGTAGAAGAAGGAGGAAGAGAAGAGAGAGGAAGAGGAGAGAGTACAGAAAACTACTGGGCCAAAAGCAGTAAAGAAAAGAAATTCTGATTATCATAGAAATTACATAAATTACTACTTACTAACACGTTGCATCTTCTCAGTAAACAAGGATGCTGTCTATACTGTGACACTTGCTACATGGAATGAGTACTTGGAATAGGGTAGAAATTCTTTCCTTTTTCAAATAAGTATTTGAGTGACATTGAGTTGAAACGAGGTTTTTTTGTTTTTTCATTTAATTTAGCTAATGAGAAAATAGTTTTTTTTTTCCCCAGAAATGAACAAATCAGAAGGAATAAAAACAGAACCAAAAGGAAGTCTTCCTGAGGAAGATTGCCAATATACCTAAGGTTTCAGTTCTTCTCTCCCTTAGGCAAATTCTTGGAAACACTACATGTTCAGCACACTGCTGTTGTGAGGGAGAGATGAACTCTGAGACCTGGCACTATCGGCTCCACGGTCACCGTCAGCTGATTTCCCAGCACTGACTTGTTCTGAGAGACACAAGATGGGTTCCCTGGCTCATTTTTATGAACCTGCTTATCTTTTACATTTGGCCTCTGTTCTAGTCCTTATCTGTGGGAGATGATAAGCCATTTACTAGGGGACTTTGAATCCTCCTGCAATCCTGCCAACTCCTCTGCCTGGTGGTTTCATTTGAGCTCCAGGTTTCATCGTTTATGGCTTTGGTCATCTGTTACCCACATCCCCAGAGAAAATGGAGCACTGATAAGCAGGAAATGATCTTACATCAGATTGGCATGAACACAAATGATAAAGAAATAAACAGATTAAATGTAATTTTGTGCCTGCTTCTGGGCCCATTAGGACCACATTACCTCTGACAAATTTATGAAGCTATCTGTACTTCTTAATGGATGGAAAGGGGTGAATAAGGCTATTTACATTCTGTGTTCTGTCCCGCGCTTACCTGGCTTCCTAACAAGTGGCTCAGACACTGCAGTGGGCAAAGTGGTGGTGGCCAGAATCTCTTGCCATTTTTTCCTGAAAAATCTTGATACTCATTGACAATTACTTTGCTACTTTAATAGCAATAATGATACCAGTTTTAAAACAACTGTTATTATTTTTGAGCGCCTCCCACCTACTTAGGCATTTTGTCTTCATTACCTTCACAGCTGTAACAGAAGCCAGATAGTATTATTCATTTTCCAATGTTGTTATATAATGTGTGGTAATATAATTAGTATGGTTTAATTACTTTTCTTAATATTTTGACAGCTCCTTGAAGGAGTTCTTTACCAGTTTTCTCTCTCTGTGTGTGTATTTATAATTATTTTTTATTGAAAATATTTTTCATGCAATATATTTTGATCATGATTTCCCTTTCCTCAGCCCCTCCCAAATCCCACCCCCCCCAACCTCTGCATCTACCCAATTCCATGCTGCCTTTCTCTCTCAGAATATTTTAAAAATCAGGGTCTCACCACATAGTCCTAGCTGGCCTGGAACTCACTATGTAGACCAGTCTGAACTCATAGAGATCTGCCTGAGTCTGCCTCCTGAGTGCTGGGATTAAATTAAATTAAATTAAAAACGTGTGCACCACTATATCCAGCCATAAGAGTGTTCTCATATAAACTTCACACTGTCTACCATATCACAAAGCAATTTGATCACAGTGAACCATAGTTGGGTATATTCCTTACCAGTTTCCAAGCCAGCTTTAACTTTTCATTGCAGCCCTATGGTACTGGATGGCCCACAATATCTTCATATAGGCAGGAGTTAAGCCTGATGCACATTTACAGCCTACACCCCCAGCTTCTTTTCAGATCTTGATACAGGGTGTTAAAACAAAACAATGAAAAGTCAATGCAATCAAACCTATTTAAATATGCCTCAGAGACTGGCTAGAGTCTCACTTTGGTTTCCTTTTAGTATGTCTGAAATATACCATTACCTGGCAATGAGAAATGGGGGAAAATTGCTCCAAATGCTTCCTGAGAAAATTATTCTTGCTTTCAACTGAGCAAGTCTTGAGTGAAGCAGAGAATAATGAGGTAGAGCTGGGAACTGCAGTGACTGTGTATGGCTCCCCCTGGCCAATGGTATGTGTTACACCGTGATCCCTCAGACCTCCAGGAAGATTGGCATCCTGCTAGTTCCAGACCAAGTCAGAACATGTTAGTGTTGAATCATACATATGAGTCATTGAGAAAAAAATATTGGAGGAGTCCTACACAGCTCACACTGTCTGGGGCAGTATATTCTCCACATGGCATATGATGGCCTGTCTCATATAGATGTGGTCACATTAGAGCCCCGGACTATCCAAGAGAACTCAAAATGCTCCTTTATCTCACAATTCATTCTAGAGATGCCTCAAACTTTTGGGTATTTGGTTGATCATGAGGAATGAAATGCCCCTAGAGACTCCCTCTCTGCTAGTAAAATCTGTATGATGAACCAAATGTTGGTCAGAGGATTTCCTAGTATGTAAGAAAGCCAGGCAAGTGGGTGAGGGGGGCAGAACAGAAAGAACAGATGTTTACTGGCAAAGGTTACACCAGACTGGGGTCAGGCCTCTCATTTGTCTACAAGAAGGGATAGGGTGAATTTCTAAGCTAGAACATTTCTCCTCTAAAAATTTCCTGTTCTGTTGACATAACTAGGTTGCATAAACACTGAAGTACTTCCCCTAGCGTCTACACACCCATTACACCACCACCACCGCCAGCGCCAGCGCCAGCGCCAGCGCCAGCGCCACAGTACACTGAACAGACACTGAAGAACAAACATATCCCAGAGTCATGAAATGCCTTTATTCTCACTTAGCATTCCCAGTAGGAAGTGATCATCTTTCTGAAATATGATGCCAAGTGACTTTCCCTTATTCATTGTGAAGAAATAGAGGTGATGTTAAGGTAAGCCACAGATAAAGGGAAGAAAAAGGTATGGGAGGGGAGGAGAGTTCCCAGCAGACAGGCTTCGATGTCATTTCATGCCTTATTTGTATGAAAAAGAGCTTATTTATTTATTTTTGAGACAGGCTCCTGCTATATAGTCCAGGCTGACCTTGTACTTGTAATCTTCCTGCCTCTGCCTCCAAGTGCTGGGATTACAAGTGTATCCCACCACAGTGGGCTGGCTGAGAAGTTTTTTTTGTTTCTGTGTTTCTTACAACATAGATACTGTCAGCAAGGCTAAGCCCATCTAATACTTACAACTTAGTTCACTTAAGTGAATTGGTTTTTTTTAATTTTATTTTATTTTATTTTTTTAGTGAGACCTAATACTTGATTTACTGAAGCTGATCATGAGAATGTTTCATAAGAAGCCTGTACAACTGGTTAGAGACAGAGGCACACTGAGCTCGCTCTCCTTAACTCTGCTTCTGAGTCTCCCTGCAGATGATGCTTCTATCATCTTGTTGACATTTGTTGACATTTACTGAATAATAAGAAAGTGCTCTGGCTTGGAAGAGAGGGGGCCAAGAGGACCTGTGTTGAGACTGAGATATCAGTAGGTACAAATGAACCCACATGGAACCCCAAGGGACAACATTGCAAATCCCCATGTCTGCAACCGTCATAGATTCGGCTTGCAGCTTCCAAGCTGGCCTTGTTTTGGTTTGCTGTTTCAATCATGTTGACTTTAAATACTTTGTTTTAGCATCTTTAGTACATGAGAGAAAAACAGGATGGAAAAGAAGGCTGGGAGACTCTGGTTAACATACACCTTTGGGAAATTAGTGATTTCACTTTATATTTATGGAACTGCAAATGAGATATACAGTATGTCTAGCACAGAGGACTCAGAGATGAATAACATGGTCTGTGCTTTCAAGAACACATAGTCCAATAGAGGAGGTTTTAATCACACAGTCACAGTACTGAATACTCTAGTGCATGACACAACTATGTTTAAATGCAGTGATGAAGTAGAAAGGGGATACTAATCTTACTGGACTAGCAAGAAAGTTTTCACAGAAAAGATGTTTTATGAGCTAGAAGAATCAGACAGTATGAGTATAAAGAAAAAGAAAGTGCAGAAGGGGCTGGAGAGACAGCTCAGCAGTTCAGAGTGCTTGCTGCTCTTACAGAGGACATAAGTTTGGTTCTCAGCACCCAAATTGGGCAGCTCACCATTGCTCATAACTATAAGCCAGAGGCCCCCACACCTGTCTTACCTCTGGAAGCATCTGTGTGCACATGTGCTTACGTACATATGCATTTTAAAAAACTGATGGAAGGGCCAGTTGGCGGTGGAGCATGTCTTTAATCCCAGCACTCAAGAGGCAGAGCCAGGCAGATCTCTGTGAGTTCAAGGCCAGCCTGGTCTACACACCAAGATCCAGGACAGGCGCCAAAACTACACAGAGAAACCCTGTCTCAAAACAAGCAAGCAAGCAAGCAAACAAACAAACAAACAAAATAAAGACGCATAGGCTGTTGCTACAGACAGCCTCATCTAGATGAGCATTTAAAAAAAAAATCATCTCCTTACATTGATTCCCATCGTGATATTCATGAATTTCCATGTATTCATCCAGAGATGTATTCCCAGTACTATGTGCTGCTCTGAGTGGGTAAAAGGTTAGTTAGAGCATATGCTTATCTGGAGGCAGTCACAGCATAATGCAGCTACTCCCAAACTGAGTGGCAGGCAACTCAGAATCATCTGGAGAACTAAAAGGTGACCGTGCTAGACACCAAATCACAAAACCATTCTGCCCAGGAAATGCTGGGGCTGATAAGAGAGATTAAAAACTACTTATATAGTGAAACAAGAATATGTTGGCAGATGCTTAGGGATGGCCTTGTTTGACAGATGTCACTGAAGTGCCTTGGAAATAACAAGGCAGGACCCAGGAGCATGAGGAAGGTTCTCAAGTGAAGTGCATTGTTGTGTGAGTTGAGTGGTGAAGGTTAACTACAGAGCCTTAGCTAGACAGATAATATGGGGTTTAGAAATAGTGCAGTCTTTTATCTGAAAGAGGCCGGGCAAACAGACTTCTGATACTTCTGCCCGCGCTCCCCCTCACCTCCTACTCTATTCACAAGCATCCCCTTAGTACTCACAAACCCCGACTCTCGGCGTCACCATGCTGATCTTACTGTTCCCACCCAGTCACTCGGAGTTTATAGGTGTCTTCCCTATAACAAAACATACTTGTCCTTGGAGGTTTATCTCTAGTCTCATCCTTTGAGGCAAATGTCGGAGAACTCTATGTCTGTAAGCCAATTCTGGCCACCACATATTTAAAAATCAAGTCTTACTGGAACATGGCCATCCTCGCTCGTTTAAGTATGGCCCATGGTTGCATTCAGAGCCAAGATGAGTAGTTTCAGAGATGCCGGTGGCCTCCAAAGCTGTGAGTACCTGAGATAGTGGTATTTAACCCTATGTGCTCCAGTTTTCTCAGCAGTCACATGGTAATCATTTGCAGCCTGTCCTAAAATGACTGAGAAAGTCCATTGTGTTTGGAAGATGCTGTAGTGTGCCAGCCTGATTATTCTTATTTCCCTAGTCAAAACATAATGCGTATCTGTCAGTCATCTGCCATGTCAGAAGAGAGTGTCACTGAAATTCATGATTTCTCCTGTGTTGTCCCACTAATGACTGAGTACCCTGGGGGTGTGTAAAGGTTTGGCTCCCTAGCCCTCAATACAGATCGCTGCTGAAGAGCCGTCTTCAGCATCTTGGCATCCTATGGTTACGGCAACCCAGGCTTTCCCTGAATCTCTCCTGCCTCTTCCTCACCCTCACCTCCAACAAGAGTAAATTCCAAAAACACTCAATAATAAGCATCCTGGACACCAAGCTCCTTCTCAGGGACACGCCCAGTAATCCTACTTGTGACAACAGGCACCAGGCTTACTCTGTGAGTGCAGACACTGAGTAGCACCTCAGAACTAATAGGTGGACCAGGGCTCGCCCAGGCAGCTGTACACCTGTGTTGATCTGGATGCATGTCCATGGAAGGAAATCAGCAGGTCAGACATTTGAGAAAAGGTTGCTATACAAATCACAGGGACAGTGAAACATGCTAGCTGCTCTTCTGTTCCATAGATGCCCTGGGAAAGTGTGAAGAGCTCTCTACTCTATAACACATCAGTTTCCCAACCACCAAGTCAAGAAGTGGCAGTTAAATAATAAAAATAACTTCCGAAAATATACTGGGACTGGTAAAAGAAGAAGAAGTCTATCCCCTCTTGTGCTGTTTCCAGACTAGGTAATGGGGACTATGCCTAGGGGTGGATTCCAAGGGAACCAACCAAGGTGAGTGAAAGATAAATTTGGATAAGAGAATGCCAACATGAGAGTACTCTCCCATGACACAGGATACAATAATGCCCTGACAGTAACTTGAAAGAGGTCTGAGCATGCTCTTATAAGCATGGAAAGATGTCTGAGCATGCTCTTATAAGCATGGAAAGAGGTGTGCCCACACTAAGTGAGGTGCAAATAATGGGTAGTTGGCAGGTAGCACTGTGCAATAGACACAGGGAAGAATATGTTTGCCTTTTCCCATTTTGACAGTGACTGGCAAGTGTGGCATTCTTAGCCTGCACTTGCTGTTGTATCACTCTGAAGATTTCCAAGCCAGTCAAGTGGAAACTGCTGCAGAATCCAAAAACACAGAGAGGTTCCAAGCCCGCTGAGGGTGTCCTGGTGTTCTGGACCCTCAGTAGTAACAGTTCTTAGTTACCTCATCTTTCACTACCCCAACTCCAACAGCAACAATATCCCTGTACCTGACTGAGGTGTCCTGAGCTTGCCTTCACTTCTGAGCCCTGGTAATGCTGAGTGAGGTCTGTACCTGACCAGGCAACCAGGCCCTTCGTCAGCAAGAACAAAGGGCATGCAGCAGGGCAAATAGGAGGCAAATGAGTGTCTCATGCTGATCATCGACTCCAGGAGAACTATGTCTCTCTGATAACAAGAAGCAGTTTTTGCCTAGCAAGCAATCAGGGAGCTTCCTGTTGCCGGCCCGGTCTGTATTATGTATTGATTTATAGGTTCCAACACTGCAACTACACCACTGCACAAATTCCCATTCCAAAGATCAGGAGAACGATCCTGGCACGATGTGGACTTTTCTTATCTGTGTGAACTACTGCTTGGGATTATCTGAAAATGCTTGTTCTTAAACTGAGTGACCTCAGGCCATGGAACAATTATCCTCCAATTGTTTGCTCATTTAAACTCCCAAGTAGTCCTTCATCCCGATTTCTCCCTGGCAGAATAGATGTTCACTGTAGTTATGGCAGAAGGAGAACCAGGAAAAAACCCTCATCACACTAATTGGCTTCCTATCAATATTGTAAAGAATGCTAGAGATTCCACATTAATAAAACAGGGCTGTAACTATGTGAATGGGTCCAAAGTAGTTGCTTTGTCAATGTGGTGCTGCTTTACTGCAAGGTTCAGGGTGTGTATGCCAGGGCCTGCTGTCAGGACTGAGGTGACTTTACAATCCTGTTCTAAGAGGATTTGTGCCCTCACAGGAGTGTGTGAACATCAGATTTCAATGTTCAGTAATCATTCATAACAGGCTAGGTACCATGGCTGACCCTGTTGGCAGTTGTTAGACTTAAATGTATAATTCTGAAGACTCTCAAGAAATGCCCTTGGCTGTTGCTATGTTAGTGTAGGTACATACACTTCTTCTAGAGCACTGGTTCTCAACCTTCCTAATGCTGTGACCCTTTAATACAGTTCCAGATGTTGGGGTGACTCCCAGCCATAAAATTATTTTTGTTACTACTTCATAACTATAATTTTGCTACTGTTATGAGTCGTAATGTAAATTTTTTGGAGAGAGAAGTTTGCCAAAGGGGTTGAGACCAACAGTTGAGATCCGCTGCTCTAGAGCATCATGGAGGAGAGACTGTACGGAGCAAAGCTGCTCACTTCATAGAAATTGAAAAGGGGGAGGGAGAGGGGAGAGAAGGAAAGAGAGAAGGGAGGGAGGAAGAGAGAGAAGGAGAAAGAGAGAGATTTTCCTCAAAGACATTACCCCAGTGACTCCCAGTCAGCTATGATCGGACTAGCCTCCCTCATTGAACACCCTCATGATCCAATAATATCTCATTAGCCTCACCAACTGGGACCAAGCCTTCAGCAAACCAGTCTTTTGGCTGGATATTTCACATCTGTTCCATGGCATCTGGAACCACTCAAACTCACCTTATATTCCACAAGTCACTCACATCCAAACTGGTACAAATTTGAACACAGTTTTGAAATGCAACTTTTAGCTCAGTGTAAGATACAAAACTAACAAATTAAATGGCCATCACCTAATGAACAGAGTTCTCTGCCCTGGAAAACTGATAGCAGACCATTTTCCAAGAATATGCTAGAAAGAATCACAATAGTTGAGGGATGGAGTCTAATTTAATATCCTTTACAACTTGTTGATCATTTTCAACTCCATCATTCTGTAAGATGGCATGGTACTTCTCATAGCTCAAAGATCATTAAGCCATTCCTAGCCAGCAGCTGAGCATCATCTCCTTGACAAAGCTTTCTCAGTGTTAACAAATGGACAACTACTCCTGGCAGGGCTGTCCGTCACCTCAGAGCATTCTTAGCAGCATCACTGGCCTCTGTCCACCAGATGCTAATCACAATTCCCACTTGTGACAATCAAAAGTATTTCCAGACCCTGCCAAGTGTCCTCTGGGGAGCAGATTCACTCTCAGTTGGAGCCACTGCTTCAGATCTATCTCTGTCTGTGCAACCACTCTCCTAGGATAAAACTCAATAAGGAATTTATTAAATATTTATATTGTAAGCATTACAAACTCATCATAGTACTTGGCAGTGGGAGGAGGTTGTTTTAAAAACATCTATTGCATATCTACAGCATGCCAAGCACTGCATTAAGTTCTGTGGTCAAAGGAGAAAAGGCCACACAACTGTGGTGGGTACCAGGACGGGGGTGAGGGATGGCAGAGGGGATGGATCAAATCTCGCACAGTTCCTCTTAGCTCCCCATGTGCTGTCCATTTTCAGCATTGTGTTGGGAGCCTTTGAAGAGTGAAAGCCATGACTTTTTTTTATTCCCAATGCCTAGCAGAATGCCCAGAATACAGAAAAGTGTTCGCTGATGGAATCTATGAGAAGGTAAATGATTGAGAAACAATGGCAAGTGGAATAATACACAACAACAACAACAATGAATTGACGATGTTTAGTTGACTGAGGGAAAAACTGAATCTACATAATGACATTTTCCTTTCATCTTGCTCTACCTTCCTATGAATTTCACAGTCTATGGCTTCTATACGCATGCTCTCTCATGCTGACACACCTAAGCATATCTAGACCTGCTATTCTTCCATGAAGCCCTTTACCTTATGGTTATCAGGGAAAAATTCCATGATCAGAAATGATCAAAGTAGAGGATTTTGATGTGGCTCATTCAAATCAAGCATTTTGGTGTAAATACTCAATTAAATACAGATTTACTGGATTTTATATGTAGTTTGAGTTTGAATATAGTGAGAAAAAAGAGGTAAAGATTGTAGATAAATGTAAATTGACACTTTTCTATTATATGTTTCAGGGCATTGAATATTCCTCTACAGACATATAACACTAGGGAATAATTCTGTTTCCAGAAGACATGGGTTATAAAATCTCAGGGCTGGGCACATGTTCCTCCCTATGAGTTATTAGTCAGAGATGTCCCAGAGGCACCCAAAACAATATGGGCTGCTGTATTTGCTTTTGGTTGTCTGTAATAATTAGATGGTAAGACACTGTTACTGAAGACATCACACACTTTGATTGCAGGACACAGAGAAATCAATCTAGAATCTGCCAGAAAACTCTGTCCCCTCTGGCTAGCTTTCATAGTGCTGAAAGGTGCTACTCAGGCTGCTGGGGGAGAAAATACAGTAATCCAGGGATGGACCCTGCATGCTATAAAACCAATATTGCAGGCACGATGTGCCCACTGGCACAATAGCGCAAATCTTAGCCATTCACTTGATTGGATGAGGCGAAAATTTGTGCCTGGTATTCTACACACCGTCAAAACCTAAAAAAGTCATGAGCCCTAGGGGAAAAACCATTGATGTTCCTTTTATAGATGGTCATGCTATCAAACTGCCTGAAATGTTAGTGTTTATATCTGTGAACTCGTGCTGTTCCCAATCTTGGTTAGAGAAGTCTCTAATTGCAGAGACTCATGACTGTCCAAAGCACTGAGAATAAACCGGACTCGGAGTGATTGCCATAGATGGGTCATCTACACCACCTTTTACCCTGAGGAACACCGTGAAAGATGGGGTGGAAAGGATATAAAAGCCAGAGGAGGGGAGGAAGGCTATGAAATGCCATCCACCAAATGTGACATGACTGTTGCACACACAAATCCACAGCAATTGTGCTTACCTGGACAATAGCAAACTAGTTACGCATTCCAGAAAAGGAAAACAAAGCTGTGAGAGAGATGAGAAAGGAGATCATAGGAGGATTTGGAGGAAGGGTGTGGGGATGGCTATGATCAAGGAAATACATGTATGAAATTTTCAAAGAATGAATAAAAAGATAACGAAAACAACAGTAACAGAACAAAGCAAAATGGAGAAGGAAATAATCTCATTACAATTTCTGTACACAGATAGTACTTTAACTCACCAAAAGGAAGCCCATGGCAAAATGAAGGAAAAGTTCCTCACAACACGGAAATGTCAGGTCTACATCTAAGCCACTGTGAATAACCCTCTTATCCAAATCCCCATATTCATGCCTGAGATACAAAGGCAGGCAAGTGTCTAAAGGATCTTTAGGAGTCATTACACTCAGTACTTTTGACTCTTCTGCGGGGACTCCCTCATAATCAGTTTTTATGTTTTACACAAAAACGTAGCACATTGCATTATACTTTGTAGACAGAAAAATTGATTTGTTGAGGGATAAAAAGCAAGTCTTGTAATTATTTTGTATACTTCAAGTGTTCTATTAGACTTTATCAATATTTATGCTCATTTGACTTATAATTGTGTACGGTTAGTTAAGCCAACAATCCTGAGCAAAGACACCTGCACTCATCATACCCTAGTAAATATTTGCTGGTTTTGGCACCCAGCATCTGCTCACTTTCAGAATATAGTATCCTTGTTTGTCTGGGGTAACACTCCCTTCTTGCTTTCAGCTCCTATCCTTCAGCCCCTGGCACCCCAACTGCAAATGAGAACTGAGACACATAATCAGGCCACAGTTTCACCATTCACATTGCCCTGCTGATAGAAGATTATTTTATTATTTTAGACTGAGTATGCAGTTCAATTGATGTGATGGCTAAAATAAAGACACAAGCAGAAACATACATACACATATATACTCACATATACATATGTACACATACGCACATAAACACACATACACATGCAAATATGCACACACACAAATATACATAAACACATACGCAGTACCTTAAAACTTTCAGAAGTCAATTGTTTTATTTTATTTTTTTCCTTTAACTTTAATTGGACAGGACATAAAGTCTGGTGCTGAGGCTGCCATTTTGAATTTATGAGGAAAAAAGTGGTCTGGAAAGGGTAATGTTGTGGAGGAGAAATGGGAAGAGATGGATCAAGAAAAGAGAAGCAAAGGAAGAGGCGCATGGATAGAGAGAGGGGTGGGAGTGGGGGTGACAAGGACAGAGAGACAGACAGGGACAGAGTGAAAGACAGATGCAGAGCTGCAGATATGGATCAGAGCTGCACCAGAATGGGGTGGCCAGCGTGAAGTGTGACCGTGCGTGCTTTGGCTGTAAGCCAGCATATTCCCATCTCCAAGTGGCCTACAGAGTTTGGGCTCATTTTCTGAGACTTTCAGTTTATACATGCCCTCAGTCACAATGACACATTCCTACTTCCCCAGAGTATTTCCCAGGAGTATTATGTGCACTGTGGCTATTTAAATGTTCCAGAGGGAAAATGAACCCCCTGATTTGGAGTTTCAGTGTAGCTAAAATCACGTTACTTTACCTACAATTTACCGAGTCTTTCCCCTATTATGCCTCACTCCACATTTCTGAAAACACACACTGAAATTTGAAAAGGCAACAGCTAAAAATTCCTTTCAGAAATGTTTTCTCCTTTCCATTAAGGTTAGATCAATATAATTAGTGACTTTTACCTATCATGTGAAAGAGTCATCTATAAATGACATTAAAAATCAAACCTGGGGCTGGGAATTTAGCTCAGTGGTAGAGCACTTGTCTAGCAAGTACAAGGCCCTGGGTTTGATCCTCAGCTCAAAAAAAAAAAAAAAAAAAAAAAAAAGCAAAAAACAAACCTGTAAAATATATCCCAAGAAATCTTGAAATTCACTTATAATCATCCAAGTTAGTTTAATTTAATTTTTAAAAAAGTAATAGTGTGACAATTACTCAGATTTTCTTTAACAAAACTGTTATGTGATTGATTGGTCTTTATAGTTTTTTTTTTGTTGTTGTTGTTAATTTCCTACCTTCCTATGCCTAGGGGGTACTGAATCACAGCTTCTATTGTGACAGCAGTGTGTGGCTTTCTGCTAGGCTGGAGGCCAAATTCAGCGTGGTTTCTATGAATGTGGAGTTCAGATGCGTACAGGAAGCAACTAAGCATGTAGTCCATCCCGGCTTGTTAGCTGGCTGAGCTATCCAAGTCATCTTCCACTTCTGAATGACTCTTGTCTTGAACTCATTGACGTATGTGCTTGAGCTGGTTAATGAAGTCTAGCTGACTTCTCTCCCCTGTCTCAAAACTTAGCACCATCTTGGAGAGTTTATTTGTCAATGTGACACAGTGGAAGTGGATGCATTTTTCTATTTTAAGGCAGGAAGATTCACAACTAGTCTCCCAGAATGTGAGAAGCCAGGCTAGTGTCTTCCCTAACCTACTTCAGTGTTTATGGAACGAATGTCCAGAATGCTGAGGAGGTTTATCACATAGATTCAGATGTTCCCTAAGATGATTCTAACATTTCGCATGATTTTGATAAAATCTTCCAACCAGAGGTAGATTGCAAAAGTCAAATAAGATATTGGCTCTGCTTTTCATCTGAATTGATCACATGAACTCAACATGATACTGGGCAGTTTATGCCAGCTGGGAGCTCCGACTTGAAGAAAGCACTTACTTAACCCATGTGTTGAATGTCTGTTTTATCTATTTTATATTACCTTCTTTGATAGACAACATGCTCTTGAAATGTAATGTCTGAGCCAGAAAAAGGAGAATGAGGGTCCCAGGGATGGAAGAAGTATGTGGAGCCAGTGGCAATGTGTGACTTCTGGTCTTCTAAGTACAGACTCCACCCTCCTAGCACATGGAATGGCTTACCCAAGTAGCACTGGCCAGTTGGAATGGGGACCTGAAGGTACTGTTTATTGTTTGTCCCTTGGCAGTAGAAACATCTCCTTATTGGAGCACAAACATGCACAAGGTGACCCAGAGCCACATTTACCCCAAGCTTGCTGTCACACTGGGAAAGGCAAAAGCAGAGATTTGCCGAGCTGTCTCCTGAGCCTCACCAACAACAAGTTGGTTAGGAGACCTCTGTTTATTGAGTCCCTCCAGCCCTCCAGCCTGGAAAAGTCCCCTCTACTTGGGGCGAAATAAGTTTGAATCACAACTCAACACTGTTATTGAGAAATTTCCTGTCCTTCATTAAAATTCGGGCAAATGTAGCCATTTCTATAATTTCATTGCCCTTCTCCAAACTAGAGGTGGCTTTTCCTCTAGTCTAATTTCCTCTGTCATGAACTTAAACTGTGTTATTATCTTTTCTGAGAAAGGGATGTGGGTGCTAACGCAGATGGGACATCTGGGTAGTGAGATGGTGGCTGTTGTCTTTTATGCTCAACTCTTAAAAAAAATACACACACTCCAATTTGACGCAAGTGACGAAGTGACTCCTTAAACAGCAGATTTCTTTAAAATGGTAAAAGAGCACATGTCTACATTGTCATCAGTATGCCCCTTCAGCACTGCCCTAAGTGCCTGTTATTATGTTCACGTCATGTAGAATCTGGCACGGAGGCATTTTGGATATTGCGCCATCCTCCAGTTGTGCTAGAGAGATGCTATGGTGACGTGAAAAAAGTCATTCATTTTCCTTGTGGAGACGGCACAGAGAAGGAAGGCTAGTGGATATTCCGCATGGACAGGACAATATCGGGGCCACACAGGTTGTAGCCATAGTACTGAGCAGCACTTGGGGTAGGGGCGGCCCATAAAGGCTCCCTGGACAACATATTTAAGTATCTGTACCATTGTCTCACAAAAATCAGCAAGGTAAATATTGGACCACCCCTCTACTAGCAGTAACCAAGCAAGTGAGACACAGGCACATCCACTGTCAGATAACGCAGTGGGGGAAGGGCTCAGGATAGGTAAACCGGTGCTTTCACTTCAAAACTGGAAAATCAAAAGCATTATGATTCGCTCCTCATCAAAGCTTCCCACTCAGAAGAATACAGTTTTAAAAGGAATCCATTTATCCCACCTCAAATTTTTCGGTGTATCTTTTTTTTTCTCCCTTAAAGCATAATGAGCTTGTCAGAGTTTCCATGGTGACCACAGGGTGCTATGGAAACTGATAGATTTAGCTACACTAAAAGAATAAATAAAATAGGCAGGCATTTACTTGACCGTGATGGCAACTCTCCTAGATAGGAGAAGAGATGCAGCTAACATTGACCTGCTTGCTCTTCTCAATCTGCACCTCATAAAAACATGAATTCTTCTTCCTGGATGCTCCTACTGATCTGTGCTGACTGTGGTGCTGTGCTCCTCAAACCTAACTGTTCACACGTTGGTCTCCCTTCCACCTAGCTAGCTGTGTGTCACCAGTAGCTGGTAGAAATGCAATACAGTGTGAACCCTGGAGATGGTACAACACACAACAGTGACCAAGGGAACTTCAGCCAAGCTTAATGTGCAACCCCACAGCTGACCACAGCAAGTCTGTGGGGGAAACCTGGGAGTCGTCTACCTAGGTCCATTCTGTGCTAACTGCATAGGGACCCTAAGGTTCCTCTGTAACATGTTCAAACATAACTGTCTTGATGCTTCACAGGGTTGTTGTGAGACCAAAATGGGGTAGTAGAAGGCAAGCCTTTCTGAACAGTCAGGCTGTGGCTCCCAGGAGGGAGCTGCAGAGATAACCACACAGCCAGATGTCACAATCGTCGATTATGCTTCAATCTAGTACTTTGCCTTGACGATTTTAAGGTTTAGAACACACTTAAACCAATTTTGAGGACTTGAGGGGAACATCTGACTCCATGTGAATTAAGGAGAATTATGATCTTGAGAAATGATGCATTTCAGTTGATGTGTTTGAAATTTTTTATTATGAAACTCTAAAAAAAATAGAATAAATGAAATCCAGGTGTGTCTTAAGTGGTAGCCCTGGTGAGTTGCTCACCATTAGCCTGAACTCATTGCTTTGCCTGTTAACGTTTAGTCACCAATCATGGGCAGCAGAACCTTCTTCAGACATTCACGTGCTTAACCTTCTGAGCATTGATCAGGCACCATCTAAAGGAGATCAATGGAAAGAAAGGAAGGGAAGAGATATGGTCCTTGCTTTCTGAAGATAGTGAGGAAAAGAAAAACAACATCCCAAAGGGACCACTTACCATCTGAGAGATCAGAGGTGTAGATGCCCTGGATGAGAAGGGTGGGGTGCTTAACTCAGCTGAAGCATTTAGAGGTGGGGAGTCATGAGCCGTGATGTCAGCTGGGAAAGGGGTACCAAAAGGCAGGGGGGATATGAGCAGGGCAGATCCATGATCTGTGGGAAAGGGAAGGGAAATGATTCTAAAAATGTCACCAGTGGCTACTTCAGGAATGTTCCCTGCCAATGCAGAGGTCTTTTTCTTTTCCTTTTCTTTCTTTCCTTTTTTTTTTTTATGAAAGGAAGTGAAATGTGGGACTATTTTAGTTAGGTTTCTATTGCTATGATAAAACACCATGACAAAAAGCAATTTGGGGAGTAAAGTGTTTATTTCAGTTTATGGTTCCACATCATAGTTTGTTATCAAAGTCAGGGCAGGAGCCTGAAATCAGGAACTAAAGTTATGGAGGGACACTGTTTACTGGCTTGCTCTTCATGGATTGCTCAGTTTGCTTTCTTATACATCCCGAGTGTCCAGGGACGCATCACCCATAGTGGGCTGGGCCTTCCTATGTCTATCTTTTATGGGGAAAAAAAAAAGCCAAATAGACTTTCCCACAAGCCAATTTGGTGAGGGCATTTCTCTCAACTGAGGTTCCTGCTTTCCAAATGACTCTAGCCTGCATCAAATTAACATAAAAGCAGCTGTCACAGGGGCTTGGACCCCAGAGATACAAAGACTATGTTCTGAAGGCAAGTAGAATATTTTTGTTCTCCTTTCTTCCTCCAAACCTCAGTATCCTGGAGACACCAGGATGAGATCCAAAGTCTGAGGGAGCCCCAAGTCTGATGGTGGAGAGTCAAAAATGAGTGGGAAGATCATGACTTTTGGGCTGGCTCTTGGGTTTCTGCATCCTGAGTCTGTATGCCAACAACATGCCTGAGAATAGAATGGAACCATGCATTGCTCAAGGAGCTAGCACTTAACTCATCTTGTAGAATGCTAACTCATGTTACCCAGGGACCCAGGCCATTCCTCGGTGCAAGATTCACTGTATATAAAGGCACCCAATGTCTATTTATCCTATAAAGCACATGACAATGGCATGATAAGCATCAAAACAAAATGCTATATTGATTCCATTATCTCAGCAGAATATTTTCCATTGTTCTGATGTTACTCTCTAATTCTACATGCTCAGAGACTTTCATGACTTGAATTACAGCACAGATAGCATTTTATAAACTTAGCATGGTATTACACTTCACATGTGGTTATATATTTACCTGTTATATTAACAACTGTATAATACATTGTATTTAGGCTGGTCTTGAGCTGAGGAGTTCAAAGGATCCTCCTTTCTTGGCATCCCAGTAGCTGGGATTGCAGGCTTGTGTCCTTGTGCCCAGCTACAGTGTATATTGCATGATAAGCCACAAATATAGTTTTAACTGTTGGAAATGAGAATTCTTTCACTGAAAAACTGATTAACTGTATCTGTTTTAGGGAACCAGTGTGTGTGTTGGAAACATCAAACAAACCCTCTTTCAAACTAAATACAGACATTTTCTGCATCTTTCCTGCTCACATTTGTGTTTGCATCAGCTTAGGGGAAGGGAGTGTTTCCAGTGTACTAGATTTTGGGACACAAGGAGGTCTGGTGGCTTGCAGGGTGAAGAGAAAGTAAGGGTAACATAGCTGGAGTCCCCAAGAAGTAGGTATAAGGAGTGTGGCCGGAGGGTTCTGAATTCTGAGACTGCTGAAGTCCAGCTTCAGAAGGGTCTGGTTTAGGTTCTGAAGAGGCAGTGTGGAGGCAGAGGAGGAAGAAGTGGATGGACGCACAGCTGAGAGTCCCGCAGCTCTTGCTCCCAACCAGAGACACTCTTTGTTTAGATAGCATATTCACTGCATAAGTCATTTTGGCAAGCATCACATGTTTCATCTATGATTCCAAGAAAGGGAGGTTTCATCTAACATAGCCCTGGATCCCCTTTTCACTTCCTCATTAAATATCCAGGGTGAAAAAGTAAAGTACAGAACAGTCTTACCCAAAACATCTTCGGACAGCATCTGCCAACTCAGAAGTTGCAAGTTTCTTAAAGCATAGACCTACTTTTACAGCCAGTGTTCAAATGGTTACAATGTGTTAGACAGTCTGAAACTTTTTTTTAACCTTAACCAAGTTACTTGTAGAATCATTTAATGTCTTCTAAAATGCAAGTCTTACAATATGTCTTATACTAAGCATTTAACTAGCTGATTATAACATTCTCTGTTCCTTAGTTCCACAATAGGGGCCTGCTTTTTTCAGATGCTCCCAGAAAGGAAGATCCTGGTACTGATTCTTTTTCCATCAACCTACACCATTCTTATTTCCTCTATATAGGGTCTAGTATAGGGCAATAGTGCATTCAAATCAGGAAGATGAGCAACTGAGTTTTTCCCTCTGGGAGGAATCCATAACCTGCCATCCATCTTACATGATTCATACCCTAGGTAAAGGAGTTTTATAGTGGGAACAGGTTTATGGGAGCCCAACCAGCCCTTGGTAACGTTCTGACCCAACTATCCTTGTCAGCTTCACAGAAGAGGGTATAGTTGTAACATCTTGTATCCAGAAATGAACATGAAATTTCTCAGAATCCACCTGATCACAGTCCTTGGGGCGTAAGGAAGACTCTTCTGTGACTTTTCTTTTAGGCCACAACCCTGTCTTCGAAGTTTCCCCCATGGGCTGCATAAACACAAAACTCCCCATTATGCAAACAACTTCTCCTAAAAATGAAAGCAAAAGACTTTCACTTTTAGAGCAGTTGCAAACAAGGGCTCCTAAAAGTGAAAGTGTGCAGGCGATTGAGTTTCAGTAAAGTTTCGCTGGAATTTTGTCAAGCAACGTCCTCTGCCTCATGACTCGAGCGGGTCCCTTGTGCCACGGCCTGCACCTCGAGTCATTGGCAGGTGACCAACCATCTCCAAGTGCCTGGAACTGAGCGTTTTCTCAAATCTTAAGACTTTAGGGGCTGAAACTAGGAAAGTTCAGTGTAAGTGGGGATGAATTTGTAACTGTTACCTTGTGGAGAGGAAGTGAAGGGACTGAGTAAATAAATGAATAATTTATATGAAAGCCAGCATCATGTCATGAAAAGCTCACTTCAGTGAGAATCAGCTCAGGTGCTGCAGGGAGGGCTCACCCTTTCTATGGGAGTCAAAGTAGATATGTATCTTCATTGGTGTTCTGCTTACAGGAAGAGAAAAGTACACCCATTCATTTAATAAATATGCAAGGAACACCAGCCATCATTCAAGCATTGGACAGTCCCTTTGTTCTTCTGGTATTTCTGTTATGTGCACCAGTACATACACATGTGGATAGTAGAAATGGAAATAAATTACCAGGCATGATAAACCTCTTTTCAAGTTGTTGTTCAGGGAGTCCAGGAGACCTCATAAAAGCCAGAACAAGTTAGGCTATTGCATTGTTCCTGGCTGCCTCCCAGATCTGAAGTTAAGTCCCTGTTGCTAAAGACACGACACTGTTTGGAGCTGGAAGGATAACGCTGGCTTGACCTGGAAGCCTTCTCTTTGAGGATTGCCTCTCATAGTACCAAAAGGTGCTGTGCCAACTGAGGAACAGTCCTATCGAGCTGTGGTGCCCACCAACTACAACAATGACCAGCATGACAGGATATACCCAACGGTGCAAAAGTGGCACTTATATTTTGAAGATAACCAACAGCTGTCTGATAACACTTAAGGCCCACTCAATAGGAGGTAATTCAGCTTTGAACCTGTAAACCTGGCCAAATACTGATCACTGGGGAGGCCATGTGCCCTAGAGGAGAACCTACTATTGCCTCTTTACTAAACCAGTAAAAATTTTAACTACATCCTAAATACTTATCCTTATATCCACAGATAAGCATAACTCTCACCTTTCATCAAGGAGGCTGCTTCTTGCAGCAGACACCATTACAGAAATCCACAACTGACCATAATGCAGAGAACAATTGTGGGGTGCCCAGCCCCAACTGGTATATCCACAACACAACTCTTGTATCAATGTTTCAGGGAACGTGAGAAAAAGGGGATGGGAAGATTTTTAAGAGCCAGAGGAGCGAGATGTCTGTTTCAAGATCATGACTTCTATATTGTAGGAAAGTTGCACCCATGAGATTTCAGCAATTATAGTAGCCTACATGAGACCTGAACATCAGCTGAGAAGCAAGCTTGGATGGGGAACATATCAGAAGGCCTCTCCTCTAGATGAAGAGCTACAGGCAATTAATGGGAGCTGAGAAGGAGAGTCAGTCTTGCCCAGGGATGAGTCTGTAATTAGTTATCTAGTACCAAGTAGTCACTCCTAAAAACATACACATATGAGCAAAAGTAAATGGACTCATAAGGCAGAGGGCACTGCTTTATACACATGTAGTCACATAGCAATAATATTAAAGAGAGAAGGGAAAAAGAGAGGCTGTGGAGTTAAGAGGAAGAACGGGGTAGTGGGTAGATATGATCGGAGTACATTGCATGATATTCTCAAAGAATACTGTATTAACATTAAAAAGAGATGGTAACAAGCAAAAGGAAAAACATGAAGTTCCCGAGGATGGATATGAAGACGGAAGTAGCAGGAAAACCTTCCGGGTAGGCGGCAGCTATCTCTCGGGCAGGGACAGTCACTTCATGGAGCTGTCACTTGAGGCAAAGCTGTGACAAGAGAGCTCCCCTTCAGGTTCACAGGAAGCCCATTGCTGTGGGGAGCAGCAGCGAGAACCTCGTATCCACACCCTCCAGGCAACCAAATATCCTGAGCCTACAACCGAACTCCAAGAGCCTGAGGAGGGAACCGGGACAGGCTTTGCAGTCACTTGTCCAAAGTCCTGTTTTCACGAAAGAGAGTTGAGGACCTCAGGCTCACAGCCTTGCAGATGCTCTCTAGATTCCTATCCACGTACTTCGGCTCACAGCTGCTGTTTAGCCTGGGAGCCTTGTTTTCTCCTCTTGTACAACTGAATAAAGCAAATGAGTCATCTACCTTAGACAAGAAAAAGTCGGCCTTGATATTGTATGTGGGTGGGCGCAAGGACTAAAATATTGACCCCAGTTGAAGAGAGGGACTTTGAGATCCAGATTAACTCTTGGTGGTAGGGTTCTGTAAGACAAGCGTCCAGAACCCCAGCAAAGAATGAACACATTCTGCAGCCTGCACACTCAGAAAAGGAAACTGGCCACAAGGTGGACCGCTTCAATCGACCTTTCACTCATCACCGCGTTTGTGCAAGTTCAGAACCTGGTGCTCAAGTTGAGGCTGTGAATGGTCCTACGAGTGTAGGAGGCTCAGTGATGACTCTTAGGTGTGCCATGAAAGCGAGGTAGAGCAGCTTGATTTCGATAACTCAAGGAGTTAACACATCCAAAACCAACGCAGGGGTGGGGAGGAAAACCACACCCCACGGGAGCCGGAGCCAACTCACAGGAGAAAAATCCTATTGGCATCGAGGAGGCAGAGAGCCAGCCCCTGGGCGCGGCCTGCAGGGGGCAGGCGATCGCCTGGGGAAGCGGGGGCAGGACGAGGGCCCGAGCCTCAGCAGCTCCCGCTCGCTCCGCAGCCGCAGGGACTGCTCTGCGCCCGCCCGGTGCGCTCTCCTTGGCCTGAGGACTCGCGCTGCCCCGCCGCTGCCATGTGTGCGGCTCGGACGCCGCCGCTGGCGCACATCTTCCGAGGGACTTTCGTCCACTCCACCTGGACCTGCCCCATGGAGGTGCTTCGCGATCACCTCCTCGGCGTGAGCGACAGCGGCAAAGTGAGTGGACGCGGGGTCCTGCGCACCGCGGACAGGTGGAGGGACCCTGGCGCGATGCTGCGCATTCTGGGTTCTTCGCTCCGGCACAGAGTGACCACCGTGGCTCTGGAGTTGAACTTGAGAGTTTGGCTCCTAGGGAATGTAGACAGCCTGGTCACTAGGTTCGTAGCCTGGCTTGGGTGGAATGACACCCAGGAAGCTAAGAGCGGTAGAGTACTCGCACCAAACTGTAGGAACCCTTAGAAAATGTGGTTGGATTTCTTGCCACAAAGCTGACGGAGTGGGGGTGGGAGGTATCATTGGATTAGTGTTGTTTACTGAATTCAGCAGGTAGAATAAGCAAAAACACCTGGCTTCATTCACAGGATCGTTTATCAAACAATGCATTAATGCTACAGGCTACACACATTTAATGCTGGAGAGAATAGAACTGGAAAATTCTTTCTCTCTCTCTCTCTCTCTCTCTCTCTCTCTCTCACACACACACACACACACACACACACACACACACACACACACAGCCATATGCATCAAAACAATCGGTTTCATTTTAAAGTTCAAAATGCCTTCTATGATTATAGGTTTTATACCCCCCACCCAATTAGATTTCCACAAGTGTTATATGATGTCTGATGCCTACTTCCTTGTTCATACAGATGGTAACTACGTACATTAGCAATGTGCTGGACAGTTTGGTACATGAAGTCATTTCGTTTTGGGGAAGAACGGGATATGTTAACTATTTCTCAGAGTATACCTGTTTGTGGTCTGCCAGACTGAAGGCTATAGGTGCCACTGACAGTATGGAATTACAACTTGTACTTGGGAATAATAAGATCTAAACTTGTTAACGTGTGTGTGTGTGTGTGTGTGTGTGTGTGTGTGTGTGTGTGTGTATGTGCCAAGTAGAATGTGTGGTCAGAGAACAACTTGTGGGGATTGGCTGTCTCTTTCCTCCATGTGGATTCCAGGGACTGAACTCAGGTTCTCAGGCTTGGTGGCACACACCTTTACCTGCTAAGCCACCACACAGGCTCCCTAAACCTTGTTTTCTCATGGTACTTGACTTTGTTGTTGCTGTTTGTGTACATTGGGAAGCATAATGTTGTGTTTCCAATGTGATGAAAGTCCCAGAGCTCACCTAATGGAGATGCTGATAAACCTGGGGACCTGCACATCCGCTCCACGTATAGGGGCATGACCCTCAATTTCAGTGAACTCCTACATGGTATAAGAAACCAAACACGGGCACTGGGAGACTGTGACAGAGAGGAGATGCGACTTTGACCACAAGAGCTTTTCGGTTAGCTTTCGTTTTTGCAATTCACCTCCTATTTCCTCCGCTCTAATAGATGTGTAACTGAAGTGACGTAGGTTTGGGGACGTGATGGAAATAAGAAGGAAAAGGGAGTAAGTTATCAGAAAATTAACCTTTCCTTAAGTTTATACAGAAGAATAAGTGTGTCCTGAACATGCAATTAGTGGCTGAGTCAGAGAATGTGTTTCTCTTGGAGCATGCTGAGGCTCTCAGTTTGCTTGGTGTGCCATTCACATGAGACAAAATGAACTGGGAATCAGCCACAGAGGCAAGCCAGTCAAGATTTCAGCTGAAACTCTCTTGCTGGTGGATTGTTAACTGTTGGTCTCTCTCCTGGGTGCAAGACAGTTACTTATCCCTTCCCTAACCTTAAAGGGCAAGGATGTGGTATCTAGTTTGGTATTTGATTTCCCTCATGTTGAAGTAGCGAACGCCTCACATTTAAGGCTGCTAAGATAAACTGCTTACTTATGTACTTACTATTTAAGCATTCCAAGGTATATTAAAAATGAGTATGTCCTTGAAGTGAGTAAGTTAACATTTGGAATCATCAGGCTCAGGCACCTCTGAGCTGTCCTGAGCTCTAACAGCTAATGTCAGAGATGGACTGGGAGTCTCTAGATGCCTTGTGAGAACACTGGCTGCCACACAGCATCCTCAGAGAACCCAAATGCATAGGCCTCGAGTTGGATTCGTACAGGCATCTCTGGAGACTTGGGTAAGGCAGTGGGTGAATTAAATCCTGGGTGATCCTGGTGGACCTATTGTGTGAAATGTCCAAAACTCATCTTACTCCAGACCTAAGTCTGGGGCAACATCGTAGAGAAGGGACAGTTTTCCTTGTCTTCTTTTTCCTAGATCTAACCCAACAACAGTGACTGTGTTTAATTCATTCAAGTACAACACATTAAAAAATGAGTTAATTTTTTAAAAGGCAAAACAAAAAAAGCCCTCTGTTAGCCAATATTTTGGTATTATTTAGAATTCAGGGTTAATTTTTACACTTAAGCAGCATGCAGCTTTTTAAAAATAAAGATTCCAAAATGTATAATTCATTTTCAAATGTTTCATTAATCTTGAAACACAGTGTGCTCAAATATTACTATTACCTAGTTTTCCCCACATATGTCAGGGTCAAGTTGACTTTAAAGAATCATCAAGGTTGGAATGTTCAATGTCACTTACAGAGAAACCAGAGTGAGGAAGTGTGCCCGTATGGAGGTAGTGCCCTGGGTGTTAGAAGCAAATTCTCTGTAGAGATGAAGCCCTGGGTTCACCTGCTTTGAGACCATGAATGAGACATCAAATCTCTCCCAAGCCTTGGCTCTCTCCTTTGAAGAATCAGGTTTGAATCAGATATAGAATGAGCTGATGTGTGACAATGTCTGCACTTAATTGATGCTGCTCTCAAACTGTGGTCATTTTGGCCCCTTCCTTTCCTCTGCCCCTGGTAAGCCCCAAGCCTCTTGCTCAGTGTGGCCATTTCGCACCTTTCCCTGTGGTGGCACCTGTGCAGCTAAGTGGCAGAGAAGAAAGCTGCGGCCTGGGGCAAGCCTTGTGGAAAGAGGCACTGTTGCTGGACCTCAGTGGTGCATTTTTGTGATTGTGTCAGCCATTATGCATCGTGACTCAGAGCTGTCCCTGGGAAAGCTCCCAGGATCCTTAGCTGCTAGGTCACTAGGCCACATTGGCAACGTTATTTCCAGTACAGTGAAGAAGCCAGTTGGAGAAATTGCACATCTGAGGATGTGGTAGTTTAACCAGATTTTGAAATACAGACCAAAGACCATGTTCTATTTCCCCCAACAGTCTACTTCCCTAAGGAACAACCCTTGAACTTAAAGCTGACACTTTAGAGGGATGGCTCAGTGGTTAAAAGCCTGGCTGCTCTTCTAGAGAACTCAGATTCAATTCTCAACACCCACATGGCTGGTCCCAACTATCTGTTTCTCTAGTTTTAGGGGAACTGATGCCCTCTTCTGGCCTTCAAGGGCACCTACACCCATTGCACACATGCACATAAAACACACACAGACAGACACACATATTACATATAATTTTAGCCAAGGCACCAAACTTGGTTTTGAATGAGTTTTGAATCAAAAACTGGCCTCATCACTGAAGATAAATGAATGAATAAAGTATGAAAACAGCCTTAGTGAGGTCAGTAATTTAGTGAGACATAGCAGACCTGCTGTGACTTGTCAGAATGGTTTGCGTATAGAGGGAAGGTTTTCTCCAGCTGAACACATTGTGATATTTAAACAATGATCTGCAGGGTGAGTGAAAATCCATAGGCAGGTTGGATTTGGAGAAGATCAGAACCTTTTACATAGAGGAATGGCTGTGGAAAAATTCCTTGGGTTAGAAAGGATGAAAGGCAAAGATAATTAGAAATCCAAAGTGGAGGAGAAGGATATAACACAATGTAAGACATGGCAGGGTGATAGAGGCCATGTAGAGTTGGACAAGGATCCTTCAAGATAAAGAATGCACTGGGGCAGGGATGTGGACATGCCAGGGAGTGAGGTTAGAGATAGCTAGAGTGGTTTAGCAGTAGCAGAATGTTTCATGAACTCCTAAGGCTGCCTCTGTAACACACTCCTATGTGAATCTGGTCAACTCAACATTTCAACTCCTAGGTTTTCTTATATACAAAAGAATTCCAATCATTACCTCATTAGGTAGTGGGAAGTATTAAAATATTTTATAAGTGTAAACTATGTGGAATAACGCATGACAGAGTGGTTATCCAGGGCCAGTATACACTAACAGTTGCCGTCCATGGAGGAGGAGGATGTGGACAGAATGGGGAGCTATTCAGGTCTAGTCAACTGGATGATGGCTTGTGCATATAGTCTTATTTCTAACTTCTGGAGCCCAGAGTGGTGTCTATAAATGCATGTGGACCTCACATACCAGGTTACCAAGCATATACACATATGTGTATGTAAACCAGGAGGCAGCATCTACCCAGTGATGGAAGGAATTGTTGAGCTGGACCTGAAAGAAAAGAGGATTTAAACATGCAGAGAAAGGGTCTGGCAAAGGTTTCTTCAGTTCCCCAAATTGATGGGATGAGGAAATCCTCCTCCACCTGAGATTGCTTTGCCATCTTGCTTTGATAGAGTTCTTGGTCTGAATTACAAATCCCTGGCTCTGAGTCATCCATTCTTCCTGCTTGGGAGGGTGAAGATCCACCTTCCTGTCAAGCTCACAAACTCAGAATATTGTCTTAGTCTTGAAGAGAGAAATTGGACTTAACCACCCCTTATGAGGCTGCTGGAGTAGGAGTATGGGTTTCATAAAATGGTGCATTCATGCCCAAGCATCAAAGGATTATCCTCTGATTTCTGTAGTCTTGGAAGCCATTTTCTTCATCTACAATATTCATAGCAGGGCTTGTTTGCCCAAGTTCAAATCCACAGCACCTACATTAAAATGTGGGCATGGCTGCACACAGCAGCATTGGGGGTGAGTGGGGGTAGAGACAGGTAGATCCTAGGAGCTTGCTGACCAACCACACTAACCCAGAGTGAACTTCCAGTTCAATGAGAGGCCTTGCCTCAAACAATGCAATGGAAAGAGATCAAGAAAAATACAACCTCTTCTATAGAGCATGTCCATAGCATTCTCCCACATACTTGGCCTGCAACATTTATATACACACATGGGTATGTACACACACACACACACACACACACACACACACACACACACACACACACACACATTCACAAACAAAAAGTATTTGTGGCAAAAATTCAAGAACCATGACTACTTCTTAACTAACACCTCCTGAATTTGATCAGCCTCTAATGTACTTGGCTTGTAGACAGACCATGGTAGTAGCCAGCAAGGGAAAGTCTGTTACCCTGGAATCATGGTCCCCTTTTATGGATTCTTGGTCTCACTGATTAAAAAAAAAATTTAAAATGGGTTCTGAAGGGAGTTCAAGGACCATTTTATTAGAGTTTGAGAGGAATGGAGTATTAGTCAAGCTGTAAATCTCAGCAGCTGCTGGGTGGTGGGGAAGGAGGGATAATGGTACCTTTTGAGTTGGGGTCCAAGAAAGCTGCAGACCCAGTAATGGAGATGAGAGAGCAACTGTTTTGGAGGAGGGTGGGCTGAGTGTCTCCAGTCAAACTGTGAGAACATCCTGTGTGTCAGGGCAAGTGTGCTTAGGATCTTGGCCTGTATCAAAGGGGATGGAAGGAGCAAGGGACAGGTTCTGCCTTTTGGTTAGAACCCAGAAAGTAGGCAAGGGGATGATCTATAAGCAGTAGCTTGGAGGGATGGGTTCTTGAAATGTATAAGTACATTATCTGGTCAATTATTTCTCTACTTTCTTTAGTAGGTTGTTTGGCTCTTAAGGAAGTACATTATGTGCATGCCTTGGAAACTGGTTTGAGCCAATTTCCTTGACCCTATGGGCCTGTCCCACTACAGTAGGTCTTCAGGGTGTGCCAACTTTTGTCAATGTCTCCTATGGAGTTCATTGTCAGATTCAGTTGGGTTAATCTCTTAGAGGAGGAGATAGTCAAATACGATATTCTAAATTTGGGGCTAGTTTAGAATGTCAAGTCTCTACCCAGAGCCAGAGGTAGAATTCAGTTCTCCTTCTTTTGACCAATAGATAACAACTGTCTCTTAATTGGCCTTAGGAAATCCCTGATACCTCCTCTCTCTCGTATAGTATTTTAAGTCTTAAAGAGGAGCCATTAGGATGCTTCTCTTAAAATTGATATTACCCAGAAAAAGGGGCAATGAAGTCCAAAGCTGACTATGGGCCAAGTGTCCATCTTTACTGGCCTCTAAGCCTGCTGATACCCATGTAGCTACCTAACAATCCTATTTCCAGTTATCGGGTCCTTATTTTCCTGGCTTTCTTGGTAGCTAAGGATGGCTGATGATGACATCCTGGTACATAGGAAGTGGACCCAGAAGTTTCCAGGATGTGGTAAGAGAAGCCCATACTTTCTTTAGATGTTTTCATGTGAGGAAGGATACCTGGAGATGTTGCTGCCACCATCTGGGACTATGACTGCACTAGACTGTTTAATCACTGTGAGAAAATATCAGAGAAAGCTAGCTTAAGGGAAGATATATTTGGTTTATGGTTTCAGAGGTTCAGTCCATGGTTGGCTAACTTCATTGTTATTAGGTCCATGGTGAAGTATATTATGGTGATAGGGGTATGAGTTAGTGAAGGCCAGAAGGCTAATCACCTAATGATGGCAGTGAAGCAGAGAGAGAGAGAGAGAGAGAGAGAGAGAGAGAGAGAGAGAGAGAGAGAGAGAGAGAAAGCGCTTCCCCCATGGCTAAATCTCCACAAATTCCCTCACAGACACACTCAGAAGGCTCTGCCATCTTTGAAGAGTTTAACTACCCTGAAACTCCCTGCTTTCCACTTCCTTTGTGAACTAGTGAAGTGTCTTCATTATGTTAACCTCTGGACACTTCACTCCTCAAAGAGTCATATTATTATCACAGGCAAAGGTCCAGACTGTCTTGGGAGGCAAGTGTTGGAAGGAAGGCAATATAAAGAAGCTAGAGGGTAGTTACTTTCTCAAAGCTCTGTCTTCCTGGGCTTAGGGACCACAAAGCCCTTTACTGGGATGTGGGGGAAAGGAGGTCCAACAAGGCTTGGGGAGGAACTAGTCAGCTGGACTATGTGCCTTCTCCCAAACATCTTAAGCGACATCTATCTCCTGGGGTTAGTTCCCAAATCTGCTTCTCGGACAGCTAGACACAAGTTCTTTGTTTTGGAGAATGAAACAGCAAGTGATTTTTGTCAGAGAGAGAAAGAAACAAAGAACTAAAGAATGGAGAAATATTGGGCCTTTGAGATGGCTAAGTAGGTGATGGCATCTGCTGCCAAGGCTCACAACCTGATTCCACTTCCTGGGACCCACACACTAGAAGGAGAGATTAGAATCCCCTACATTGCCCTCTAACCTCCACATGTACAGTGTCATATGTGTGCATGGGTATACAGATACACACATGACAAGTAACTAAAAATGTATCTTTTTAAATGGAAAGACATTTCAGGGCTCACTGGATGTTCTTAAGGTTAGAGAGAAGTCATTCAGTAATTAAGATCTATCCAGATGTAGCCTCTCTGTAGGTTTAGAATGACAAACAAAGAGAGGAGATGGTAAAGATTAACTTGAGGATGAAGTCTAAAGTATCCACTTCTAGAAAGTTCACATCTCTGTTATTTATAATTCCAGTTACACTGGGGGCTGTTAAGTAATCCTGCTAAGGATGCCTTCCTGAACAGGTGGCTCTATTACATTATTTTCAAAGGATTAATAGCTGCTTTCCCCACTATCTTCTTCTGACTGGCCCAACATCCATGTCTGTTCAGGCATTCATACCCAGCCATGCCCAGCTATGTGTTTCCAGGACTGTCCATTCATATTCATTTCAAATACTGTTCTCCCAACTCTTCTTTGTCTCTTGACTAAAACATCAGAGTATCTTGTTTTTCTCTCTATTCTAGGGTTTCCTCCATATGACTGCTATTTTCTTGGATCATGGGTAGTTCTTCTGCAGCCATCTGTGGCTTACTATTTATTGATTGTAAGGTCCAAATGTCTTTGGAGGAATTCTAGACATGGAATTCTTTCTAATATTTTTCCAGTGTCATCTCTCTGTAAAATGGAATAGAATGAGTATGACTTGCTCACACCATGATGCATCCCTGAGCTGGAGATGATTAGATAAATTTCCCATGGTTCCCTAGCACACCATGTCCTTTCATGTCTCCATGTTTGAGGCATTGGTCTCTCAGTCTAGAATAACCCTCCTTTTTTACATCCCATTTTCCCTCAACCTGTGTCTAATTGAAATCATATTCTTTTTTTTAAGATTTATTTATTATATATACAGTATTCTGCCTACATGTGTACCTGCAGGCCAGAAGAGAGCACCAGATCTCATTACAGGTGGTTGTGAGCCACCATGTGGTTGCCGGAACTTGAACTCAGGACTTTTGGAAGAGCAGTTGGTGCTCTAAACCACTGAGCCATCTCTCCAGCCCATTGAAATCATATTCTTTTAAAGCTCAGCCTTGGTTTCTCCAAAGTTTCTCTGGCCATCACTTCCCAATGGATAAAAGTTTCTTCCTCAGCCCATACATTATTGCATACACTTTAAATAGGTTATTTTCTTAGTAATTAAGAGATGCCTTCTAAATTCAACTCTCAGCTCCTTCATTTACCTGGAACAAATTCCCTTATACACCTGAGCCTCTATAACCAAGGGTTCATGTTTTGAAGTTTAATTCCCATTGTGAGATACTGAGAGGGCAGACACTTGATTTGAAGATGATGTTTAGAAGGTGGGGTCCTTGGTATGTGAATCAGAGTACAGTTCTCATTACAAAACTGGTGTCTTTATACATAAGAGACAACACACCACACACACACACACACACACACACACACACACACACACACACACAGTCTCACTCTGTGGTGCTCTGCACTACCTCAGGACTCTGTCAAGTCTGTTTTATTAATAGCTTATGCATTCATGGTGATGCAGAACCAGCAGTAGAAATGGACTAAGCTCAAAGATATGTCGGCTCCGAGCTAAGCTGTTTGTCTCCCTTCTGCTTGTGCTCAAGGTTCAACTCAGATACTATCACAAAGCTTTTCATCATTTTTAAATTACTTCTTCCTCTGTTTGACGTCCTTTATTGTCTTTATTTATTATTTCTGATAGAGAATTCATGTGCATTTGCTGTGTCTGATTTGTGTACGTTCTAGTTCAAAATGTAAGTTTATGCTCATGTTGCATCTGTAAAAAGCACAAAGTATCTAATACTTTCCAGCAAACGCAGGCTTTTTCAAATAGTATAGGTGCTCAGTAAATATTTATTCGGTGTTCTGAAAAATTGTAGCAGCCGTTACACAATTTGTCCTTCCTCTTGTGCCTTAATAAGAACACATCTGATGTAATTTAGTATGGTCTCAGAAGTGATTTTTATTGAACAAAATACAAATGTTCGGAAGCTGCGATGATGATTAAATCCATTCTGCTTTGGAAATGATGTTGTTTCTAAGAGGATTTTGTTTTATGGTGAAACATAAGAATTGAAGATTACTTTCCTTAATTCCACTACCTATAAATATATTAGACTTTTAACAATTTATTCTCCAGATAGTGAGTGCCTGCTGTATGCTACATGGTTGGGATACTAAATAACTGGGTTCTATGACTAATGCCTCAGAAGCAGCACTTTCCAACTTCAGTGCAGTACAGATTTTCCACGACAGCTCTTTCCTTTGATGAAAGTTAGACTTCAAGTTCAGTGCCATCGTTGGTTACCGCTGCAAGTACCATGAAGTCCAAAGAAATGCTGTGGCTTTCCCAGTGGGATACAGAACGAGGCTGTTTGAATCCAAATCCATTTCCTCTTCAGCATTCAGATCTCTCAGGGTCTGATTAAAAGACCCCCTTTAGGGCTAGGGGATGGCTTCACAGTTTGAGAATGTGCCTCTTAAGCCTGATGACCTGAGTTTGGATCCCCAGAAACCAGGAGAAACATGAAGAAGTCACAAAAGCATCTGTAATCCCAGCAAGTCCCTACCTAGATATGGCAAGTCCCCACCAAGAGAATGGACAGGGGCTTGCTTCTCTACTGTAAGCAGCAGAAAAACAAGAGAGCCTGTTCTCAAACAAGGCTGAAGACAAGGATAACTCAGGTCACCTGACCTCTACAACCCCTCCCTGTATCACGACCTGTGTGTACACACTCACTCATAAACATGAACACACACACACTACCCTAGGTATATTTCAACCACTGAAACATTAACCTTCTCTTTTAGCTCTGTCTCCTTGGTCCCATCCCTTTGAACTCCTGACAAAGAGATCCATCCTTTATTCTGCAGTGGTGTCTGAGACCTCTGACCTGTCATTTCCCTTCTAGTTTCTTCTCCTTGCAACTGCAATCCCTCTTTTTTGGTCTTTTCCTTCAGTATTGTTTTCTTTTGTTGTCAGTAAAGATACTCCTATCCATCATTTCACAGAATCCATCAAATCTAAGTAACATCTGGATATATCAAAAACATCCACAGCCTTCTCATGATCTTAGCCTCTGTAAGCCATACAGAAATGGTGGTCTTAGACTAATCTAACTGTGGCAGTCTTTATCATCAACTTGTCTCTATTGGAAATCACCCAAGAGGTACACTTGGAAGCATGGCCATGAGGGGGTTCCAGAGAAGTTTAACTGAGTACAGAAGACCTTTCCAGGATGTAGGTAGCAATATCCCTGGGCTGGGGCCTTGGACTGAGTGAAAGAGAAGACAAGAAGTGTGTTCACTTCTCTCCTCTGCTTGACTGTGGGTACAGTGTGACAGTTCTGTGCCACTCTCGCCACTGTGCTTTTCCGTGTCCTCTATTCTTTCATTTCCACTCTTGTGATGAAATACTGTGACACAAAGCAACTTAGGAAAGAAAGGGGTTATTTCACAATTTGAGGTTACGGTCCATCGCTGTGGAAAGCCAGAGCAGGAACTCGAAGCAGCTAGTCACTTCCACAGTCAAGAGGAGAGAAGGTATGCATGTATACATGCCACCACTCAGCTCACCTTCCCTGCTTTACAGTCCAGGACCCAAACCTAGGAAACGATACTGCCTACAGTGGGCTGGGTCTTCCCATATCAATGAACTGTAATCCAGACAGTCTCCCACACACACGCGCACAGGCCAACCTGACAATCTCTCACGGATACCTTTCTCAGTTGATTCTAGATTGTGTTAAGATGACAATTAAAACTAACCACCAAATCCTCAAACACATCCTTAAGTTCATTTCATCAGTTTGTTATAGCAACAAGTAAGTAACTAAAGCACTAACCACAATGCATGATTGGTTGAGACAATGTGTGTGTGTGTGTGTGTGTGTGTGTGTGTGTGTGTGTGTGTGTGTGTTCTTTATGGAAAAGTTGATAAGAGAGTTCTTAAACAGATGAATTGAGCTAGATTCAAAGTGAGTCAAAAGGGAGACTCAGTCTTCTTGCTTTCAAAACCCATTCATCTCTATTTCTCCTTTGTCTCTGCTCCTGCCCCCATAATTATTCCATTGTCCATAGGTGTGTTTTTCCATAAAATGAATATTTTCATCAACTCTTCAAAGAATAGCATAAAATGACCATAATTTCTAGACTAATGCTGAACCCCATGTAAAGCTCCTGCATCTGTGTCCTGCCCCTGGCTCTGTCTGGCCTCTATTTCAGTGCTTTGGTATTTGATATACATCATCGTTAGCTTCAGCTGCCAACTTGACAAACCTAGATCACCTGGAAAGAAAGAACTTCAACTGAATAATCACTCAGATTGGCCTGTGGGCACATCTTAATGGCATTTTCTTGTTTGCTGGTTGATGTGGGAGGGCCCAGACCACTGTGGACAGTGCTACCCTGGGCAAGTAGGCCTCTAAGAAAGGTAGCTAAGATAAGGGAAGCAAGCTGGTGTAAGCAGGGTTCCTCCATGGTCTCTGCTTCATTTCTGTCTCCAGGTTCCTGCTTGAGTTCCTGCCCTGCCTTCTCTTGGTGGACTGTGACCTGTAAGCCAAATAAGCCCGCCCTTCAACTTGCCTTTGGTCATGTTCTCACAGCAACAGAAAGCAAACTGGAATGATTCACTGACGTGTACTGCTAAACCTGAGTACTAATACTTCCACTTTTTAAACATTCCCCCAGTGTTTAAGAGAATCAATTTGAGTTCCTACCCAATTGCAATTATTGGACAATGCATGTCACTTGCTTTGGAACCTTGCTTTCTTTTCTTTCCATGTGACAAAGATTTCTGGGGAATTTTATAATCCAATTATTCACTTAGTCCTAGGAAGTGACTGACTCTCCATGTCTAGGGTGCTGCTCTTGTTTTAAGGCTGCAGCTGTGAACAGGATAGAGCTGCTACTGCCAGAGAGCTTTTCTTCACGTTTGAACAAAGATCTTTCAGTCATTTGGTTCTTAAATGAGGACAGCCCCTTTCTTCCAAGTTCATGGTGGTCACTGCTGCCATTGTTCCTCATGGTCATACACATTCTGTGGCCTCAGCATATCCCCATATATGGTCATATTATCTTAATATCTAGCTTCCCTTCTAGAAAGTAGAGTGATATTTCATCCTTTCCTGGTACACTTAAGACATTAAAAACAATAATGCAAGGTAAATTCTCACTTGATGATTGACCACAATGGAAACTTTTATATTTAAGATAAGATTTAAGAAACAGATCAATTATAATATTAGTAGCACATCTCTTATCTTGGGTAATTGTGCATTAAGTCACATGGTCAAAAGACAATACATTTCGTGCACACATCAGCTTCAAATTTTGCATATAGTTTCTTGCTCATGACACTGGATGACAACTCACAGGTACAAACCAAACAGATGATGTTAGCAGCAATAACATGTGCATGTTACCAAACACACATATTCTGGACTAGTGCTGAATGTTTTCCATGTGTATCTTAGGAGTCCCCATGACCACTGTTTGGGGACGAATTGACGTTTTTCATCTTCTATTAAAAAAGAAAAGACACAAGCTTAGAGTATTGACTTTACTTTTGTGATAACTGTCCAGTAATAATAATTTGACTGACTTTTCTTTTGTCTTGATATGGCCAAGTAATAGACTGACCTATGCTTGCTATACTTAATTCCAAACATAGATCCATCTATTCTGATATACTTTCTAAAATTGAACAATATGTGTGAACACCTCTCAAAAGAGCTTTCTTCCTGTGGCTTTGACCTTATGTCTTACCTTCCAAAGACCTTTCCCTTTCCCCTTTTCTTCAGTGGAAGCATTATTTATTTACCTTAATCACATTCACTTACTAATGTGAGAGGAGAAATTACATTAACTTTAACTTTTAATTACTATGTTTTCTGAAGCCTTTTTGATTGTTGAAGTCTCTGTTTGTGAAGTGTTACCTTACTCTGGAGAAATAGTTCCTCATGCATTATGATCGAACCTCCTCCATCAACATCTCTAGTGCCATCTTCTCTATCTCCCACTGGCATCGCTGTAGAACCTGAAGCTGAGGCCATACTGTCCTTTCTCTTCTCTGCCTGTTACTGGGTTTTAAAAATATTTTGATAAACCTTCATCATCAAACTCCACACAGATGCCCCAAGTATATCAATCTCAGTTTACTGGTAAGATAATTCTCATGTAAAGTGAGTTCTTTAAGGCTTATGTATAGTGAGATATACATTTTTTAAGACCCAAAGTTCCCCAACAGCTTCTATGGAAAGAAAAGGTGTATTTGACCATACACTCATGCCACCCCCATTATTATATTTCATATATTCATATGTGTGTGTATATATGAAGAGTGTGTGTGTGTGTGTGTGTGTATGTGTGTGTGTGTGTGTGTGTGTGTGTGTGTGTGAAACTTCTGGAAAGAAATATTAAAACTAAACCCGAATAACACTTTCTTTTGCAGTGAGGACTGCAAAGTTGGCTACATGGAGAGTAATTTTAAGTCTTTGTGTTGTCAGACTGTTTTATTTATTTACTTTTTGAATGCTTGTGTTTTTACTTTAATCTTTGTATTCTCTTGTTTTTTTTTTTAATTGTAGTAGAATATATGCAACGTATATTTCATAGTTTAAAGAATGTGATTCAGTTTTGATTCCTGTATTCAGAGCATTGGACATTTGTCACTATCATCACCAGTATTTAGTTCTGGAATTGTTCACTCCCCCAGGGAAACTCATGACCCATTGAGCAGCTGCACCAAACTAACTTCCCTCGTTCCTTTAGAGTCACTAACTTGCTTCCTTTATAAGTGTATTTGTATATGTCAGATTTTGTTAACAAATGAGCATAAATAATTAATAATCTTTTGTATACAGCTTTATTCACTTAGCACAGTTTCAAAGCTTATTGTGTCATGGCATGTGTCAAAACTCATTCCTTTTTATAGCTCAATACCATTTCATTGATTGGTTATGCCACATTAAAAAAGATCTGTTCTTCAGCTGAAGAACATTTAGGTTGTTTACATCCTTTGGCTACTATCAACAGTGTTTCTATGAACATTTTATCCACAAGTTCTGAAAATCAACTCATAGAATATTATAAGGTGTGTTACATTTATTTATGCTGTGGAACATTATTTTAATGATGCAAAGATGTGTTGCATTCTTTTGTTGCATTTGTTTAACTCTCTGAATCTGTGTCACTTTGCCTGTCTAAAACACCTGATGGTTTAATAAAGAACTGAATGGCCAATAGTGAGGCAGGAGAAAGAATAGGTGGGGCTGGCAGACAGAATATATAGAAGGAGAAATCTGGGAGAAAGAAGAAAGAGGAGAGAACAAGGAGAGGAGGACATCAAGGGCCAGCCACCCAGCTGCACAGCAAGCCACGGAGAAAGAAGTAAGGAAAGCTATACAGAAATAGAGGAAGATAAAATCCCAGAGGCAAAAGACAGATGAGATAATTTAAAGTTAAGAAAAGCTGGCTAGAAACAAGCCAAGCTAAGGCTGGGCATTTATAATTAATAATAACCTCCATGTGTGACTTATTTAGGAGCTGGGTGGTGGGCCCTCCAAAAGAGCAAAAACAGACAACCACATCAACCTGTTCTAGAAAACACTATGTCATGGCTCTCAGTTGCCTCACCATGGGTTACACCTGGCCTTAGTAATTTCCCAGCCTTCCATATGCTATGCCTTTGTGTCCTTGTCCATATCCCTTTACCTTCTGCCTAGTGTAAGAATGCATCTTTAAGGGGTCATCTTGAGCTGAGCCTTGTTATATCAACCTGTAATCCCAGCAATCAGGACTCGGAGGCAGGAGGCTCAGGAAGAGTTATAAGCCAGCCTCAATCTCAACTGCATGGGTTCGAGACTAGCCTGGTCTCCATGGGACCCTGTTGCAAACAAAACAAACAACATCCACTAACTTAAGTGTCACTTCTGTCCTGAAGCCCCTACTGACACTTCTGTCAGAACTACTGACAGTGAAATGAAGTGCTCCTGCCCTTCAGCTCACGGCAAGCTGACCCCTGGCTTCTTTGTCTCCCCTGTTTCTGCTCAGAATCTCTTATGGCCTTTCTTTGACCTCAGGAATCTCCCCTATAGCCTTATCTCGAAGACAGGTCCTTAGCTTCGTCACTTTTGTGTAGACAGTACTTGAATCTGGTAGGCATTTAGATGAGTATATGTTAGGTAAATGATGGTTGGTTAGATTTTTTTTTTTTTTTTTGCCATGGGCTAACCAGATTAAAAAAGTTGACTTGAGACATCAGTCAAATGTACAATGGCAAAAATATCTTCCAAATGATTTGAATGAGAATTCTTGGATTTTGTATTCAATAATGGTGTATTTAGCAAGGAGAGCTCTTGCTAGTCTCATGTCCTGTTACATAATTACGACCCCTAGTAGAGTAGAGTTTAATTAATCCCTGAAACCTCACAGTTCTCAATGCTTTTGACCTGAGTAAAAGGCACAATGTAAGTCACAAAGGCCCGCTTACTCCTTTAGTTTCACATTGTTGTGGAGGCTTTGATTCTCCATGAAAGGGCAATTTACTTGGAGTGCTGTTTGCAAATTGCTACTTAACAATTTATGGTCCTGGAACATGGTACACCCTCTACAAATAGGAGCTCTTATTAGCCATCTCCTGTTCCTCACAGTATTTGACAGTGCTTTTGCAAAAAAACAAAACCAAAAACTGGCATCCAATGAGTGCTTTGGAATGAAAGAATGGATAGAATGGCCTGCAATTCTGAGTACAGAGTATATGAGGAATAGTTACTAGTCTTGATTGGTTGTGATTGGCGTGCTTACCCTCAGGGAGTAGCATAGTTAGTGCCTTCTGCACAGCAAGGCAGATATTTTTGCCCTGTATGATTTAACCCAGCAATTGTTTTCTTTCTGCATGTGGGGAGTAGGTGCATGTGAGGAGTGGATGCTTGAGAGTCTGGACTCCCCCCTTTAAAAAAAACATGGAAGTTATTTTGAGTCCCTAGCTCAGTAGATCCATTTATACTTTTTGTTTCTGCAAAGCCTGTGGAGCCATTATGCTCTGACTTCTTGAGGGCTGACAAGAGCTGATGAAAAGCCAGGAGATTAGGATGATAGGGGAAAATGACAAGCAAGAGACACAGTACTCTTCTTTTTTTTCTTTTTCTTTCTTTGTTCCTTCATTCCTTCCTTTGTTCCTCTCTCTCTCTCTCTCTCTCTCTCTCTCTCTCTCTCTCTCTCTTTCTCTCACCTCAGAATCAATGGTTGTGGTGGGTAGTGGTTTGAAGAAGAATTGATTGCCTCCATAGGCTATTAAATGATTAATTTGATTAATTACCAGGGATTGGCACTCTTTGAGAAAGGTTAGAAGGTATGGCCTCATTGGAGGAGGTGTGTCACTGGAGGGTGAGCTTTGAGGGTTCAAAAGTCACACCAGGCAGAGGTCCTCCCTCTGCCCTCAGATCAGGATGTAGCTCTCAGCTACTGCTCAGTGCCTGCCTGCATGTCTCCATGCTCCCTGCCATGGTGGTAATGTACTAAACCTCTGAAACTATAATCAAGCCCCCAATTAAATGCTTTCTTTTATAACAGTTGCTGTGGTTGTGGTGTCTCTTCATAGCAATAGAACATTTACTAAGACAATAGTCAAATGCATGTAGGTCAGTATATAATATCTATCAATGGAAAAAGTACTGAATATTGTGTAAATTTAAGATTAGAGGACTTGGCTTCTTTTGAGGTGCTTCAAGGATGCATTGCTGATGAAGGTATATTTAAGCTTTGCTTGAAGGTTATATAGATATTAATTTGGAAAAGAGAGATGAGAAAGTCCCAGGCAAAGACCCAGAGGGAAGAGGAACCAGGAACTTCTAATAAATGATAAGAAACAGAAAGGCTAGAAATAAATGGGGCAGAAGAGATAAGCCAAGCTACATCAGTGTGCCAGTGCTTATCAAAGGACTTTTATGCAAATGTTAGGGCCGACACCATTCTGGGGTCACAGTACTTACCTTCCTGCCCTGGAAACCTCAAACACTCTGCTAATGTTTTATGAATCTGTTCATTTCAAGTGACATACATGTTCAAACCACTGATTATAAGTTCCCTTGACAAAGTCCTAGTTTACACAATGTGTCCCAGCCTTCCTGTGCTGTGTAGGGAAATTTCTGTCCAAGGACACTTTAGAAATTAAGATGCTGCTTTTGGTACTAATTTGACTCCATGGAATATATATGTATATATAAAATAATTTTAAAAAGAGGGCCTGAAGTTGGGAGGGAGTCCTGGTGGAGGGCCTTGGAGGGACAGTGGGTAGGGATATGATCAAATTACGTTGTGTGCTTGTTTGAAATTCTCAAAGAATAGATAAAATATGTTTAAAAATGCTACTTTCCCCCATTTACAAATATTTAACTTGAATGGATGCCATAGCATTGACAAACTTAAGTGTCAGAGTTCAGAACTAGTTGAAGCCTTATTAGAAATTAAATGATGGGGCTAGAGAGATGGCTCAGCAATTAAGAGCACTTACTGCTCTTGCAGGGGACCCAGGTTTGGTTCCTGGTACCCATACAGAGCCTGATAGTGAACCACCATCTGTAATTCCAGTTCCTGTGGACCCACCACTGCCTTCTGCCCTCCACAGGTCCTCCGTGAATGTGGTGGAAGGACATACATTCAGACAAAACACTTATAAACATAAAATTAAAAAAAATCTTACTACTGTATCTCATAAATAGACTTTAGTATCTCTATGTCACCCAAATTCTAGATACAGTCTGTTTCTTTGTTTAAAAAAAAACAAAAACAGAATGTCAGTAGGGATGCTTTACTTCTTAGGGTCAAATTGACATGCTTTTTTTCTATAGAAATGGGATTTTTAAAAGAATGAAATAAACAAATAAAACTAACTAAGATGATAGAGTTAGATGTTTTCATTACTCAGAATTGCAGAGCTGGGGGGCTGTGGCTTGGGGCCAGAGGACTTGCCTAGCATGTGCCAAGCCCTATGTTCAGTCCTTAGCACTGAACAAATACCGCATCAAAACAAAAACCTTTGGTTCCAGGGAAGCGTTTGAAAATGAGAACAGCCTCCGAGCCTCTCCTACTTCCCTCTCAAGTGATGACTGTACATGGAAAATGATTTAACCCAGTTGAGCAAAACAACATGTCAATGACTCACATTAAGAAGGAAATCACCACCTTTGGCTGCATGAATGGAGGCTTCTACAATCGTTCTTACCTCCCCCCACCCGCCCCCATCTGTCCAAACAGTCGGTGGGAAGGAAGAGGAACACAAGTTTTGGGCTAGCTTTATGGCAGTTGAAATGAGAATAAGAAAAACTCTCTTGCAATCTAGACAGGATTGGGAGCTTTGGAAGGGGCATGTGGTTAGGCAGAGGGAGAGAGAGGACAAGAGGTAGAGGGACATAATGGGACATGCCAGGCAAGGCAAACACTGTTGTACCAACTTACTTTTTTTTTTTTCATATCTTTACACTTCCCATAGTTTGCTCCACACCCTCTGTCAGCTTTTGCCAACCTATGTGGATCTTTTTGCTGGACCTGGGATGGGAGGACCTGAAAGAATGGGGCGGGCTAAGGCTGTAGATAAACTTCCTTCAGTTTTGGTGTGCTATTACACATGAATGAAACTTCCATCCAAGGAAGGTTATTTGAGTTCAGAAAAACAGATCAGAAAAACATGTAATTTATTTATGCCAGCAAGCACACACTAGATATGAAGAGAGCAGCCCTCTCCCAGAACTTTCTCAGGAAGTTCAAACACAATTGTCTGGCACATGGTACACTTTATATCTGGGAATGCTTGAAAATGAGGCGGAAGGCCATATCCAGATTCAGGGTACAGAGGACAGCGTTCAACCCAGCCTTTCACCAGATTGGGTTTTAGAGCTGTGTTCTGACATCCAACAGCCTGCTTGCTTCGGCAGCACACATACTGACATCCAACAGGAATAGATATGTCTTATAAACTGAATGTAAATGTTTGTTGCAGGAGGCATGAAGTCACATCCAAGACCAATCCAGGGAGCAAAATTCACCTGAGGTAAAGGCCTCTGCCTTTTCTTCCTGGAGCCTCCCTCGCAGTTCCCTGATCACCATGGGGCATCGTTTTGACCATGTTCTGACAACTCTCAGTGTTCTCTCTCATCCCTCTCTATACTCACCTCACTCATCATCTCCTGAACACCCCACTGTCCGTTCTCAGAGCTCTCACATCTCACTCAATCCACCACGCCAATCTGATGCACACAAAAGCACCACCAAGTGTTAGCCTCAATTTCAAATATTCATGAGAATTTCATTTCCACAACCAGAGAGCCAACCTTCAAGATGATTTCTTGGACATTTGCTTGAACTTTTAGCAGTTTGATGGGCATATGATGTAACTTAAATAATACCCAATTCCTTGATGTGCTGCCTTTCTGGGCAAAGCAAAAACTGATCTAAGAGCATGTGAATCCTCCATCTGTCTAGTCTTGGCATTGCTGCTCCCAGGCTCTCGATGTGATGATTTTGTGTCACCCTGTCACACACAAACAACCTCAAAGACAATCTACATTTCTGTTTGGCTGTGTGTGCTGGTCAATGTCCCATCCTTAGCTGTCTAGTTGAAGTGTCTTTGTGTGACATCTCACCCTGGCATATATGTGGTAACTCTCAAGAGGGTATTGAAAGGGCCAGAAAGATGATGGCTCAGTGAATCAGACCACTTGCTGCCAAACATTAGGCCAAGCTCAGGGAATCCTGAAGAGAGGGAAGAAGCATTGTAGGAGTCAGAGGGGTCAAGGACATCACAGGAAAACTCACAGAAGCAACTAGCCTGGCTCAGAAGAGCTCAGAGTCTGAACCAACAACCAGGAAGCCTGCATGGGAGTGACCTAGGCCCTCCAGCTATATGTGACATTTGTGTACCTTGATTTCCTTGTGGGATTACTAACAGTGGGAGCAGGGACTGTCCCTAAAGCTTTAGTTGGCTCTTGGGAACAGGTTCCTCCTACTGGGTAGCCTTGGCTACCAGGGTGGTGCTAAGTCTTCCTGCAACTTGATTGCCATGCTTTGTTGACAGCCATGGGAGGCCTTATCCTTTCTGAACAGACACAGAGGAGGAGTGGATGGGAAGAGGTGGAGGGGAGGGGAGGGGAAGGGAAGGAATAGAAGAGGAGGGAGAGAAACTTCGGTTGGGATGAAAAAGAAATAAATGAATAAAAATTTTAAAAACCACAACTTTATAAGAATAAAACAAAACAAAACTTGCTGCTTTTCCAAAGGACTGGAGTTCAGGTCACAGTACCTACATCAGGCACTCACTACTAACCCAGCTCTAAGGGATTAGATGCACTCTCTGGCTTCTGAGGGCATCTGCACGCACACACGCACACACACACACACATGCACGCACACTAAAGCTTAGTAAAAGCAGTTGAAAAACCACCAAAGCTTAGCATTTTAATGAAACATAATATTTTTGGAGACAATTTGTGACTAAGAAAGACGTACTCTTTTTGAAGTAGTTTATTTTCATAGGTGTTGGTACTGCTGTGGACTATGGATTCTGTGAGTATACGTTGATCACACCATGTTCTACAACTGGGTCGTGTAATTTGGGATGTAGAATGTGCTCTGTAAATATTTGTGGAATGGGTTAGAAAATGATTTTTCTAGTAACGGCAAATCATTGTGCGACCCTCTGTCCCTCAGAGACTGGATGGTACTGAATGGTAATGGGAGCTTTAGGAAAGGTCTAGCGGGGGGGAAAAACCTCAGGTCATGCTTGAAGGAGAGCTTGTTACCCCTGTCCTTTCATCCTTTCTTCTCTTTCTCTTTGCTTCCTCGTCACTATGAAGACAGAATGGCTTCTCTCCCACACATTTAGACCCACAATGCACTGCACCTTCCTTATAAGCCGATTATCCTGGGTATTTTGTCACAGTAATGGAAGGCTCATGAATACAGTTACTGTATGCCAGGCACTAGTTCAAAATTTAATTTATTATCTCATTGACGGGTCCTGGTAAGCTAAATATTATTTATATCCATTTTTTTTTAGATGAAGAAACAGTCACTGATAGTTTGAGTTCCTTATTAAAGGTACTTTCATTCTAGTAGCCTGATTCTATAGGCTATTTATAGCTGTTCTGATTTGGGAAAAATTGAACATTGTACTGGTATTTAAATGTTTGGAGGTCCATGATAGTCTTAGGATATAGTCACCAGTCTTTGTGTACTTGCATTGTCTTTTGGCTTATTATCTTGCCATGGCAAACTTCTGAGACATTATGTCAATATGTCAGTGAACTTTCTGAAGAATTATGGGACCCTTCCAAGGACATTAATTTTCTGAAAAAAAAAAAAATCAAATTTCTAATTATTTGCAATGACACTGTTCATGTTGTTACATGTTAGAGCCATCTGCCATCATATATCTATTTATTTTGTCTTTGTAGTGGTGCTGAGGGACAAACCCAGGATCTCATACCTGCTAGATATCAACTCTAGTCACACACTGAGCCCCCATTATAACATTAGAGTTAGTTGAGATGGGCTCAAGATTTCAGAAGTGCAGGAGAGTCAACTGGAAGTTGTATATGGCCAGGACTTACACATAGTGGGAGAATTTGCAAGGCCAGGATCTGGGCATGTTCTGAGTTTCTTTTCTTAGATGCAGAAGTTACACAAAGGAGATCATTTAATAAAGCCTACAAAGTTTGGATCTTGTGACATCCAGCACCAAGCCTAGTTTAGAACCATCATGAAGAGAACATAAACAAGGAGACAGTATCATGGTCCGTGAAATATTTCTTATTGGAATACATTGGTCAGAAAAAAAGTGATTAAAAAAAAGTTTGTATTCCAGATCTGAGGACAGGCAATGGTCTCTGTTATATTGTTTTTAAAACATTAAAAATAAAACAAAATCTATTCTTGGGCCTGGAGAGATGTTTTTAATTTCTAGCACCCACATGGCAGTTCACAACCATCTCTAAAGCCAGTCCCAGGGCTTTGGTGCCCTCTTCTGGCCTCCTGAGAGTACTACATGCAATATGATGCACAGCTACACAGGCAGGCAAGACATTCCACATAAAATTCTAAAAATCTGTTCTTTTAGAAGTGGAGTCATAATTTTACTTAATTTGGCTATTCTGAGGATGAGCTACCCAGATAGCCAGCACCATATCTTTTTACGTTGCTGTCGACTTCATAAGCAGGATCCATAAATCAAATCGGAATGAGTTTTTTCATGCGACTTAGATAAAGACTGTCTGCAAATCACAGGCACAAAGCCTTTGGAGTTCTGCTGAGTAGAAACAAACGGGACCACATTTGGCTTTTCTGCTATCTCTTAACTCCTCAGATGTATTTGCCAGGTGAAAATAAGCTAGCATAGAATGTTTTATTTTTTCCAGAGGAACTGGGAATGGCTTTGTGATTCATGTGACAGGTACCCACAGATTCAAGGCTTGGCTGCAACCGGTGGCACTGTTGGGAGTTGGCGGAACCTTTTGGACGTTGGGCCTAGTGTAGAAAGCTAGGTCACTGAGGGTTGACTCTTGAAGAGGACACTGGAACTCTGCCACACCGTAGCTTCCCCAGCCAGCATTCCTAACTGTCCTAGTGAGGGTTACTCTTAGTGTGAAGACACACGATGGCCAAAGAACTCGGGAAGGAAAGGGTTTATTCAGCTTACACTTACACATCACAGTTCATCATCAAAGGAAGTCAGGACTGTAGTAGAATATTATTTGAAGGTGTGTTTCTTTTGTTCATGTTGCATTTGTTTACCTCTGTGATGCTGTGTTACTGTGCCTGTCTAAAACATCTGATGGTCTAATAAAGAACTGGCCAACAGCAAGGCAGAAGGAAGGATAGGTGGGGCTGGCAGGCAGGTGAGAGGATATATAGAAGGAGAAAACTGTGAGGAGGGATCTGAGATCTAGAAGTAGCCAGAGAAGAAAGAGGACTCTAGGGGGCCAGCCATCCAGCTACACAGCCAGCCATGGAGTAAGAGTAAGATTTACAGAAGCAAGAAAATGGGAAAATGCCCAGAGGCAAAAGGTAGATGGGATAAGTTACAGAAAGCTGGCTAGAAACTAAGCCAAGCTAAGGCCGGGCAATCATAAGTAAGAATAAGACCCCATGTGTGATTTATTTGGGACCTGGGTGCAGGGCCCCAAAAAAAAGAGTTAAAAAAAAAACAAAAACCAACAACACAGGACAGGAACCCAAACAGGGCAGAACTGACGCAGAGGCTATGGAGGAGTGCTGCTTACTGGCTTACTCTTCATGGCTTGCTCAGCATGCTTTCTTATAGGATCCAGGACCACCAGCCCAAGGATGACACCACCCATAGACTGAACTCCCCCCATCAATCACTAATCAAGAAAATGCCCTATAGGCCTGCCTATAGCCAGATCTTATGAAGACATTTTCTCATCTCTGTCATGACTCTAGGCTGTGTCAAGTTGACATAAAACTAGCCAGCACACTGGCCGAGATGGAAAACCTTGCCATGATCCCAAAAGTTAAAGAGATAGTGACTCCAGGAACTCCACAGACAGGAAGGACCCTTGCACCAGAACTCTGCACAGCTTTGCCCAGTGACCAAGCAGGTTGAAAAGAAAAAAATGACTAACAGGTGGGACAATAAGATGTATTTTCATTTTAAGATTGAGGAATAGACATCAAACATCATTTTTTGGTATCTGCAAGAAAAATGTATTGGGTAGGACTAGTGAATGCTGTTGTGTGTGAACATGCATGTACTAAGGGCTGAGCTCCTGATTAGCTTGGAGATCTTGGGATGGGATGTTTATACACAGTGGCTTTAGAGGTGGAGTGCTGGTTGGTGGAGGGGACCCTCCAGAGGATGCAGGTGGAACCTGGAGAAATAAAGATGCACGTGAAACATCAGAACAGCCGAGCTTAGCTGCTGCCTTTACACCAAAACAGGTTTTCTCAATACCCAATAACGTTTTTTCAAGTTGTTTAAAAGGAGAGTTTATAAGCGAAATAATACAGGAAAGCCTCTCAGCTTACAAGTTGGGATAGCTGGGCGCTAGAAGGGATTCTGTTTCTCAGAGGATTATGTGAGCATGACTTGGCAACATCTTACACATTGGTGAAATGGGCACCAGAACAGCCATTTCAGCTAGGCCTCGGTTTATCCCTTTGTTTGAGTTTTAGAAGACATTTTCTATTGAGAGCACGTCAGCAAGAGCTTCAAATCCGTAATTATGTATTGAGTGTTTACTGTGTGCAGGACTGTGATGGGTGATAGGGTCACAAAGATGAAGACATGCTGCCTCCCCTCCTGTGAGTTCCTGTGAATTGCACATGGCTGATGGTGACATAGATTATCTGTGATAGACACTTCAATGGTGAGGTAAGACAGCATGTATGAAACTGTTCTGCCCACCTCAAACATTTTAATTAAAAATTATTTAAGAATGCTGTTGATTAGGGGACTGGGGACCACACTTTTTAAACAAATTTAAAAATACAATGGAATGAGGCTATAATTAAACCTTCATAATGCCCTCCTTAAAATGATATAGGTATAATTGGGAGATATTGTGTATATACAAATATGTAATTTATATTATTCATACTTTATACAAAATTTTAAAACTCATGCTGATAATTTTTTGAGTTTGAAAGAATATTTATTTTGTATTATGTTTCAACCTATAAATTATAATGATGAATATAATCATCTTGGGTCTTATTTTTAATTTTGATCCTTAGAGCAATTTAAATATTTATGGATTACTGGAAGTATAAAGGGCCCCAAATTATCTCATGCCTACCTGCTTATTGTCTTTAACAGACAGAGGTGGCCCACTAAGAACAAAGGAGCTACCAGGAAGTATGGAATGGAGGAAACTAGTCCTGATGGGCTTTTTAAAAATAGAATTGCACAGATGAGGTGCCATCTGAGTGAGGACTTGTAGCTGCCTAAAGTTAGGCAGGAAATGGCATTCTGAGGCAGTGAGCAAACCAGCAGAGAGCTGAGGCAATGTGGTCCATGCTTGGGAGGTCAGGTGGTCAGACACAGAAGAGAAGGCCAGAGCCTGTGAAAAGCCTACAAATGTGGCCAAGCCTTGTTACTCTTCTGTCTGCTCCATTTATGAAATTGTCTTCAGCCTAATCTAGTGTTTCCTGATTCATTAACATTGTAGATGATAATATTCATAATATTCATGCCTCAAACTTTGAGCTTATCAGTTTTGATTCTCCAAGCATTCTACTGTTCTTTTCATAATGTCTGACTTTGTGGAAACAGTTTGAAATCCACCTTCTAGAATTCCCTTAATGTGTAGGCTTGCTGCGCTCAGCAATTCCTTTAGGATCTGGGTCTTGGTATCTAGTTCAAGCTGGCTGGAAACTCACTGTGTAGCCCCAAACAGCCTTGCATTTGTGATCCTCCTGCTGGTGTCTCCCAAGTGCTGAAGTGGCAGGCACTTGCCTCTCTCCAACCTCAGATCTGTCGCCTCCCTTGGCTTTTAAAGTCTAACAACGTCCCTGAAAAGTAGTTCTGCTGAATGCAGCATCTCAGACAGAAATTGTCCTCTGAGCATTTGGAAAGCTGTTGTCGGCTGGGCTGTCCCTGGACTTCTATTATTGCTTCTGAGATGACATGCCTGTCCTTTGCCTTCCTTTCTACAGTTCATTCTGCTCGGTAGAATGAAGCATGTGTGTTCTCCTTTCTGTGGTCTTGGGTCTCAGCCATTTTTTCTCCTGATCCTGCCTCCCTCATACCCTCTCCTTTTTTCAGGGGGGAGGGGGGCTTAGGTTAGATAAGGGTAGGTGCTGAGGGCCATGGCAGTATCCAGCAGGTGACAACTAGTGTTTGACAGGTAAACCCACCATATGTGTGTGTCCCTAATGGGGAATCCTACCTGGCACAACTGTGGGGTCACTGGCTATGGAAACTGGTTGTTTTCTGTCTGTAACTTTCTCGGGTACCACCATTATACTTCCCTATAAGAACAGCTGTGGGGTGTTCTCCACAGCCCTTGGGTAGTGTGTTTTCCATCTCTGGGCACACATTTAGCTGTGGATTTCTCTTTAAGCTGTATGATTCTGATGAACAGAAATATTACCAGGATAGTCTTCTTTATTGACACAGGAAAATAACAGTATTCTCTGTCTCAAAAACAGCCTTTTACACATTTTCCAAAGACCTTAGAACAAGTCCCAAACAGACTGAGCTGCCCCTACAGAAAATACACAAAGACTAATTCCCAGTGTTGTTTATTGCTAAATCAAGGCCGGGCTGTTTACATCAAGACATAGTCCTTGAAGTAGCTCTCTTCCTATGCTTCTCCTGACCACTCAAGGTTCAGCTAATTGTTTAATGTCTGGGACTCCTCACCAACTTAGAGCTATGTGCATGGGTCAATGTGTTAGTACTAGCCTAAGAGAAACTATGTGACTTATCTTGTGCTTTGAGAATGAGTAGGAACCTGAAAATGTAACTTAGAATTGTCCAGGGTTTGGCTGAGTGAGCAGCAGTGGCGTTGTGGAGAGAGATGGTTGTGGAGAGCTATGTGAGGGCTGCTGGAGAATGTGAGTGAAGTGTGTGTGTGTGTGTGTGTGTGTGTGTGTGTGTGTGTGTGTGTGTGTGCGCTGAGTGAGAGATGAAGAAGCATAAGAGAATTGTGAGTGAGTGAGTGGATAAAAGAGTAAGTAAATAGTGAGTGAATAATGTAGAAGAAAGATGTGTAGACATGTGAAAATAGATGTAGCTGTGTATAGAGATGTGTGGCATATGTATGTAAAGAAAGACATATAGCTATATGTACAGACAATGTGGAGATATGTAGCTGTGTGGAGACAGAGTCATGTAGCAGGAATCTTAAAAGTTCTTATTAATAAAAATCAAACCTGAGGCCAGTTATTGGGGTGAATGCTGGAAGATCAGAGAAGTAGAACAAGCCACAGTTACCTCACCTTGCCAGTTCCTCAGCTGATCCTGTTTCCTCAGGCTGGAAGCCTCTGAGTCCTCATCCAAATGGATCTCAGCTGAACTGCTGCTCCAAAGCCTGAAAGCTTAACCAGCTAAAAGCTTCTAGTTTGTGGTCCTCACACCTTATATACCTTTCTGCTTTCTGCTATCATTCCCTGGCATTAAAGGCTCACTTTCTGGGATTAAAGGCGTGAGTCACCATGCTTGGCTGTATCCTTGAACACACAGAGATCCAGGTAGATCTCTGTCTCTGGAATGCTAGGATTAAAGGTGTGAGGTACCACTTGCCTATCTTCTATGTTTAATATTGTGGCTGTCCTGTTCTCTGACCCCAGATAAGTTTATTAACGTGCACATTATTTCAGGGAACACAGTATCACCACACAGTCAGAGACTGTTCTTTATTTTATCTATCTATCTATCTATCTATCTATCTATCTATCTATCTATCTATTTTGGTTTTTCCAGACAGGGTTTCTCTGTGTAGCTTTGCACCTTTCCTGGAGCTCACTTGGTAGCCCAGGCTGGCCTCGAACTCACAGAGATCACCTGGCTCTACCTCCCAAGTCCTGGGATTAAAGGCGTGGGCCACTTATTTTATTTTTTTAGCCAAAGGACATACTTTATTAATGCCTGAGTTCTAGTTCTCCTAATCCTGTACAGTTTCGTTCCATGTAGTTGCCCAATCCAAAGGGCAGCAATGATACCACGTTGCACCTAGCAGGGGCATCTCTTTGGATAGTGGAAGGTTTGCCAAGGTGCTGGGGGCTACTGCCTCCAAGGGATGCTAAACAGGATTCATGGGCACACCCTGGACACGTGGCCAGCAGTTCCTCTTGACATTGTACTTGTGGTGGGCATGGCCAACTTTTAAGGTAGGGTTGTCAATTCTGCCCCCACGGCCACAACACCAACAACAGCTCTGTTGGCGGAGGAAATGACCTTCTTGGACCCTAAAGGCAACTTTACTAGCATCTTCTTGGTCTCCAGGTTGTGGGAGATGACTGTGGCATAGTTCCTGGAAGTTTGTGCCACCTTGCCCCTATCCCCCGGCTTCTCCTCCAGACAAGACACGATAGTACCCTCAGGCATGGTGCCCATGGGTAAAACATTGCTGATGTTCAGCTGGGCCTTCTTGCTGCAGTACACAAACTGCTCAGTGTGGATTCCCTTTGCTGTGATGAACAGCTCTGTCTGCTTCTTAAATCGGTAGGATCACGAAAGACCACTTTTGTGAGGGGAGAGGAGCGCTGTGACCAGGATCATAAATGATATCCTTTACCACCCTTAATTTAGCCATACTGCTCAGGGAAGTCCACAGCATGCATGAGGAAATTGAGACCGTTCTTAAGAGGATGTAAAAGAGAAAGTTAACATCAGAAAGCATGTGTGTTTCCTTATTTCACTAGTCATAGATTAAGACTTACTCCTAATTACCCTAGATAGAAATAATGCCACCTTTGTGGATTTTCTTGCATTACCCTGGAGGTGGCCTTGGAGCAGGCTCTCTATAGGCCCCTGATAGGTAGAGCGGGTGACTCTGACTGAACCTTTTTCATTTCTTTCCAGCACCCTGCGCTCTTCTAACCTGTAAATCGGAAGTGTTATGTTGGCCTTTCTGTAGATGTACTGCCTCTTGTTATAGCTCATGTTCACCTTTGCGCAGGTGACTCCTGTCTCCAGATCTGGCTGTTCTGGGAGCTGCAGGCTGTGTTCACGTGTGCTGTTGCCTAGCTCTGCTCCACATGCCATCGTTCTGATCATCCCAAAGCCCACTTGCTTTTCCTCCCTTAGCGCTGACCTTTGGTCTTTGTTTTCATTCAAAGGTTTTTTGTTGTTGTTTTGTTTTGTTCTTGTTTTTGTTCTTTGAGACAGAGTTTCTCTGTGTAGCTTTGCGCCTTTCCTGGAACTCACTCTGTAGTCCAGGCTGGCCTTGAACTCACAGAGATCTGCCTGCCTCTGCCTCCCGAGTGCTGGGATTACAGGCATGCGCCACCACCGCCCAGCAGCCATTCAAAGATTTTGACATCTCTTTCTTCCCTCTCTATTCGTTTTCTGGGTGCTGACTTTGCATCTGACCATTCACACAATCAACAAAGGGCTGTCCCTAAGCTTCCCACTTAACCTACCTATCATTCCTTTCCATATGTGACTCTGTTTGAAACTATCTAGGAAGTGTGTCCATCTTTTCGGCACTATCAGTATTGTCATCTACAAAGTTCAGTCTTGAGAATTGTGCAACCAAGTCACAAAAAAAAAAAAACTCTTGAAAAACAACTCATAACCTAATAGTAAGTTTAAGATTTTGTGTTCAAGGTGGAAAACTGGCTCATCAGGTAAGAGTCCTGGCTGCTCTTCCAGAGGATGAGAGTTCAATTCCCAGCAACAACATGGCAGCTCACAACTGTCTGTAACTCTAGTTCCAAAGAATCCAACAACCGCCAGGCAGTGGTGGCACACGCCTGTAATCCCAGCATTCGGGAGGCAGAGGCAGTTGGATCTCTATGAGTTCGAGGCCAGCCTGGTCTCCAAAGCGAGTTCCAGAAAAGGCACAAAGCTACACAGAGAAACCCTGTCTTGGGGGGGGGGGGGGGGGGGAAGCATCCAACAACCTCTTCTGGTCTCTGTAAGCACTGCATGTATGTGATAAAACATTCATACACAATACAAAAATTACAAAGTAAACATCTATAAAATGATTTTGTGTTAGATTATATCCAAAGCTATCCTGAAATGCATGTGGCTATAGGCAACAGGTTAGTTAACACTAAGTAGAGAATACATTCTAAGCACTTTAGTGTTATATTTCAAAATCTGCCAGAGCCAAAGCTTTTCACAGTTCATTTCTCACCTGTTGATACTGCATCAGGCCCAGGGGGTGTGACATCAGCATTTCATACTTATAAAATGTTTCACCCAATGGAACAGACAGATATGAATAAAATATTTATGAAACTGTGAAATAATGAAATTGAATACATTTAAAAAAAGAAAGTTCTGAGTTATCATCATATATGAACACTGTCCTAAGAACTTTACATGTGCTGTCTCATTTCATTCTCATATGTTCACAAGTATTATTTCCGGTTTCTGGATAAGAAGACAGGCATCGATGGACTGGCAAGGTGACTCAGTCCATATGAACAATTGCTCTACAAAACTTGACTTCTTGAAGTTGAATCCATAGCACCTAAAAAATTAGGTATGGTTGTGTAACTCTAACATCATGGGAGGAGACAGGAGGATTCCTATGGTTCGCTGGCCAACTGGCCTTGCCAAAAATGTCATCTTCTAGCTCAGGGAGAGAATCTGTCCCAAGACAGTAAGGCTGAAGGTGATAGAAGAACACACTAACCATGTTGCTCTGGCGTTGAGTGTACCCATGTGAATCCACCCTCACACTTGTATGCATGCACCACACACAAACAGACACTGAGAAGTGTTGGGTGCTATGAGGACCTTTAGTGGGGAGTGGGTGTGAATGAAGGTGAGGTGTAGTATTAAGTGATATTGCATGGCAGAGAGAGTGACGTGTGAGATTAGGCAAATCTAGGCTAGAGAGGAAGGTAAGAGACAAGCCAATTCCAGCCTGTAAACCATGTCTTGGACATTTTTTTTTAAAATCCTAAATGCAGTGAAAAGCCATTGAAAGTTTATGCTGGGAATAAGAGATGACTGTGTCATAGGTCTCTGGATGGCACCCTGAGTGGACCATGGTTTTGTTCTTTGGACCAGGAGTTCTGGAAATAGGTCAACTTTAGGAAGAAAATCATGGTCCTGGCTTTAGACACACTGACTTGGATCTCACATGAATCCCTTTCCTGTGACAAATATACCTGACAGAAACAAGGGAAGAAAGATTTATTTTGGGTCAGGGTTTCAGAGAGTTTAGTCTATGGTTCTTGAGCAGAACATCATGGAAGTGATGATGTTCTAGTTTGTCTTCCTGGTAGATTAAGAAGCAGAGAAGGGTCATAGAGAAAAAGGCCAGGGAAAGACAGACACCTACTTCCTCTATCAAGGCCCCACATCTTACCTTTCACCGGGTCTCAACAATATCATCATATGAACCCAACAAGGGATTAATCATTGATCAGGTCAGAGACCTCATTATCTGAATATCTCTAGAAATACCCTCACAGATGCACAGATGTGTGCTTCATTAATCTATTAGGTACTCCTTAATCCAATCAATTTCACAATTGAAGTTGGGCCTCATAGGACCCTTGGGAGAAAGGAAACTACATAAGATATCAAGCAAATGTCAAATATATGGACATAAAGTCCATGGGGGAAGGCTGGGCAGGATTTATGCATGTATGTGTGAGTGCATGACTCATGTGTGTGGGTGCCCACAGAGGCCAGAAGAGGGTATTGAATCTCCTTGGAGCTGGAATTGCAGGAGGCTGTGAACCACCTGACAGGGATTCTGGGAACTGAGCTTGGGTCTTCTGGAAGAGCAGCAAGTGCTTGCTGAGAACTGCTAAGACATCTCTTTAAACCCCTAGCCTGTGGTGGACTTCTAAGTCTGAGTTGGGTAGATGGTACACAATTGAACAAAATAGGACTTGAACATGTAGTGGAAAGGAGCCCAGCCCTTGTTTCAGTGACTTTTGACAATTGGAAGACAAACTTGTTGAAGATGTCTCTGCTGCTGGAAGGAATTTTAGATCCTGTTTGTGAGGTGTGCTTTAATCTTTCGTAGAAGATTTGAATGCAGGGTGAAGGCAGAGTGGGAGGAATTAATTATAGATTCCTCTACAGAACACCACTGGATAATCATTGGTCTTTTATCAATAGGAGCTAGTTCTGGAAATCGTGGTTTGAATCTATTAAATGGAGGGGGAGGGCAGACAGAGAGACACACACAGGTAGACACACACAGACACACACACAAACACATTTTTATTTCAAACTGAAGTGCAAAAATGTTAAACTAGTATTCATTTGGTACACTATAACTCGAAACATTGGAAGCATAGAAAATTTATTTTTATTTGTAGAAACAAACCACAAGTTCCACGAATAGCTTGAACAGTGCTCACTACCACTGTCTTGCTGTGTAACTTACAGAGCGAGCATCTTTTCATTGCCTTAGCAAATTGTCATCTTGCTTTAGAAATCTGGATGGCTTTCCCACATGATATCCTGTGATTTTCAGTATTTCTTGAGATATTTCTGAGATAGCTATAAAATATCTCCCAAATAATTATCTGGGAATTCCTTTAATGTGGTGTGTGTGTGTGTGTATGTGTGTGTGTGTGTGTGTGTGTGTGTGTGTGTTCATGTGTATGCATGCTTGTAGAGGCCAGAAAAGAATCATTGTATGTATTGTTCTTAAGTACCACCATCTTCTTGTGTTTTTTTTTTTTTTTTTTTTTAAGGCAGGACTCCCCTCTGGCTGTAGGCTATGTTGTCTGGCCAGAGTCCCACAGATCTGTCTCCTTTAGTCTCCCCAGTGATGGAATTACAAGTTCGTGCAAACACTCCTGGCTTTGGGGGATTGAATTCAGGTCTTACAGACACTTTACTAACTGAGCCGTCATTACAGTCCCAAGGTCGAGGTCCTCACTCTTAGCAAGTTTCCTACATCATTATCCTGTACACCTGCATTTTATAAAATGTCCAAGTAGGATTTTATTTACATCTATTAAGTGCCCTCATATTAGACTTAGCTTCTAGCTGTCTTAAAGGCAAGATTGTGCTAGTTATGGAACTGCAACTCCTTTTATATTGAAGCTAGTGTCAAGAACATGGTGTGGTATATGTTCTTAGAGCCCTGCAAGAGTCTGTGACCATACTTTTCTTGCCTCATCCGATGGTCCTTTGAGTAGGAAGTGACAGTGTTTGTAGTTGGAGGTGGTAGATTATTATCACATTTTAATGAATAGTAAACAGAAAGTTTAAGGGATTGCTTGTGTTAACAGAGCCAGTAAAACAGAGAGCCTCGATTCTCATGTAAATTCAGTATGATTTTGCCTCCTCAAACTCTCAAATGAGACCCCTACAGGGAAGAAAAAAGGAATGTCCGCAGTATCTATCCTTTGCCGGCTTATTCGACTAGGCCAGTAATAGAACTTACCTTTTCCTGTAGGGTCTGCACTAGTTTCAAGGCAGCTGTGACAAAGTACCACACATGGAGTGGCTTAAATAACAAGAAGCTGTTGTTGTCTAGGAAGTCCAAGCAAGACAAAGGAGTCAGCAGCTGGACTTGTTTCTTCTGAGGACATACAGAAAAGGATGTGCTCTGAGCTTCCTCCTTGCTTGGAGAACTCTGGCTTCTCTCTGTGTCCTTCACATCATCTTGCCTCCACATGTCTCTGGATCCAAAAGGACACCAGTCATATTAGAACAAAGTTCACCCCAATGACCTTAGTTTGACTTGATTAGCATTACAAATACTTTATTGTTAAACAAGGTCACATTCCTTTCTGGGGGTTTAGGACTTCCACATAAGATTTGGGAAGAGGGCACATAATTCAACCTATGACAGAGCTGTAAGGCAAATTTCATCTCTTAAAAACATGACCATAAGAGCAGTTATATAAGGGGACCTTTTATTCAAGCCCCAATTTCCTACCAAGATCATTGTGGTGGTGTGGTCTACAGTGTGGTCATTTCATGTAACCATTTAGTTTTTAGATGACAGACTCAGTGCTTTTCCTAACTCACTCTCAGCTGCAACTTGCTGAATATAGTCTCTGAAGATCTTTTTTTGGGGGGGAGGCAGCTGCTGGATTTATTCACTTGTTTAATGATTTCTGGATTCAAATGCATCGTTTAACTTTGTGTCTGACATGTGTGGTGAATTTGCTCAATGCTTGGTGCTAATTTGATACGATCTGAGCAGTTTCCTTCTTCCATAGTTGGTTAAGGCATCAAGGGATTCCAAATGTAGGAAACAAAAACTAGAGTGTAATATTTTGTATGTCAAAGTGATTTGCAGTATGTGAAGTGCATCTGAGTGTTTAGTGGAGTCCCACGTGCTTTGAAAGCCAAGGGGCAGAACATGAGCTAATTGAAGATGGCTGGAGCCAGAACGCCATAAATGTTAGTGCTTATCTATCACTCTACTACCTCATTGTGTATACCCTTCCTGTGGTTTTCTCTTTCTGGTCATGTGGGTGTATGAGTATTCCATAGATGGATCTATGCTCATATATTTATAATATTGGTAAATTTATTTGATTTTTCTTTCTTGTTTGTTTTTTGTTCTTCAAGACAAGGATTCTCTCTATAGCTTTGGTTGTCCTGGAACTTGTTCTATAGACTAGGCTGGGCCTTGAACTCAGAGAGATCCACCTGCCTCTGATTTCCCAGTGCTGGAATTAAAGGTGTGTGCCACCACTGCCTGGCTTATTTGATTTTTTTAAAAGTGGTTATTCTTTTCACTTAATTCATTTAATAGAAGAAAGAACACTTTCTGTTTGTATTAGGTACAAATACTAAAGATGGAAGCAGCTTTCCATCATCTGAGACACTCCCAATGTACCCTCCCATCTCTGTTGTCCTAACCACGAATATATTTTCAGCTCTCCATCATCTGAGATACTCCCAACGTACCTTGTAGTTAGAGTTTTCCTGCCTGGCCCAGTCAGGACAAATCTCTCTTACCCGCCAGTCCCACAGTCGCTCAGACCCAACCAAGAAAGCACACAGAAACTTACATTGTTTACAAACTGTATGGCCGTGGCAGGCTGCTTGTTATCTACCTTTTCTATCTTAAATTAACCCATTTCTGTTAGTCTATACTTTGTCACATGGCTTGTGGCTTACCAGTGTCTTTACATGTTGCTTTTCATGGCGGCGGCTGGCGGTGTCTCCCCCAGTCTTTTACTTCCCAGAATTCTCTTCTCTCTTGTCCCGCCTATACTTCCTGCCTGGCCACTGGCCAATCAGAACTTTATTTACACAGAGCGATATCCACAGCAGTACCCTCCCATCTCTGTTGTCCTAACCACTCATATATTTTTTTCTGTAATGCTATTAGTCATCTTTATAAATTCACTTTATAGATTTATGTTTCTATGTAACATATTATTTAGTTTTAAAGTAAAAAAATCTTAAACTACTGAAAATTTATAAAAAGTTGTAAGAATAGTACAAATAGCTCTCATGTGTTTTCGTAGGGTTAACATTTTGCCAACTTTATATATTTCCCCTGTCTCTAGACCAATAGTTCTCAATCTTCCTAATGATGGGATCTTTTAATATAGTTCTTCATGTTGTGGTGACCCACGAGCATAAAGTCATTGCTACTTCATAACTGTAATTTTTCTACTGTTATAAATCATACTGTAAATATCTGCTATGCACGTCTAAGGGGTTTGTAACCCCCCAGGTTGAGAACCACAATTCTAGAGAGATGTACATACCCACATATGCTATGTTTCTCTGAGCTAAATGTAAGTTATAGATAGACATCCATTTGTGATGATTAGAAGATCTCTGCCCAAACTGAGGGCTGGACTTCTGATGGCCTGAATGGAATCTGGACCAGCAGGGGTTTGCTGCCCAAGTTTGGGACTGGTGTTTGACAATGTATGTGGCCTCTCATCTGGCTGGGGGTCCTCTGGGGTTCAGGATGCTGGCCTGGCTTCTGATGGGGTAGAAGCTTCCACAGAGGTGTGGGCTGGGATATGATGGCAAGGAGAAGAGAAGTGGTTGGGATTATGCTGGGCAGGTGCATACAGGGTGGGGAGGGGCAGTCTTATCTTGGATTCAGGAAGCTAGCCTGGTATCTGGGGAAGGAGGCTTCCACCAGAGATGTGTGGGGGAAATTTCTATCACCTCTGGTTTATATTATTAGAAAAGCAAGTCAACTGCCGGGAAAAACCTCTAGGTAGGTGGATTATACAGCAAGTACTCCGGTTTGCTCTGCACCTGGGATGGTCACACAGCCTGATCTGTTCTCTTATTCACAAAAAGAATATGTTATCAGAAAACCTAAGCCCTTCATGGTGTTCTTTGGTGCCTTTTTGCTAATTTTCACCTCACTCCTCCTTGATAGGCTGGCTTTTGTTTTTCAAACCTATATCATTTTTTCTTTAACCAGTTTGACATGACTTGTGCTAACCTACAAATATGTCTTTGCCAGGGGCCTCAGAAATCTCTGAAGTGAATACTTTTTGTCTGGTCTTATATCCCATCATAGCGACTGAGTAGGCTTGCATGATGAGTATAGACAGAAGACCCCCTTCTGCTGTATAGCTGAGCTATTGCACAGTTGTCCGGAAGTTTACTCCATGGCAACAAGTGTTTTGCCCAAATTTTCCATCTGGTGTTTGAAGCCTGTATCTTGCAGAGACGTTTGTCATACACTGATAGTCATTATCCATCTGCCTTTGGCTTTAGTATTTCTGAAATGATCATTATTGCTCATCCTAATCAGCCCTCGTTTCACGTGAGAGGCACTGGGACTTGTTTGCTTAGCAGAAGGAACTTCAGTTACTCATCTGGAAACCCAAGGGATTGGCTGAGAAAGGCCCCTGCCAGCTGGAACTCTCTACGGTTTTAGGATTTGTGTATGTGATTGACAGCTTGCCTAGACAGAGACCATGGCCTGTAAGGAGGAAGGCCTGAGGACCATGCCAGGCACTTGAATGAACAAGCAAGTGAATGGCATCATGAACCCAGACTGTCTAGGGGTGAGGAGGCCATTTAAGAGATTTCCCAAAAATCAATCTGAACATGACTTACAAACTCCTGATTGTTTCTGGTCTGGAGTATTCTTTCCTCTCTTTTCTAGTGCTGGGTCTCCACTGGTATGTTTGGTGTTTCTGAACATACCAAACACATCCTGTGTTGATCTTTTGATGCTTTCAGGATATTCTAGTTGTTCACCCCAGCCTTCCCAAACAAATCAATGCTTCAGTAGCATCTCTCTGAGAGACCATCACACACAACCTTTAGTCCATTCATCATTCATTTTCTATTACAACATCCCTACCAGATGTTGTATATGTCATGTTCACTATGAGTCAATTGCTCCCAGTCCCTGTGGTGATGCTGTTTAACAAGAGGTCCACAGACAGTGCTGGATGAACAAATATGCAAATAAGAGCAAGAAAAAAAATGAAGCACTTGGATTGTGAGTTCAGGTTCTCCAACCTGATGCTCCAATACCATCGACAGCAGGCTCTTTCTCTGTGGTGCCTCTGGTGGCTTTTGCTTCCTCACCTCGGTTCCTGTTATGGCCCCTCTCATTCCTTTTCATCTACCTGGGATATTTATCAAGTACCAATTCCTTTCTCTCACTGTCGGATTCTGACATTTCTTCGAGACCTTGTCTGCCCACACCACTGTTTCTCCCCCTGATGTAGTCAGGGGAGCCCTCAGCAGGCTCCTCCTCTCCATGATCATCTTATTGGTCACCTAGCTGGTGTATTTTAACTCCCCAGCCACAGGCTCTGCATGTGGAGATTAGACTTTAGTGGTAGGGATTTATATTTTATATTTTTCTATGCGTTGTAAGTAGAATTAGCTTTAGGGTAAGAAGAAGAAAGTAAAATCACCATCAACTTTTTTCTATAAAGAGACAACTACTATTGATACATATACAATCCCTTCAACATAAATGTTCATGTGTGCACCCATACTATACCCATTACCATATTATTATAAAAATGTCATTAATCATGCAGTATATCTAGTAACCTGGATTTTAAAAAAGGATACATTACATAAATGATATTTTCCATTCAGTAAATCTGTCTTCATTACTTTAATCATCATTCTGTTTAGTTGTCTCTAGACCTTTCTGACCTTGAGATTACAGCCTTCCGCTATGTGTGTGCACTTTGAGGATAGATGGAGTGAGAGTTTGGAGAGAAGGTAGATACAAAATCAGTGCTATGAATGCCTAAACTATGACTTGCCTGGAGAAATGCTCTTCACACTTAAAATAAAAACCTTCATTCCTTCCTAAAAGAATTTTGAAAACCAGTATAATTTTTCAAACCTTTAAAAGCTGGTGGTATATATGACTTGTTGAATGTAAATATGTACAGACCAATTATTTCTAGAAAATTTAAAATATGCACTCCTTCAAATTAAACCATGGTATTAATCTTTAAAATATTCTGGATGGAGGCAGGGGCAATATGATAACATGTGCCTTTGATCCCAGCACATGGAAGGCAGAGGCAGGCAAATCTCTACGAGTTCAAGGCCAGCCTAGTCAACATAGCAATTCTTGACCTGCCAGGGTGACATAGTGAGACCCAAATATGAACGTTATTCTTTTTAAGGGCCTGAAATGCTCTACAGTCCCCCTTTCCCTACTGAGTTATGGATTCTGATCTAATCCCTTACACAGTTTTAATCTAATGTAGTATATTTTCTTCTTGGAAGTCTTAATAAACATCTATTATTATATCATTTATGGGCATGAATTGAAACATTTAAAATTTCCCAGGAATGTGAGGAAGTTTTAAAATGTCTATTGTATGTATTGAAAGGTTATATGCAAATAAAAAGGTATTTCCTATAATTACATGATGGGTTGGTGAGTGTTACTGGTTGTAGGCATGAAACAGGGCAGCATAATTTTTCTTATTTTCTATTGTCATAGATATCAATGTTGAAAACAATTTCCAAATAAATAAAAGGCATGGGAATAGGAACAGTTTTATTATAGTAGTAATGACAAGTTCTTTGCACTTTAAAATTATTTGGTTAAAATGTGTATTAATTGTCAGTTATTTTTAATCGTTTATTAGGTGATAAGCAATTAGTTCATCTGCCATGCAGTTGGTTCTGTTGACAGCAAAGGCCACAGTACTAGAGAAATATCACAAGGTGTCAGGTATAGGGGTTGTGTATTATGTAATGTATTATTTCATAAGGATTTACATCTGTGAAGCATGTGTTTATCATAGAAATCTGCTGTTGATCATGAGCTTCCCACAGGGGTAGCAAAATGGCCTCAGTTTCTCCATTTGGTTTACATCTCTCCAGAATAAACTTTCTTCATTTTTATTTTGCTCAACACACTTATTCCTAATGTAGTTCAAATATGTGGATAGAAGTGTTATATCATACCACCTATTTATGAAGTTTATAATAAATCACTTTTGAAAAAATTGATAAATTCTAATTTTATGACTTTTAAAATAATTATGTGTAGGCTCTGGTGAGTGTTAGTTGCTCCTTTTTAACATTTATTGATTCAAATATATTTATAATCATTGAATAATTTTAATTTAGTAATCACTTCTGGTTAATATCACAATTTTTAAGGTGTATTTCAATGAACCAAGAAGCCAGTGTTTTCTTTTCAGTTACACAATTATTTTTTTCCTGAGGTACATCACCTTAATTCTCACTTCACTAGGTAGACAACTTTTATTTTCTAAAGGCTTTTCAAAATGTAATTTTTAATGAAACATTTTTTTTCCTCGTATTACATCTTAAGTGAAAACAGGAAGCACTTTGGGATCTGGCTCAGTGGTAGAGCACTTGCCTATCATGCCAGGCCCTATCACAACAAAACAAAGCAAGCCGAGAAACCAGACAGAAGGGGCTGTTTCCTGCATCCTAACCTCATGACTTCCTCTCTTTTCTTGTTGAGCAATCTACTTATAAAGAAAGCAGCCACAGTGTGCAAAATAGCAATAGATACACTTGATCATTTACTGTATTCCAGGCATATCCTTGTTCCATCACCAGAATTATCATATTTAGTCTCCGCAGTAGCCTTGTAAAGCATGAGTTAGTATTTCCTGTAACAGGCTAACAACAATCTCTTATTAGGTGGAAGTTGGGTGTTTTTGCACAATACTGTTTTCTTTAATCACGTTAATGAAGCAGAAATGATACTCTTTGTTCCCATCAGTGTGAGTCTTCAGAAAAACACATTTGAAGACTTAAGTCTACATTTTTGTGGATAAGAAGTTGTATACACTTTACTTTTATGGATGACCAAATACAAACTATTGTCATTTATTTTTGCCTCCAAACTCAATCCCATTTGGTATCTTTTAAAATTCACACAGCATCACAAAGTCTCCTTTGAAAATATTTGTGTGTTTAGTGTCAACATCTATGATTTGGTCATATCTGATTCTTTTTCTTTTTCTTTCTCTTAAAGATAGTGTTTTTGGAAGAATCATCTCAACAAGAAAAACTGGCCAAAGAGTGGTGCTTCAAACCATGTGAGATCAGAGAGCTGAGCCACCAGTAAGTCTCTGCCAACATCTTCCCCTTTGCTGGGAGCCAGTACCAAGGGTCAAGTGACGAGAAATGTGCATTGAGAGAAGGAGGCTTTCTAATTAAGCACTTGGCCATCAGTGGGGAGGATGGGAAGAGGAAAGCAATCTGAAGGACAGAAACTTTGAGGACCAGAGGTTGCTATTATTACTTTGTTGACTATCTGTTGGGTATTTTGTGTGCAGTGTTAGGATCTTGACAAGTCTCTAGCCCCATATAAGTATGGGGGAGGGCAGGGACAAAACAGGGATGCCATCAAGGAACAGAGTCTGAGAAACAACTACTCAGATGGCATGCTTAGGGATGCACCTGTGTCCAGAGTACATTTGAGTTGACATTTTTATGGTCTTTACTATCCATATAAAATGTGGGCTGTCTTCACAGCCTGGTTGACTTCTTTTATACAAATGAGAACACTTATCTTAAGCTCAAGTATTTTTTATCTAGTTTCAGAAGGCTGTGTTTTCAAATCCAGTAACAGTGGCACCATCATTTTTATTCTGAAAACACTTTTAAAATTGGAAAGTGACTTTAGGGTAAAATAGTGAGAAGTTCATTTAACTAATGATGATTTTCAAACAGAGGGGGTTACAGGGGCTTTAGCCTGCACTCAACTGTTCTGATTGTGTGACTTCTTTCAGTGTTTGCCATTTCTTTAGAGCATGAGTGGAGGGTGGGAAATGCCAGCACATGCCTGTAATCCCAGCACTTGGAGGCTGAGGCAGGAGAATTGCAAATTCAAGGGTAGTCTGGGTTACCTATTGAGACCACACCTCAAAAAGAAAAGCAGGGGGTGGGTCATGAAACTGTAGATGTAGATTAGTGATAAAAGTCATGCTTATTATGTATGAAGTCCTTGGGTTTAATTCCCAGCAGTGTGAAAATCAAGTTAAATAAAAATAAAGAAATATGAAAGATGGGTAGGTGTTCTGATTACTATATATAGGGTTGTATACTATTCTTTTTCTTGACTTTTAAAAGGCTAAGCTACTATTTCAGGTTTCAATGTGAAGTTGATGTTCTAAGGGAATTATGCTGACTAACATGGGGTGGGAAAAGTTGAGAAGTGTTGGGAGGAGAGCTACTTCACCTACTTCTGCGGCAGCAGTAGACCACCTCTTTGCTCTGTCTGAAGCCAGCTCTTGAGAGTGACCACCCAGTTCCAAGTCATTTTCTGAATGGAGAACTGACTTCTAACCTTGGCCAGGGCACTGACCAGTTGCAAGTCTGTAACCAACCCTGAGCTACATCTTGCTCTCTGGAAAATGAAGTGGTGTACTTAAGGACTTTATTCCAACTGCTTCTCTCACATTCCACACTCTAGTGTCTTTATCTCAGCAAACTCAAGGGTGAGTATGCAGACTTCGCTAACGTCACATCCCAGTGCTTCCTGTGTTGGGTAAAAGCCACTTGGGCCACAGTGAGTCCTTCCTGGCCCACCTTCTGCTCTTGAAGCCTGCACCCTCAAACACCTCCTTCCCCCTTGCCTCTTTGCACCTGATAGCACACATATATTTCCCTTGCATTAAAAAAATAATGCAAGTCTCATGTACTCTTCCCATCCTGACTTTTGCTGTGCCCAGTTCTCTATCATGCACATCTAGAGCACATCATACCTCAGCACCCTGGACAGAACTAAAGCAGCCTGAGACTCAGGGAGTGAATTCCTGCATCACTGTGAATGACTGCATCAGAAGTCCTATAGTCTCTCTGAGGCTTCATGTATCTTGCTTTCAGATTTTTGTTCCTGGTCACTTCCATGCCTCCTTTGTTACCCTTTCTGATGTCTCTATGTCACAGGTCCCCTCTTTCTTTCTTTCTTTTTTTTTTTTTTTTGGTTTTTCGAGAGTTCTGCCAATGTCAATCATTGCCACCTTCTCTTCCTCTGTCCTTCTTAGGTGGATGCTGCTACTCAAGACTTAGATTTGTTTATTTCTACAGAAATTTCTGGCACTAGCAGCTTGTAGAGAAGGTTCTTAACACTGAATCCCATCTTTAACTCTTGCATGGCCAATTATCCCGCATCTTCAGTAACTTCTTAGACACCTAGAGGCCACAAGCTAGAGACTATATATGATTTTGAGTATGTCCTTCAAAGACTCATATGCTGGAAGTTGGACCCAGTGCAAAGATGTTGAGAAGTGGTGCAACTTTTGAGAGGTGGGACCTGGTTGAGATGATTGATTGTGATCTTGCATAGTGAAGGAGTTCTTCCAAGAGTGTATTGTATTAAAGTGAGTCTACCCCATACAGATGGCTTAATCTATATGCAGCTGGTTATTTCTATAGTTCTCTGTGTGTTGTCATGCATGCTCTTGCCTAGATCAGGCATATACATTTTTAGAAGTGTGAACTAAATAAACCTCTTTTAAAAAGTAAAGTATCTACACTTAGGTAGTTCGTTATAGAAACATGAACAGTCTACTGCATCATACTTTGATATTTGGCTTAAGCTGACATCATGAGACCCTGCACACTTGACTCTCCAACCAGGTTCTCTGCACTTTGTGTGTTCAGCCTTGTATGCTCAAACTATCTCTCTGACTCATCTCATTTGCCTCTAGGGACTGATGAATTATTAAATTCTTCCTCTCATATTTGTCATTTGGTTTTCTGTTCTCATTGCCTTGATCTTTATTCAGAAACTTTGTGCATATATATTGCAGGAGTCTCCTAATTGATGTTTGTCCCCTTTGGGTGTGTTTGTATAGGGATGTGTGCATGCGCATATGCATACATACATGCAGAAGCCAGAGTTTGCCATTACCCACCTTCTTAGTTGAGACAGGGCCCTTTAATTGAAATCCAGAGCTTATCAGTTCAGCTACTCAGCTAGCATGTTCTGGGGACCTCTTATTATTGTCTGCCCTGTGCTGGGATTAAAGGTGAGCCACCTTGCTCTCCTGAAATTTATGTGGGTGTTAGAGATCCAAACTCTGGTCCTTATGCTTGCCCAGGGAGCACTTTAATCACTGAGCCATCTCTCTGGCCCTCAACCTCATGTTTTGGTAGTGATTCATATTATTGTAAGAGTAGTTGCTTTTTGTTTTCCTGTTGAATAGTGTTCCATAGGGACATGGTTGGCTTATCTATATTTTCCAATAACAGTTATTTATATTGTGTCCAATTTGGGTTTATGTTATGGACAAAACTGCTGCAAAAATTCTTGCATGATCTGTTTTTTATAAACTTAAGTTTTATTTCTTCTGAGTAGACACTTAGGGATGAAATTATTTGCTAAGAGCCTCTGTGTGACATGATCTCTGTCTTTGTCTTTCTCTCTCCTCTTTCTGTTTCTATCTGTCTATCTGTCTCTCTGTTTCTCTCTGAAACACACATGCCCCTAATATCTTGAGCTATTATGAAGGCAGGAAGATGCCTTATTTCTCTGTAGACTCCTCACAAGTCTTAGCAGAATTTCCTAAACATGTTTGGGAAACATCATCTGATGAGCACTCAACTGCATGTGAACTCAATGCTGTCTCACTTTGTTGTGGTAGAGGAAAGAAGAGCCCCAAGGACAAAGGTACCCAGAGAGGACAATGAGAGGCACATTTCACACTGTAGACTCCCTTAACACTTCTTACAAACTCACAAGTTGTCACTGCTCTTGTCATACTCACAAGTCTGTCACATGGAGTATAGCAAACAAGAGTGCTGAGCCTAGGGAGGATCTGCCAAGGTCAAGGCTCCCCTCCAAAGCTCACAAGTTAATGGTTCACCTTTTCAAGCTGAGGACATCTCCAGCACCTACATTTATTTTTGTACAAGTGAGGACGCCACTTTCCTAATCAATATGATGAGAACATCACATTATCACCACCACTGGCATTTACTGATGCTTTCATTTGCTAGGCTCCAGTCTTGTGTGCAGTAAAAACTCAGTCCCCAGAATTTTATGGTATAACACTCTCCTCATTTTTCATATAGTGAAAACGAGAAGCAGAGAGACTAGATCACATGCCACATATCCCACTGCTGCTTAATGATGGGTCCACTTTCAGGCGGTCAGAATATCTACATGTAATTGCTATAACAAGCTGCCTACCACAGTGACACAGTGCTCAGAGGAAATTGTGTCCAGCTCTAGTGCACATGCACATCCAATTAGTTGTGTTAGCTGCTCTCACCACAGCCTCTTTTCCATTTCTGGTTCCCTTTTTAGAATGGAGCATTTGAAAGCTTCTCCTGGCTGCACCTTACATCTGCATGTATGGATGCCTAGCCTTTATTGGCTGAGAGTTTCTTTCTTGTGTCAAGTGGTTGAGTTCAAGTTCCTTGGGTTGTTCTAGGTGAAAGCAGTGGAGTAGATCTCATCTGCTAATAGATATGTGTTTGGATGAGTTGATACAATGAATACCCAAGGGAAGTGAACTAGCTTTTTAGATGAGCTTTGTGTGTCTACTAGCATTTGCCTTCCTCCGTTCTGTGGGTAGTGCTTCTGAAAACTTAAAAATATCTATCCAGAACTCGTTGGTATAAAAATAAATAGAAATGTGGCTGGGGAGGCTCAGCTGATCAGAAGCACAAATGGTAAGCTGGGCAGAGTGATGCATGCCTGCCATCTCAGCACTCAGAAGGTGGAATCAGGAGAAACATAAGTTCAGTGCCAGCCTGGGCTATACATCAAAATTATGTCTCAAAAAAGGAAAAAAAATGAAAGAGTTGAAGCAGGAATGGTGGTTACAGCACCACATCCCTCTCATTACTTCACCTTCAGACCAACAGCTTATTTCTACACTTTCCTGGCAAAGCTCAAGGATCTCAAACCAGCCAGGTGTGTTCTTGATGCTTCTGTTGAGAGCTTGGCCTTTGAACACATGGAGAAGGACAGGATTTCTTGCAGCCTCCTAAGAAGAAGTGGACCACTGAGCCTTAAGTCACTGTTTTTCACCTTTGTTCCCTCCCTGCGAGGTGTGTCCTTGTCCCTCAGCCTAGTTCTTGCGGCTTGAAGACCCTGTTCCCACCACTACTCTCTGTCCAGTTGTAAGAACAGAGTCAGAGGATGTGGCCATGGCTTCCCTCTCTTCTGCTGCAGCCTTTTGGCTTCCTTCATTCCCCTGTTTCTAACTAGAGTGGCACCCATTGTGACTTAGGCTCCCTCTTCTAGTAGAACTTTATTCTTATTTTCTGATCTCTTTGAAATAAGAAAACTTAGAGTTGTAAATGTGTAGAATAAATGAAAACCTTGTCTAAGGTGCTCTGAAATGATTTTCTTCTCCCTTACTTCCCAGTGAGTTCTTCATGCCAGGCCTTGTTGATACACACATCCATGCTCCTCAGTATGCCTTTTCTGGAAGCAACGTAGACCTGCCACTTTTGGAGTGGTTGACCAAGTACACATTTCCTACAGAACAAAAGTTCCAGAGCACTGAACTTGCTGAAGAAGTCTACACCAGAGTTGTCGTGAGTATTGTATGAGTGTAATGCCTGATCATCTATGCGAACATTCATTTCTAGGACCAAATTTCAGTTATCAAAATGTTAAGGTTGGGATGAAATGTGGCAACATTTTTAAGTCCTTTCATAATCCACTGAACATGCCATCCTCACAATGGCAAGGAGAGAATGTGTGTGTAATGACCCTAGTCTCAGTCTGGTGGATTCTACTATAGCACTCTCTTATCATCTTCTGGGTGTGCTCTCCCACTGCAGCTAATTCATAGTGCTGTTCTGGGGAACCATATGGAATATCTATGTGACCTTTAAAGGCTCTGTGACTCACTGTCCTCCATCTGTAAAACTCAGAGATAATGATAGAACCTACTTGATAGATTGTTATGATAATTCATGAAGTTAATATTTGGGAGGTCCTTTAAATAGTGCCTAGCACATGGTAAGAGCTGTGTTTTATTATTTTTTTTTAATGTTCAAGGAAAAATTAAATTTCAAATTACTTTTGGAAGGATATCACATCATTTTAGTTGGTTTGCAAGGAGGGACGATAGGATAGTCCCACATTGCAGAACAGGTGGGAATGTGGTGTCAGGACTGACAGTGTTAGTGTGAACTCTGGAGCCAAGTCAGTTCCCAATCAGTGGCTTCTGTGTATGCCCCCCCATATGTTGATTGCTGGCAAAATGGGCTACTTTCTGCTCTTTTATAAAAACTAGCTCTAGAATAAGATCACCCTCAGAAACTGGAAAACCATCTTCAGCCAAGAAGGTAGAGTGCAATTTCTCTTTACCTGGCTTCTGTCTCCTGCAGTGAACTCTTCAGACTGCGTTGTTCCTGGATTCTTGTAGGACTCACTGCTGGTTCTTCTGTGATACTGGCTATACACCTTCTGCACGAACTGGCCCAGCCACCATGCCAGCTCCTTGTCTTGTATCACCCTAGCCTTAAAGAGTAGCAGCAAGTGATTGCATTCATTCAGTGTCTTGCTTAATTATAATTGTGGGGCTTACATTTTAGCCTGCATCTGTGTGACACCAGAAAAGCAGAGAAGGGCTAAAAGCTGGTTGTGAATTGGCTAGCACACTGTGTTAATGAATTGTGTTAACCACACCAAATCTTGATCTTCAAAATGTATTTATGCCTCACATTGTTCTAAAAATGGTTTGAAATTGCTTAAAATTGCATAGTATGAAACAAAAGAAAATGAGTCATCAAATCACAGAAAAGGAAAAAGAGGAGAATGGAGAAATAAAACCCCAAAGTCAGTGCACACTCTTGGGAGAGTCTGTCACAAGTTTTTCTCTGGGTGTCTAGCACATGATGTAGACAGGGAAATCAGAAATGAAATTCACACTGTGTGTGTGAGATTTTGAGATCCACATTTGTCAGAATAAAAGCACATCTATTCTTTATACTGAAGTTAGAAAAATTAATTCTGACATTGCTTAATGTGGATGGATATTATACTGTCAAACTACATTTGTAAAGATGGTTAGGGGTAGGAAAGAAAGAAAGAGAGAGAGGGGAGAAAGGAAGGGGAAATTCTACTGTATCAGAGCTTTACACTTGAGATAATCAAAGAATATATATATATATATATATCCTTCAGGCAATGTCCATACATATTTCTTCATCAGAAATGTAGGTATTTAAAGTCAGTGAGCTCAAAACTGGTCTATTCCTGACAAGTATTTATTTGCCAGACATGTCCTTTGGTTGTGATTGTGAGCAGGCCTACACATGTTGACAGAGATTAGCATGGAGTTGACCTCTGCTTAGGAGAGTTGGCTTTCCTCCTTCATGCCCCTCCTCCTTTCCCTGCACTCCATCCCCCCCACCACTTTCCTCCCTGTGTTCTTCTGTCTGGTCACTAGACAATACTTTGACTAGATTTCTGAATTTTCTAATGATTTTAGTTCATTCCAATCAAATTTGAAACTATAACTTCTCACCCAGTTCAGGCTTTTCCTCATGAGAACCCAGGCTGGAGGGTTTTCCTCACACCCACGTCAGCACTGACTGACTGGTAAACCTCACCATAGGATGAATTTTGGAGTGAGCAAACAGGCCTCGGTGTCACTGTGAGAACACACCTTCTAGCCATTTATTTTCTCTAGGAATTCTTCAGCCTCTTCAGGAGCTGTGGGAGTGGCATACTTATTACTTGGTGTTCTGGTGAAAGGGACTGAGAACGCTAGACATCAGCTAGCTCTCCACTTAATCCCTTCCTCCATCTTGTTCTTGTGGAATTTGTGCCCTTTCCACACCTACCAGTCTCTACAGAGAGTGACTCCCTGCACAGGGAAGGAGCGGTGTGGTCGGGTGACTTTTACAGGAGGAGGAGGTAGCTGCATAGCCTCCAGCCAGCTTCCTGCCAGCACCCCATGTATCCACCCTCTTCTTAAGGGATCCAGGTTCTTCTCTGTGTCTCTTTTGCAGTTGTCTCATCTTGTATTTTTTGGGGGGGGGGGGGGCTTAATCCCTGTTGCTCCCACTTATTACTGTGCAAGTTAAAATCTCCTAAGGACAAAAGAGACATAACCATCAATTGTTCCACCAGGTGGAAGCAGAAGTCTGGCTGAATGAATTTATTTTGTCATATAGAGAAAATTCCCATTTGTACACTCACAGATAAATAAAATTAGAATATCCCCAAACAATCCTGAGGAAAAGGAGTTAATTGTCACCACATTCTATGACCTCTGAAACACATACCCAGGAAATTAGAAGTATCAATTTTTCCTTAAGCTCACACTTTTAGACTATAAATACTTCATCAAGATGGCATACCTTTAAATAAACACATTTTAAAATTAAAAAGCAGACTTCTATTTTCATCTATATATGCCATGTGACTTTTCCGAGCACATGCGATTCAGGATTTTTGTGATTTATTTTTAGAGGAGAACACTAAAGAATGGTACAACCACAGCTTGCTACTTTGGAACAATTCACACTGACTCATCCCTGCTCCTTGCGGAAATTACAGGTGAGCAGCTGAAGGCAGGATTTCTGGGCACATCAAGCAAAGACAACCAGACCATGCCTGGCAATAGTTGATACTCAGTAGGAAGTCGTGCCTTTGGATCTAGAATTTGAGCATTTGCACTTAGTAATTTTTGCAAGTAACTTTGTGTCTGGGAATATCCTTGACCCTTGAGTAGTTTTTATTGTTTAAAGCATTTAGTTATTTCTATATGGATTCTGGTCCCAGGATGATGTTTATAGATCTTAATTTTGTATATTGATTTGGAGCCATTTAGAGCACATTTATCAATGTAGCCATGGCAAGAGTTTATTACATTATAATTAACAGATAGGTCTTGGTGGTTAGCTAGATTCAGGGCATTGTGCTAGATGCTAGGAGCACAGTGTTAGTATAGTAACACCTGTAATTCTATTACTAGGTACAAAACAATATGCAAAATACTCTACTCTGAATAGCCTTCTGACATCTACTGATGCCCTCTTTGCACAGACAGGTTAACTAAAGCTCAAAGATGCTCACATATCCAAGACCTCAGAGCTGGGAAGTGAAATGGAGACTGGATTTAGGTCAATGATTCCACACATACCCTGTACAGTGCCTGGCATTTAGCAGACACTTGAAAAACTGTTGGCTGATGATGTATTTACCCTGCTGTTGGGTTCCATGGTATTTCATACCAAAGGCCCAATGGCTAACATTGAAAACAAAGATGCAAGTTCTCAGAAGAGGCAAAGGCAGCTGTCTGGAACGATTCCATGGAAGACAAAATGGGGGAGAGACTAAAATGAGGAAATGAGATGGACAGAGGAGTTGGGGGCAGAGATGTTGATGATGGAGGCAGGAAATAGCATGGCTTAAAGGAAGGGGAAATTGATTCATTGCATGGTCAGGATGGAGAGGAGGATGAGCAGGTTCAGACCACAGAAGGGCTTGAATACGCATCAGAAACTCTAAGGAAGGTTTCAGGTCAGGTGAGTGATACAATGAGAGTGACATGTTGAGGAATTAATCTGATGACTAGATATTAAAATAACTTCCAGAGAGAGAGTGGCAGAAAGCCCTTTGAAAGACTTACAACAGCAAGGAGACTTTGGAAAACAGCCCCACCTGCTTAGCTCACCTGAAGTAAGAGTTCCTCCAGCACATGTGATAAAGGTTCTTCATTGCCAGCAACTGCTAGGCATTCAGTCGATGATAACAGTATCTATGCTGCTACAGTCAAGAAGAACAGTAACACATCATTTGAGAACCATGAGCCTCAGGCATCATTCTTTGTGTATTTCTTACAATCCTGCACAGAGCAGAGGACTTTGGGACACTGGAGTCTAGATCTCAGATGATAGCTACCATCTTGGAATAATCACAGGGGTGAGGAATCAAATCCAAGGCCATCAACCAGTATCTGTGTTCTTAACATTTCATATGCTGTCTTTTATCCAGAAAAGGGACATGACATGCATGGGGAGGAACTTGGTCCAGTGATGGCAGGAGAGTAGCAGATGGGAGAGAAATGAATGGGGGAAAAATAGAAAAATTGGTATATCGAGAATATTAATGTATTTTCTAGGACCTGAGGTTATCCCCTCTTATACCATGAGAGAAGATGAGTGTCAAGATAGTTATGACATTAGTAGACATATAAACAAAGTACATAATCAAAAGGAAAAGGTAAATAAGAAGTATAAGATACCCAGTTATTTTCTGGCAGGCTGAGAGTGGGCTGGGGGCTGAGTGGAAGCTATTTACCAGTCATTGGATTTAGTAGCTTTGCTACTGTCACAGTGTAAGACAAAGAGAGATGATTCTTAATGTTCTCGTGTATCTTTTAGGATAATTTTAATTTAAAAGCGTTTTTAGACTCCTCAGAGAAAAGTTAAGTGTTGAAAAAGAAACACATCTTCAGATTCTTTCTCTGTGTGCTTCACAGATAAATTTGGACAGCGAGCATTTGTGGGCAAAGTATGCATGGACATGAACGACACTGTTCCAGAATACAAGGAGACCACTGAGGAATCAGTCAAGGAGACAGAGAGGTAGTGTGCCTGGGGCCTTTCACCTGTATTTTAGATGAGTCATCTGCTACGCCGATGGAGTTTGAAACAGAGAGAGGAAAGTGTACACCATCAGGACCCAGTTGGGATCTGAACACGGTGACAGACTATTCCAATTGTTGTATTATCTAGTTAGTCCACAGCACTCAAATATATGGCAGTGGTCAGTGGGTGACTTGCAGAGATTTCCTCTGTAGACCATTCTTGACCTTCATAGAAAGCTCCACAAAATGTTGTTTTTTTTATGTTAAGAAAACTGAGCCTGACATATCCTGGGTGACTTGCCCACAGCCAGTGGAGTAGTCCACTTACCATAACTCTAACGTAATATCAAAGATAACCATCATATAGAGAGATGGGATTATTCTTTGGGGTGACTGTTCTAGAGCTTCCATGATCTAGTGGCCACATGCCTCGAGGAGGCAGGAGTAAGTATAGGATACACTGCTCACCTCATGAGTCAGGAAGGACAATTAGAAAACTGGCCAGAATTCCAATATGCCTCTTGGGTGCACATGCCCAATGACCTAAAGATCCAGCAGGCCCTGCTTTGTAAGACACCCCACTTCCCAATAGCAACAACCTGGGGTCCAAACTTTGGTACATGGACCTTTGTGGGACACTCATCCAAACCATTTTATTAGTGTAGATTGAAGCATAAGAGCCAGGGTTTAGTAGAGTGAAAAATCTCAATGACTTAAAAATGTAGAGTTCTGGGTTAGGGATTTAGCTCAGTGGTAGAGCGCTTGCCTAGCAAGCATAAGGTCCTGGGTTTGATCCTCAGATCCACAAAAAAAAAAAAAAATGTAGAGTTCCTTATAGCATGATGACTTGAGCTTAGTGTGAAAAGAAGAGGCAGGAGGTATATACCAGCATTTGTTATTCCTGTCCATGCTCAAGAATAATAGTGGGAGGAGTCACTTACAGAAAACATACATAGGAGAGGTTATGGAGAAATGTTCCATTTATAGATGAGCGAAAGACATTTCAGTAAAGATGACTCAGCCAGGCCCAGTGATGTACAGCTGCAATCCAAATATGTGGGAGACTGAGAAGGAAGAATCATGAGTTCTAAGCCAGCCTTAGCCACATAATCAGACTCTCTCTTAAAAAACAAAACAAACGTTTTTTTTTTTTTTTTAAATTTTTTTTTAGTAACCAAAAATGTGCTGCTCTGGTAAAAAAGAAAAGAGAGGTATAGAGGTACATTATCACTGTGAGATTTTACCCTATATCCTTTCAGTGGGCTTTAAAAATTTTTTTATTGATTCTTTGTGGTTTTTACATTATGCACACAGATCTCATTCATCTCCCCATCCCATCACTGCCACCCTCTGCCCTTATAACATTCCCCCCAAACAAAACAAAATTTAAAAGTATACCCTAAAAACAAAACGAAAAAGAAGAGAGAGAATTTTGGCATGGAAGCTGCAGTGTGTCCTAGGGAGTCACACAGTATACTTCTTAGTCCATACATCTTTACTTGTGAGTGTTCTTTACAATGTATCAATGTGTTATAACCACCTAGCACTATCCTTTTATCTTGCCATAGAAAGAGATAAAAATCTATATGCATTCTGGAATGACCACAACATATGCAAACTCAGAATTAGAATATCTCCTCCCCAGAACTGTTGCACCAGGAGGTGAAACGCAGACACACAGCAGGAAGGCTGTATTCCTTATTCACCTTTATTTCACATCTGTGGACTTGTGGGAAATAGACCCTTTACAATAAAAGGTCTAGACACATTCAACAATGACACACAGGCAAGAGAAGCACTGAACAGTAGAGACCAAGGCCTATTCTAGAGCCACTAGGCGTAGAGTGAGTTTACCAGGGGATGTGAACAGCCTGTTTTAGGGTGATCTGTGCCTCAAAAGATAGAGCACCATGTGCAGTCAGAGATGTCAAAACATGGTGTGGATAGAGACTATGCAACAGGTCTACATGAAGACTCTAATGTGACTGATCCTCAAGCCACCACTCACAGATGCCAAATAGGAAGCAGGTGCCCTGGACACTCCAGTGTCAGTCTCAGGACAGGACTCCAAGAAATCTGCTTGCAAGAGTGTAGGGATACTTAGTGCTGACCTCCAAGTTCAACACAGCAGGACTGTCAGTGACTCACAGATAGGCAGCAGGGGAGGGTAGAAGCCTAGGACCCCAGGCAAGCTAGTTTGTAAGGCTTGTCAGAGCTGCCCAGGATGAGTGGAGTCTCATCTACATGCCCCAAATTGCACCACAGTGGGGAACCCTGAAAACACACTCCAGCTGAGGTTTTATTCCAGGTGGACACTTGGCTCACTGAATTAAAGAATTGTAGGACAGGGCTAGAGAGATAGCTCAACAGGGTTTGGCTTTGGTTCCCAGCACATACATGGCTGCTCACACACTGTGACTCCAGTCCCAGGAAATCCAGTGCCCTCTGATCTCCACAGGCACCACATACAGATGGTATACTCATGCATGCAGGCAAATACACACATATAACAAAAGAACCACAAGGTCTGTTCTGGGAGGAACCAGGATGAGCCCCGACTATGTGTCCCGTCCCTCTGATCTCCAGATGTCAGATTTACAGCCCTTCTTCAGTTACTCCCGGAGTCGCAAGAAAGAGAGAGGCAGAGGGTGTGTCACTGAGGCTTTTGGAGGACTTGTCCCACACCTAATGTGTCTACTGGATGGTGTGTGGATGCAGGAAATGTGCTATACAATAAAATTGATCAGCTAGGAGAGAAAACAAAGGCCTGACAACATGATGAACTTTAAAATTACTACTCTAAGAAAAACAAATCAAACACAAAAGGAACACATTATAAACTTTCAATTATATTGACTATATAGAAACTGTAAGTTCATGAGACAGAAAGTGGAGAAGTTTGCTGGTGCTGGAGGCAGGGGGAGGGGAGATGATACTGCCCATCTCCTGCCTATAGACCCAGGGGATCTCACTCTGGTGATGAGAATTCAAGGACTGTATTATTATGGTAACTCTACAACCCAGTGAATTGGCTACAGTTATTGAATAGAGCTCTTAAATGGGTGAACTTTATGATATGTAAATTATACTTCACCAAAAAACTACTTTGAAAAAATGGAAATATGTTCCAGTGCACAATCTCTTTAAGAGTTGAGTAGGAAAGGTTAGATTTTTAAGTGCCTATTTTTTGAAGGGTTGCTTTTAAATTCACAAGAAAGTGATTCTTGACAAAGACATTCAGAGAACAGACTCCCAGACGGCAGACTCTCTTGTGCACTGCGTTGCTTCTCGACTAGTCCAGCACCCATCCTCCCATTTTCGCCCCCTCACAACGGGAGCAATCTCTTTTAAAGTCCAAGAGTCTTCAGATGTATTGGCCTACTCTAGAGTCTTCTTAGGATGTAGAATTAGAGTTAAAAACCAATTACGTCCCTCTTCTAATATGCCAATATCACTAAGTGGATCTAGCTCATTTCATAAAATTGGTGTGCTTCTTTAAAAAAAAAATGTATATTTGTGCATGTTTGCACATGTGTGTGCACACAAGTGCATGTACTAGTGCACAGACCTGTGGAGCCCAGAAGAGGATGTTGGGTGTCCTGCTCTGCCATGCTCCACCTTACTCCCTTGAGTCAGGGTCTCTCACTGAACTGCAAGTTTTTAGCTGGGCTGGAGCTCCCAGCATTGACCTGGCTTTGACACAACACTGGGGTTACAGGCATATAAAGCTTTTTATGTCTTTTCTTTCTTTCTTTTTACACTGGTTCCAGGAATTCAAATTCAGATCTTCATGCTTACATAGCAAGTGTTCCTACCCACTCACTGCACCATCTCCTTGGCCCCACAAATGAAGAATTCTTTATTTTAAAAGATTACCCTCTGAGCTCACTGACTCTGGACTGGCAGCTCAGGAACCTATATGGGACCAAACTAGGCCCGCTGAATGTGGGTGACAGCTATGGGACTCAATAGTTTTGTGGGGTCCCTGGCCTCAGGACGAGGACTTATCCCAGATGCATGAACTGACTTTTTGGAGCCCATTCCCTGTGGTGGGATACCTTGCTCAGCCTTGATACAATGGGGAGGGGCTAGGCTCTCCTTCAACTTGGTATGCCAGACTTTGTTGACTACTATGGGAGGCCTTACCCACTCTGAGGAGTGGATGGGGGCAGAGTGGGAGGGAGGTGAGGAGGTGGGAGAAAGGGAGGGAGGGGGAACTAGGGTTGGCATGTAAAATGGGAAAATTTTTAATAAATAAACATATTTAATAAAAAAAACAAAGCAAACAAAAATTATTACCCTCTGAGTATCCTGTATTAGGCTAGGGCTTCTCCAGGAGACCCAATCTGTTAAATATGGTGCCCTGCTCATTAAATCACTTTTAAAACATTAATTGTACAGAGTAGTAGCTTTCATTGTGACATTTCTATACATGCATCTGAAATACTGAGATCATATCTACAACCTCAATAACTTTTGATTATGGTTATTTCATGAATTTTCATTATGTTCAATTTCATATAAAATTGAAGGAACTTATTGATCATTTAAGTACTTTTCTTACAATTATCTTTGATGGCTTTTTCATGGTCTCTTGAATATTTAACAAGGAATTTCACGGTATTGTATTACACATCAAGAGATACACAGAAGAAATTTCTTTAGATTTATTCTTTTTGGGTGTATTTATTGTTTGCTTCTATTTTCTGGATTCCCTCACTTCAAGTGTGTTTCCTCTGAAATGCCGAGGGGAGAGCCTCCTGCATGGTTGTGGGAAGAGGAACGCACCTCTCTCCTTCAGCACTGACCACCGATCAGCTCCTGCACAATCTACTGTTGTGCCACTTTACCTTAATTCACAATTTCTTTCCCTGGGGCTGAAGATGGAGCCCAGGGCTCTGCACCTTTATGCCTGAAAAGTTGTCTATCACAGAGCTACATCTCCAGGCTCTCAAATCACACTTTAGGACTGAAATAGTCTTTTCTGGCCAGGGCAGAAATAATCATGACATGGGACAGTTGTCACTGTTCAAGTAGGCAGGAGTTCACTGCTTGTCCCATTCCACACATACTTCAGAGACACCTCTGTCATTGTCCTCCACCTTCCTCCAGTATCTACCCCCTGCCAGACCCTGTCCTCAGAGACTGATGATGATATTGTGTGCATAAGTAGCTTCCACATAAGAAAATATCAGAAGAGCAGTGTCTCAAGGCCCCAAGGGCTTGTGTGTGCCTAAGAGTCCATGGCCTTGTCATCCGTGGAACACACTGGAGCCACTAGCACAGCCTGGGGGCTGTGTGGATGCTCGTTATGGCCCACAAGATGCCACAGGACAATATTCCCCATGATTTTCCTCTCCCTCTTTTGCTATTAAAGAAAAAGCTGAGCAATTACTGCTAGCTAATCTCTGATCAATGGTGGTGAAACCCACAGGGTTAGAAATGCTTGCAAGGAGATCAGGACATGTAAGGGTCCTGTTTCACCCCATTTGAAACGTTTTTTTAAAAAGATTCACTTTTCTAACTCTATATCTGTTGCTTCATTTCAGATTTGTGTCAGAGATGCTTCAGAGGAACGTAAGTGGATTTGTCCAGTTTTCACCAGAGGGCTGCTGTGTTAGCGGTGGCATCTGCCAAGTTGTTTGATAGATTAGTCTGTGTGCCTATGGCTTAGTCGATACATAAGAGGTATTCTCCTGGAACCTTCGATTGTTGACACAGTGTACCCAATGGCTCAGCTCAGAGAGGTCAGATATTTTAAAACTGAAAACATCTGACAAAGATTGTGAGTACCAAGGTGTGGAGTGTGATGGTTTGTGGCACATATGTGGTGTCAGATGGTAATCACAGTGAGATCCACTCACACGTGTCAAAAGAAGTAAAGTGGGTATCTTGGAGAGATGTCTGCACCCTACGTTTACTGCAGCTTTATTCAGCATAGCCTCAAATATAGAAACAACCTAGGAGTCTATGGATGAGTAGATAAAGAAAATTAATTTTATTCACTTGTACATTTTATATATTATACATTTATACAAGAAAACTATACATACATGTTTGTATATACATATATGAACACATGTGGGGTATGTATGCAATCTAAATATGTCTCCCATATCCCATGAGTATGTATGTATGTATACACATGTACATGTGTAATGGGATATTATTCATTCATAAAAAAGATCTTGCTATTTGAGACAGCATAAGTGAATCTGGAGTTTATTATTTTAAATTAAATAAATCCAATTCAGAAGAGAAATACTGCATGTTATCATTTTTATTTGCAATTTGAAAAGGTCGAGTTCATGGAAAATTCTGGTTTTTGCTTTCCAGTGAAGGCCTCTAGGACACTGTATTTAGACCTCTCTTGCTTTGCTTTGTTTTAGCACAGTTTTGTAGTCAGGAACAATGATCTGATTTTAGTGGATTCGATTTTCCACTATTAAAACATGCTGCACACTTTATGTTTACTGAACTTGTTTACACCTTCAGAGATATTGTGTGTACCTTTTTTTTTTTTTTTTTGGTTCCTGTACCCTTTGTCTATATGCAGCATGGAACCCAAGTTTAGTTAGATATGTGAATTCTATCCCAAGTTCTCTAAGCTTTTAGTTAGTCTAAGGTATGTTGATCAGCTGTCTGTCACAGTAACAAAATACCTGAGGTTAGCAGTTTATAAGAAAGGAAGGTCTGCTTTGACCCACAGTTTCAGACAGTTGTAATCTATGGTCATTTGGCCTGGTGGCTTTTAAGCCTATGGTTAGGCAGACCATGATGGCAGAAATTCCAGTCAGAGGGAAACTGCCTACCTCAGGGTCACCAGGACACCACAGTCAACTTCTTTCTAACTGGTTCTACCGTCCAAAGGTTCTGTCACCTCCCAATAGCACTATTAGCTGAGAACCTTCACCCATCATGAGTTGGGGGCGGGGGGACATTTAAAATACAAACCATCATTTAAGGTGTGACAGTCATCACTGTCCTCAAGAGTCACCCTCTGAACTCAGCCATTCTCATTGTATTTCCTCTTCAGGTCTGGGGCTTTTAATTTTATAACATTGGTCTCTGTCGAGGCAGTGCTCTGTGATCCAAGGAGATGGGGGACATGTGGACATTGAGGACCTGTTTGGTGCCTCTTCTTTCATTGGTTCTCTCCACTGCTGGTCTCCAGTGTGGACTGAGAAACACGCTAAGCTCAGACTCCATGCCCTGGCTACAGGGTGCCTTGCTCTGTAAACGTGTAGCACATGAAGTCCATACATAGTCAGCCAGGCATCTGCTTTGCTCTGGCATTGTGGGGCCCCTGAAAATGGTGCAATTTCTTGCCTCCAAGCACAGTGTGAACCTGGTTTCTGGCTCCAGGGGACAGACTGGTCAATAAGGTCAATAAGCATAGCCCTTCTCCCCATATGATTCTTCACTGTCACACTGGAAGCCATAGGAATGTTCAGAATTTCTTGCAATTGAACCCTGGGTGAGTTATGGATAATGCTTATAGACCCTCTTCCTCACTCCCAGCCAGCCACTGACGTATTACTAAAGAGTTCTGAGTGAGGATGCAGCAGCACACCTCCTCAAGATGTAGGCAGGGAAACAAGCCACCATCTCACATGTGGCATCCTCACCCCAGGTCTCATTTGAGGTCATAAGAAGGGAATACCAATCAACAGAAATAGAAGTTTCTTCTGTGAACTTGATCTTGAAGAAAGTGCTGTTCTCAGTCATGAATTGTTTTTTGGAACCTAGAACATCTGTCTATTTGAAATTGGAGATTTTTTTCCCTCAATATTGAAACTGTAAAATCACAAATGTGCTATGTGTTCCTAACCTCCATATTTTCCTCATGAGTTTCTTTTATTATTTCCAGTACTCAAGAGTGAAACCCATAGTGACTCCACGCTTTTCCCTTTCTTGCACGGAGACCCTGATGAGTAAACTTGGCAACATTGCCCAAACACATGATCTGCACATCCAGGTAGGCATTTTTCTTTGGTTTGTGCCTCTGTCTACACCTGCAAGATCTCTCAGGTCATCTCTAATAATCTGTGGTTTGTCTACTGAGATCTCCTAGAGTCAAAGAATTTCAGAGCAGGAGCTTCCCTGACTGATGTCACCAGGAGGCACCCTACCTTAAGTCACCTAATTCAGTTGGTCAGTTTTGCAGGTCAGGAGCCTAAAGTTGTTTTCATCCTCTGTATTCTCCGATCTGTCTTAGACAGGCCAAGACAGCTTTGTACAGGGTAGCAAAGTCAATGTCAGACTACCCATTCTTGTTAAATGCGTTTAATGCATTTCCTTCCTACTTTTGTTTGATGCTTTCCTGGTGTTCTAGACCTTCCTGTGCAGAGGAACCAATTATTATTTGAAAAGTTAAAAAGAACTTAATTTCCACCTTACAAAAGTGCACTTAAAATTCTTTTGTTCCGAGTTTCTTAATTTAAAACTGGGAACAAAAAGAGTATCTTCCTTTATCATTAAGTTGTTGCAATTTAGTAATAAAATGCTTTTAAAATCTCACAGCTGGGTTAAAATTAGGTGCTCCCCTCCCCCACTCAAGCTTAATTACACACTGCACTAAAATTTCCCCTTTTTCAGAGCTGATAGTCTTAGAGGGAAGAGAAAGTTGGGGTGAAGGCAACATATTGATTCCTTACTTTTATTTATTTAATTTTAAAATGCATGTTCATGGGCCCCATTAGCGTGTCTCCCCCATGATTATTGTTTGTGGCTTCTGATATTTGGACTTTGGATTCAGTTCCCCACAATTATACTCTGGTGATAAAATTCCAAATTTGGATAATATTTCCACTTCAGAAACAGTATGTTTTATTCTTTTTTTTTAAAAAAAAAGAAAAAGAAACGAAAAAGAAAAATGTAAATAATATTTAAAAACTACATGAAAATACAATGAAAAATACGTAAAAGTCGATCTTTGGGCTGGAGATGCAGTGCAGTGGACAGAGTGCTTGCCTAGCATGCACTAAACCCTGAGGTCGATTCCCAGCATCACCTGGGCCTGGGGGCACAGCACTCAGAAGGTAGAGGCAGAAGAATCAGAAGTGCAAGGTGTTCCTTGGCTAGAAATCTAGTTCATGGCCATTTTGGGAAACAGGAGACCAGTTCTGCTTAGAGGGATGGAAGATAAGCATTTATTTGTGTTATCCAAAATTCAATCACCCCTTGGTCTGAAATGTTTTTTTTCTAGAGATTTGGGTGGCTACTCCAGTGCAAGACACTGTGTCCCCTCAGATTTCAGGTGCCCCCGTGAAAGGTTGGTGTGGCTGCCTCCAACTCACTTGGCTTGTGTATGAATTCCCATGAGCTCCTTCCTGATGAAGGCAGGATTGTTCAGCTGTGTCATTTTCATATTCTTTTCTGCAAAACCATCATCAGAAGGCTGAGAAAAGAGGCTGAGGACAGGCCCTGAGCCCAATCTTCCTTCTACCCCTGACGCTCTAGGTTCTGTTAAATCTCACACCTGAAATATGACTAACACATCTGCATAAGAGATGGAAAATGACCCAACCAGCCCAGCACTTTTATTGAGCAATGAGAAATGGAAGCTTAAAGAGAGAACTGACTTGCTCTAAGACATCTAACTAGGCTTAGAATTCAGTTCTCTTTGTTCACATTTTAGTTTTTTTCTGAGTGAACTGTAGCTTCATCTCCAATGGCCATTGAATTCTTATAAGCAGGTTGCTACAAGCAAGGCACTGGGTGTTCTTTAAAGAGTACTACATTTGTTATTGTTATAGATTAGAGTTTCAGGAAATGATCTCTCTCTTTCTCTCTCTCTCTCTCTCTCTCTCTCTCACACACACACACACACACACACACACACACACACACACACACACACACACAGAGCCATGCTCAGGATATTCAGTTTCTTTGCCATGTATATTGTCATAGAAGATTCATATAATCATTTGAAATTAAACCCAAATACAGACTTTAATGTTTTCATCCATAGTCTCCTACATCAGCAAGTTTAGCAAGTAGAAACTAGCAATGGCATGTTTCGACAGGAGATATAATGTCAAATGTTTTACAGAAAGAAAAATGAAAACATTATTTCTTTGTTTGCAGAGCCATATAAGTGAAAATCGTGAAGAAGTTGAAGCTGTGAAAAACTTATACCCTGGTTACAAAAACTACACAGATGTCTATGATAAAAATAATCTTCTGACAAGCAAGGTAAGTTCAGTATCATGATTTAATCTATGTAAAGCAGGCTGCACCCTTTAAATTTCAAAATCCCAGAAGTAATCACTGTTCTGCAGCTCACATGCATTTTCCAAACTAGTGTAAACCTAATGTATGTGTGCACTTGTGTGTGTGTGTGTGTGTGTGTGTGTGTGTGTACACAGTATATGTGTGTCTATGTGTATGTGATTGTGTTTGTGTGTATATGTGTGTGTAGATATGTGTCTATATATATGTTTGTTTGTGTGTAGATATGTATGTGTGTCTATATGTGTGTGTGTTTGTATGCATGCAAGCATGTATGTGTGTGTAGATATATGTGTGTGTCTATATATGTGTGTGCATGTTATGTGTATATCTATTATCTATGTGTGTGTGTCTATATATTTGTGTGCATAGTATGTGTGTATCATATAGCTATCTCTGTGTGTGCACATGTGCTAATATGGACCTGACGTTTTACTACCATCCTTAAATCTTAGTCTTTGATTGGACAGTAAGAATGATCTTTTCCCAATGATGCTTTCACAGTTAGTACATCAGTGGGTTTTTCTTCAAGTCAGCAGAACCATTCCCAAGTATAACTGTTTAATGAGTATAAAAAGAAGTGTGCTGATAACACAGGAAAGTTTGAAAATAACCATCCCCAAGGAATTGGTTCAGTCATAGAATTTACATAATTAGAATTCCATCCAGCATTCACAAAGAGCAAAATATGCATGCTTCACAGAAGAACATTCAATAGAGTCGGATATGCATGTGCATATGTGTTGATGTGTTTTCACACTTAAAAACTGTCCAGAGATTCACAGAGAATGTTAAAAGTAATTTTTTTAACTCTGTGGTTTAGAAAATGAGTATGCATTACTTCTATAATTAAATAAAATTAAGTGAGTGGCAAGAGACCTCATTAAGGCAGTATGCCCTTTGGCCTTGGCCTTCCATGAAATGAACAACCATCTTGAGAGTGTACTACAGTAAGTAATTTCTTAGTGACAAAAGGATATATGAATGCAAGTGATTTGAAAGGTTAATACTTTGCATAAGTGATGTAAATTTTACATAGGAAGTTTCATCATCTTCTACATATATTACCATATGATTAATAAATTAACCTTAAATTTTTATGTTAATTTTATTTGCATGGAAGTTGAGAAATTTTTATTTTAATAATGATTTTCGCCCATTGACTATGCCTCCCAAAGCAATTGGATGTAGGTTTTATATTACAGTAACAAAAATTAGAGAATTAAATGTTACTTGAAAACCCACAAATCTTACCAAGACGAGAGTTTAGAGAGGTTTCAAACTTGTGGTACCTACTTTCTTAAATAAATTTAACATCCTTAACTGAAAGCTACTATGATATGACATATCTTGATTTTATCCCCATGTCAAGAACCATGGTATCTATATTGAAACTAGTAACAGAAATAAAGAACAGTTCTCTCATATATGGTGGCTTATGCCAAAAATCCCAGTATTCCAGAGGCTTAGGCAGGAAAATTATGAGCGTGAAGCCAGCTTGGGCTCTATAGTGAGTTCAAGGCCAGCCTTAGCTATATAGAGAGATCTTATCTCAAAAAAAAAAAACCATCTCCAAAAATTAACTCATAGTTCTTTGCAAAATCACATTTACAGCTTCCATGTACTTTTAGAAAGTTCTGATTGGAATAAAGACTAGTATCAGCCTACTGGAAGCATATCATATAGATTTAGAAAAGAAAGCAACTTGAAACTTTTCTGTAGTAGAGATGATAAAATCTGGCTGGATTTCCTATGCTGTGGATGAGCTGGTTGACCCTGTATTGCATCATAAATCAGCCAAAAGAATCAAAATCAAGAGCCAGGGCTAGGATGATGTTCAGTGGTAGAATACTGGGCTTGATTACCTGTACTACAACAAACAAACAAACAAACAACAAATAAACAATTAAAACATACAAATTTGTTGAGACTTTAAAAATATATATTTGGATGCAGGAATTTTTGTCCTTTCAAATAATAGCAACTGTCTTTGCAAAGACCACTGTAGCCAAGCTGTTGCTTCTGTATCTTTTTGTAATACCTAGCCATGAGTATTAGTACAAGCATTTTTAGTAGTAAACTCCATGCTGGCTATTATTCTCTCTAGACAGTCATGGCACATGGCTGCTACCTTTCTGAAGAAGAACTGAACGTCTTCAGTGAAAGAGGAGCATCCATTGCACATTGTCCCAACTCTAATTTATCGTAAGTAGACAATAATTGCTTGGTGGTGTTGATATGTAGTGTGGATAGGCATTTTCTGCTTTCTCAGTCAGTCCTTCTTCTAGAAACGTAGAGTTGTACAAGTAGTGTATTTGTGTGGGAGCTGATCTTAGAGAGTGCTGTTGGGGAGTTAAGAAATCAGTAGCATCGAACCAGTTAGTTACCACAGTGGGATCCTGGAGTCTAATTCTTCTGGACTCCAACAACTGTCAGTTGTCCATCTCAAGCAGTGATGGCACAGGGACAGGCACAAACACTCCACAGTGGCAGAAAGGCTGGAGTGACTGGAGGAGCAGCCCTTCTGACGTTCTCCCAGCAAGGACAGAACAGCCACCAGAAGTGGGTAGAGCACCTCAGAAAAGAGCTGGAGGTATTAGTAAGCTTAGGGACTTTGTGAATGACGTAGCTGTGCATCCATGGCAGCATAAGAAAGGCTCCTAGAGACACAGGACATTTTTCCAGTTGTTTGAAAGGTCTCAGTAGAATCTGAGTTTTCCAACAGTAAATGCACATGACTTGGTGACCTTAATTCCAACCTAGGAACAAAAATTTAACATTAAAATGAACAGTAAAATACCCTCTAAATTAAACCATGATCCAGCTTTTCAAATAAATTCTGATCTTCAAGAGTTGCAGGTTTTCCTTGTGCACATTGGGGCTTTGGAAATTATAGTTTAGTGCATCCTTGAGCAGAGCCATTTAGCCACTGTATCTTCTTGAACTTCTGATTACATGCTTCAGCTTTCCTTTGTCTTTTCCTTGATCAAATGGAATGACGATGATGAGGCTCAAAATTCAGACCAGGACCCCTCTCTCCTAGTTGCTACCCTAGGAAGCAACATTTGCACTATCAGACCCCCATTTCAATGGCTTCCTTCCTCTTGGTTGTATCATCTTTGGTCCTGAAAGCACAGGGAAAGAAAAATGTGAGGGAAGATTACCTTTCCTTATCCATCACAAGGTCATCACCAGCCTTCTAAATAAGACACATCAATGAGAGGAATGCCCAGCAAACGTGCATACTCAGAGTTTTATGTGCACAGGACCATGAGATAACAACCACGGGCACAGAGAGATCTCCCTATTTGCTTCAAGGTGATGGAGCATGGCAACTGCACAGACATGCAATTGGACAAAGAGGCTTTGATCCAATGCCAAGCTATGAAGTTGGGATCCTGAGGAAGGCATCTCCACATCTTCTTGGTCCTTGTGTCATACTGTTTTCCTTCTGTGAACAGGGCAGGACCTCTTCCAAAATAGATTCACATGATTATCTATCAAACAAAGTATGTCTGAGAACTCCTTCCTGGTCAGCATAAGACGTAAGGATGGAGGATTAGAACAATCTCTCTAGGGTTTGTGGCTTGCATAGGGAAAAGGGATAGAAATTTGAGTTGGTTTATTGTTGTTGTTGGGGACAAACTAGGGCCCTATGTATGCTAAACAAGCACTCTACCACTGAGTTAGACCACAGCCCTGAGAAATTTGGAGACTTGGGGGAGGAGGTCAGAGAGATACTCTGATTTTTGAGGCTGCTTCTAAGGCCCAAAGCATCATACAGTGGGCTATTATTTTTTGTCCTAATACAAAACTTCTCTTTGGGGTAATTGGTAAATTGTTCTGGATACAGAGGAATGTGATGCTTTATAATTTATATTTTTTATCATAGAAGGAGGAATTGACTAGAAAGTCTATAGCTCTATTAGATTTACAGACTAACTGTAAGAATTAATTCTTCAGTATTTTCCATGGAATCCCCCACACCACCCCCCAATTCCTTGCTGCTTTGCACCCTCCCAAGAGTGACCTCATGCCAGGAAGCAGGAAGTAGTTTTTTTTTTTTTTTTTTTTTTTTTTTTTTTATGGGCTTCTCTACTCCACCATTCTCCTGGCATTGTCTAACTGACTGTTGGCCTTAGGGCTAATAATCACAGTTTTTAGTGATATTGCCATCTTTGACAGTGTCCCTATGCTGTTAAATCACCTGGATCTCTTTGTTCTTCATCTTCTTTCTCTCTAGGCTGAGCAGTGGCTTACTGAATGTACTTGATGTCCTGAAGTATAAAGTCAAGATAGGCCTGGGGACAGGTAAGCAGCCTCCATCTGGAGTGGAATTGATGAATAACTGTTCTGATGCAGCTGATTTGTAGGTATTGCATCTGTGCTTAGGGCACGTGAGCTTTACTGGTTGCTAGGATAAATGTCTTAATAATAAACATCAACCAAATAGGGAGAAGTTTTGAACTCATTACCCCTACCCTCCAAAGCCATTTTCCCTGTTCATTGTTTAGAAACTGGACACCCATGTCTAACAGCTCACTACTGCCTATTCCAGCTGCAGGGGGCATAACATCTTCTTCCGGCCTACACAAGCACTTGCACTCACATGTACAAACTCACACAGAGACATATAATTTAAAAAACAAATTCTTAATAAAGGGATTAAAGCCAGGTGGTGGTGGTGCAAGCCTGTAATCCCAGCACTCGGGAGGCAAAGGCAGGTGGATCTCTGTGAGTTCCAGGCCAGCCCGGTCTACAAAGAGAGTTTCAGGACAGCATCCAAAGCTACAGAGAAACCCTGTCTTGAAAAACCAAAACCAAAAAAAAAAAAAAAAAGAAAAAGAAATAAAGAAAGGAAGGAAGGAAGGAAGGAAGGAAGGGAGGATGGGATTGAATTACTCTTGCTGAAAACTTTGTCAGCAATGCAGAGAACAAAACCAAGAGAGAACACATGAGTGTTCAGGATAGGGTGCAGTGCAGAAATTGAGGAAAGAGTATGAGAAAGGGCTAGAAGCGTAGGCCTGAGACAGATATTCCTGGCTCATGAGGAACTGGGATAGATACAGTAGGTCATAGTCAGAGCTGGAGAAAGAACAGTGTTGAGAGAACTCTTCCACCCCATATACTAAATCATAGCCGAACACACTGTGGCAAACTATTTTCATTTTAAGAAAAACATTGAATCTGGGAATAAAAGGTTACCAACAAAACAATTAAAAGCCAAACCCACAACCCTGAGATTAAGAGTCTCATGTGAGCCACCCAGGCCTTTGGAATTCACCCCACATGAGTGCCAGATATTGGTGAAATTATTAAGGCCACTCCACGTTGTTAAATTTTTAAATAAACCACGAGATTTATTTTGTGGGGTAACTTACAAATGAAGGGATAGGTTGCAGGGTCTGGGAAAGGTGTGATGCAGTCCAGTGGTGTTCTCTGGAGAACTCTGCTCAGTCTACCTCCAGCGTCCAGGGTCCTGGAACCAAGAGAGGCCTCTCCTCTTGATCCTGGGTCATCAAGCATCCTCTCTCAGCCCCGCCTTGTGGGCGTGACCATTACCGAAGCCTCAGTGGGGGCTGGAACTTCCAAGCCAAGGCTGGAATGGTTACCCACTACAATGGTAATCAAAAAGACTTCCTTTGGTGGAAACACATAGTATTGTTTTTGAAACCGAGCATTAGAGTCTTGAGTTTTGGTTCTGTATTCCTTGCATTATTTGTATATTTTTAACATGTCATAAAAATTGTAAGTGATGTATGCTGTGTAATAAAGAGTTATTTAGGGCAATGGACATAAGTCTTTCCCTAGAATTCATTTATGTTTCATGTAGCTCATACACATAGACTGGGGTAATTTTATAGTGTATTTTAAGCACACCTGTGTCACATGATATTAGATGTGAAATTTTCTAGTGTGTTGCCAACTGCATTTGAGATTTCAGAATTTTGGATCTGGAGTGATTATACTGTATAAAGAAAACTCCCTGAAGAATTATGAAAATGGGATTTCTCCACTATAAAATATGAAAAAGGGGCAAAACAAACAATGAATAAGCCTGAATGGAAAGTTTAATAGAACAAATACACATTGCATGGTGTACAAACTCATTAAACAGTCTATAGGGAGCCACTCTCTCGCTTGCTGGGACTGTCCCCCACCCTAACCTGACCATGCCCTCACTTCCTCGGCTGGTTAGCTTTTCTTCATTTGGTACAAGCTATAGTAACCTGAGACAAGGGAACTTCAACTGAGAAATTACATCCATGACACTGACTTGTAGAGAAGTCTCTGGGGCATTTTCTTGATTATTGATTCATGTGGGAGGGTTTCAGCCCCTGTGGGCTGTGCTACCCTGGGCAGATGGTCTAGGGTTGTGTAAGAAAGAAAACTGAGCAGGCCGTGGAGAATAAGCCAGAAAGCAACATTCCTTCGTTGTTCTGTGTTAGCTCCTGCCTCCAGGTTCCTGCCTTGAGGTCCTGCCTTGGCTTCCCTTGATTGTGGACTATGACCTGGGAGCCAAATAAATCCTATCCTTCACAAGGTGATCTTTCCATGGTCTTTATCACAGCAATGGAAACCTAAATAAAACAATTCCCGAGCAACAGCCTCCAATCTTCTTGTGGATTTCAGTCTAATAATGCCTTGTTTTCTCAGTCCTTCCTGCCTTCCTGACGCAGCCCTCTTGGATGCCAGCACATATCACAACATCTCTTCTTCCCTTTCATATGTCCTCATTTTCTATATGTTCACTTTGCAAAAGCCCAGCCCTAGATGACCTCAACAGTTCCCCTTTCTATGCCTACAGCTGGGTGTTTAGGAGTTGCTGGAGAGAACAGTGGATTTCAATGTTAAGTTTTGTGCTCAAATTCCAAGAAGCTCTTAACATTGGCAACAGAGATAATTATATTTCTCTAATAAGTATCTGTCTCCTTAATCTAAGACGGGCTTTTATCTCTCTTGTTTTTCCTAAAACTTTCTATTTGCAACTCAATCCCTCCTCATTCCCAGTTCATAGTCTCTTCTGATAGAGCATTACAAGGACAGAAAAATCAAAAAATCTTTCTTTCAGTTTCCCATCACCAAATTTGCATACATTCTGGTCCATCATTGGGTGCTATCTACTGAACCATTGCTACCAATACACAAGCATCTAAAATATCTCCTGACCCTTTTAGGTCATAATATGTAACTGTTCTCTTACCCAGATACTCCCATCTGCTTCTTGTCCCATGTTGCTGCCTTTCTTCACAGCAAAACAAGTGTGAGCATCTGTATGGCTCCTGGTCCTCCTCCCACCCACCCAGTCCTGACTCTTGACCAGCCAGCAAGGCAGCCATCTTGTTTTTCTTGCTGTGACTCTCTGACCATGATCTCTTTGCTGTCTGAAAAGATGTCATTCTCTTGTGACTCTGGATGCCTCTGTGGTCTGTGGTAGTTGACATTTCTCCTGCTCCCAATAACTTACATGGGAGTCAGCAAAATTGCATTTAAAATTTTTTTCTTCTTCCTCTGTTGCTGGCCATTCTTTCTTCTCTGAAGGCTTGCTCTCTTTTTCCTGGCTATTCTGAAAAGCTGTCTTCAAAGCTCAATAAGTCAATCTCTTTTTTATACTTCACTTCTTTCCTCCTTAGGGGTTTTTGTCCTCAACTCTGGCCTCACATACTTCTCAGTTTTTATATGCATCCCAACTGCTCTAACAAAAAGTCCCCAAGAAAATTTTGAGAAAAACTCATGTTTAAGAGCCTCTGTTAGCCGGGCAGTGGTGGCGCACACCTTTAATCCCAGCACTTGGAAGGCAGAGGCAGGTGGATCTCTGTGAGTTTGAAACCAGCATGGGCTACAGAGTGAGTTCCAGGAAAGGCGCAAAGCTACACAGAGAAACCCTGTCTTGAAAAACCAAAACCAAAAAAGAAAAAAAGAGCCTCTTTTGTTAGAAGCTGTATGAATTATCACATTACCACTAGCTGGTATGGCATGGTACCTTGGTTGAATAGTAAGTTACCTTGTCCATGGACCTTGATATTCATGTCTCTAAATGGAGCTGATAATAGCAGATACCCTACATATTTATGTTGAGGGTTGGTTAAGTCAATGTTCTTTTTTTTTTTTTTTTTTTTTGAGATAGGGTTTCTCTGTGTAGCTTTGCGCTTTTCCTGAAACTCACTCTGTATGTAGGCCAGGCTGGCCTTGAACTCACAGAGATCCACCTGCCTCTGCCTCCCAAGTGCTGGGATTAAAGGCGTGTGCCACCACCGCCCCTCGTCGTGTTGTTTTTGTAATGATTCTTGGTATGATATAGCACTGGTTTGTGACAATTAGCTATTCAGCATTGCTTTTTAATTTTATAATTAATTCACTTCTTTTTAATTAACATAAAAATTATACACAAAAAGTCTTAATGGGTGCTTGCTTATGGTGTGTGTGTGTGTGTGTGTGTGTGTGTGTGTGTGTGTGAATGTTAGTATACATGTATATGTTTATATATACATATAGGGACCAGAGGTCAATCTCAAGTATCATTCCTTAGGCGCTGTGATAGGGTCTTTGAATGGCACCTGGGGCTTGCCAATTAGGCTTCATGAGTGTCCAGAAAGCCCTGGGGATCTGTGTGTCTCTGCCTTCCCAGCATGCCAACACACCCATTTCTTTTCATAGGTTTTGGGGATCAAACTCAGGCCTTAATGCTTGCATGGCGAGTACTTTACTGACTGAGCTACCTCCCCAGCCCTAATTATTTCCTATTAATACAGACTAATAACTTAAGCAGCTGAGATAAAACTTTTCAGGGAACCAGATGATCCTCTAGCAAGACTGTTCTAGCTAAAGAAAAGTACTCTATTAAGAAAAAAAAAAAAAAAAACCTCCACACAAGTTTACCTAAGGACATACAAGACAGTTGAGCATAAAACTCAGCTGCAATCCAGAACTGCTACTAAATAACCAATTACTTTTGATAATTGCAATATTTATAGGCACTAATAATCATATAGCCCTCCCAGAAATGACAGGAACATTTAAAACTACAATGGATATTTGATTAGCTTTAAAAAAAAATATGTTCTCCAATAAAACATGCTATCTCACTTGATATTGAAGCAGCTAATTTCATAACACATATTTGTTCCTGCCAAAGGCAGCGTTTCAATGCATTATGACTTGGGGCTTGATCTGAGTCACTAAAACTCTCAGTTCTCATTCAGTGATGCCAACCAGTATGGAAAGCCATCCACATCAGCTTTGCTTATTTATTGTACTAAGTTTCCAAAACTTGTGTTCATTCTAAGCTTTCTGAAGAATTATTGTTTTAAAAAATAGCTTTTCAATTTTCTAAAGTTTTTGTCTAGATTGGAATAACACTCAGACATTTTCTTAAATGTATGCAATTGTGAGTTTACATTAAATCACATCATAAACTTTTCACGGCCATATTTAGAATAATTTCAGTGAATGTTCAAGAAATAGATATATAGCTCCTTATTAGCCATGTGGATGTTATAGTAGGTTGAGTTGTGGTCCCCAAAAGAAGTCTACTAGAACCTATAACTGTGGCCATATTAGCATTAAAGGTTTCTGTAGATAGAATCAAGGTAACGCTGGCAAGATGAACTCGTCCTGAAATGAGGTGGCTCCTCAGCTCAATGATCAATGCTTAGAAGAGACAGAAAGAGAAAGCCACCAAGACCCAAGAGAAGAAGGCAATGTGATCATGGCACAGAAAGGGAATTACCGTCACAAGCCAAGATCTCCAAGAGGTGTGAGAAGCTAGAAGGAACAAGTCAGGATTCTTCCTGGAGTGTCTGAAGGGTTGGGGTCCTGGCCAACACTTTCAATGGGGCTGGATTCTGAAGCCCTGGCCTTGTATGGTCTCAGCACACTCTGCCACTGATCTCTACTCCCCAGCTAGCCCTGCCAACACTTGGATTTTACACTTCTGTCCTCTAAAACTGTGAGAGTAGACATTCCAATTGTGTTAAGTCACAAGTCTTGTGATGTTTTGAGCAATCCCAGAAGCTAATTCTAGAATATATTTGATTTTAATGAAAGGTGGTTTTTAAAAATCAACATGCAAAGAAATGGGTTTGGTTGGAGCCTTTATATCAAAAGGCACTGCGCGTTGCCATTAACCGAGTTCTCATTTGTGCCCCTTCTCACGCTTCCTCCCTGTTTGTTTCTTTACTTCCCTAAATAGTGGCCCCTTCTGCTTTTAGGTGAATGACAAGTTTTGAGTTCATTTGAATATTGGCTTGTCGTTACATGTTTACAGATGAGAACTTTTTAGAAGTTTAAAAACAGAATGTTTGTCATTAAAACCAGAGGAAGAAAACAATATAGATACTTATTATTCCATCCATCTTCATAAAGCTACTGTTTGGGCTTTGTCTCTCCTGCTGTAGATGTGGCTGGTGGTTACTCCTATTCCATGCTTGATGCCATCAGAAGGGCAGTGATGGTTTCCAACATCCTCTTAATCAATAAGGTGAATGAGAAAAGCCTCACCCTCAAAGAAGTCTTCAGACTAGCTACTCTTGGAGGAAGCCAAGGTAATAACTGGTTTCTTCTTCTCTCGCACCAAATACAGTCATGCCTATCTATGTCTTTGGCTATAGTGTAAAGGTGCACCATAGTGAACTAAGGTAAATCCTGTATTAATGACTGATATATGTCATATAACATACCCATACCATGTGGTGGCACAACCATTCTTTCAATGAATTCACTCTTTGGTGGACAACTGTTTAATGCACTATTGCCATATAGAATATTTTAATGAGTATTTATACTAGGCATATGCATATGAGTCAAGATAATTAACCCTTCAATTGAGTCAAGTACTTTCTTTCTTTTCCTGAATGATAATGTTATCAATAAAAATTATTGCCAAGATAGTTGGAGTCTTTCCATGGAGCAGTATGGTGAATGCTCTGTATATATGCTGTCATTCAGTCCTCACAACCAATGTTGTTAATTTCATTTTATAGAAAAGGAACCTGAGTGGCACATAGCTGCCAAGGTGAAGTGCCATGTTTTGAATTCAGAAAACATAAATCCAGAGTGCAGAGTCTAACCTCCATTATACTGTCTTCCCATATAAACTCCTGCCTAGTCTAACCTCCATTATGCTGTCTTCCTGTATAAACCCCTGCCTAGTCTAACCTCCATTATGCTGTCTTCCTGTATAAACCCCTGCCTAGTCTAACCTCCATTATACTGTCTTCCCGTATAAAACCCTGCCTAGTCCATGCACTGACAACTTCAACCTCTTTAAATGAAGAAAGATATAATGGTGTAGTTGATGGATAGAAAAATATTGTTCATCATCTTTTCTTAGTTTTCATGTGTGACTACAATATAAATAATCACTTTAATTTGTTTTGCAAATATGGTATAATGAAAATAGCTTCATACCACTGGCTACTCCAGAACAATTAAAATACACATGAACATATCTATGTAGACTTATGATAGACACCCCAAATTATAAATGGAAGGCCAGGAATATCTTCTTTGCATGTTCCATAATATGCTGAACACCAAAAGAATATTTCAAGAAAGAGAAAATCATAGTCACATCCTTTGTGCTTTCCTAGGCCATCTATTTCATTTCTGAAATTCTTAACTGTGGCCTCTCCCCCACAGCACCATTACAAATGTTATATATTAGCTCCATGGTCTGCTACCCACCCACTGATAAAAACAACTTGAGCTGAAGGGATGTGTTTATTTGTTTGTTTTTTTATCCGAGGCTCTGTGTTTTGTTCCACTATGTTGTTTCTGATTAAACTGCTATGGGAACTTGTCCAATCATTCTACCTGGGAGAAGAGCTTTTAAATCAATGCTGTTGGGCCATGAGTTACTGTTTATGGAGTTTATGTCTGTAGTATAGCCCAAGTGAAATGGGTTGAAGAAATCCCTGTTTAAAGTGTAACACTCCAAAGCTCTGCCATACTTTACACTCACTCCCCATCACTCATCTTCACACAGATAGTATTCCAAAAGTAGCAAGTGCATTTCCCGAAGCCATTGGAGTTGCTGACCAATCTGGATAGGTCCATAGAAAGATTTACACACATTTGAATGCTCACTCAAAGGCCTCATCTGTTTCTTGGTTAGCTCATTTTTGAACTCTCCATGTTCTAAAGAATAGTTTAGATATGCCAGATTCAGACCCTCTGGGGCCCTCTCAACTATTCCAGCTTCTCTGGCCTACTAAGCAAACACAATTACATGTTGAATACAGTCATTAAAAGCTCATGGTATGGTGCTCCATTATAAAGAACAAGAAGTAGTGTGTAACCAGTACAGTAGAAAAGTGCCAGTGTTTTAGTTCATACCAGGCTCCCACCCCGCCTCCCCTATGAATTCATATAGCTGCTTTGAACAGTTAATATTTCCACACCACTCTCAGGCTGAGACTTACTTAGGTTAAAAAGCCTTTTCTTTTCTGAGAGTGAAAGAGTCGCTATTTAAGTAATGTATTAAGAGTGAGTATTATTTCTCATTTGGTGTTCTGATAATTACCAAGTTATCAGGATGCCTGTGCATAGAAATATCACAGGTCAGATACTGGGCTACACTAGAAAAGAAAAAGAAAAATCTATCCAATATTTCCACACCATAAAATACCTGGCAGTGACAGGATGCACCAGGCACAAGTAGACCTTGGAATAGACAGTACAGCAGTGACCTCAATGTCATTCTCAGAATACAGGCTTTAAGGAGATGCCACTCAAACAGCATCATTGGCAACAAAACCCGACACCTGCACATATGTTATAAAAATGAGACATGTTCTCCCTTGGCATCCATTGACCATGCACATGAGTTACAGCTGTAAGATGGTCTATGCTCTATTTTAGAAAACCATTCTTGGGCAACCAGAAAATCTTTGAAGTTACAGAGTGACTTTCTTTCAAAATCACTGGCACTCTTGAGTTACAGGATATCTGGATTTTGAAAAGGAATATATATATATATTCAAAGGATTTAACTAAAGAATTCATAATGGGTATGGCTGTATTAGAAAGTTCGCAAATATTTTTTTAATTTGAGTTTCAGTTCACTGCAATGAAAATAAATACCACCAACTATTTCACAGAAAAAAAGAGAAAGCTAGGAGTGTTGGGGAAGTGGGGAGAGGATGAGTAGATAGATTTGTATCAAAAGTTCAGTGGAGTACACTGGCAGGGCTGAAATTGAGACCTCATCAGAATTATGACAGAGCCATTTGCTTTCCTGTTCTTTACTTTCTCTACAGAGGTCATGTGACCTGGGGATGAGAGTACTTCTCTGCTTAACTACTAAGTTACTACTTTGTTGGGGGAGGGGTCTACATGTTGGCAGGACATCAGAATGATTCAATGGTAATTCTGACTGCTATTCACTTCCATTTGTAGCCCTTGGGCTAGATAGTGAGATTGGAAACTTTGAAGTTGGCAAGGAATTTGATGCTCTCTTGATCAATCCCAAAGCATCGGACTCTCCCATTGATCTGTTCTATGGGGATTTTGTTGGTGATATTTCTGAGGTAAGAAAAAAAAGTTAAATAAAATGTCATTTTGTTGGGTTTTTCTTATGGGGGGACTATTTTTAAAATTATCATTATCATGGTAAGATGTATTCATTTATTTATAAGAAATGTCCTATTTTTTAAATTATTTTGTTTTTCTATTATTAGAGTAAGTTTCTGAGAAGTAGGCTTCATCTCATTCATTTAGTCATTTTTCTTCTGTAATACACCTTTTGAAGTATTTGGATAATTTTTATATAGGTTTCTTTGATTTATGCAGTACTTTACATCTGACAATTCCAAAGTTGTTTGTCAAAACTATTCCAGTAGTAGTCAGGGAATGGTGGAGCATACCTTTAATAGCAGCACTAAAGAAGCAAATGGTGGCACACACCTTTAATCCCAGCACTCGGGAGGCAGAACCAGGTGGATCTCTGTGAGTTCAAGGCCAGCCTGGTCTAGAGAGCTAGTTCCAGGATAGGCACCAAAACTACACAGAGAAACCCTGTCTTGAAAAAAAAAAGAAGAAGAAGAAGAAGCAAGGGCAGGAATATGCCCTGGAGTTTGAGGCCAGCCTGGTCTACATAGTAAGTTCCAGGATTATGTAGAGACCCTGTCTCAAAAGTGAATAAATAATTTGCTAAATAAGGATAAACAATTGTTAATAGCTACTAGACTGTGACTTTTGTTTGTTACTTGCTTTGGCCTTAGATTTTCATTTATTCATTTGTTTTTGGAAAGACCATTTTTATTAAAGTGTAAATTTTGTCATTAAGAAATAAATTCAATTTCTGGACTTTGCCAATGGCATTTCCCTGTAAATTTCATTTCTAAGTGTACAAAGGACTATTTCTTACCACCTTTATTTTTCATTTTAGGCCGTTATCCAGAAGTTCCTCTACCTAGGTAGGTAGATATGTTTCTGGGATATAAATACTATCTTTTTCTTGGTCAAGACTCTCTGGCTTTGGTACATTACATTAAACTCTATGAATGTTAGATTGTGTTAATTCATTTTTTAAAACAGTTCTCAGCACTGAGCTTGCCCAATGGCACAATGCCTAACAATTCCCCAAGAATGTACTTAAGCCCTGAGCTAGGGCATAGAGGGGAAGAGAGCTTCATGCCAAGCTCTCTTATGCTCCTCTGTGCCCACAACCTTCCTATTCTGGGATAGAACTGAACTCACAGAGTTCTATTCCCTGAAATATAATTGGATCAGGAGAGTCTAGAGTAGACTCCCTTCTCATCGTGTGAGTTCAGTGCTGGGTGAAGTTGAGCTTTGAGAGGGCACATTCTGCAGACTGCTCATATCAATGAGCTGAGTGTGATTCTGAGAGCAAATATAGGCATGCCTTTCCACCTGGGACAGGAAATGCCAGCCAGCCCCTTCAGCAGAAAGTTCAGAGAAAGGGGTTTATTGAACATTGATTGATTTCCACCTCAGATACAGAATAGAGACCCCAATGTACAATGAGCTATGATGTTTCTTGATCAAGTTATTCCAAGGAGATTATAAATGATCTTGGGGAAATAAAGCTTCTACCTTTTTGCTTGTGTTTCTTCTTTTAAAGATGTTTTGCTTAAAATCTCTTTCAAAGGAAATTAAGGCAACCATAGACCCAAAAACACAGTACAAATGATTCTTTGGTTTTTCTTTTAGGAGATGACCGGAATATTGAGGAGGTTTATGTGGGTGGAAAGCAGGTGGTACCATTCTCCAGTTCAGTGTAAGACCCTTGGGCATCCATGATGTTCTCCTGGGATGACATGGTTCTGCATCTTCCTTGTGCCCAGATGCTGGTTAGAAAGTATATTTTGAAAAAAAGTACTGCGTTCTTTGGATGACTTCTGTTTCTTTATCTACTTCCAGTGCTCACTTGGCAAATTGCGCAAAGGAAGTGCACTGCTTCTCGACTCTGTTGGGAGCATTCATAATTTCATGACAGTGCCTCCTTCAGGGCTGCTTAGGTTTGTGTTAAGCTCATGCAGAAGGCAGTGTTAACAGCTGGCGCTATGCTTCTAATATTGAAGTAAAACCTTTCTGTATAGGGAAATACGGTGCAAAGAAATATCCCTATGTTAGACATTCTGAGCTAAGTGATAAGTAGGAAACATCGGGTGTACCATGGAGTAGATTTTTATGAGAAGGCACATTCTAGACTGTGAACAGATGTTGGAAAAACCAATGACTGTACTTGGAAATTAAGTCCTGAGAACACTCATGTAAAAAGAGAACTCACTGGATTTTAAAATGTGCTTCTAGGTTGACCTTATCTATGGAAATTCGCAATTCATGGAATTTGCATTTCAGAGATGTGTTATTGTTATAATTTGCCTTCTTTAGGGATGAATGTCAGAACCCGAATGGAATGCCACATGCTTTTCAAATACAGTTCTGTGCTTCAAAGTGTTTGACAGAAGTTGAGTATTAAAGATTTAAAGTCTCTTAGGGATAGTATTCATATAGCCACATGGCATAAATAGTTGTGTTTTTGTGTACTTCAAAGTCACCTTGATTTCTGGCTGTGTGGTGTTACAATTGCTTCCATTTTATTAGATGAGAAATAAGCCCCATGTACCGCTGCTGTGTAGACTGGGGTCTGCATCCCTCAGAACTGTTAACAGTAACAAGACAAGGTTCTTTGCAATGCTGAATCTACTCAACTTAATGTGTATAATGTGTCAATGTTGCTGTAAAGTTCACCCTCCTATCAATGTCCTAGAACTTAAAAGCCAAGTGTAAGTCCTTTAAAGAACTATGGATAAGGCTCTGTAAGGCCTCTAGACTGAAAGTACTCTTTCTTTCTAATTTATCAAATTATTGCTTGAATTCCTTAAGATTTTTCTGGCATTAAAATCTTAGGATAATGAAAAGGTTGTAGAAATCCCATTTAGTGTTCATATTAGTAGGACTTATTATACTAGACATGAAGGAATATTAAACAGAAGAGGGCATTTTAGCTTTCCTAACTAACATAGTGTCCCTTCTTATAATAATTAAAACCAGATTATAACCACATGGCAGATTCTTAGGAAGCAGTGATGTGAGCTCTACTTGAAATACAACATTTGTCTTAATTTATTCCATGCCCTATAAACAATGAAAAACAGGGAGCAGGTTTTGTTAACATATCCTTTCATTCCCAGGGTTTAGGTGAGTTTCCATATTATCTTACAACAGAAAAACCTTAGGCAATAGAGTTAATTCTGTGTATTCAAGTTTGAGAGCACACAGTTCCTCTACTGCCCTGTAAACTTCAGTTTCACATAGCATGCTAACTCAGCAGTAATTTCTCCAGATTTATTTTCCTGGTAGAAGTACTTTTAGATTTGGTTGCGTATACATTGCATCTAAAGATTTACAAGGCCAAATATACAAATATTTGGCCTTACTTAGTTTTATTTTAAAAAACAAAACAAAACAAAACAAAAGACAGTTTGTTTTGTGGGATAGAAGTGAAGGCATCCACCTTCTGGTCTTAGTCTGAATGTCCAGTGTATCTAGCACATCAGCCACATCAAAATGATCTACCAAATCCCCTGCTCCATTTCTCTCTGAGGTTGGCAAGTGTTTTTTGCTGTAGCTTTTGACTCTTGCCAAAGGCACTTAGTTGCAGGGCATCCAACCAGAGTGATGAGGCCTGAGTAGCTTAAGCACGTGTTGAATAAGAGCTGTGCTAGCCAGCAGCTACTTCCAGCCTCCACAGATCCCACACTCATCTTCCTTAAGGGTGTGCATTTTGATACTGAGCATCGGCTTTTGTTTAAACTTAAGATTCACACACAGTAATATAAATAAGTGTAATTCTGGAAGCAAGAATAACAGTCATTCAACACTATCCTGTTAAGCATCCAGATTAGTCCTGATAGTGTGCTAGGAGCTGAGTAACTTCTAATAAAAACAATGTGTTGAAGTGTTTACATGTACCTTGATCTCCCTGCATCCCTTATAACTTATGTGTTCTATTTTCCCAAGTGAAGTGTTCCTGAGTGTTATGTATGCTGTTTCAGTGCTCTACACATGGGGCCAGGTGTCCTGCACTTTGAAATGTTGCCTCTGCCTAATGCAGGCTGACTTTCTGAATTACAGACAGGCACTACTTCTAGCCTATCCCAGTTGTCACTTTTTGCTGGAATGGTTTGCTCTCTTTAGAAGAAAGGGAGAAAAAAAGAGAGAGGAGGGAGGGAGGGAGGGAGGGAAGAAGGAAGGAAGGAAGGAAGGAAGAAAGGAAGGAAGGAAGGAAGGAAGGAAGGAAGGAAGATAGGTTAAAAAACTATCCCTCCCTCCTACTCCATTCTGCTTATCTCATTTCTCTAGAATTTTTGGTGGACTTCATTGTGAAAGGTTAAAAAGCATTAAAAAGTATCATGTGTATTATATTTTCAAAATTTCTTGCAACCAAAACACATAAGTAGGCTAATCAAGTTGAATTTGATTTCGTGGGGAGCATTGAAAATAAGACATTAGGACCTGAAATGTTGTTCTAATCTTCTCAAAGAGACTGGACTCATCTGTTGTGTTATCTTAGCTGGCTCTTTACTTGAACTGTCAAAGACTTTAGAATCCAAAAGGATATCTACCTTCATGCCAGGAGGGGACCTCTCTAAATTAATTCTGTGAACAATGAATCTCTTTTCTTCTTCAGTGAGAAATTTCCAAGTTCAAGGAGAGGAAATGGTAGGAAACCCCTTCTTCACTGTCTAGCTGATTTTGAAGTGTGCCCTTGAATATCCCTGTTGGCAAATGCTCTGAAATTTTTTAGAGGAAACATAATGGCTGTGAGATCTAGCAATGTGTGGTGATTCTTCACTCCCTACCAGATTATTCCTATTTTTAAGCCTTTTCACTTCAGAAGACATATGGAAAGCCTTCAAGGCATGCTGGAAAGTTCATTGTATCAGTTCCACCTTATGTATACATATGTGGAAGAAGAACTGGATGCTGCTAGAATATTCAAATATTTTAAGAGAGTTACCTTAGCTATTTATAGATAGAATGAGAGCGTATCAAGGGCAATGCTTGAAATAATTTTTAAATCACGGGGACTCTATATGACTTTTTTTTTAAGGCCAAAAGGAGATGTTTGCAATTTCTAATCTACTAGCCACTGCAGGTATGATGTTGCACATGACACTTTATAATGTCTCCAGAGAAGGTATGAAAAAGTTTCTAAAGAACTAGGAAGAAGCAGACAGGTGAGAAGTCACTGCAGACAAAAATAAAAATAAAATAAAACAAACAAACAAAAACAAAACCTTGACACTCATTGACATTCATGTTTCCAAAGCTATCCCAACCTTCCTGCCCATCTCCAGCACTGAGTGTGAGATGGTGAGTTCAAGGGTTAGTTTGTAGATCTAGTCCAAATTTAGTGACATGTAAAAGCCAACCATGTCAACGATGAAATGGAATGTAAATCTTGAGCAGGCTTTCCCAGGTTACTTGAGATCATTATTAACCTTTGTTACATGGTGGTGACTTATCTGTCTATTTCTTACCCTAAAAGCCTATCAGAAAGCATTCCTGATATTATTGTTAACCTCTTGATGGCTGTTCTTAAGAATATATACATATATGTGAATGTAGTCAAGGGTACATCCTTCCCCCCAATATTTGTATGATTTGCTTATTGTTACTGTACTGAGTGAACTCCTTTGTGCATCAGAAAAAAAATAAATGAGATCTTGTGTTTACATCAGTGTTTGTTGTGTTTGCTTTTTGTTTTGTTGCAAGTTCTCAATATGATGAAGAGAGGATGAATCTGATAATACCTTTTTTCTTTTCTTATAATTGATTAAAAACAGACTAGAATATTTAGCTGTGGGTTAACATACATCTATCATATCACTACACCTGACTGTTTAAATTAAGCTCCTGTGATGGTTCTAGACTGGCAGCTTGTTTGGGTCGATTAGGGGATTAGTAAAAACATATTCCAGATGTGTCTTTGAGGAAGTGCAAGAGATGAATAGATCATGAAGGCTGTGACCTAATGAATAGTCTAATCTACTAATGGATTCGAAATTCAACTAGAGTGTTGGGAGGTGAGGCCTGGTTGGAGGAAGTAGATCACTACAGACATGTTATTTCTCTTACTGTTCCACTCAGCCATCTGCCATGATGTAAGTCATTCTACCATGTCCTCCTTGCCATGATGACTTGAAACCTCTGGTATGATGAGGAAAATAAGTGCATCCTCGATTAAATTGTTTATATCAGCTAACACTGCTATCATTCTCATCCTTTTAGAATCAGATCACTATGTTTTGGCTTTAGAATAGTTAGTTTTTCATATTATTTAGAATGTATGTGTTTTTAATTTAATGTAAGTGCCTGCTATGTGTACCATATGTGTGCAGGTGCTTGTAAAGGCCAGAAGAAAATGTCATATCTCCTGGAACTGGACTTACAAGTGGTTGTGAGGCTCCTGATGTGGGTGCTAGGAACTGAACTCACATCTTCTGCAAGAGCAGCAAGGTTTTTTAACTGTTGAGCCATCTCTCCAGCTCTGTTTGTCATGTTTTAAAAAGATATAACCCAGAATAAGAACCATACCTCACATCAATAATCAGTTTATTGGCATGTAGAAAAGGCAGATCTAAGAGGAAGCTATGAGTACCTACATTTTAAAAACCAAGGAGCTTCCAACATTACATCTTTGAGATGTAATGATACATCTCAAAGTCTTAGTAAATCAAGAATAAAATAAATCTAAGATCGTAGAAGGAAAAAAATAGTAAAAATGATAGTTGAAGCTAATGAACTAACAACTAAAAAAATTAATAAAGAGTCTCAATTAAAGAGTTGATTTTAAAAAAGGGGGGGCTGGAGAAATGGCTCAGAGGTTAAGAGCACCGACTGCTCTACCAGAGATCCTGAGTTCAATTCCCAGCACCCATATGGTGGTTCACAACCATCTACATCTATAATAAGATCTGGCACCCCCTTCTGTCTACTAAATAAATAAATATTTTTAAAAAAGGACAAACCCTTAGCCAACTAAAAGAAAAAGACATAAATTAATATGTTTAAATTGAGATATTTCAGCAGATACCACTGAAAACAGAGGATCATTAGGGATTATCTTGAAATTTTATATTCCCACAAACTGGAAAAATCTAGAAGAATTTTCTAAACACATATGCTTACCACTTGAGCAAAGAATATATACTCAGTCTAAACAGTTGCTAAAGATGAAATTGAACAAAAAGTCTCCCATCAGAGGAAAGCCCAGGACCAGACACATTCACAGGTGAATTTTACCAGGCATTTAAAGAACTATCAATAGTGTTCTTAAAAATATTCAGTAAAATAGAAATGGGAAAAACAAATACTCATTTTATGAAGGAAAATGCATTGATACAAAGGCCAGGTAACAACAACAACAACAATAAAAATCAATTTATTTGATTACAAAGATGCAAAAATAATCAACAAAATGCTGCAAATTTATTTCAATAACATATTACAACTATATCTAGGTTGGTCTCATTCTAGGGAAGAAAGAATGGTCCAACATCCATTAATCAATAAACATGTTAGAGTCCGTAGATAGAATCAAGAAGAAAAATTGTATGATAATCTCAATAGATATCGAAAAATATTTAGATGATTTTCAACACTGCTTCAGGGTCATGACTCTAAAGAAATTAGGAATGGAAAAATCATAATAAAGGCCACATTCATTAAACCTATAACCAATATTTTACTGAAGGGCAAACTGGAATTCATTGCCTTTGAAATCAACAAGTTCGGATTTCTAATCTTACCCCTCTTATTGTGGGGCATTTACCTACCAACCCCACAGCTCCCCAGAGTTTTCTTGAGTGTGAGCAGCAGGAAATATTAGATAGAAGGGTTTAGATTGTGGGATAAACAGATAGAAAATAAAGGATAGTCTTGAGAGGGCCTGGAACCTATTCCACGGACCCTGACTGTCTCTGCCCCAGGGTATTTATAGAGACAACAAAGGGTGAAGCAAAAGACCTCCCCCAAGCACAGCCAAGTGCAGACCATCTCAGACACCTGCGCTCAGGCCTTTGGTCCCAATCATCCTCTCTGTGCGGCCCTCCTTGGTAAAGCCACGAGGAACCTGAAAACGGGCTCCCACATCTTATTCAATATATAACTGGAAATCTTAGCTAAAGTAACAAGACAAGAGAAAGACATAAAAGAGATACAAATGGGAAAAAGAGAAGTCCATTTGTCCCTATTTGGAAGTGATATGATTGTATACTTAAAATACCTTAGCATCTACCAGAAGACTCTCAGATTTGATAAACGGTTCCAGCAAAGTAGCAGGACACAAAATCATTAGTTAAAAATTAAATACATAGAAAACAAAGTCACCAACCAAGAAATCAGGAAAACAATCCCATTCACAATGGCCAACAAGCAAACAACCAACCCACTAGGAGTAAACCTAGGCAAGAAGGTGAAAAACCTCTATGATAAAAACTTGAAAACATCGAGGAAAGCAAGTCCCTGAAGATGGAAGGATTTCCTATGTTTACAGATTAGCAACATTCTTAAAATTCTAGAAACGAGGGACTGGAGAGATGACTCAGCAGTCAATATCCCTTGAGGTTCTTGCAGAAGGCTTGGGATGGGATTCCAGCACCCACATGGTGGCTCACAACCATCCATAACTCCAGGTCCAGGGGAGCTGGTGCCTTCTTTTGGTTGTTGCAGCCCTCTGCCTACCACACACACAGTCATGCACATAAATAAAAATAAATATTTTTTAAAGATTCTAAAAATGACTATATCACTAGAAGAAGCCCACAGAGTCAACATACTTCTCATCAAAATTTTAATAACATGCCTTAAAGAGCTCAAATTCATATAGAAACAAAAAATACTGTTTTGAGCAGAAAAGTCAATGTGAGAGGTATCACAGTACCTGCTTTAAAACTGTGCTGCAGAACCACATTTAGAAGAACAGTATGATATTGTCACAAAAAGTATTGTCTTAGCCCGTGTTCTATTGCTGTGAAGAGACACCATGACCAGGGCAAGTCTTATAAAAAGATAACATTTCATGGGGACTTGCATACAGTTTCAGAAGTTGAGTTCATTATCATCATGGTGGGAAGGAAGCATGGTAGCACACAGGCAGATAAAGTGCTGGTGAAGTAACTGAGTGTTCTACATCAGAATCTTCAGGCCTCAGGAAGAGAGTGCCACAGGGCCTGGCTTGAACTATGGAAACCTCAAAGCCCAACCTCAGTGACACACTTCCTCCAATAAGGCAACACCTCCTAATCCTTCTCAAGTAGTGCAACTCCCTGATGACTAAGCATTCAAATATATGGGTCTATAGGGGCCATTCTTATTCAAACCACCACAGATATACAGACCAATGAGACAGAAGAGAGGACACAGAAATAAACTCATGTAGCTATAACCTTCTAAATTTTGACAAAGGTGGCAAAAACATGCATCAGAAGTGAAATAGCCACTGGGCTGGATAGACAGCTCAGTGGTTAAGAGCAATTGCTGCTTTTGTAAAGAGAACTGAAATTCAGTTTCCAGCATCCACATTGGGCGACCCACAACCTCCTGTAACCTCAGCTCCAGGGAATATGACACCCTTATGGCTTCTGAAGACACCCACATACATGTGTGCTCTCACAACAAGTAAATAAATATTCAAAATGAAGAAAGAAAGAATACAGACTCTTTAAGAGGCTGTGCCAGAAAAACTGGATATCCATGGGTGAAAAAACAAAATTAGATCACTACCTTTTACACTCTATGAAAATCAGTTCAGTGGCTCAAAGACCTTACTGTAAGAGCCCGAACTCTGAAACTACTAGAGGAAAAGGTAAGGTAAACATGTCCATACATAGACATAGGCAATGGCTTTCTTGAATAGGACTTCTGTAGCTCAGTGAATAACAGCAAGGACTGATGAATAGGATTGTATGGGATTTAAAGTGTTATGTACAGCAAAGGAAACAGCAGCCTGCAACGGAAGGATGTCCTAGCCAGCTATTCATGTAACAAAGGAGTAAACTCTCCAGATATACAGACATCCAGAAAAACAAACGTCAAAAGAGAGAAGCAATCCAAGCTAGAAGTGGGCAAATGTACTGAGACACTTTTCAAATGAAGAAATACAAATGGTCAGTAAACACAAGACTCAAAATGTGCAACATCTTTAGCCACAAGGGAAGTGTAAATTGAAACGGCATTAACAGTACATGTTCTCCTTGTCAGAATGACCGTCACCAGGAAAACAAGGACACATGCTAGAGAAGGAAAAGGCACACTAATAGGCAATTGGATAGATGGTAAACCAGTACAGCCATTTATGGGAATCAGTGTGGAGATATCTCAAAGACTAAAAATGTAACTACCACATGATCCAGCTGTCCCACTCCTGGATGTGTACCCAAAGTACTCCAAGTCAGCTTATAAAAGAGCCACCCACACAGCCGCTTTATTGTAGCACAATTCACAATAGCCAAGGTAAAGATATGTAGTCCCTGTGTGTAAACAAAACTTCAGTCATAAACAGAACAAAGTCATTCTGGTATGGCAGTGTGCACCTTTAATCCTAGCATTCAGGAGCCAGAGGTAGGAGGGTCTCTGTGATTTTGAAGCTAGACTTGTCTACAGAGCGAGTTCTAGATCAGCCAGGGACACATTGGTGAGACCCTGTCTTAAAACACCAAAAGAAGGAAAACAGAGGAGATGAAAATCATGTTGCCCATAGGTAAATACATGGAATTCGAGATCATGCTGGCAGGGAAAGGTAGCCAGACTCATGAAGACAACAGTTGCTTCTGTTTCCTCATATGTGGAATCAAGACAAAAGACCAAATGGCACAAAGGGAGAAGGGAGACTACTGGGAAAAAGAAGGGGTCAAGAGGAGAGGAGAAGAAGGAGGAGGGCAGGGGTGAGGATGTACAAAACACATCATGTACATGTAAGAAAATGTCAGACAAACTATTGTGTGCACAGGATGAAAGAAGCAGTTCACACATATAAATGGACATGAAAATTTAAAACACAATTTTGGGAAAGAATACTTTTATCTATGATGTCCTGGGCTGTTTTCAATACTATTACATTCTATTTTGTTTTCCAACTTTTATTCCATGTTTGTATTGCTCTGTAACCTTTAGGATGATGGTTTCTTGAGCACCTGATGAGGTGTCAGATCCATGACCGCTGTATCAGCACTGTGCCAATGTCTGAGTCTTGGCCACACCCTGCAGGAGGGAGGGGCGGAGCTAGGCAAATCGCTGTAAGTCTCCGCAGCTCTAGTATTTTGTTTTTGTTTTTTTTAGTTTTAGGATGACAACAGTGCCCATCCTTAGGTCATGAGGATTAAATAATGAGGTACTTAGATAAAGGGTAAGACAGCAGCCAGTCACCTGGGTGCCCACAGTTTAGTCGATAGAACCAGACAAATTGAATACACACTGAAGATGAATGAAACCATTAAAATAGTTATCAAGTTTTGAATATTAATTGAGTAATGTTAAGGTAAGGGTCTAAAATTTTCCACATGTAATTTCTCAGTACCATTCCGTGTTCATGTTTCTAGCTTGCAGCGTGAAGCCTAAAGTCAGTCATAGATTTGCTCTATAATACCCCTAGCCCCAGTGCCTGAGCAGCTCTCAGGACTGACAAGTCTGCATGGCTTCTCTCTCTTCCTCAGAGCAGCTGTAGGGTGCTGGAAGGGCAACATGTATGAGTATTGAGGAACTGCCTGGTTTTCTAAGACATCCAGTCCCTTGGATAGAAAGCCTGAGGACCTTCAGCTGAGGTACATGTCAAACAAATGCATTAAGACTCTGCCCACCCTGGGCAGCTTTCTTGAACAGTGGGGGACCTGCTCTTTGCAAAATCTCTGGCTGTACTGTTACCTACCACCCACCTTAATAACGTCCCTTCATTTGATTTACTGTATGGTTGTTTTGTCTTGCCTGGCTCTTGCATGTATTGCAGCCACAATAGACTGGGTACTCTGCTGGCTGGCTAGTTTTATGTCAACTTGACACAAACAAAGTAGAGTCATTTGGGAAGTGGGAGGCTCAATGGAGAAAATGTCCCCACCAGAGTGGGCAAGCCTGTGCTGCATTTTCTTGATTGATGATGGATATGGGAGGACCCCAGCTCACTGTGGGTGGTGTCACCTCTTGGCAGGTGGTTCTGGGTTGTATAAGAAAGCAGGTTGAGCAAGTCATGAGGAACAAAGCCAGAAAGCAATGTTCCTTCATGTCCTCTGCTTCAGTTCCTGCATCCAGGTAAATGCCTTAAGATCCTGCTCTGACGTCTCCAGGAGATGCGCTACATGCTATAAGATGAAATAAACCTTTTTCTCCAGACTGCTCTTTTTTTTTTTTTTTTTTTTTTTTTGGTCTCACAGGAATAGAGACCCTTATACAACTTTTTCGGAGAGTGTGGAGGCTTGAGACATTTTCATGTAGCCCAGGATGACCTGTGTAGCTGACACTCACCATGTACCTGAGAATGATCAGACCCTCTTTGCCCCCACTTTCCAAGTACTTCGATGACTTGAATAAAAAGACATACCCAACTCTGGCTTTGTTTTTGTTTTTGTTTTTTTCTTTTAAAGAGCAATTAAGGCAAAATATCCAGAAGAGAAACTTCATGCACATGAATTAGCAATAATAATAATGCCCAATTTAAGGGCACTGTGTTCTGTAATAGCAATTAATAGACACTTGCAAATTATGTTATGGTAATGAATTAAAGATTTGAATAAAATGAGGTTTACACATAAAAGAAATACAGAACTGTGATGAGGCACTTCAGGGATCCGTGAAGAAATTATTCAGTGGAACAGAACAGTAAGTTTTGTTACCAGCAAAAGCAGGTTTATTTTGTTTAAATCTTTTCAAGAATGGGAGTAGTAAATGGGGAGAATGGTGGGAGGCCAGGGTAAAGGAAAAAATGTGGGGACAAGGAACACCAAAGGTCTTTTGAAAAGCCATTTGGAAACTTACTGCTGTAGACGCTTCCTAAGATACATGTATGTATGTGTATGTATGTGTGTATGTATATATAAATCCTAAATATATATTTAATCATAAAGCACACATATGTATATGTATATGTATATGTACTCACCATATAATGGGAGAGAGAATGCCACAACTAGGTATGTTATACCACCAGGTAAAACATACAGTGCAAGGAACAGGTTACATCTTGTTAGTCATTGGCCAAAGGGTCCCATAGATGCCACTAAGCATCACAGGCTATTGCCAAGGCTATTGGTGAATCTCTATAACCTAAAGGCAAGGTCCTATTACTAAAGACACAATTTATTTATATCATCAGACATGGAAAAATCAAGTTGGTGTCCAACTAGAAGCTTCATGCCTACTGACTAGTGTCCATGGTACTAGGCATGCTACTGGAGGAGAAAAGTAGTCACCAACATAGTCATCAAGTAGCTACGAACCTCAGGGTCTATAACAGAAAGTTTCCTGCAAGATCTACTGGTGTCACTGTGACATAAACTATGACAGTAGCAAACCACTCTTTGGATTTAAGGCCCACTCCATAAGATGGGACCCAGACAAGACACTGCTGGAGTGGCCCAAAACCTGAGACTAGCTAGGTCATCGGCCCTAAGGAAAATATACCACCCTTATTCAACTACAGGAGCATAGCAATAAAATAACTCCTAATGATCTATGGCTATGCCCATAGATCAGAGCATTACTCAAGAGGCCCCTTCTTGCAGTAGACAGTAATTAAAACAGAAGCCCACCGATGGGCAATATCCAGAAAGGGAAAAACTCTGCATCACTCTGCTCTAAATGGGATGCCATTATCAAGCCCCTCTTCTCAATGCCCCGGGATCTATGCAGAAGAGGGGTGGCGGGGTAAAAAGACTGTAAGAGCCAGTGGTGGTGAATGACTCCAATTATGCAGTGTCACCCAGACATAACAGGACTGATACACATTATGAACTTACAGAGAGTGTGACAGCACACACAAGACCGGTACAGGTCCAAACCAGACAAAAGCTTAACACAGAGAAGGGGAAGCCAACACGGGGTCCCACCCCAGCCAAGGAGCTATTTGCAATTGATACCTGCTGAAAAGGGAAAATCAGTTTTCTTTAGTGGAGTGTCACTGGTTCTATCAAAGACACTCCAGGGCAGGCCCCAAGCCCAGGAATAGTTGGCTAACAACAAATGAACTCCACTTTTTTGTTGTTTGCTTTTTCATTTTCTTTTGACATTTTTTTTATATTCATCTTAACAAAAATAACTTTAAATTTGTATCAATATACCAAAATCTATGCCAACGCAAAGTATCTGAGATAATAGTTGTCTTTTTATCTTATATTCCTACATCCCCCTAAATGATAAAAAATATCCATAAGCTAACAAATGACCAACAACCACCCATCCCATCTCTTGGGAATATAAGCATCATCTTCTCTAGACTGCTTCCTTTTGTATGTGGGTGAAGAAACCTTTAGGGGTCCCTGAGAAAATTGAGATAATGGCCAAGTCCTGACCAACTGTAACCTTTGTTGATATGTATCACCTGTCTTTTGGCATTTTTTTAAAGTTGTTTTTTTTATTTTATTTATTTATATTTTATGTATGAGTACTCTACATATATGCCTGTATGCCAGAAGAGGGCATCAGATCCTATTACAGATGGTTGTAAACCACCATATGGGTGCTGGGAATTGAACACAGGTCCTCAGGAAGAGCAGTCAGTGCTCTTAACCACTGAGCCATCTCTCCAGCCCCGTCTTTTGGCATTTTTAATCACTTTTTTTTGAGAGAAAGAACATGAAGTTGAGTGGGTAGGGAAGTGGGAAGGATCAGGGAGATTGGGTGAGGGGAGAGAATATGATCAAAATCTATTGTGTGAAAATTTTTTATTAAAAATGGATAAAGGGGACAGATCCCCTGTTCTTTAAATGAATAAAATGGCATTTTAAAAAGCAATGCATGTTTCCCCCACAGAATGAGGTATCACTTTCATCTCCAACCATGACCCCAGTATACACCATTTTGGGGGTGGCAAGGATTGTATATGAGCTGCTCAAGGAAAGTACAGGGCTTTCTGAGTCCAGACTTTGTGTTTTGTGTGCAGCAAAGGTCATTCTGCCATCACTGGGCAGAAAGCTTGTTAGGAAACTTTGCAGAAGTTTCCACCATCAGGTAAAGGGAGCAGCACTGGTCATGAAGGACTGGTCATAATGCTACCCATTCACACCCAAGGCTGTCTCCTGTCCCTGGAATCTGAGACTGTGGAGTTTGTGAGTGGTGACTGCTGATCCCCACCATGCTCCCAGGGCCACAGAGACTCCTGTTGCTTTGATATTCATAGAAATGAGCTACTTTATTTTTTTTTTTAAAGATTTATTTATTTAGTATGTATACAGTGTTCTATCTGCATGCATGCCTGAGTGCCAGAAGAGGGCACCAGATCTCATTATAGATGGTTGTGAGTTACCATGTGGTTGCTGGGAATTAAACTCAGGACCTCTGGAAGAACAGGCAGTGCTCATAACCTCTGAGCCATCTCTCCAGCCCCTATGGACTTCTGATGTTGGCATGAGCAACTTCTGTACTGTTTCTGATGAGTGCAAACTCAGGAGCCAAGACTAAACACTGTTAGTTTCCTTGTGCCCTCCTATTATTGAATTCTTTAGAGACCAGACATTATCCTTCACTGGACCATTTTCTTTTCGAATGAAAGGATGAAGACTACACAGCAAAAGAGCTGTCTTTTAGGAACTTTGTTGTTTCCCATGTCATCCCTGTCCGTCCGGGGCTCTGACTTCCACACTTGTAAGGTAACTGCCACTCAGACATAGTTCTTCAGGATCCCAGAGCAGCTTCCAGCTTCCGTCCATATGGTAAATGTCCTAGCAACTAGTCATTCATGATTCAGGCTTGGCGGAGAGGAGAAATACAAAGATCATAAGACTTCATTTATAGAAATAAGTGAGGGCAAATTCAGCTGATGGAATAGCCAGTTCCCTCTGCAGAAGCAATCGTTCATGGACTGAAGACTAATTGCAAGAAACCTTGAACTAAATGTGCTGGGAGATATGGTGAAAATCTGTGCTACTCAGTCACAACTGGGGAACTCTTCCTCAGCCAGGAGGACATGAAAGATAAGAGGACATTTGGCCCAAAGACAATAGGTGAAATATTTAGACACTTAGACACTGTTAGTGTAGTATTCAAATCCAAGGCTGTGTTGGGCCTCCAGAGTCTCTCAGTGCTGTGTTCTACCCAGACTAACTATCAGCGAGCAGAGGGGCTTCAACTGCAGGGAGATCCTGGGCCTCTATAGGACAAAGTATCCTTTTTTCTGAAGGACACTTGAACTCAGGACACTGAGTCTCACCCCAGGGTATGTCTCCTAGGATCCTCCACAGCAACGTGCCTCACGATCATGCCTTGACACTCACAAGCTCACAGAACAGCAATTCCATGGCATGGCTTCATTCTTTCTATAGTACAGTCTGGGACTGAAGTGGAAAAGCATTCCCATCTGGCTGGTCTCCTGCTGTGGCTGGCAGTGTTTCCATGTGCCACATGCATTCCACAAATCAAAGCACTTTCTACGTGTACAACAATGAAAGAAAAGTTTGATGATACTGTTACAGAACTTGATTTCCTGCCTGCTGCTGGCTTGGTGTGGAGGCCAGACTCCTTTAGGGTTGGAAGTGGAGTGATGCACAGCTGCATGCTTCATTATGGTTTTAGTAGGCTCTGGGATGCTGATAAATGGGGGCAGAGTAGCAGTGTCCTTTGAGGCCAAGGAGGGCTAATAACTTCCACAAAAATGTCTTCCTAGCCATCTGGTCCTCCAGCCACTGTACAGTGCTTGTGTGGTGGTATATGTCTGCTCCAAATACTCTTAGTTCCCTTGAGTCTCTCTGAGAGATTCTGGCATAGGATGTTCTAATTGTTATTATAGCAAAGAGCCAACACATTTAAGGAGGAAAATATTAACCGAAATGTATTCTGATGCTGGGCATGAGAGTACACTCTTATAGTCCCAGCACTTCAGAGGCAGAGGCAGTAAGGTCTCAAGATCCCAGCCAATCTTAATTGTTTGACCAAACAAAACAAAATATTTTATAACAAGGTGTAACACAGTGGTAAAATGGCCTACTGTGCACAAGGTTCTAGGTTTAATTCCAGACAGACAGACAGACAGACACACACACACACACACACACACACACACACATACACACACGTTCGTACACACACAGACACATATACTCACAAAGACATATACACATTCACATACACACAGTCACACACACACACACTCACACACACACACATTTTACTGTTCAAGGTGTAAGTGCAGTGTAATTTATTTCAAATTACACACCAAGCTGTAAAGCACCCCCTCTAAGAGGAGAACAAAGTCAAGAGAATAATCACCCAAGAGTTTTATGTTAATTTAAAAGTGTTCATAAATATTATATTAATATTATGTCAAAATTCAAGTGAGTTTTTAAAATTGTAACTATCCAGGCATGATAACTCACAAGTACACTCCCAACACTCAGAAGGCTGAGGTAAAAGGAAAGACACTAAAAGTTTGAGGCTATCCTGGGCTACATAGTAAGTTCCAGGTTAGCCTAAACTACAGAATGCAATCCAGTCTCAAAGAACAAAAACACAAATATCATGAACAGAGCTAAACAATCTCTGGTCACTTTGGAAAAAAAGAGTGCAGCTCCTGTCATGGAAGAATTTTCTCAATCCATAAAGTCTATAAATATCAGAAAATGTTCTTTTTTTTTCTTGAGATAGGTTTTCTCTGTGTAGTTTTGGTGCATGTCCTGGATCTCACTCTTGTAGACCAGGCTGGCCTCGAACTCACAGAGATCTGCCTGGCTCTGCCTCTCAAGTGCTGGGATTAAAGGCATGCGCCACCACCTCCCGGCTTAATTATTCTTTAAAATCAGTCAAAGGATAGAAGCAGAGAATTCTCAGGAAGCTACAGTTGAATCTTCGTAAGAAATGGTGTTCATCTTTGCTAATAATAAGTGGAAGTGGAAGTTTTTGTTCTGCAAGTTGTTCCCAAGTAACCACACAGAGGCTTAATATTAATTATAAGTGCTCAGTCAATAGCTCAGGCTCATTACCAGCTATCTCTTACATTTAAATTAACCCATATTTCTTGTCTCTGCTTTGCCACGTGGCTTGGTACCTGTTCTCAGTACAACATGCCCATCTTGCTTCTCTCTGCATCTGTTCACAACTCCAACAGCTCTGCCCTTCTTCTTCACAACATTCTCTGTTTGCCTTTCCCTCTAAGCTTATCTTGTCCAGCTGTTGACCAGTTAGCTTCTTTATTAAACCAATCTCAGTGACATGTATTCATTCACACAGTGTAAAGGAATATTCCACAAATAAGAGCCACTGAAATTAAAATATAGTTCTCCACACTCAAATAATAATCTCAATGTGACCTTGCAATATACTACAGTAAGCAAGCATTTGTCTAGTATATATGAAGCTACAGTTCCAATCCCCAGTAAAACACACACACACACACCTTATAGTTCAGCTCTGGGAAATTTATTCTATCCATAAACACAAAAATATTTCTGTAATTGCAGTAGCAAAAGATTACAAACAGCCTGCAGGCCCATACACAGAGACCTAGCCTCCTGGAAATGCCTGCACTTTTCTGAGGCAGTTGCCTCCGCAGGAGCTGGGGGCCCAATTTACAGCTCACAGCCTTCTCTTTTGCATTTGTAGGATCTAAATTTTGTGGTGATCTTACATATTGCTTACTGAAATATATGCATGTTTTAAAATGAAAAGTAAAACCAGGACTGAAGCAACAGAATGCTGATTCTACCCACAAAGCATCATTCCAGAGGTTGATTGTATTGACTCAATTAATCTTCACAAAAATCTAAGGAAAAGACGTATCAACTTCTCAGACAACAGAAGTTAAGCCACTAGGTTGGATCCTAGACCACATACGGGACATTAGCAGGGCAGTTAGCAAGATTTGGTCGAGATTTTCAGGTTAGCTCCGAGATCTGAAAACAGCCTTTTAAAGAGGAAGAGAGTATGTGTTTTGAGTTCTGTAGATGAAGTGTGAGAACCTCAGAGGGTCCCTGGCCAGCTACTCGGCTTTGTGACATCAGCACAAAAGTGGATGGAGATAATGGGCATGTGCCGTCTGAAAAAAATTAATTCAGAAACACTGAAATTTGAACTTCACGGGTGAAATGGTTCTTAACTGTCTAACTCATTCTCCGCTAGAGGGCGCTACAGAAAGAGCTGGCAATCACGATGTCACCCTCTGGTCGCTGTTTAACCTTTGGGTAAGAAAACAGTATTGACTGTTCTGCTCCAGACGTTCAAGATAACTCCCTTATTTTCAGAATATAGACATGGAAATATAGTTAAAATATCTGTCGGTTACTAATTTTCCTGTGCCAAATGGTTGCTCGGCTTCTACTTGCATACATCCACTGAAGGGAAATTCATTTTATCTAACTCATTTGACTATAGGACAACATAAATTGCTAGAAAAGCCTTGACCGGATTGAAAGGAAGTATTCCATGTGAACCAGAGGCTAGGGAAAAAAATATTTGAAAGTGAAGGAAACCAGGGTTTGCTACATGTAAAATAGGCCTTTTTTCGGGAGCAATCCTTGGAGGTGAAGATAACGTTTAACCAGTGTGCCACCTAGTGGCCAAGGCATGAATAGACGCACGTGAAATAAGTCTCCCATAACTCCCAAGCACCGGTGGCGGGGGTGGGGGGTGTTCCTCACGTCTTTTTCAATCTTTATAAAAACTTTGCTACTAGGTGATTTTTATTTGAAAACGGTGATGATTGTGAGTCAGGCAATATTAATCTCGTTTTATAGAAAACAGATGGCTAAGCCTGTCTTGCAAAGACCACATCCAACCTCACTTAACTCCCAGTGTGCACACCTGCTCTGTAGTCACCGAACACACTAAATCTGGGCTACGCCCGGGGCTCACTGCAGCCAGTGGTGTTCAGCAGAAGTGACGTGCTGATTCTGGGCCTAAGCCTCTGAGAAAGCCTGGAAACGTCTGCTTTTGGAAGGCGTAAGCCATGATTTAAGAAGTCTAGATGGAAAGGCCTATTGTTGAAGAGGCTGTGTAGACAGAACACATGAGAAGGCACATAGAGATGAGTTAGTCCTAGTATTGCATGGAGAGTGAGCAAAAAGACGGGAGAGAAGAAGGGGAAGGCGCGCGGGGGGCGGGGGGCACTTCATTACACAGTCCTGCCTTCCAGGTATCTCTGCCAAGGCCATATTTGCAAACGATATCAGGAATAGGCCAGTTGGGTCTCTATGTATTCGGTCGTCCAAGTGACATCATATTAGATCCAGCTAAACTCTATGGCGTACGGACCCATGGGAAAACTACTGCTCAAAGGCACTCCGTTTTGAGACACTTCTCTCCGGTCTAATAACTCAAAGAGAGGATCCATAAATAGAGTGTGGTGGGAGCATCATCTTCCTGCCTCTCACCTTCCAGTGCGCCCTTGTTTGGTGGGATCTGTGAAGATGTAGAGAAGCCCTTTCTTGACATCCAGTGTAATGCTCAGTTTTATCAGCAGAGGACGCCAGAGAGATGCTCCAAGAAGGAAGGCTCCCCGCGTGGGTGCTTTCACTAGGCTCCCGAAGAGAGCGATTCCTGTGCAAAGATTTCTCCACAGTTGTGCACTATGTGCTTTCTCAACCTCCTCAAGGACAGCGGTGGTCACGTGGCTAAGGGTCTCAGACAGTGCGAAGCCACACATACGCCAGGATTTTTGTCTCCTGCGCCCTTTCATTAGACCAACTGTTCTAAGGGCCTGCCAGTCTAGTGAGCCTGCCTCCCAATTCTTGTTCTACGCATTGCCTCGGGCTGCCCTGCTCAGGGAAGCCCTCTCTAACTTCTGGTCCCAACAGCATCTTCAAGAGCGCCATACTCCCTCTGGATGGGCAGCCAGCCACATCTTACTCGTGACTTGATGCTATGAACTCTATCTAGGCCTTGTAACCGCTTCCCTCTGTGTCTGCTACTGTTATTAATGAGGCCACATACTGTAAAATTGCATTCTGTTTCCCTGGTGACTAGAGACCAGATCTGACCCAGGCAACCAAGTGAACTTCTCTGTTCAGTGACCCCCAGACGAGCCCTTCCTCAGCAGGATCTTCATACATCTCCCAAGGTTGTCTGCAGGGCTATTAGTTTGACTTTCTGTGTCTCCTTGCTGTTTCAGTGACTAGTTGCCTGCACTGAATGGCTGTGATGTGGACTCAGACTGATCACAGAGCTTCTCTGCAGCTTGACACGGATATGCTTTTTTAAAAGATTTAATTACATCTGTGTCTTGAATATGCACATGTGAGTATAGGTACTCACTGAGGCCAGAAGAAGGCATCAGATCCCTTGGGACTGGAGTTAACAGTCAATCATGATGAGCTATACAGATGGCTTAGTAGTTAAAAGCCTGGGTTCAATTCCCAGTACCTACATGGTAGCTCACAAGCATCTGTAACTTTAAATTAAAACAAAACCCCAAACCAATAATTGTTAAAAACAAAAAAGTTTAAGAAATAAAAACAAATATAAAAAATTTAAACACAGAGACACCCTGTCTCAAACAAACAAACAAAAGTCAATCCTGAGCTGCCTGATGTAGGTACCAAAGTGCTTTTAACCACTGAGCCATCTCTCCCACCGCACATTTTTGCTTTTTATGACCACATGTAAACTTTTCCTTATCAACAACATACAAATAATTAATATCCTATTAGTATTAACAAAGCAGATGTATACATAATCATCCATACACACAGCAGCAGCAGAGAGGATGCAAAAAATCATGTCTTATAATGCCACTGATATCATGTTCTTGGGAAAAGCAATAACTAAAGAGAAACCATCTTTGCCCGACCTGAGCAGATTGCATTTGAAACTTTGGTGTTCACTTTTCTAGGTCAAGTGTGACTTATCATCTTTTGAGTCAAACCATTTATCTAGTAATGAGCGCAACCAATGTCCTCCCACCTAAGTGGCTGGCACACCCACAGTACTAAATAATGCTAGCAACAAGGCAGAACTGGAAAGTATTTTATAGGCAAAATGTAAATGAGAGCACGTCTGAACATTGCGTTCAACTGGACTCGAACCCAGTGCTAATCTCAGAAACTAAACAAAGCATGTTAAATTGATTTGTCTCTGCAAATTTTAGTGTGTATGACCAGATCTGCCCATATCCGAAGACTCAACACCAGCGTCACTCTATCCAATTATACGCATTTCAGAGGCATCTTGCTGTGACAATAATTGAAAAACAATACCAATTGCTTTGTTTTCCTTACATTACTGTATCACTAGGTCAATAAAAAAGTTTTCACATTTCTAATTCATGTTTTTTTTCTGCCCTCCAAGAGAAAAGTTTGACAAATACACTATTATCCTAATGGGAATTGCCATTATAATTCAAGTATTAATAGTCCTTGGAAAGAATTTGTCTCTAGGGAACAAAAACTGGTTCTGCCTGTGTTTTAAGATTGTGAAAAACAGATCTGAGTTTGCTGAAAACATGTAAAAATTTGCAATTTTGGACAAAGAATGTGTGCTGGGGGAGTATTCATTGCAAACAACTCAGGCTAATTGAAGGATAGCTGCTTTTAAGATCAAGATGTTGAACAACCAGATAACAGCATGGTCCGATGTGGGCGGACTGTGAGTGGCCACAATCAAAACAAGGCTGAGAACGGCCAATGCTGAGCCTGCTGTCAGCAACTGGTCAACACGGCTACTGGAAGCTGCACTTCCCTGGAGCTTGTCCTCACTTCTCATCTGATTGCTCAGTGTGGATCAGAGGCCACGTTACAGTTCAGATACGATTTGTTTTGTGAATGGAAATCTAACTCCCACCTATTGGGAGGCATTAGGAAGGTAGGAACTTAATCTCACTGTGATGTTTCAAGGTGAGACATTTAGTAGGCGATTAGAACAGAAAATGGATTCTGGTGCCCCTAGGACTGAATACTGGTGGCTTTGTAAGAAGAAGAGAACCCAGAACACACATACGTGCACACATGAAATATGAACATGGAACATGCTTTGCACTATGATGCTCAGAGCCACCTTGGGACTCTGCTGACAAGAAGACCATTGGTAGATATGGGTCTTAAACCTACAGATCTAAAAGCTAAAGAAGCTGCTTTTCTTTAGAAAGCTGCCAAGCCTCAGATGTTTTATTATGGTGATGCTAAATGAAATAACACATGGTTTCATTTCTGTAATGGAAGTGAAGCAGGAGGATTTTATCCTGAGTTTTCTTAGTAAGGGTTGGGTAACACATCCCACCGACACCATGGAGATCGGAGAATTCCTAGAAATGAGACAGATGGACTGGGTATGGGGCCTGAGTTAAAATTAAAACTTTATAATATCCACTATGCCATAGGCAGGTTCTAGCTTCTGCCTCCTGAGTCCCAGACAATTTTGTTCTTAAAAATAAAAAATCCTGTCTCAGTTTATCTTCCTGTTCCTAGCTTGTCCCAATATTTCATCTAAATCTTCATGATCCATCACTAGCTCTGCTCCCTAACCCACTCCTACCATCCCCTTCCTCTTCCAGTTAAACTTTTTTCCTCAGGTCAAGTGAGGGACTCATCACAGTGGTATTTGGAGAAGTAGAGCAATGTTGGGAAGAGGTGAGGCAAAAAGTGTTCTTATCATTGTCAAGTGAACAAAAAGAGTAATCTATGCACCGATACCCATGGCCAGAAGTCTGAGCATGTGCGTAACAAAAACAGGCCAGGGATGGGCCCTGCATATCAGCCTCCATGCCATTGACTTCTTCACGGCAGGCTGAGATTGTCGGGGAGAAGCCTGTCAGTACCAGACACAATGCTTTCCACCTGCTGCCTGGATAGGCCCCAGAAGAAGCACGTATGTGGCCACTCAGAGCCTGCCTGCATTGCATATGCTGCAGAGCTGCACCTGACATCTGCTAGTCATACAGAAGAGACTCTAAAAACCCAATAGAGAGAGGGGCTGAGAGTGTTGCTCTGTGACAGGGTACTTGCCTGCCAAGTTCAAGGCACAGTGCCTGCCCCACCACACGCACAGTCCAACATAGCACCTCCCTTTGGTACTTTCTGAGGTAGACATTCTTTTTGAGTGACGTTGTCTAAACATATGAGCCACCCCTCCAATCCTCATCTCTCCTGAGGGTCCCCCTGACCTCGTCCCCCTGCTTGTAATGGTCTGGTGTTCCGCGCTGTCTTTGGAAGAGACACCCCCCCCCCCCACCCCCACCCCGCTATAAAACATTTCTTTCCTTAGTTACCCTTATCTCAGCAAGTTCTCTGTGAAATATTATCAGCTCGTCTTTTCCTTGGCTGGTTTGGAAATTCTTGCTTGCTACATATTTAAACTTGTCTTTTCCATGACTCAGGAAGTATCTGAGACCCAGAGCAAATTTTTAACTGTATCAAAGATTATTGGGCTCCTGAGGACTAGCTAAGAAATAGAAATATCGAGTGAGATGTGATGAACTGTCTTAGTTTCTGAAGTCTGAGGGTGTTTGGGGACGTGGGATATTAGCGCTAGGAGTTGATCACCGTAGAAATAGCTGCTTCTATGGTAAAAACACATTCTGCATGCTTACCACCTGACTATCGCTGGTGAACCTTTGGAGAAAGCCTGTTGGAAAGCACATTTATTCCTTCATTCATCATGGCCTGTCTCAGTAGAGTCAACATGACAGCTTAATGTGCTTGGCTGAGAGCTCCCACCAAAACCTTCATGTTCTCCAGAATTTCCAAAGATCAAACGCAGGGTAACAAGGACAGCAAGAGAATATTCCTGATCTAGCTAAAGGCCAAAGGAAGAAGTGACTGAGGCCCTAGGAAGAAACTAAGAATCTCTACAGTAAGTCTATAAAGGCCTGTTTTCTGTTGTTGTTGTTGTTGTAACAAAAACAAAAAGAACCCAGGTGGTGACACACTCCTTTAATCTCAGCACTTAGGAAGCAAAAGCAGGTGGACCTCTATGAGTTTGAGACCAACTTGATCTAAAGAGTGAGTTCCAGGACAGCCAGGCCGACACAGAGAAACCCTGTCTAGAAAAACGAAAAACAAATGAAGAAAAAAACAAACTTGATTCTTCCTTACAGAGTGTGTGTGGTGTGCGCTTTTTTTGTTTGTTTGTTATTTGTTTAAAACAGGGTCTCGCTCTGTGTGTGTGTGTGTGTGTGTGTGTGTGTGTGTGTGTGTGTGTGTGTGTGTAGTGTTGTATTTGTTTGAGACAGGTAGTGCTGTATTTGTTTGAGACAGGGTCTCACTATGTAGCTTTGACCGTTATGGAATTCTTACTATGTAGACCAGGCTGGCCTCAAACTCACAGAGATCAGCCTGTCTGTCTCCCAAGTGCTAGGATTATAAGGGTTCAACACTGTGACTGCAAATTCAGCTTGTTTTTCACAAAATGCCATCTGAATGTACAAAAACAAACCAAGTTTATCATGTTTGTGTTTGTTAGGATTCTCCCGAGAATGGCAGCCTGAGAAAAGAACGTGGCTGTAAAAAGTTTATTTGGGAAGTGATCCCAAGAAACAAAAGTGAGGCAGAGAAAAGGGGAAAAAAATCCATTAGGAGGATGTCTGTGTTGTTTCCATAAGTAATGCTGATTCTGTTCTGTTAAACCAACAAAAAGCAAGAAGCTTCTGTGAGCCGAGGACTTGGGACTGGGTTTGCTGGGTGTGTTAGCTCAGTCTTTCAAAAGGTTTGGATCTGGGCTGAGGCCGAAATTGTCTAGATGGGGCTGTGACATTCTGCTGCCCATGGGCCATTAACAACCCTAAAATAGCTTTGAATACGACCACACAAAGTTGTCACTTAGTGAACACTATAAAGTTTTTTTGTGTACTTTTTAAAAAATTATTTTAAATTAAGTGTATATGTAGACAAATCTACTTTGTCTACCATGCTAAATGGTCTTATTAAATAAAAAACACAGAGCCAGCTATAGGGGTGAAAACCTGAGACATCAGAGAAATAGGAAAAGCCACCAGCTAACCTCACCTCACCAACACTTCAGTCTCCAAAGCAAGCTCCTTCCTGTCTACCCACACCTATATGCCTTTCTGTTCCATTCTCTCATTTGCTCTCTCAGCCCAGCTACATCACTTTCTCTTCCTGCATAGCTCTCTCACTTCTTGTCTGTCTGTACAGACCTCCAGACCTCTATGATTAGTGCTGGGATTAAAGGTGTGTGTCACTACACCTGGCTCTGTTTCCAGTGTGGCCTTTAACTCACAGAGATCCAGACAGATCCCTGCCTATCAAGTGACAGGATTAAAGGTGTGTGCTACCATTACCTGACTTCTATGTCTAATATAGTGGCTGACTTTTTCCTCTGATCCTCAGACAAATTTTATTGGGGGACATGGTATATTGAGGGACACAATACATCACCACATGAATATGTGCGCATGTATGTTTGGGCTTGTGTGTGTATGAGTGTAGTATCTATTAAGAGGGCATCAAATCCTCTGGAATTGGAATTATAGGTGGTTGTGGCTGCCAGGATCAGGTGCTGGGAACTGAACTTAGTTCCTCTACAGAGTGGCATGCACTCTTAACCACAGTACAATATGATTATACAGTTCTCAAACATGAACCCTGTAGGGGACAACATCCTGTTCTAATATCAGAAGGTTGGATATACCAAGAGCATCCTTTCTCAAGGTGACTCACTTATGTAGCTGCAAGGCTAATGCTGGTTTTTGGTCCTCAGCAACCCTCCCTATGAGCCTCTCCCTGGGCTCCTTGAGTCTTCATTGCTGTGGGATGTTCTGTGTGTCAAACGTGTTGCTCTGATTGGTTAAAATAAATAAAGTGCTGATTGGCCAGTAGCCAGGCAAGAAGGATAAGATAAGTGGGACAAGGAGAAGAGAATTCTGGGAAGTGAAGGCTGGAGCGGAGAGATACTGCCAGTGGCTGCCATGACAAGAAAGATGTAAGGTACTGGTAAACCACAAGCCACATGTCAACTTATAGACTAACAGAAATGGGTTAATTTAAGATATAAGAACTAGATAGCAAGAAGCCTGCCATGGCCATACAGTTTACAAGTAATATAAGCATCTGTGTGTCCATTTTATAAGGGGGCTACCTGACTGCTGGGGCTTAGTGGGACCTGGAGAAAAGCTCTTCAACTACACTTCATAGCAGAGTAGCTGGCTTGCCCTTGAGCCACTGAGTGCTGTATGCTGCTGAACCCTGAGCCAAAAACTGTCTTCCTTCCCATGCAATTGTTTGTAGGTGTTTTGTCTCATCAGTGACAAAAGTAACTGACACATTCCCATTTCTCTGGCCTTTATCTGGCTCCTTTGGAGCCTCCTCAATATCCTGCTGATTTCTTCTATTTGATTTCTGTTCTTTAGGCTAACTGTATACATAGATTCTTTTTACTTTATGTCCCCAGAACTGCTCAAATCCTCCTTCCCATGGTATGTTAATGTATGCAGTGGTATCTGAATAAGCCCAGCATTATTGGTAAAAGAAAAATTCTTTGTGTAATTATTAGAGCTATAAAGTATCCCTCTCATCCAATTGCACATTGGGGAATGAGCTGATGGCTCTACTGTTGGTTCATTACTCTTCTCTGCCCACTTGCTGTTAAGGACACCGTATTTGTGTTCTGAACACTTATGTAGTGGTTTAAATGAGAAGTGTCCCCTACAGGCTCTTGTATTTGAACAATTGGCCCCCAGTACTATTTGGGGAGGTTATGGAAGCTTTAGGAGGTACAGACTTGTGGGAGGAAGTATGCCACTGAGAGTAAGTTTAGAGCCTCAACCCACTTCCTGCTAGCTTTTTCCACTTCCTCTGTGTGGTTAAGATGTGATCTCTCAGTTTCTCACTCTGGCTATTTGCTACCATGCCTCCTCTTCCCTTATGGATTCTCCCTCTGGAACTGTAAAGGAAAATAAACTTTTTCTTCTCTAAGTTTGGTCAAAGCATTTGATCACATCAACGAAACAGTAACTGATATAGTTGGCCATGGCCATGTTTATTTAGATAGCCAGTAAAAGCAGTGGTCCCCTTCCTTGGCTCTTCCTTAGACTTGCCTGAAAGCTTTAAAAATAAATCTCCATATTCCTAGTTGTACAGCAGGTCAATGATTGTCAGACTTATGGGCATGGACTACAGAAACAGTGGTTGTTAAAGCTTTTTAGATTGGTTCCAGTGCACAGTAAAGTTTAAATGCAATGAGTTTTCAAACTTTTAAACTTTTAGATCTGTTACCACCCTTAAAAATTATAGAGGGTCCAGAGTTGTAGTTTATGGATATGATATTTAGCATTTAAAGTGTTTTAACATATATTGGTGAAATTATTAAGGCCACTCCATGTAGCTAAAAGGGAGGTTTATTTTGTGGGGTAACTTACAAATGAAGGGATAGCTTGTAGGGTCTGGCAAAGGTATGGTGCAGTCTGGTGGTGTTCTCTGGAGAACTCTGCTCAGTCTACCTCCAGCGTCCAGGGTCCCAGAACCAAGAGAGACCTCTCCTCTCGATCCTGGGTCTTCAGCTTCCTCTCTCAGACCCGCCTCAATGGGGGTTGGAACTTCCAGGCCAAGGCTGGGATGGCTACCCACTACAAACATATGTTGGAAACAGACCCTTAGAGGATGTATAATTTGCAAATATCCCTCACTCAGTGGATTGTCTTCCTATTTCTGGTAGTATTCTCTGAAGCACAAAAGCTTTTGTATCTGTGCATGTATGTGTACATGTTCACGTGTGTGCTTGTGTGTGAGGAGGCAGTAATGAGGATCAAGTACCTTCCTCAATTACAGTCCACCTTATGTTTTGAGACAGAATATCTCCTTGAACCTCAAGGTCACTGATCGGGATGGACTGGCTGACCAGCAAGCCTCAGGGGTCCTCTTGTTTCTGCCTCCCCAGAGCTGGGATTACAAGCACTCAATGTTTTCTCATGGGTGCTAGGAATCAAATGAATGGTCTCACTCTTGTGAAGCCAACATTTTATTAACAAAACCATCTCCTTGACCCCAAAGTATTAATTTTGTTGAAATACAAATTTTTAAATTATTTTATTGTTTTTACTTTTGATGTTATACTGAAGAAATTGTCTCTTTCCTAACCCAAGGTTACTAGTATTTACTTCTGTGTTTTGTTTTTGGAGGAAGATTCATTCTTTTAGGACTTTCATTTAAGTGTACAATCCATTTTGAGTGAATCTTTGTATAGGGTATAAGGTAGAAGTTCAATTTCATTCTTTTGCACATGTGTCTGCCCTTTGCTTAAGAGACTTTCCTGTATCTACTGAACTGTACAGCACCCCATTAAGAATCAATTGGCTTTAAATGCCAGAGTCCATTCAATTCCATCGATCTTTCTATCTGCCTTCATGTTAGTACCACACAATCTTGATTTCTGAATTACAGTAAGTTTAGAAACCATGATGCCTGAGTTCTCTGAATTTATTCTTTTTCCAGATTGTTTTGTGTATTTTTGATGCCTTGAACTTCCATATAGATTTTAGGCTTCCCAAAAGTCATGTGGAAATGTGATGGAGATTTCGTGTAGTCTATAATCAGCTAGAAATCATTACCATTTTAACACTGTGCCTTTTGTTGTATGAACATGGTACACACTTGCATTTATTTACCTCTTCTTCAGCCTCTTTCAACAATTCCTGTACTCCCTCTCCTGAATTTATTTCTGTGTATTTTATTCCACTTGGTGCTGTGATAAATAGAATGATTTTTTAAATTTCACTTTCATATTTTTCCTTATTAATATATAAAATGCAACTGCCTTTTGCATATTGATTTTGTATTCTGGAACATGCTGAACTTGTCGCTTAGTTTTTAGCAGTTTGTGATGTATCTGAAGTGAGCTTTTTGAAATGGTGTATTTCCTAGAAATTTTACATACGAAATCATGTCACCTGTGAAGGAAATAATTTTACGTATACCTTTCCAATCTAGATGTTTCTAATTCTTGCACAACCCCCTGACCAGAAAAATGTTAAAGTATGAAGTTAACTATCAGTGGTAAGTGTACTTATGCTCTGAGAAGGAACGGTCCAGTCTTTCACCACCTAAGTATGTGTGACTTGCAAGCTGTATCAGGCCTTAAAAGGTACCCTGTAGTTCTAGTTGGTTGAATATTTTTATCATAAAATGGTATTGAATTTTCTCGATGCTTTTTCTTTTTCTTCTTTTTAAAACCTTTGTTGTTTTGTTTTTCTTGTTTATTTTGAGAGATGGTTTCATGTAACTAGACTGGCCTCCAACTTACTCTGCAGTTGAGGTTACTCTTAGACTCTTGAGTCTCTTGCCTCCACTCCCAAGTGTTGAGATTATAGGTGTGTGCCAACCCCCTATGCCCCAGCTGTCTTTCTGTATCCATTGAAATGATTAGGTACTTTCCCCCCCTGTTTTATTGACTTACTGTGTTACGTGATTGATTTTCAGATATTAAACCAACCAGCATATTCATGGACAGAATCATACTTAGTCACAGTGTATAATCATTTTTATTTTGTGTTGAGGATTGTACCTATGTCATTGGTATGTACTTATTGAATACCATACATACACATATAAATGAGTGAGGTTTTAGAAGCAAAGGACTATGCTCTTATTACTACCCTGTGAAAGGTTAAAGGTTAAACTGAAATGCAAACACTGATTAGAATCAAAAGACAGGACTGAGCTTCTTACTTTTCTCTTTCCTGCATGAGGGAACTGCATAGTTGTAGTATGTGACAGGTTCTGGTTCTTCATCCATATAATGGAACCCAGCCCAGGGGCATGGCCAATGCTCTTGGAGTCACATGCCAGTCATGGTAAACTACAAGTTTCTAAAATATCACATGCAGTTCAGATTTTAAGAGAATATTATACATGTTGTTTCACACCTCACTTAATGTCTCTGAAATTATTTGGGGGCAAAAGATTAGTAGATTAGTTCAACACAGCATGATCACACAAAGTTTACTTTGTGAAGCCCAGGAAAGTGAGCAACCCTCTTTAAGAGTATGCCTAAGTGCTTAAAGAGGGATTTCATCTGAGGTCTGAGAGGTGAATAAGAGTTTCTCAGTTATAGATAGCAGGGTAGGGAGATAATTTGCGCATAATATATACAATATACATATATTATATACTGTATACACATATACTATATACATATATAATGTATATATTATTTTTATAAGCTTTTATTTCAAATTTTTAAGAGACAAACTTTTTTTTGAGCTGAGGATCAAACCCAGGGCCTCGCGCTTGCTAGGCGAGCGCTCTACCCACTGAGCTAAATCTCCAGCCCTGAGGCAAACTTTTTACCTGCTTTCATAGTACCCTCACAGAATAATTTATGAGAGCAAGTATGTGATTGAGGTAACTTTAAGTAGGTAATAAGACCTATTTCACAGAACTGAAAGTAATAAGGTCTTGCAAGTGGGTTTTCAATGATCCTTAATTAGACCCACACAGTCCTTCTGAATTTTTGTCATCACCCTTGTCATGACGCCACTATTCCAGCAGAGGACACAATTTTCAATTACTTTTCCTCATAAGATTTAACATCCTCTTTCATAGACTTGAATTTTTAGTGTATTTACCATAATATTCTTGGGGTATTGGAAATAGGAAGGGAAGAAAATAAAGTTTACCCATGAATCATAAATTATTCAAGGAACACTTGCCAATGGAGGGAGAACAGGCAGCCACAGGCAGTTAGCTGTCAAGAGCCATGGTCAGGGTTTTGTTCAAGCATGAACAATACTAGGGTGAAGATGAGACAGTTACTCAGAAAACCTAAGCCAAAAGCAATGTCCTTTTTAAGTACTACACTCAACTGAAGTTTTCTTTGGTTTAATTTGAATCATTAGGGTTTTATTGTTTGTTCCTGGTGTTGTCTTTACATTTAAAGATTGTTCTGCAGATAGGCAACAAGTAAACAATGACTTGATTATAGCTACAGACATTCATCTTGGTGGAGTTCATAGATCAGATGGGACTCAGGAGAGCCATCTTTGATTTTTATCCTTCCCCGATTACTGGTTTTAATCACCCTCTTTAGCAGGGTCTCAGTGTGTCAAGCACACAATAGAATCTCTTGCCTACTTCACAGGACCCATTGTCTACTCAAAGAAGGAAATTAGCTTTTCAAAAGAATTAAGTTGGGGTTGGAGAAGTGACTCTGTAGCTGAGAGCTCTTACTGTTCTTTCACAGGACCTGAATTTGGTCCCCAATACCCACATGTGGCTAATAACTGTCTGTAACTCTGGTTACAGGGGATCGGATGCCCACTTCTAGCCTCCAGGGGCACCCATATACATTATGCATAGACATACAGACAGGCAAAACACTCGTGCACATAAAATAAATATAAATAAATCTTTAAGTAATAATAAAGCTGGATACATGTAAGTTACTTTGAAAATAAGAAACAGTTGGTCTTGCAGCTGTCCTGTCTGTAAGCAGGGGACTATGGTGGCTACTTCTGATTGTCAAGATGATTGAACAAATAAATGTCTAGGGGATTAGTGAAGCACACATCTGGGAGAGTCTGGAATGTGTTTCCAGTGACAATTCTGTCATGAGGACTCTGATCCTTGATGGAATCAGAACATGAGGTCATTATAGGCTGGAATGAAAGCTAGGAGATGGGGCCTACTTGAAGGATGGAGCTAACTGTGGGTATGTTCTTGAGGATGTTATGTAGCCTGGACTTCTCAATTGTTCTTCCTCAGCTTCCCAGCCACCATGGTATGCAGTGCTCTGCTGTGTCACATCTGTCCACCAGCTAGGATCGACACATGAACATAGAAGCTAAAATAAGTCTTCTCTTCTTTAACTCAGATCTTGAGTCAAGAAGACACACCTCTAACGTGGGCCATGCCTTCTGCTGGACACCTGTATAAGGACATGGAAGGAAGAAACTTTTGCTCTCTGCTTATTTGTTTTCTCCTTGATTGCAAGGCATTAGAGCCTACTTCTTTGGGAATTCCAGCATATACTGAACATCAGTTGAGACATCCAGCCTTGTGGACTGACCAATGACTGAATCTCTCTCTCTTTTTTTTTTAAAATTTTTAAAAGATTTATTTATTTATTATGTATACAGAAGAGGGTGCCAGATCTCATTACAGATGGTTGTGAGCCACCATGTGGGTGCTGGGAATTGAACTCAGGACTTCTGGAAGAGCAGTCGGTGCTCTTAACCTCTTTGCCATCTCTCCAGCCCTCTCTCTCTTTTTTAATTAATTAATTAATTTAGTTTACATCCTGACCACAGTTGCCCCTCCCTCCTCTCCTTCCAGTCCCTCCCCAACCTCTTCCCCTGCCCTGCCCTCCATCCACTCTTCCTCTGTTTCTGTTCAAGAAAGGGCAGGTCTCCTATGGATATCAACAAAACATGGCATACCAAGTTGCAGTAAGACTAATTACCTCCCCATGTACAAGGCTGGGCATGGTGACTCAGTACCAGCAGTAGGGTCCCAAAAGCCAGGAAAAGAGTCAGAGACAGCCTCTGCTCCCACTGTCAGGAGAACCAAGCTACACAATTGTAATATATATGCAGAGTGCTAAAGGTGGACATTGGTGGGTCTTCCAGTGAAGGCAGGGAAGAAATGAGGTTGTCACAAAGAAGCTAAACCAAAGAAGAGGAAGAGCAGAAGCCATGCGCATGCATACATAGAGCATAGAAAGTTCCACCCTGGGTTAAGAGAACGTAAACTGAGTGTTTCTGCTTCCCTGTCCTTTTGTTTTCATTCAAATTCTGTAGCTAGATCTGCTACAAATACTGATAGTTCCCAGGAAAAGAAGATAAAAGGAACCAACATACTTTATATCAAGTAGTTATAATCCCTGAATACTTGTAAGTATTGTCTCAATATTTATAATTTGTACATAAAGCCATCTGATAAAAGCTGTACACTGGCACTCATACTTTCTAGTCACCTAGCCTCATCTGGATGCTTGAGCCTGACCCCCTGAACTCTGTCCACTTCACACAGCCAGACAATCTTTGGTTACCTGATGCTAGAGATTTCACACCAGTGACACCATCTTCTCCAAAGGTCAGATATGGAGACAAAGGCTGAAGAAACCCCCCCAAATGACTTCAGAATATTTGAAGATGATATGAAGATTCCTGAATTCCAGATGGGGCAGTCAAAAGGAATGTCTGTGGATTCGCAGCTCCATAGAGAGGGATGTGACTTGGGACCCAAAGCAGGAGCTTTACTGTTATTAGTCCCAAGGCAGGGATCTTCCTTCCAGCTGTGTGCTGGTCTGATCTCAATGTCCTAATCACACAGAATACAAGGAATGTTCGTCAACGGCCTTGGAGGTAGGAGCTGATGTGCTAGGATCCAACAAGAACTGGCACAGATGTGCTATCCCACTGTTTAGGTAAACTTCTGAAAAAGCATTTGTTGAATGAAATCCAATTCCCAGCATGCTGTGCAGTCACCTAGTAAAGATGCTTTTTATTGTCTTAAAAAATTTGGTAGATTGTTTAAGGTCAAGAACCATTTAGTTTTGCCTTATATTCAGCCATGATGGCTGGCTTCCCTTCCCTTGGCTTGTTTTGAAACCTTTGGACTTGCTTAGTCATTGGGTTAATGTAAAATTAATTGCAACCACGCCTTTGGTTGTTTTAGTAATATGCGGCTTGTCATTTTTAGACACTTTCAGGTTATAATTATGCAAAACACATTGAGAAACAGTAGTGCATTTTTATTCTCCCCAGGGACTTATTCTTTAAGCTGTTTAGAACAGAATTTTGGCCTGTGTGTCAAGATTCCTGTTAGTCCTTGGGCAGCTTGATGTGGCCTGGCTCGGCCAGGGCTCCACACCATTAAAATATTACTGCTTTCAAATGTTCCCTAAAGTTAAAGGCATTATGGAGCTTTGCAAAAGCAGTTTTGCTTTAAAGGCATCTGCCAATACGTATGTTTGGGGTCATTTTAAATTACTAATATGAACCATTTTGTTACTTCTTCCTATTGAGTAGTTTTCTTATTCATACTAGATTTCTGACATTCCTTCAATGTATGCTTAATATTTCAACCATGAAACATTTACAAATCTTCCATGTTAGTTTCTTTTGTGTGGCTGTGAGAACACCCTAATATTGATATTGACTCATGATTTCAAAATTTCAGTCCAAGGTCACTTGGTCTCAAGTCTGGAGTAGCATCATACTGGTAGAAGAAAAGGACAAGGTAACTGCCAACTCAAGGTGGACATTAAGAGAAGAGAGAGAAACAGGAAACAGCCAGGGACATAAGGACCTTCTACCAGTGACTTACTTCCTTCAGCTAGACCCCACCCACAATAAAGTTTTACCTCCCCAAATGGCACTACCATCTGGGGACATCTGCTTTAACATGCAAAGCTATGGGGACATTTTCTACTCAAACCTGAACAGCTCCTACGGCACAGGAATGATGCCCACCTATATGAAGCCTTCCTTCATTGACGACTGCTCACTATGAGCTGTCCCTCTTGGTCTTTGGAATTGAGAATGTATTTCATTCCCACTGTTGATTTGCAGTTGGCGATTTGTTATTTTATGTCTTTCTCATATATGTACATCTAATTTTCCCAACGAAGTTACAAGATCTCTAAAAGGCTGGATGAGGCATCCTGGCTGTTCAGGAGGCTGATATAGGACCAGTTTAGTTCAAAACTCTGAGGCTGGCCTGAGCAGTATACTGAGACCCTATCTCTAAAGTCTTGAAGAAAAACATCACTTCTTATACATTTTTGTTCTCACTCCGCCTACTGAAATACATTTAACATCTATATAAAATCTGCTGACTAATTGGTCGTGACTAATAAATATCATTTTCTGAGCATGGTGGTTAGGAACACAGCATGTGGGATCAGACTGGCCATAATCTCTCCAGGGAGGCCTGATAATCAGGAGATCCTGGGGTATAAACTTGACTGTTTCTCTACCCATTACATATAGACCAGAAAGTATGCCACTTGTGGAACTATTTGAGAATGGAGAAAATACTGAAGAAGAAGAAGAAGAAAAAATCTGAAACAAGTTAGAATTCAGGAAAATGTTAGGCAAAATGAAAATCCTTTTATGTGTGTTAGTGATTTAACACATTCACACCTACAAGAGAAAAACTATATTTTTTTTATATAATATTGGTAAACTGAGATTTAAGATATTTACTCGAAAGCCATAGAAAAGAATTTACCCTCAGGCGCTGACTGTAGAATCTGGCTGCTTAACTATACAGGACATTAAGTGCTAAAGAAGGTAGTATCAAAACTAGAGACATTGTCTCCTTCAAGTTTCCCAATGAACACATCAGGAAGTGTGAGGGATTGTAAGGGTTTGTAAGGGAATGGATGCTCTGGGGGTGGAATTGGTATCCAGATTTGTTGGGACATGAGAATGGCCATGGAGGGAGCATTGTCAGAAGTCAATGACATTTTCAGCTGAATGGGGAGTGGGAAAGGGCAGGGTGTAAGAATCAAGGGTGGTGTGAGGGTTTCTAATCTCCCTTGTTGACCTGACTGGTTTGGAATCACCATGGAACCCTGCTTCTGAGTATGTCTACAGAAAGGCCTGCCCGGAAGGTAGGAGGGTGCCTAACTGAAGACAGGAGAAGGTAAGTCCTTCACTCCTTAAGTTGCCTTTGGCAGGGATTTTGTCACATCTACAATAACAGTAAGTAGTACTAGTGGGGGATACAGCAGACAGCTGGCTCTACACTGAATTCCGCACAAGAGGCTGCAGGCAGTTGACTAAGCAGCTGTGCTCAAGAAGGTCTCTGGGAAAGAAGCCCATACAGCCTGACTGGAGGCAAGGAACCTGCCTGACGCCATTTTGAAGGAGGGATCCATCATGCTGTATTGTTAAAAACAAGTTTCTGTTTACTCTAAGCGCTGAGTTGCTCTCTGTTTCCTGGAACCTGACTTTCCCCAGTCGGTGACTTTGACATGTTTTTGAGAATTCCTTTACCCTCCCTGACCCTCCCTGACCTTTCCTGACCCTCCCCAATCACATGGTGACCACATGATGTTTTTTGAGAATTTTTCCTACTACTAGTGATTTTACTTCTTAAAAGGGGCCCAAGAGCCCGGCGGTGGTGGCGCACGCCTTTAATCCCAGCACTGGGAGGCAGAGGCAGGTGGATCTTTGTGAGTTTGAGGCCAACCTGGTCTACAGAGTGAGATCCAGGAAAGGCACAAAGCTACACAGATAAACCCTGTCTCAAAAAAAACAAAACAAAACAAAACAAAAAACAAAAAATCAAAAAAAAAACAAACAAACAAAAACAAAAAACAAACAAGCAAAAACAACAAGAAAAAAAAGTGGGGGGGCAAGACATGGATTCAGCCAGCTCTTGGGTACATTCCAATAAAAACATCAAGCTTGCTTCAAATTTGGCTCAAATTGTGGTAGTGATCTTAGTCTCACGTCATGATTAACAGAGGCCTGGTGACTAGATAGATGAGCTTGACTGGACTTCAGTCAAAGCTGCAGAGAGTGCCACTCCATCTAGGTGTCCCAGATAGTTTGCATGGCATCCTGGATGCCAACTTCTGTGTATTTTCTAGTGGCCCAGGTGTCTGTGCTATGATACTAAGGAAGAACCCCAAAATGGCTTCCTGGCAGGGCAGGACAGAAGTGGGAAAAGTGGAAGGCCCCGAGGACTTGGAAGACACTGAGAATCAGTTCTACTTTCAGCCAATTCCATATGTGTGGAAATGGAGTCTGGTTTACTGTCTTGGATTCCTGCCTCTCTCCCCTCCCCCGGATCATTTGTTAATATTCCAACTCTTTGTATCTCAGGTTTGGGAGATAGGGCCTTGGCAGACCTGATTAAGTTACCCTGAGGCTGTCAGGGTTGGGCCTGACCCAGCAGTGTTATTTTTCTCCAAGTCTGGGGCCTGCAGTGAGGCAATGTGAGATGGCAGTGGGCTGTGGCAGAGGCTGCTATCTCATGGCAGCCAGGCAATAAGGCTCAAGCAAGAGTTTAAGACCTTTAAGGTCTCTGCAGTGACCTACTTCCCCCAACTAGGCTACACCTCCTAAAAGTTCCATAGTCTCCTAAAAACAGCACAACCAGATGATTTCTTTAAAATGCTTTTAAATATTCAGAAATAAGTTCTGGCCCTTATCTTAAGATGATATGAAAGTGATGTTTAATGGGACCTAAGGAAACAAATAGTTCTGGGCTGTCCATCTCCTTGGTGTGTATATATGGGGTAAACAGCAAAGGCAAAGGTTTGAGACAGCAAGAGGGTTCTCTGCCCCTATCAGCTCAAAGACCTGCTCCTTACCATCGTGTCCCCCAGGGTCTTATCAAGTTGCTATAGATGTCCTTACAAGGTATATTTTTTTTTTATCCAGTGACCAAATGAACATACAAATGACTTCAGTCGTATAATGAAAATAAAAATACTCTTTGCCTTTCAAATCTTAGACTCATCAAAGTATTTCAAGATTTCTTTGTTTACTTCATATTTCAACTAACCAAGTGGGACAGAAATTCAGAGAAAGTAAAGCCTAGATGTAAGAAACCATAGACCCAAGCAGCATCAGAATAATGAAGTGTGTGTGTGTGTGTGTGTGTGTGTGTGTGTGTGTGTGTGTATTAATGAAAACGAGTCTCACTGTCATAGACATCACGGAGTCAGCTCACCCCACTGCTTCAGGTGAGGCTCCAATGCTTGTGTCTCAGGAAGGTGTTCTCTTGCTGCCTATAGAATTAGAGATGCTGGATGGAGCCCATGGGGGAAAATAACCACTGGCAACCTCAGACAGAAGCAGTACGAGACTTGTACCCAAATGGGATGATGACTTGTAGTCATCTTCAGAGTTCTCCCATTGTTTTAGCTGTGCTTAAAAGAAATACTCAAAATAAATGATGCAATGAGTCTTCCTCTGCCCCACCAAAGACTGACTGGTAAAGTTATAAACAACGGAAAACCTAGTGAGACGTCCTTAAACTTCTCAGGCATGCTTCTGAAAGCAAGACTTCACTACCCTTTACTATCGCTCATTAAAAAAAAAAAAAAAAAAATTACCGTGTGATTTAGATTTGGGTAAGTATTACAGGATAAAGAGATGCATTCTTCCACTCTTCTGTGGCTTAGCATAATTACAAATGTCATAATTTGGGGACAGCAGAGATGGCTCAGTGGTTAAGAGCACTGACTGCTCTTCCAGAGGACCTGCGTTCTATTCCCAGCACCCACATGTTGGCTCACAGCCATCTGTAACTTCAGTTTCAGGGAATCTGACACCCTTCTTGGGCTTCCACAGGCACTGCATGTAAGTGGTGCACAGACATACATGCAGGCAAATCACATAAAATAGCTTTTAAAAATTAAAACTTAAAATTATACAATTTTATAATGTAATACATAATCACATTATTATATAATATGCAATATTATAATATTAATATGATAGCTAAAAATCATTTTTATTAGATATTATTAATTAGTTTGAAGAATGTAAGTTGTTTAGAGTTACTTTGTGTTGATATCTCCCCTCATGGTTCCTTGGGGTCAGAAAGGTTTCTAGTAACTGAATAATTTTCTTCTATTATTTTACAACTATATTATTTCATTTTTATTTATATATTTTTAATTTTTTTGAGAATATAATTACGTTATTTCCTCCTTCCTCCTTCTCCTTTTGCCCCTCCCAGGGAACACTGTTCCCCCACTGTCAAATTCATGACCTCATTTTCTTTAATATGTGTGTTATATGTTCTTTAATATATATGTGTGTATAAATGTGTACATCCCTAAATATATAAATACAACCTGCTCAGTTGGCACAATGTTATTTGCATGTCTATGACTTCAGGGCTGACCATTTGGTACTGGATAGTGAATTGGTCTTCCCTGGGGAAGACTGTTTCTCCCACTCTTAACATTTCTTAGTTGTCCATATCTCTTTGTCTAGGCAACTCTAGACAAACCTAGTCCTCATGAGTTTTCCTTCTTCTTCATAGCATGTCTGTTGGTGTTGTCCTTGTTCAGGGCATGTTTAGGCAGCCATTTTGGTGGGACTTCATGGGTATAGCTTCTCTGACATTTCCAGGAGACACAAGCTCACAGCAAACTCCCTGATCCTCTGGCTCTCATAACCTTTCTGCACTCTTTTTTTCAACATTCCCCAAGTCTTAGCTGAAGGAGTGTTGTGTTGTAGATGTATCAGTTGGGCTCCACAACTCCACAGTTGCATTGGTGAATTTTCTGTTGCTAAGAGAAGTTTCCTTGATGAGAAGTGAGGACTGCATTTGTTTGTGGGTACAAGGATAAATATTTAGAGTGTCGTTAGGGATTGTGCTGGCTTAGTAAAGTAGCAGTTGCCAGTTCTCCTCCACAATTCATTGTTTCACTGGCCCTGCAGTCGGTTTCCAGTATCATGCCTGGTTTGCCTTTTGTGGGCTTTAAGTCAATTCTGATCTGCTGGTTGCCACCAATGAATTTGTACCAGCCACTGTTGCACCGTGACAGCCATTGTAAATGCTGGCCATGTTGGGTTCATAGGCACCGTTGCTGGGTGGAACTATTGGTTACTTCCCTCCTTTCACAGATTGCATGGCACCTTCTGGTACCACGAAAGGTAGTCCTTTAGCAGACTTTCAGATCAGATCCTGGGTCCCATGTCTGAAGTGCATGGTATCTTTAGCAATAGGGACTTACCTTCCAAGACAATCAAGAGCTATATCAATACCCTTTAGTGGTTTTGGAGTCTCTTGGACAGCCCTGACTAACTGAGAAGAGGGCTTCTCATACCTGGTGTTCAAATGTTTGTAGACAGTCTGTGGCTCTTTTGTGGAGCACCGGCAGCCTATATGGGCAATATTTACTTTTTTAAATTTTTTTTTAAAGATTTGTCTTTGTTTTTAATGATATGTATATGGTAGAAGGGGTGGTGCACATAAGTGCAGTGCTCACAGAGGCCTGTAGATGTAATCCTGAACAGTTTTCTTAAATAAGAAACACAGAGCCAAATGCAGAGTTAAAAGCCCCAGAGGTCAGAGAGCAATATCCAAAAGCTGAGACCACCTTCTTACCACCCGATGCCACTGCCATCCTTCCCCTCAGAAAGAGACCTACTTCCTTTGTGTCTGTCTTTTTATTGACTTTCTGTTCTGCCTTCCCATTGGTTGTAAACCCAATCACATGACCTCCTTGTCACTGCCTGTCTATACAGACCTCCAGATCTCTGTGGTTGGTATTGAGATTAAAGGCGTGTATCTCCATGCTGGCTGTGTCCTTGAATAAACAGAGAGATCTGCCTGTCATGTGATTGGGATTAAGGGTGTGTGCTACCACTGCCAGACTTCTGCTAAATGGCTTGCTATTAGCTCTGACCCCCAGGCACTTTTATTTATTAACATACAAATAAAATCACATTTCAGCACAAATAAAATATCACCATAGAGGCCAGAAGAGAATGTTGGATCCCACTGGAGCTGGAGCTATAGGCAGTTATGAGCCACCTGACATAGGTGCTGGGAACTGAACTCAGGTCCTTGGCAAGAACAGTTTATACTCTTAAACACTGACCCATCTCTCCAGACCTTATTTTTTTTATTTTATTTCATTAATTTATTTAGCCATGACAGAGATGGAATCCAGTGCTTTGTCCATGTTAAGCAAATGCTCTACTTCTGAATTCTGTCCTCTGCCTGGTTGGTTTTCTTCAGTGCTGAGACTGAGTCCATTTCAAAGACACTTTTTCATTTTCCTTGCAACAAACTCAAGTCCTTCATCTGACGACATCTAGGGGGCCTTTCAATTATAGTGTATGTTTCTATTCAATTTGCAGATAGAAGGTGCCGGTACCCTACTCTCTGCTATTATAAAACAGCTTCGAATATGAACAATCTCGTGCTGATTAGAGGTTTTCAGCATTAAGCACGAGTCTCAGCTGTAAACTTTCACAAATAACAGAATACATAATTCTCTGGCACGTCCAGGCCTTTCCTGTCACAAAGTTGAAGTTCCTTCTCCTCACGGGACAAGCAAGCCACATGCATGCTATAATCAAAGGAGCAGGCTATGATTAAATTTGCATAGAGCTGCCTTCAAACTCCTACAAATTCCATAGAGGGAATGAGACAGAAATATGGCAAAGCATCTTTTTCTAAAGAAGAGGAATTTTCTAATTGAGAGACTTTGATGTTCCTAATTTTTAGGTGATTAAGAGTCAGCTCGATGGGCGTGCCCACACTGTCTTTCCTGAATTATTGTCACTTGCTTCTGTAACACAGATCGATCACATTTCTGAGAATCTGGTCTTTATAATGTGATGGGGGCCATTCTGTTCATTGGTCCATTCAGCAATGATGCACAGAGGCCCTTGTTGTCAATCTGACTGGCAACATGTTCCAGACATGCTTGCAAAATCTGTAGATTCTACAGTCATTTCAGTAAGAAACTGAAAAAAATTCTACCAAATGAATGAAAGGAAGATCTTGTTTTTGTTTTTCTTTCCATAATAGGGAAGAAAAAAAAAACCAGCACAACTGAAATCTGCCTTTGGAATTCTGAGGCTCTTCACAGACAATGTTACTATTTTTTCTGCATGACTCCACAAGCTTGCTAACATTATTTTCTTCATTTAGAGGAATTCTAATAGCAAATGGCTTGTGTCAGCAGCCTTCACAAGCCATGGGATGCACCATTATATCAGTGAGTTAGAAACACACAAAGAACTAGGGCCGTTCTGATAAAATTTGACTGTTCTGTGTGACTACAAATCCAAAATTACATCATTAGTGCTCTCATTATTAGTCCTACAAGGTAATAGTGGTTACTGTCTGGCTGTAATGTTGCCACCATTGTGGCAACGTTTACTGGTGAATTACTAAGTGGACAGCATCCCAAGAGGATTCTTGCTCAAAGGAGACTCACTCCAACTTCATCCTCACCCCCCCATCCCCACCCCACCCCACCTCCACCCCACCCCCACCAAAGAAAAATGGGAAACCAGTATAATTGGGTATCAGCAAATTAACTGATTCCAAAACCTGAAATAGTATCAGGTACTGTGGGTGAGGTTCACTGCACCACTCAGAGCTGCCTTCAGAGTGAGGTTTATGACTCCATCTCTTTCTGAGAAGGGTGTTAACTAAGCGTCCTCGGAGCTGCAGCTGGCCACATCAGATTCACACCCTTGCCTGGGCAGTCAGCATCCAGTGATTGGTCCACAAGCCCACATCTCTTCCTTGCTTCCTATGGAACCCTGCCATGCCTGGTTTTCACATGGCTATTCTGGTCGGTTTACTTTCTTTCCTCTGCTCATACATGTTCTCCTCCTGAGATTCTCCAATGCATGATTGAATACTGATTTCCGTCTCAGAGGCTGTTTCCCAGTAAACCCAAACTGTGATATCTGACTCCTCTTTTCTGTAGGTTCTACATACTGTTACTTTCCTGCCGTTGGAAGTAGCCAGAGCTGCTGTGTGTGTGTGTGTGTGTGTGTGTTTTCCTCATGAAATTTCTGAAGTTCTCGACACTACCTATGTGATAGTCCATGTCTCACAGACAGACAAATGCAGTAGGTCTTTAACAAATAGTAACTGAACATGGAAACTTCCAAGTTGGGGGGAATACCTGCGTGTATAGAATGCACACATTTTTCACATTTGGTGGTCAGTGTCTTATTTGGGGCTGATGGGCAATCTTGGAGAACGGCTACTGATTTAAGGTGGCAGAGGCCTAGCATTATTCACAGACGCTGCAGTCAACACTGTCAGGTGCACCATCTACCTTTCCCTCAGGTGAAGCTGGAAGCCAGCCTCACACATCAGGAAAGCGGAAGTTTTTGTTGATTTTGAAATTCCTTATTTCAAGACATTTTTTTAAAATGCTGCCTTATCATTACATTTCTTTATTTTTCTTTATATAGATATTTACTTACATATTTTGCCCTTTTAAGAAAGGGACTTACTAAGTCTGGATTTATGAAGCCTAGGCTGGCCTTGAAGACAGCATCCTTTTGTCTTAGCCTCCCTTTATATTGGGGTTATAGTATGCATATCCACCATGCACCATACCTTGAAGGATGATTTGGGGCTTTGGGTGTTACTATTTTTTGTTTGTACTGAGACTTGAACACAAGACCTTACACAAGCTACACAAATGCTTTATGCTGCTAGGCTGCCCCCTATTAAATGTTTATATTTCAAAATATAATATCTTTTATCTACTTTTGGACAGTTTAATATATGTAAACAATATATCTTGATCACATGTACCCTTATCAACCCCCAAAATGTTGTCATCAGACAGATTCCCTTTACATTACCTAAGCTGGCTTTGAACTCACAATGTAGCCCAGGCAGACCACAAACTAGCCATTTTCCTGCCTCAGCTTCCTAAGTAACTGGGATTCCAGGCATGTATCACCATGCTTGACCTCTTTTAGTTCTTGTTAGGATTGGCTGGGAAGGTCTGTACTAGAGAATAATGTTATTGTCAAACAGGCTGAGGAATAGTGCAAGCCACACTGCCTCCCCACGTAGTTCTGAAGGAGATGCTCAAATCCCACCTCACTGCTTGCAGGCTCACTGGCATTGCTCAGCAGTCTTTGTGTTCCCAGAGGCTTGCACTGCCAAGGCCAACTCCAGGCCTAACCCCCTGAAACAATTAAGTCTTTAAATTTCCCTAGGCATCCCAGGCCCAAGTAATTATGAATGCATATTTCACCATTAATATGCATGTTTCTAGACTTTAGTTTCATCTTTTCTATAAAACTATAACAGTGAGACACGAAAAAGGGAAAGTGGGAGTTTAACCAAACTGTAAATAAATCGATTTTGTTCCACCGATGTATTTCCTGCATCTTTATGGGGAAGCTGAGGTGAGTTTGTAGAACTAAGTATCTGGTGGCACTCCTCTTGCTAAATGTGTTGAATCTGGGGATGGTCACGGTCACCTCCTCCTATTCTGTTTATTCTGTGTCTTGCCAGTGCCCCTTAGAAGTTGGTACCCCTTCCTCCCCCTCCCCCACCCTTCTCTCTTCCTCCCTCCCCCTCAGTCTCTCTCTCTCAGCTTTCTCACATATAGCCACATAATTGACTACAGAGTTTTGTGGAGGTGAAAGATTTTTATACTCAGAGCAAAACACACGAATACACTATTTTAAATTCTTGTCTTTGAAGAGCAAAACTTTCAAACTTTTTCTTCTTCGACAATTCAGTTTCAGCTCTCGCTGCTGCCCCCTCCTCCTCCTCCCCCTCCTCTTCCCCTTTCTCCTCCTCCTGTTTCTGCTCTCCTCCTTCCCACCTCTCTCTTTTGAGACAAGGTCTTACTATGCAGCTCCTGCTGGCCTGGTGTGGGGCCGCCCCTACCTTTTACAGGCTTCCTATGAGGAGGAGAGAGGCATAAGGAATTAGTAGATGGAAAGATAGAGGAAATGAGACCGAAACACAGGATAGCTTTGGGAGGACCTGATCAAAATTCACGGCCCCTACTGTCTCTTCTAAAGGGCTGTGTAGTTGGAATCTTAAAAGTACTTACTAATAAAATCAAACCCGAGGCCAGTTATTGGGGTGAACGCTGGAAGATCAGAGAAGTAGAACAAGCCACAGCTTCCTCACCTTGCCAGTTCCTCAGACTGCAAGTTTCTGAATCCTCATCCCAATGGCTCTCAGCTGAACTGTGCTGCTCCAAAGCCTGAATGCTAAACCAGCCAAATGCTTAACTAACTAAATGCTTAACTAACTCTGGTGCCTGGTTTTCATGTCTTATATATCTTTCTACTTTCTGCATCACACCCTGGGATTAAAAGCTGGGTTTCTGGGATTAAGGCTGTGTCACCATGCCTAGCTATTTCTAAAGTGGCCCTGAACTCAGAGATCCGGGTATTTCTGTCTCTGGAATGCTAGGATTAAAGGCGTGTGCTACCACTGCCTATTCTTGTGTTTAATATTGTGGCCGTCCTGCTCTCTGACCCCAGATAAGTTTATTTTGGGGAACACACAATATTTCAGGGAACACAATACTCACCACAGGGCTGTTTAAAGGAATGCCAAGGGACAGGGCAAAAGACCTCCTCCTTGCTAGATCAAAGCACACTGCACATCCAAGTGCAGACCTTTCCAAACACCTGGTAACCACACATGAGGTCAACCCATCCCCTTATGCAGCCCTGTTGAGTAAAGAAAACTCAGATCTCACTAGGAAACCTCTGTGGGCTCCCACAGCCTGGAACTGATCAGGCTGGCCTAGAACTCACTGAGATCCATCTGCCTCTCCAGTGCTGGGATTAAAAGTGTTTGCCATCACACTCAACTTGCCTACTCTCTTTTAAGAGGAGAAAAGAAACAGGAGAAGGAGGAGAACAAAAAGAGGAAGAAAAGAGGAGGAGGAGGAGGAGGAGGAGGAGGAGGAGGAGGAGGAGGAGGAGGAGGAGGAGGAGGAGGAGGAGGAGGAGGAGGAGGAGGAGGAGGAGGAGGAGAAGAAGAAGAAGAAGAAGAAGAAGAAGAAGAAGAAGAAGAAGAAGAAGAAGAAGACACCCTGTTTTCTCATAGGGAAAGAGTTTGCTCTTTCAGTCAGAGGTCATCTGGACTGCTAGTGACAGAAAACCCCATTCAAACCAGTTTGCTTAAGAGACTCTATTGAGCAGTGCAAAGTAAGCTCTGAGAGGAGGTATCCTGTTTCGGGTGTGGGTGGACATGGGAGCTTAGTGCCAGATCAGCTTTCCTCCTCCAGGTCTGTTGGCTCCCTTCTCCCTGATCCTGGCTCCCTCTCAGGTGACTGTTGCTCACTGTAGCAAAATGTTTTCGCTAAGTCTTCCAGTATTCAACACCCATCACCAATCCAAAGGGTGGGCCTGGTTCTGTCTTGAGTTTCAGCCCAAGTCTGCTTAAGGCAACACATTGAAGCCTGTCTCTCAGCCTGTCACTGTGACAGCGGAGGGCAGTCCTGAAGTTGGAGAGGTGGGGACAGTCTGACTCAAGGACCAGAGCAGCTCCTTGGAGAGACAGCAGCTACAGGGGCCTCAGAAAAGAGCTGTGGCAACTCTGGGGAAGTGACAGTCAGTGTGTGTTTGACCTGCCCTTCAGATGTCTCCCCTTCTGGACCCCCTGACATTTAAAAAGCATTGCACACAGTAATTGCCCAAGTAAGTCCCCAGACATCCTCTTACTAGTTTAGAATGGAAAACATCCCTGCACTTGCCAGAAATGTTCTGGATCTTGATGGTAACTACACTTGGGTACATGTAAAAATCGCATTAAGTGGGGCTGGAGAGACGGCTCAGTGGTTAAGAACACTGGCTGCTCTTCCAGAGGTCCTGAGTTCAATTCCCAGCAACCACATAGTGGCTCATAACCACCTCTATTGAGATCTGGCGCCCTCTTCTGGTCTGCTGGCACACATGCAGGCAGAACACTATACATAATAAATAAATCAATCTTAAAAAAAAAACGAATTAAGCTTACTGAAAACTTGTGTAGTTCACCATGTGAATAGTTTTGCGTGTATAGTCTTAATTTTTTTGCTTCCTGCATGATTATTAAATGTTCATGTGTTTTTTGAACATAGTAATCAAATCTATTATCTTTCGTTTACTTTGTGCTAAACCTTATTTAGTCAGAAGTGAAGAAGTGGCAGTTGAGTCACCAGGGAAGGAAACCTGATAGGGTTTGGGGCTTGAGTCCTACTTGGTCTTTCTCTGGATGTACTTGCCTAAGGTCTCTTTCGAATCTATGCAGTCATGTTCTATATAACAATATTTCTGCCGAGGATGGACCACACATAATGAGGGACCAATAAGACTATGTCACCTAGTGATATCATAGCCATCTTTGTATAACAAAGTAACTGAATGACGACATGTGTCTTAAACTGTATCCCCATGGTTAATCCATTTCTATGGCTATATTTTGCTCAGAAACCAAATCTGTTGATATAGGACACATTTAGAGACTGGAAGAACCTGAAAGATCATGTCTGGTGTGAAAGCTTCTAAGCATTTCCCTAAATTACTCAGATATAAATTACTCAGATATAAGTAAATAAACAATAAAACTGTCTTCTGTTATTTATGAAGTGGCATACTCTGATTAATTTAGCTAATTATTCTTTATTAATAAAAAATTGGTAGTCAGATATCGGGGTAAGAACCTGAATGATCAGAGAAGCAGTGGAGAAGTCAACCGGGATCTCCGATCTCTTCCACTCCACTATCCAAAAGGGCCGAGATCCTCTCTCAGCCTTGCCTTGCTACTTCCTGTCTCCTATCTGTCTTCAGTCCTCCAAAACCTCTATGGTTAATTTTGGTCAACTAGTGGCTAGCTCCAAACTCTAACTCAAAACAAGCTTCGTTGTCAGAATGTGATCAAAACATCCCACAACAATAATCAAAGCTGTTTTCAACAAAACAACCACAATGGACACCCCTTAACAGCTTATTGGGGTGGACTTAGAACTGAAAGGTCTACATTCACATCCTAGCCACTGTCCTCACAAGCTGTGTGACTTGAGTAAGTCATCCAACTGTGCCTGAACTTCAGTTCCACAAAGGTAAATAATGATGGTGTGCCTGACTTTCAAGGCACCCCTGAGAAACCAGAACCACCACCCAGGAAAGGTGTTTGTGCAATCAGCGTCACTCCTGCTCTGGTCTCCCACCCATGCCTTTGACCACATTAATCGCATCTTTTGAACATTCTTAAGCAGTGTCCCGAATGGGGCTTTTGTGCTGTCATTCCGTCTCAGTTAAGCTATTGCTGAGAATTAGTCCTGTAACACCTTCCAATTTTCTAGTGCATCATAACACCTTGCCTGCCTTCTTTAAGCTGCTACCTTCATGAGCTTCACTCAACTTCCTGTTTTTCTGGATCATTTGTTAGTTTGATCTTCTAATTTACTCTATTCAACAACATTATTCATATTTGAAATCTCATTATCAACTGTTGCCAAGTAAAGGCAACACCCTGATTTCTCTTCGTTGGTTTTCATGACCACGTCCTTCTTTGGCTACACAAAGAGAGATGAATAGGGGATAATTGTAATGGTACAGAGAAGGAGGCAATTTTCCTTTTGAAAGTGAGATTGTTGTTAAGTAAAGAAAAGCCTGTTGTTTTTTGTTAGTTAAGAGGAGGATGGGGGGTGATTTAATAAGAACTGTTGAAGCATTTGAGGTTAGCTAATAACTTTCTGTCTACACACAGAGCGTCTTCCAGATGAAAGGCACATTACTCAAACTCCTTATCTGATTTAATCTCACTGCAATTCCATTAATTAACATCAGATAACTATTGTTTTCTCCCTTTTATGCATGTTGAAATGCAGGTGAGTGTGTACAGATACCATGAATAAAGATAAAGGCATCTACATCTAACGCCTTTCCCCTCATCTTGTAGAGGCTAAATGGGTCTCTAAGCAGATAAATATAAAAGTCACAAAGATGCTAGTTTAAAAAAAATACAAAAAAACAAACAACAACAACAATAAAAAAAAAAAACCCAACAAACTGACTTTCCAGTCCCAGAGCTTGTGGTCATGATTCCTGTATGCCCCTTAGCTGGTGTGGACTAGGAAGAAAGAAACAAAGAAACTGCAGAAGGAAAACTACCCCATTCCTGTTTCCACTGAGGGCTCCCTGAGACTGATATGGTATTTTAAATACCAGTCTAACATTGCTTCCGGAGGAAGTTCCATTAGTTTCTAAGAAGATATGCCAGAAAAATGTGATGAGCCAACAAACAATTAATATAATTAATCCTGGTGAAAATTGCAGAGCCTAAGGTCTACCTAAGATGAATAATTGCCACCTGGACTCAAAGGCCTTTGGGGAATTGCAATTTTATAATGTAATTACTTCTTATAATAGTATGTTAAATTAGAAGCATTCAGAAAACCATCTAAGTGTGTCCTTGTGGGAGCGCATCTGTTGTATAGTGATAACTGGAATAACATAGTTATCAACTGGCATCTGTTGTATAGTGATAACTGGAATAATGTAGTTATCAGCTTTTGAATGGTAAATGACAAATGATTGCCACGTGATATGTACAGGTACTGATTTATTAAAATGACACACTACTAGGAAAAGTGCAAAGCTCAAAGTAGCAAGGGAAGACCTTTTGCCTGTCTTAATTCTTTTGGAAAGGTGGGCCATCTTCTTCACTGCAGAGTGCTGGGGATGCTTTTGTGGTCTTAGAGACACTTGAGTATTAGCGGACCAGGTAGGGAGTCAGACTGACAGTCCAATCCAGTTCCTATTTTTAGGGTGTTCTGCAGGGGCATTTATACCCTGGCTGCTGAATGTAGCAGCCACCACTGCATTTCTGGACCCCTTTTCAGATCCTTTTCCCTGTGGCCCTGCAGATCTGTCTCTCAAGACTAACAAAATATTATACACACAACATCAAAAGGGAGCTTTGAGACTTAAAAGACTTGCATTCAAATGTTAAAAATAACATTTACCATAAACCATGTTGAAAAAAAAAAGTAGAATGTCATCAATGCATGACCAGAGATTATAATCACAATCCACAATATGGTGTTGCCCCAGTCTATGAAAATGCTGGTTGAGGTGTGCTACGGATTAACACAGGCAAGAGATATGAAGATTAGAAGGGAAAATTCTGCAGTATACAGAGGGCTCAGTGGAAAGGGCAATGGGCAGTGCCTAACCATGCTAACCAGACAGGAAAATGTTTACTATTTTATTAAATGCTATGTTTATAAGTAATGGACACTAGCTCGTTTGTTAGCCTGGTAAATTGGTTCCTGGAGGTCACTCTAGGAGGTGGGACGCAGGTTATTTAGAGCCAAGTCTCTCAAAGGATGTGTTATGACCCTATATAGGGTCACATAACTGAGTGTGGAGGTCATGAAAAAGTTTGGCAGCAGTAAAAGCTTTCTGAATATCAAACCAAAAGTTAATCCAAAAGCCATCAGGTAGAGACAGTGCTTCCCCGCACTGGACTGTGTGGCTTTACCTCAGCCGTGGGTCTGAACACACAGCTCATGGAGTTTGCACTGTGCGTTCATCACCCTGTGCGTGCCAACAGTGCTGCTGGAAAGAGCAGCTTCCATTGGCGACCATTGGAGACTATGAACTACAATGCTTTTCCAACACACACGCAGTTCTGTCCCAGGGAAGCACAGTGGCTCAGGTACAGAAAAGACAACTTCTAACAGTTCCCTGTCATCATTCCTCAACAGGTAAGCAGTGAATGCCTATAACTTTGGGTTGTATTGTGTTAGAATGTCTGGTTTTAAAATTTTCTTTTTGAAGAGCTTACTTGAGTTTCACACACACACACACACACACACACAAATATTAAATAAATTTAGATGGGTTTATTACAGAATTTCCAACAATTTCTGAACTGGTCCTAAACACTTCTGCCATTTCCCCTCATGTAAAGTGGAGTTCTCAGCATTCATGATTATAAAATCAAAATGATCATTACTGTGAAAAAATGTGAAAATGCTCTACATCCTGCAGAATCAAATATTCAGTTGGGATTTAATTCTTTGTGTAAAAATAAACAAGTACTCCAGGCGGTGGTGGTGCACGCCTGTAATCCCAGCACTTGGGAGGCAGAAGCAGGCGGATCTCTGTGAGTTCGAGGCCAGCCTGGTCTACAAAGTGAGTTCCAGGAAAGGCGCAAAGCTACACAGAAAAACCCTGTCTCGAAAAACCGAAAAATAAAAATAAAAAAATAAAAAAGTACAACCCTCTTGTCAGTGTCAAATTTTGATTTTTATCTTGAATAAGTACTGAAGATGCATGTATACCAAAGAACGGTTTAAAATAAAAGTCAAAGATTAATTGTCAGTAAATCTTTGATTTGTATTCCTGTCACAGAACACTATGTATCAGGGTAGCATAAAAGTTTCTTAGTTAAGGGCTGGCAAGATGGCTCAGTGGTTAAGAGCACCGACTGCTCTTCCAGAGGTCCTGAGTTCAGTCCCAGCAACCACATGGTGGCTCACAACCATCTGTACTGAGATCTGGTGCCCTCTTCTGGCCTGCAGGCACACATGCAGACAGAATACTGTATATATAATAAATAAACCTTTAACAACACAAAAAAAAGTTTCTTAGTTAAAAATAGTCTCAAATGGAAGAAGTTTGAGGATCAATAACCTAGAGGACCTCAAGAATGTGTGTTTTATTCAAGAGGTCTCTAATATCTACTCTGGTGACACACACACACACCTGTGATTCCAGCACTAGAAAAACTGAGACAGAAGGTCACAAGCTCCAGTCCAGCCTGGCTATCCACTCCCCAAGACTCTATGTCAAAACAAAAACAAAGAGAAAGAATATGTCTAATATCTTCAAGAAAAAATACTGGAAGTGTCTAAGAAGATGAGAATGAGCTTGTATTGGATCTTGTGTGTATCATCTGGCAATGCTGAAACATCATCAAGAATTCTCTCAATCTATACGGGTATATCAACAACACCAAACAACTATGGCTTCACTACAAAACCCAAATAAGCCACTGCCTCAAATCAACTACCGAGACAATAGTGATTTGAAATGACTGATAACTGTATCATATGCTTTTCTTGCAATAAAACATAATTACAATGAGTTAATATTTATGAATCTCATTGAGGCTCTCAGATGAAGTGGAGTGATAAGCAACTAAATAAATATTGCATAAATAAGTAATTACCCAAGCAATTAAGACCTCTCAGATTGTGGACTGTAAATTTGAAATCACTAATTGCTTCATAGGACTTAGGGCCCCAGATGACATAGGATGGGATGGTGTTTAAATGAAATCTATTCCCCTCTGATCTGACTTTGAAAACAAATGGAAAGGGAGGAGTATGTGGAAATATGATGAAAATGCATTTTATGTGTGTATGAAATTTTCAAAGAATTTATATATATTACAAAAATAGAATAGAAAGAAGAAAATAAAGCCCCAATTTAACCAATTATTCCTTTTATTTATTTATTTATTTTAAAGATTTATTTATTTATTATTATTATGTATACAGAAGAGGGAGCCAGATCTCATTACAGATGGCTGTGAGCCACCATGTGGGTGCTGGGAATTGAACTCAGGACCTCTGGAAGAGCAGTCAGTGCTCTTAACCTCTGAGCCATCTCTCTAGCCCCTCCTTTTTATTTTTTTACATACCACTGGACATATTTTTAAATGGTATCAATTCAATGTAGTTGATATAGGAACTTGGGGAATTAAATATAATTCTTCTATTATGTATTCATAGGCAGCAAGTATATTAAAAAGGCTCTAAAACAGGTTTAAACTACTTGGTGGTCACATTAGGTAGAAAGAAACCAACACAGGATTCCTTGCACCACAATTGCCTAGGATACAAGTGTTCTATACTGCAAATATACAAATGTAGTCATAAAATCTTGATTTTTTAAAATAATTTTTTTAGTTATAGTATCTTAACTTTGTACAAATACAGGGAAAACAGAGAGAAATGGTGAATGAGCAACCCCATTGCCAATGAAGTTTTTTTTTCACAATTATAAAAGTTCATAATTCCAGACCCACTGGGTACAGTGGCACACATCTATAATCTCAGCACTTGGAAAGCAGAGGCAGGGAGATTGTCATATGTATGAGGACACCTGGTCCATGTAGTGGGATCTCATTTTAACATACACATGCACACACACACACACACACACACACACACACACACACACACACACCTTTTCTGTTGCTATAATAAAACACTCTGACTAAGAGTAACTTAAAGAAAAAAAGTTGCCTTTGGTTTATGGTTCCAGGGGGGATAAAGTCTTTCATGCCGAGGAGAGGATGGCACAGTGGCAGGAGCAAACCAGAAGTGAGACAAGGATATGAACCTTCAAAGCCTACCCTAGGAAAATACTTCCTTCAGCAAGGTTGCACCTCTAAAGTTTCCATGACCTCTCCAGGCAGCCCCACCAATTGGGACAAGTGTTCAATATGTGAGACTACAGGGGACATTTTCACCCGAACTGCCCCCGCAGGAGTTCTGCTGGCCACGCAATATCGACTATTTATGAACCCCACAGGCTTAGCTGCTCATTTAGTTCCCTGGAGACTCTCCCATAATAATAACACAAAGAAAACATTTTATGTTTCCCTACCTCAAGTACATTAGAATGACTTATGGTAAAATACCTTTAAACTGTTCCAGAATCAGGTTTTCCTTTCTAATTCTTCACAAAGTAACTGTACCAGAGTTACTCCAACACAAATGAGTTTTGAATCTGAGCTCAGGTCAATCACTAAGAAATGCGGCTATAGCATCTCTATTGGCTTCTTATATTCTTTTACATTTTCTAAACTACCTCTTTCAGAAGCAGAGAAAAATATAAACATTAGACAAGGCAGTTTAGTTCAGATCCCAAGCTGCCCAGGGCCAACAGAGATGAAGTATTTACTAGAGACCACCACACACATGCTCATAAAAAGCCCTACTCCAAGTCTTTACATGGTTTGAAGGACTTCTTCGTGTATAGTGACAAATGTTGTTAACTCTCCCTCTTCACTGAGGAGCCCTGAAGGATGGGTGCACCTGCATGGTTTTCTTCTGCATGGGTGTTTAAAGTATAAATTACCCAACAGTTTGAGAAACAACGTGAAGCCAGCTTTAAATAGATCCAAGTTGGCTCTGGACAGTGTTAAGCCATCTGAGACTTGTGCCCGGGTGGGATGGTTGTTGGGCCTGTCAAAGCAAGCAAAGATGGACACTCTACTGAAACGCATCATTTCAGGGAGTGGAAAAAGGAATGGCACTCCTGTAAGAACTGGAAGAGATGACAGCAGCCTGAAGCAAGAGGTTCTAGATTTATAGTTAGCTGTTATACTTAGGAGCCCTGTGGACCTGGGCCATCTACTTAACGACTCTGAGTCCATGTTAGCATTCCAAATGTAGTAATGACAGTCCTGGAACCCACTGGGAAGGCTGTTGAAAGGATGGAAAGATGGCATAGGATGCCTTGTACCTATAATAAACCTTTACAGAAACCCTTATTGTCTTTTCCATGGGTGTGGCAGTGATAGTTTAAAGGACGAGAGGATATTAAATGTTTGTAAATACGTTTCGTGCTATAGTAGACTGTGCAAGACATCCCGTGTTCCCCGACCTCCCTGCTAAGAGCAATACTAAGAATTAGACCTGTCCAGATGCTGAAATGATGCTGAATATTTATATATTTACATATTGTTCATCCTCTGTGCCGCAAGTGAAATGTCCTTGTGCACATGGTAGCGAGCCTGTATTTGCATTTCAGGCACTTGTCTTAGGTCATTTGGGCTGCTAAAACAACAGTCTTATAAAGCAGGAATTTATTTCATAAGACTCTGAAAGCTGGAAAGTCCAGGATCAAGTGGCCAGCTGATTCTGTGTTTGGTGAGGACCTGTTTTTGGATTCACAGATGAAGCCTCTTGCTATGATGTAACATGGTAGATATGGACAAGGCAACTCTTTGAGGATTTCTGAGGGCTCTTTTTAAAATTGTATTTATTTTAAAGATTATTTATCTATTACACACACACACACACACACACACACACACACATACACCATGGGTGCGTGGGTGGGTGGGTGGTGGCCAAAGAGACCAGGAAAAAATGTTAGATCTCCTGCAGCTGGAGTTAGAGGTGGCTGTGAGCTACTTGACATGGGTGCTGTGAACTGAGTCTGGATCCTTTGAAAGAGGGGCAATCCCTCTTAACTGCTGAGCCATCTCTCCAGCCCCTCCCTATTAGGACTCTTCTGTAAGGGCCCTGGTTCTGTTCATGAGGGCTCCACTATCATGTCTCCGTCGACTCCCAAAGGTCCAGCTCTAACAGAGTAACATGGGTGATTAGGTTTCAACATGGGTATTCTGAGGAGACATAGATGTTCAGACTGTAACAGCACAGGGTGGTGTCCAGAGGGACAAGGAATCGCTTATAATAATAGCAGTCAACAGTTACTGAAAGTTCGCCTGGAGTCAGAAATCTTGTACAACTTCACCCATGTTTTCAGTACTTGACCAGGAAACAAGTACCATTTTTAACCTGAGGGAAAACTAGAACTCAGTGGGGTCACACAGCTTGTTTGCTGTCACCTAAAAAGGGAATGGCCAACGGCTCATCAGGGTCCAACAGTCTACTTGCAAGGGTTCTCGGTCAGGATTTTGTGTGGTAAAGAGACGAGGCAGATGGGAGCTAGAAAGGTGGAGGTATTTCCCCGTTATATTTCTTCCTTCCCTGTATCACCACCTCCCCCACGCTGTTTACATAGACAATGTAGGTTTACCCCCCTCGTCAATAAGACCCTCAGGATGAGACTAATTACTTGAGTGTGAAAATGTGAGTCCTTCCCAAGTTTTAAAACAGCAAGGGAAAAGCCCCACTGAGAGAGAGAAGCAGGGGTAGGGGTGGGGAGGGCATCTCACACAACTTCCACTGTGGGCAAACAAGCAGTTACTCCAGAAGCAGCCAGAGCAGGGCACTCTGGGATCAAAAGGACAGTTTTCCAGGGAACCTAGAAAGTGGTGCTTTTTCAAGGCTGTCAGTCTTGTTTTGTTTTGTTCTCTCTCTCTCTCTCACCTGTTTGTCCTGGGAAATGAAATAGTTTTGGTTTGCAAGCTGTCGCCAGGGAATGGAGCAAGACTTTGTGTAATAAACAAGAACACCTGCCAGAGCCCAGCGAGTAGCCAGACTGCCAAGGAAACCTGGCCCAGTGACAAGGTCCATTCAGCATGACATGGGTCACTGAAGAGTCTGACTACTCGCTGGGGCCTCTGGCAGGGCACCATCCTGCCTCCATGAGGGACAAATGTGGCCTCCCTGTCCTGAGCCCTGCAGATCCTCGGAAGAGCCTCGGCCAGAGTGGTTCAGAACCTACAAGTGTAAGAAAAGTGTGTGTGTGTGTGTGTGTGTAAGTGTGTGAGTGTGTGAGTGTGTATGCGAGTGCATATGCATGCACGCGTGCCCGAGCATGTATGCATGTATGCACATGTTTTTATGTGTGCCAAGCACTTGTGGCAACTCTCTAGAAAAAAGATCTAGAGCCTTCTTCAAATTCCCGAGGACCCAGAGCCCTCACAAGAGAACCGCATGCAGAAGCAGAGTGTCCTGGGCCTTCTAGAAAACAACAGCTGACTCCCGGCCTCTACTTCTGGAACAGTAAGGCTAAGGCTGTTAACCCACAGTCCTCTTATGAAACAGAGGCCCTTATGAGACTACAATATGGCCTTGAGGGGGTTAGTACTAACTCCACCCCTTTTCTAATCTAAGCCTAATCCTTTTTAAACCTCGCCTGGCCCTGGCTACCAGGAACCATGCCAATGCCAAATGATACGCTGTTTATTCATCTCAGGTCTAAACTCACTGCTCCCGAGCCACAGAAATCAAAGGGAGCTGGAACTGCCCCTTACTGATGGATGGTAAACAAAAGAGTAGTCAGCACCCACTGGGCCGGACTTGGACCACAACCCCTTTGTGCAATTCCAGCTCAAATAAGGTCAGGGCTCCTTGGGAGATGGGGCTGGAGACAGGCGCAGATGCTCTCCTCAAGTAGCTGGGAATGTAGACACAGCTGCTCTTAATGGGCCCTTTTCCCTGGCTGTCCTTTCAAACCACAATAGGACCCTAGTGACATTCCAGACAGCTCCTCAACCAGTTACATTTGTTTGAAGAGCACTTTCCAGATGATTCTGTGAGAAGCCTCAGATCTACACGGATCAGGCTGAGCAGAACACATGGTCTGACCCCTATTTTTACCAGAGCAGTTGTTTTGATCTGTTTTGTATCTGAGGGATTTACAAGAGATGTTTGGGGAAGAGGAGGGAGGAGGGGGCAGAATTCCGTTCTGGAAACTGCCTTGTATTTGCTATATTTTTACCTGAAAGGGTTACAATGGGAGCACTCTTAGATTTTGAGACCTAGTGAGTTTTCCTGTCTAGTTTTCTCTGCTGCCCCTTTTTGAACTAATGTTCCTTGTAACTCTTCATACGAGCATTTGACAGCCCTGTCCTCACAGAGATCATAATCATGAGAAGAGCTGGCTGCGTGCAGCCAGCACCCCCTGAGCTGCAGCTCACCTCCACTGACCTCCTGGAGCTCACCGTCACCTTGTGGGTAGATGACCCCTCCTCAGCTCTCCATCGCAGCAGCTGCCTCAGCTCACCCAGTCCAAGCTGGACTTTTAGAACCTAGTCATTGTCTCAGTGCATAATGTGGCCATGCATGTTCAGCGATGAAGAAAGGCATATGTATAAAGAAGATATAAACAATTAATGATTAATAAAAGAGTACATCCTGAATCTGAGAGTAGAACAATCCCAATTTAAAAAGAGCTTTTTATCATTCTGCAACCATTAAGTTTCCCTTAGTCTATTTTTATGCATTGTTTTTTAGTTCTTTGTATTTAAAAATAGCTATGATTATCTGGGCATATTTTATTTTCATTCTGTAGTTTCACTTGACAATGTGATATGATGACAGCTTTCATATTATTCCATATTCTTTTTCTTTTCTTTTAAATTTATTTATGTTAGGTGTGTGTGCATGCATGTGCATGGAAAAAAAACCTGATATAAATGATCTTAAAGAAGGAGAGGTTTATTTTGGCTCACAGTTTGAGGATTTGGTTCATCGTGGCAGGCAGGTCAAGTTGACAGGAGCTGGAAGTCACTGGTCACATTGAGTCTTCAGTCAGGAAGCAGAGAGAGATGCTTTGCTGTGCTCTGATAGTCTTTTTCTTTTTATGGAGTCCAGGATCTAAGCACAGGGGACAATACCATCACTTTTAGGTACCTAGTCCTACTGCAATTTACTGAATCCAAATAACTACTCACAGGCATGACCAGAGGATAACCCCATCTAGATAATCTGTCACAGGTGTGCCCAGAAGCCTGTCTCCTAGGTGATTCTAGAGCCTGTCTAGTTGACAATCAGCACTATCATAACAGTATATAATTACACATCTGGCTGTTTCTCTTCCAAGCAAAATGCAATCACGTGCACTGTCTGACATTTTGCCCATGGTGAATAGTTTCCTCACCACTGTCCTTCAAAGTTGTCCCAAAATGTGATATACTGCTGCAGTTGCCTACTTCAGGGCAGTGCCTGCATAGTACATAGAGCCATTTGTAAACTGGGCCCCAGTCTTTTCTTCCTGGATTAATCAATCATAGGACATACCCCATGAGACAAGAAGTATATTCTTAGGGACAGAAAGCATTGTAGCTAAAGCAGGAATCATAGGTGTGATGGTTTGACTAGGAATGGCCCCAAGAGGCTCATGTATTTGAATGCTTGGTCACTAGGAAGTAATGGTGGTACTTGGCTAGGATTAGGAGGTGTGGCCTTGTTGGAGTAGGTGTGGCCTTGTTGGAGGAAGTGTGTCTTTGGGGGTGGGCTTTGGTTTCAAATGCTCAAGGTGTGCTCAGTGTCTCTGCTTTGCCTGCTGTCTGTAGATCTGGATGGAGAACTCTCAGCTACTCTCCAGCACCATGTCTGCCTGTGTGCTGCCATGCTTCCCGCCATGATGACAATGGACTAAACCTCTGAATGAGAAATAAGCCTCAATTAAATGTTTTCCTTTATAAGCATTGTTGTGGTCATGGTGTCTCTTGACAGCAGTAGAAACTCTAAGACACTTATTGAACAGCACAGAAAACATGCTATGGGAGAGGAATGGGGAATATCTTGTCTTAATCAAACGTTTTACCACAATTAACAAAGGAAATCTGAAATCTACTGTCCTAGAAGGGTTTCTGTTGCTGTGATAAAACACTATGACCAGAAGCAACTTGGAGAGGAAAGGGTTTACTTAATTTTATATCTTGTAGTCTACCACCAAGAGAAGTCTGGGCAGGAACTCCAGGTAGGAACCTGGAGGCAGGAACTGATGCAGAATACATGGGTGAGTGATGCTTACTGGCTTGCTCCCCATGGCTTGCTCAGCTTGTTTTTTCACAGTACCTAGGACTCAGGGGTGACACTACCCACATTGGTTTGGGTCCACAACATCAACCACTAATTAACAAAATGCACTACAAACTACCCCACAGGACAACCTATACAGTGACATTTTCTTAATTGAGATTCTGTCTTCCGAAATGACTCCAACTTGAGTCAAGATGACATAAAACTAGCCATCATACCTATTCACCCACAATAGCACTCAATACCATAAACAGATGCTATTAACCTATATGTACATGTTGCTTTCAACATTAATGATGGATATTTGTTTTCTTTAAGATTGTTTTCAACCTATTGGCTTCTTTGAGAAAATGATTATTGTATGGGTACACACATGAATGTGTGTATAGATTTGCATGCACACATACATTCACATATTATTCTGAGTCAGGGATATGGAAGAATACATGATTTAAGATTAAGACTATGTATTTAGCTTATGTTGTAAAAATTGATTACATGAGAAGCCTAAAGCATAGTAAGGTTGGTTACATTGCTCTCTTAAAAGCAGTAAAGCTTGAACAGGCTGAATACATGGTAGGGAAATTGATTGAGTCTATAGTTCAAAATAGTTTCTAAGCATATTATTAACTTAGTTACAAAGTCAGGCAAAAAGTTAGTTTCTGAAGGCAAGAGTTATTTTCAGAGGAAGCTGTTCCCATATTTGGGTTTGTTTCCTACTCTATAATATATATATATGTTCTACCAAAGAGTCCAGAGTCATTGCTACCTCCAACTCACTTGGTCCAAACAGCAAAATAATTAATATAATGGACTGGTGTGATACCTTGTGTAAGAGACAGATGATCAAAATCCCTAAGAACTAAGTTATGATACAGGATTGTTGAAGTGATATACCCGGGGCACAAAATTGTAAAGGTGTACTTTTGGTTTGACCAGCTTAAAGTAAATTGCTTTAGTGGTCCTTTGGATAAGTATGGAAAAGATGTCTGCAGAGGTAATAGCTGCATACCAGCTACTAGGAAATGTGTTAAATTGCCCAAACAAGGAAACCACATTTCATACAGCAGCTGTAATTGGAGTCGCCACTTGATTAAATTCATGATAATCAACTTTTATTATCCATGATCTGTCCATCTTCTAAACAGGAGAGTAAAAAGGAAATGTGGTGGGACCACCACCCATGCATCCTTCAAGCCCTGGATGGTGATGGTAATCACTGTAAGCTCTTTAGGGATGGGAAATTGCCTTTAGTTCACTTCTTTACAAATAGAGGAATTCCAAATGGTTTCCATTTGGTCTTTCCATCCATAATATTTCTCAACCATCAGGTCAGGAAGCCAATGTATGAATCCTTCTGACTGCTAAGTATATCTATATTAAGTAGAAATTCTGGGGAAATGACCACAGGATGAGTTCTGGGGCCCACTTGTCCCACTGGGCCCACTATGAGCTAGACTTCAGATAAAACTCCACTGATGACCTGCCCTTTATAATCCCCTACTGTAACTGGCAGGCCACAAAATGCTTTGGGCAGGTCATTTGAAGCAAATATCAATTCAGAGACAGTGTCTTTGTAGGCCCCCAAAGGTAGAACTACTTTCATTTTATCAGTGCACAATTAACCTAGTAAAAGGCTAGAAGTCTCTTGGGAAAAGATGAGAGGAAGATCTATAGCAAACCTTTTTGGTATTCTTCTTTCAAGAAGGTCTGGATCCATGCACTGCTTCAAATGTGGAAATTAGTTGATGAGTCGTGAGTTTCTGCTGCTGATTGAAAGTAGCTCTTTAGTCATTTGCCCTGGAATTTTTCTACTTACATAGATCAAACAAAAACTTTGTAGGCATCCTATATATTTCATTGGTGTGGGATAATCTTTTTGTACACTGTAAAGATGTGTCTCTGTCTAAGGCACCTTCTGATTGGTTTAATAAAGAGCTAAATGGCCACTAGCTAGGCAGAGAAACTAGGCAGGACTCCCAGGGAGGGAGAGGATTCTGGGAAGAAGAGGAAGAGATGCCAGTGAGATGTGGAGCAAGTTGGACATACAAAATGAAGGAGAGATAAAAAAGGGTGGCCTTGCCCACTCTGAGGAGTGGATGGGGGTAGAATGGGAGGGAGGTGAGGAGGCGGGAGAAGGGGAGGGAGGGGGAACTGGGGTTGGTATGTAAAATGAAAAAAATTTTAATAAATAAATATATTTAAAATAAAAAAGCCACATGACAACATAGATTAATAGAAACAAGTTAATTTAAGATATAAGAGGTAATAGGACAAGCCTAAGCTAAAAACCAAGCTTTCATGATTAATAATTAGTCTCCATGTTGTTATTTGTGAGCTGATGGCCCAAAGGAAAGTCCAAGTACTTCTCATTTCTGAGAATATTATGACTCAATAGCCAGCACCAATGGTATGCACAAGTCAGACCATTGTAAGCATTGCTTTGCCCATATGCCAGCATGATAAGCACACTCACCTTGATGTCGGTCATTCACTTCTGCCACTTGAATTTCGCTATTCGTTTTTCCAACTATGCCCATTGCATTTAACTTATCCATTGTAACAGCCACATCTCCGACTGTAGTGACTTGGACACAGACTAGGGCAATGGCAGAACTTTTTGAGTATGCTGATGTTCCTCCCACTCCCATACAAACACCTGTTTCTTCCTGACATTAGCCATTGTGGAGGATTAGGTTTACGAGGCAAGTTCACAACAACATTGCAATCTTCCTAAACCTCTGAATTTGTCCACTGACATTAAACCAAGGTATTTCAGACATCACTAGCTCATCAACAGCCATCTTTTCACCCAAACTTCAAACAACCAATCAAATAAATGGCTTGTCCCCTTTTCTTTCTCTGAACTAGCTGAGCTTCAACATTAAACTCAGAATTTCTGCCCAGTGGGTCCACATTGATAAACTCAGACTGTTTTATTTTTCTGGCCCCTCCACTCTAATCTTACCCCTTTAAAAGTCCATTCTCAGAAATACACCCCCGACTTCTACTTGTATGGACTAAAGAACTCATTAAATTCTTCAGGAGTTTAGTGTACCTCCTCATAAGTTACACTGTGTACCTCCCCTCTAGGTGCTTGTTGAGCTTCCCATCTGATTATAGGTCTAGAGGCAAAAATGGTTGGGCATTGAGGGGTCTCTCCTTCAGGGAAAATCAATAGCAGTTCCATTGACACTATAGGATTAATTTTCCCAGGAAAGGGCAGAGAAAGCAATACTGATGGGCATGCATCCTCTACTAATACTAGAGTCCCTATTTCCTGTGTCTTTGTGGGGGAGAGGATAATCATATCAGAATCTGAAGGTCAATGCCTTCAGTCATGTCCCACACATCTCTATCCCAAGTTACAGAATCCTGCTCCTTTAAAATTCATGCCCTCTCCTTTTCTCCACCCCAAGTTACAGGATCCCACTGCTTTCAAGTTCATGCCCTCTCTGTAACTGCTGACAACCTTTGAGGCTGGGACTTAAACTTGCATTGTAAACTAGCCAATTGTAGGAGGAGGACCTGGGTTTGGCTTTTGGTAATATCAGTCCCGTGACTGTGTTGTGTAGATCAGTTTCCTCCAAAATTAAAATCTTTTGCCTTGGATGGAAGCTCATTAAGACACAAGATATTAAAAAGAGGAGGTAAAAACAATGGGATGTTCTAAGAAGTAAACTTGTTGAGACACAGGATATTTACAATATGAACAATAGGATATTCCAAAGGGAAGTGAAACATCCTATAGGGAAGGTTGTTAAACCCAGGAAGTAAACAACTCAGTGACTTCAGGAAGTCCTTGAAACTGACCAGATTCACTAGGTTTCTTCATCCCCAAGCATATATAAGCAGTAAGGGCTCAGACTAGCCAAGCTGCCTAGAAGAACCTCAGACCAACTGAGTTCCCAGGGATGAATGGACAATCTCCAACCTGCTGAGCTGCCTGTCAGTTCTACAACGCACTCTAGGTTTCTAACTTTCATGAACTTTCAACCACGCTGGGTGCACTTTTGGTGATGCAACTATCTTCAAGTCATTTATCCTCATGTGAAACCCCTGATGGTTATTTATTCTTATAAATAACCCTGATAAAACCCTTTGGTTCACCAAGTTGGACTTTGGTGATATTTTTTACTTTATTTTCTCCTTGATTCCTTATCTGTTGTCAGTAAACATTTATTTCTGTCTCCCTAGGAATAGTGTTACCCAAGAGGCTGCTCGAGGGAAGATTGTTCTCTCCTGGGGCATGGGTAGAAATCTTTAGATCGTTTATGTGCATCTGGAATTGGGAAAGCTCCTGTTTGAGTTCATTCTTTCCTTTGTCACTATCCAGAGAGGCTAGAAGCAACCAGACAACATCATTACACTCTGTGCTTCTTCACCAATTCCTTCCTCCTTAAGGGGGTGTGAATCAGGTGTATTAACTTGGACCCTGGGCAGGTGTTAAGTACTGTTGGAAATCCATTAAAATCATCATTAGTGTTAGCTGTAGGTTGTTTACCATGAGCATTCCTTCTTATTTGTATTTTCCTGTAAAAGAGCAGAGATGTTGGAGGATGGGCAATTTGACCTCTTAATTAGCAACTGCTCCACTCTTCCTTGATTCCTTGTTTACCTTGAACAAAGGACTACCAGTGGAACAGCCATATAGAGGACCTTTACACCAGAACCAGTAGTTTGAACACTCCACAGATGCCTTGTAAACCCACTCAGTGATCACAGCTGAGGGCTCCAGCCTCTGAAGGCATAACCTCAGCCAGGACTGTCTCAGTTTATACAAGACTTTCTGCTACCATAAGCCTTAGTGCACTCTAAGGAGCCCTGAAACCATTTCTATGTAGGCCAGAGAAGGAAATTTCCTCTGGTGGTCTAGCAAAGGAACTGCCATGATTGGTGGTAAAGGGGCAAGACTGTGATCGGCACAGGCATAACTCTACATCTGTATATAAAGTGTGCCATGATTGGTCTAAATGCCCCCTGTGCCTCTCTTGAGTGGTCTTTTCTTGTCTGCCTTTAATGATGCAGGATGATGTGATGATCGAGTGGCAGCAATGGCAGAGCTGGTGGAGCGTCAGTGACTGCAATAGCTGAGCAGTTGGAAGGCCATCCTGCCAAAGTGGCCAGGCAGCTCACTGCTGCTTGTTAGCTAAAGCCAGAGACAAGTAGGCAGTAGGGAAGGTTGCAAAAGTGGTGAGGCAGTGGGTTATTGGCATTGAAGAAGAAGCTGCTGAACAGTTCAAGAGAGTGGCCAGTGCCCAAACGAAAGATAGACCAGAAGTAGAGAGAACAGAGAGTTTATGCTAATGGAGAGAAAGCTGTAAGGAGTCAGAGAAGACAAGGCACAGGCCCTGGTCGTTTGAACAGTTCCTGAGAGTTCTCAAGCCTTCGTGAAGCTTTCCTTGCTTGGGAAATACGTATGTGGAATGAATCCCAGGGCTCTCTCATTGTGAGCAATCAACCTCTCGACTCTTTTTACCTCCTTGTGCATTTTACCAGCACTCTCAAAAACCTTGCATTTGGTTATGATAGGGCACTCAGTAGAGTTAGGGAAGGGTTAGTAAAACTGACAAAATGGCAATCTAGAAATGCACTTGTTGCATCAATAGATTGAAACATCTGGATAGTATATAGAGGACCAGTGAAATGTTTTAGTGGGTGAAGGTGCTTGCCTAATGACCCAAATTTGATCTGTGGGACCCACATGGTAGAAGACAAGAACAAATTCCTGCAAGTTGTCCTCTGACCTCCATACACTTGCTGTGGCATGCATATACCTCCTCCATAATTAAACAAAAAGCAGATAGATAGATAGATAGATAGATAGATAGATAGATAGTATGGTTGGAGCCATGGTGAACTGTATGATAGAAAATGGGATAATTAAACTGGTGTAGAGACAGCATGCTTCTTGTCCATTGTAGAAAGGCTCTACATGGAGTAGTTATTAGTGTACAGTAGTTATAATGCACAGCATATGCAGTACTGATATACCAAGGTATAGTAATGACTAAGGCTGCCACAATAAAGTCGCATGGATGGGATGCCTCAGACAGAGGCTAACTTTCTTACTGCTATAGAGCATAGATGTCTGGAATCAAGGGCTGGTTATTTTGGTAGTCTTTATCCCTGATTTGCTGATGGCTGCCTTCTGCCTGGGCCTTCACATAGTGGTTTCTCTGTATATCCTTATGTCCTATAAGGGTTATAAGGACAGCAGTCATACTGAATTAGGGCTTGACAAACTTGTTTTGAGTTAGGTACCTCATTCAGGATGTCTATCTGCAAAGACAGTCACATTTTGAAGTGCTGGATTTTAGGAATTCAACATATGAATTTGGGGGAGCACAATTTAGTCCATAACATAGAAAAAGAACTCTCCAGCAGAACAAGGCAATGGAGAGAATTCTATTTGTATGAGAAGGAAATGTCATAGTAGTTTAGTGTTCCCTCAGTTGAAGAGAACTTGTGAACAAGACACAAGAGCTGCCAAGAACAGGCTCATTCCTTGTCCCCAGCCCCACCTCAGTGCCTGCCCTAAGCTGTGAGGCTGAATGACTGCTTTGACCCCTTCCTGACTTCCATCTTGGAGGTTTAAACCTAAATCTGCTGAAGGCAAAGCAGCATTTTTCTCTTTTTCTGCTCTAGTCCCATTTCCTTTCTGTAATCCATCTCCTAAGATAGAATAAGTATTGGTGAAACTATTAAGGCCACTCCACGTAGTTAAAAGGGAAGTTTATTTTGTGGGGTAACTTACAAATGAAGGGATAGGTTGTAGGGTCTGGCAAAGGTATGGCGCAGTCCAGCGGTGTTCTCTGGAGGACCCTGCTTGGTCCACCTCCAGCGTCCAGGGTCCCAGAACCAAGTGAGCCCTCTCCTCTCCATCCTGGGTCTTCCCTTTCTCCCTCAGCCCCGCCTTGTGGGCGTGACCATTACCAAAGCCTCAATGGGGGTTGGAACTTCCAGGCCAATGCTGGGATGGCTACCCACTATAAATAAGAATTAGCTGAAAGTTTTTCTGTGCCCTGCCCAGTCGGCAGCTGCTCAGACCCAAGTAAACACACAGAGGCTTATATTAATTAAAACTGCTTAGCCATTAGCTCAGACCTACTAGCTCAGTGGACTAGCTCTTACATTTAAACTCAGACCATTTCTGTTAATCTATATGTTGCTATGTGTTCTATGGCTTTACCTGTGTGCCATTACATGCTGCTCCTTGGACAGTGGGCTGGCATCTCCTGACTCGGCCTTGTTCTTCCCAGAATTCTCTTTGTCTGCTTATCCCACCTATACTTCCTGCCTGGCTACTGACCAATCAGAATTTTATTTATCAACCAATCAGAACAACACATTCATACCATACAAAGCAACATCCACAGCAATAAGAAGAGAGACAATAAATCATGAAGGAGAAAAGGATTTGACTGTATTGTCTCTTGGCAGAAGTGTCCCAGAAACGTCTATATGCCTATTCTTAGCTGCTGCTGCAGATTACAATTACCCCTCTTGAAGTGGGAAAGGGATCCAGAATGTTCTTTGTGAGGACAGCACCAGGAAGGAGGTTTGTAGAGTATAAACCACAGCTTAGCAAAAATATTTCTGCACAAAGGTAGATAGTCAACATTTCAGAGCACTATGCTCAGAGCATGTCTGCCTTTAAACTCACCAGCTCTACCACTGAGGCACAAAGCAGCCATGAGTGAAAAATATCACCACAGCCAATAAAATTGTACTCCCCAAACAGCAATGGGTTACCTTCAGTCTAACGGCAAACTGGCCAACCCTTATAAACTAATAATCCAAGAAAGTTAAAAACAGTTACCAGATTGAACACATATGTATGTATGAAAGGCTTAATTTGCAAACCTCAGGCAATTCTTTGTTTTGGGTTCTCTAAAATGCCCAAATGTAACCTAGGCGGAGTTAACACTAATTGGTTATCATTCCATCAGAGCTTAACAAAGACTGCAAAATCACTGTCAAATAATAGCAAATAACCCTTGGGAGAGTGAAATTTAGAAAAGGTCTGCACAGATGGGTGGGACAATTCTAGGCAAAGTCAAGAACATGGGCCAAGGGTCACATGGGTAATTGGATCAGCACAACTTTTCCACTGTTTTCTGGTGGGCTCCTTCTAAATTAGGAACCAGTGAGCTTTTATGTAAATATGGTAGGCTCTTCAGCCATATGCAAAGAACTCAGCTCTGCTGTTTTGGGATGAATATAGCCAGAGAGAGTTTTCAGCAGTGAGTATGGCTGTGCATCAACAGCCCTTTGTGATGAACCCTAAAATCTGAAATTTATACAATTTATCTTTAGAAGTCGAAGTTTTCTTTTAACATTTCCCCCTCAACAACTAAAAAATATAAATAACAGTCTTACTTTAGAATATAGACAAATGGACTAGACATGCAGTCTAAAAACAAAAACAATTTGCTGTGTATAACACATGCTGTCTCATTTTTCTACATTTACTGCTGTGACTCCTGTTATTTTCTACACTTCTCTGTGTTCACATCCTGGATGTCTGGTACTACCTCAATTTCAGGTGACTTCTTATTCTCTAAGGCCTCCTCTACTTCCCTGATGCCCTCTGCCCCTATTATTTCAGAAGATTTGCATTACATTGTGGTCCAAGTTGTTTTATTCTTGTAGCCTTTGTGGCACCAAGTCTTTAATATACAGCTTTAACAAATGTTCCCTAAGCCAGAGAAAAACCACATAGGAAACAGCAAAAGGAGGTTAGGTACCAAGATAAAAATAGTTAAAAGAGAAAGCAGTCTTTAAAAAGATATTATTATTATTATTATTATTATTATTATTATTATTATTACTGTTATTGTTTTGTTTGAGATAGGGTTTCTCTGTGTAACAGCCCTGGCTACCATGGAACTCACTCTGTAGACAGGCTGGCCTTGAACTCATAGAGATCACCTGCCTCTGCCTCCGGAGTGCTGAGATTAAAGGCGTGTGCCACCACTGCCCAGTCCCTCTTTGATTTTCAAGAGGTGGAAACACATTAGCCTTCAAAGGGATGCAACTTTGTGACAGTCTGTTTCTCCAGGCAGCATTTAACAGCCATAGATTTTCCTTTCCAGTCAGGAAACAGTAAGGGGAAAACAATGCTGGACAGCTCTGGGACGATGTCGGTGATGGAAGTCCCACCCTGTTTCTGGAGAGTCATGGAGACCCTTCCACGGAAGAAGGTTCTGTGGACCAAGTGCTGGTCTCACAGTTGGTGTCCCCCTGGGAAATTAAGGGTATGAGAGTCCCTGGCTCAAGTTTTGAATATCCTGGGGTTATATAACTCAGGCAAATAAACCCCATTGAGACTTAGTTTCTGCTTTTGCAAAGTGAGACTAATAAAGCATATCCTTTATAGATCATACAGGCTGAATATTTCTTATCCACAAAGCTTCAGGTGAAAAGCATGTCTGACTTCAGATTATTTTGGATTGTGGAATATCATAAACATGTAAGTAAGATGTCTTGGGTATGGAACTCAAGTTTAAATATGAAGGTCATTTCATTTCACATGTACTTTACCACAAGGTCTTGGGATAGTTTGATATGGTCTGTGTTCTTTGGCTTGTGGTGCTGAAGGCTGAGAGCAGAGCTTCAAGCATGCTAGACAAGAGCCCTACCACTGAGCTGCATCCTGAACTCCAGGTTTTCTGTTCTGTGTTCAGCATAGCTGCAACTTGACTGCACTGTTCTCGTGAGGCTCGGTGTAAGGCTTTTGCTTTGCTTTGTTTTACTTCTGTCTTGTGAGCATTCCAATTGTTCCAGAGACTGAAGCATTTTGGATTCTGGGTTTTCAGATTAGGAATTCTCCAGCTACATTCATGTAAAAACACTGGCCCAGGGGAGCACTGTTGTCAGGGCCTTCGCTACTGAAAGCTGCCTTCAAGCCTGGAGTGACAGCTTTAACACCCTGCCTCCCTTCCACCAACCCCATCACTCCCTCCCTGTTAACGGTTTCCATTTTACTAGATGGAACATTGTCACTTCATTAATTTTTGAGAAACTATATAATAAAAATAAGGGTGTGGGGGGCTAGCATGATGGCTCAGTAATGAAAAGCAGTCGCCACTCCTGCATGGGTTCCAGCTCAGTTCCCAGCACCCACAGGTGGCTCACAACCATCACAACTCCATTTCTGGGAAATTTGCCCTCTTCTGGCCTTCTAGGCACCAGGCACACCTACGGTGCACCTACATACATGCAGGTGAAACACTCATACACATAAAATAAAATAAGCATTTAAAAAGAATGTGCAGCTGGGCAGTGGTGGCACATGCCTTTAATCCTAGCACTCAAGTGGCAGAGGCAGGGGGATCTCTGTGAGTTTGAGGCCAGCCTGGTCTACAAAGTGAGTTCCAGGAAAGGTGCAAAGCTACACAGAGAAACCCTGTCTCAAAGGGAAAAAAAAAAAAAGGAAAAAATGTGCAAAACTCACATAAACAAACCCACCATTGGAAATAATGTACAAAACAAACAAAAGATAGCTTCAGAGAAGAGAAATCTTTCCATTAACAAAATTAAGATATACCCCCCCGCCCCCGCCACCTGTTGTTCTGACCCAGGTTGTTTCATAACCCCAGCCCAGGAACATCTAGTTAGTGCCATTTCATCACTTAATTCCTCTCCACTCCTGCTGTCTTCTACAAGCATTCATTATCTTAATAGAACTTGGCTGATTATTGAGGCATTATTATTCTGCTGGTTCTACCGTGACCTCTTCCTTCCCGAAGTCACTCTTTTGCTTCCAAGATGACACACTAGTAGGAATACTAATTCTCTCTGCTGGTGTATGAGCCAGGTCCCATAGTCCCCACATGTCACATTTGGGAAACCAGAATGTGTGATATCATTAGTAGAAATCAGCCTGATATATGCATGTGTGGCAAGGTCACTGTGAAATCTATTAACACACATATTAATATGCATTAATAACTATAGCTTAAAAGAATTATCTACTTAAAAAGAAAGTAACTGTTATGGTAACACAATTTTGGTGAAAATAGTCAAGACTTCCCTCCACTACTTTTAACATATTTTCTATAGCTTTATACACTCTATAAGTATATGATTTTTCTTCTTATAGCGATGGTCATAGAATATAGCATTATCTACTCTATACTTCTGGTAACACTTTTTAAAAAATGATTTGAAGCCAGAGGAAAGTAATTAATGGTGTTATTGTGGTGATGAATTCAACACAAAACCATGAATCTAAAGTCCCAAGTCTATGCACTCTTTTAAAATATACTTTAAATATTTTATTTTATTTTTCATAAAATTTTTATGAGTGTTTTGCCTGTGTATATGTATGTGCAGTACATGAATCCCTGGTGCCAACAGAGATCAGAAGAAGGTGTTGTATCCCCCAGGAAATGAATTGAAGGATTCTCAGAATGGAACTCAGGTCATTTGAATGAGCAGCAAGTGCTCTTAACTGCCAAACTTGCTCTCCAGCTCCAGTCTGTGCATTCTTAAGGTTATGGGAGAACTCCAGACCTTAGCCTCTTGTGCCAGCGTTTACTGTCACTGGGTATCCACATGGCTGTCACTGTCTGTCTGCTTCTTCAGTGTCATCATTAATCTTGGAGACTTGACCAGATTGAGAGCCATTCAGAAAATTGGTAAGACATACATCTGGCTGTATCTGGGAGAGTGATTCTGGAGATGACTGGCCTGAGAGTCAGCGAACTGGGGTGGAAGCCCCATCCTGAAGGTGGGAAGCATTCAGTAGTTTGGGATCCCAGCTGGAATAAAAAGTGGCCAGAGGGGAAAATTCACAGATACATGCACGCTGACTTTTTGGAAATGGGAGCTTTCAGATATCAGACAAGATTCTTCAGTGTTGGAATGAAAACTTGCTCCGGTGGTTCTCCAGGGATCTTCCAGACCAGCTTCAGACAAAGGCTGCATCATTGGACATATTTGCTCTGATGCTGCCAGCTTGCTGAACTAAATGGCTGCTGGTTTTCCTGGTTCTCTCTAGGTTGCAGAAAGCCATTGTGCAAATAATTCAACAAATCCCCTGCATAATTACATTCTACATCTCTGGAGGTTCTGTTCCCCTGGAGAGTTCTAACCACTTAGTCTGCTTAGTTCCATTTCACATCAATGGGTGTCATTTCACCCATAAGAAAGCTGGCTTGTGACATGGGTCCCATATTCTTTTCTCTGAAAGTTCATAGGCAGAATTCATAGACAGGATTTGAAGGATGTGGGGGTGAGTCTCAGTTCTTATATGTTAAGATTTTATACTTTGTTGCATCTCTTCATTTTTCCCCCCCAGAGGTAAAAAGAAAACAAAAACCTCAAGCTCCAAGGACAGGCTCCTCTGTTGGAATGACAACTTCCTAAGAGGCTTGAGTGCCCCTGGCATTGGGTCACTGCCCAGAAAAGGAAGACATGTCCCCTTTGACAGTGATTCCAATGTTGCCCAGGTCTGTTCCCTTGCACCAGAAGATGGATGCATTCTGTCATAAACACTGCATGAGGTTAGAAAACCAAGCTTTGTTTTTATCTCCACGGCTCCTGCTAGCTTTGCCACCCTTTTAAGAAAGATACTGATTTTTTAAAAGCATGTATAAGTGGTTTTCCTACATGCATTTATGTGCACCACGTATGTTCCCAGTGTTACTGTCTAAGGGACTTGATCAGGTTTGGTTTTTTTTTCCTGTCAATTAAAGAATTAAAAGGAAGAAAAAAAACTCAAGCACAACTGATCTATAATAGCCAGGAAATTCTCAAACACAGAACACAAAATCAAGAGATTAAAAAACAGGTTATTTTAATTTTTTTTTTTTTTCCAAAACAGGGTTTCTCTGTGTAGCCCTGGCTGTCCTGGAACTTGCTCTGTAGACCAGGCTGCCCTCAAACTCAGTGATCTGCCTGCCTCTGCCTCCCAAGCGCTGGGATTAAAAGCACTCGCTGCCACTGCTGGCTTGAGAAAGGCTTTTCTGAGAAATGAGGCAGTGCTCACACACAGCAGCACACAGAGAGAAAGACCATCTGCAAAACAGACAGGAGATTCAGAAGCCTGAAAATATAGCATTTTTAATTTTTATGGAAAATATTTTTTTCATGCAATATATTCAGATTAGTTTCCCCTCTTCCAGCTCCTCTCAGATGATCTCCTCCTCTCTACTCACCAAACCCACACCTTTTCTCTCTCTCTCATTGGAAAACAATTATTAAAAATAATAATTATAAAAGAAAAATAGATAAAATAAAAACTAACAAACCAGAATGGGACAAAACAAATGGGGGAAAAGGAGCCAAAGAAGGAGCACAAGAGACACGTAGAGACACAGAAACATGCACATTTGTACACACAGAAACATGCACATTTGTACACACAGAAATCCCAGCAACAACTCTGGAGAGTGTACTATGTAAGCAAAAGACATGGAAGATTAAAAACCAAACCAAACTAGAACAGACCAGACTAGACCAGACCGAACCAAACCAAACCAAAAAGACAAAAAAACCAAACTAGACAAAGCACCATAAGACAAAGAAAAAATAAAGCCTTAAGAAATACTATTAGCTGGGCGGTGGCGGCGCATGCCTGTAACCCCAGCACTCGGGAGGCAGAGGCAAGTGGATCTCTGTGAGTTGGAGGCCAGCCTGGTCTACAGAGATAGTCCAGGACAGGCTCCAAAAGCTACAGAGAAACCCTGTCTCGAAAAACTAAAAAAAGAAAAAAGAAAGAAAGAAAGAAAGAAAGAAAGAAAGAAAGAAAGAAAGAAAGAAAGAAAGAAATACCATTAAATTTAATTTGTGTTGGCCATCTACTGTTGGGCATGGGACCTGCCCATAAGTGTGGTTTCCATACCCAGTGATATGCCACTGAAAAAACTAGTTTTTCCCTTACAGGTGCTTATTGAATGGGCATTGCTTCTAGGTTAGGAATGAGGGCATATGACCACTTCTCCTTTCAGCTTAAGGGCCCCATCTGATGCAGACCCATGAGTTCCCTAACAAGAAGCCTGCCACGACCATACAGTTTGTAAACAATGTAAGTTTCTGTGTGCTTACTTGGTTGGGTCTGAGCGACTGTGGGACTGGCGGGTAAGAGAGATTTGTCCTGACTGTGGGCCAGGCAGGAAAACTCTAACTACAGTTCCCTGTGCATGTTCCCACATTTTCTGTGAGTTCACATGTGCTTCCATCCTGCTCTGTCTAGAAGGCCTTGTTTCCTTGATGTCTTCCATCCTCGCTGCCTCTTACAATTTTTTCTGCCTATTCTGAAGACTTCGCTGAGCCCAGAGGGGAGCGTTTTGGTGGAGATATTTCATTTAGGACTGAATGCTCCAAAGCACATTGTCCAGTTGTGGGTCTCTGTATTTGTTCTCATTCTCTGCAGGAGGAAGCATCTCTGATAATGGCTGATTAAGACACTGATCTATGAGTCTAATAAAATGTTGTTAGGAGTCATTGCATTGTTATATTCCTTTGACAAAAAAAATAGTATTAGGTTTTCCTCTAGATTTATGATCTATCTAGTCACAGGTTCTTGGCCAGCTGAGCAGTGTTGAACAATGGGTTCCATCTCAGGGAGTGTGCTTTAAATCCAATCAGATAGTGGTTGGTTACTCCCACAACTTCTGTACCACTATTGCACCAGTGCACCTTGCAGGCAGGTCACCATTGTAGATCAAAGGGTTTGTAGCTGGGTTGATGTTTACATTGCTCCTCTGGTAGAGTGCAGAGTACCTTCCAGTGCCATGATCACTAGTCAGTAGGAGTGAAGCCTATGAGTAGGCACCAGCTCAACTTCTTCTTGTTCGACGAGTTATTTAGGTGTTGTCTTCAGGAATAGGGCCTTGCCGTCAGTTTGTTGAGAGCAACCAATAGCTTCAACAGTAGCCTAGATTGTTTGGGGTGTTTCTATGGGGCTCCTTTGGCCAACAACTCAATTAGATGTAACCATTTCTGGCACTGGAGACTTCATTTGTTGGAAAGAGATGTCTAGTGGGAGCTTTGTTTCCCCAATTATTTAGTGATTCCGTTCAGATTTCTTTCACATATGTATATATTTTATTTTATTTTTTTTGAGCTTAGGATCAAACCCAGGACCTTGTGCTTGCTAGGCAAGCACTCTACCGCTGAGCTAAATCCCCAACCCATATGTATATATTTTAAGAAGCTTCTATTAACTTTCCATATGCCCCCTCAAATGACCCTTAGTTTTAGCTGTCCCTTCCTTTATTCCCTTCTGCCCTCTTCTCTCCTCCTTCCCATTCTAGTCCCCCCCCATTCATAATTATCTGTTCTATTTTCCCTTCCTAGGTATATCCTTCCCTTGCCCCTAGTTCTTTATTCTATAACTAACCTCTGTGGTCGTATGGATTATAGCCTGTTTATTGAAGACACACCAGCTAACATCCACTATAAGGAAATACATATCATATTTTTCTTTGTGGGTCTTGGTTAAATCACTTGGGATGATTTTTTTTCTGGCTCCATATATTTACCTGTAAATTTCATTTTTAAAAGATGAGTAATACTGCATTGTGAAAATATATCACATGTTTTTAATCCACTCATTTGTAGGCAAACATCTAGTCTGTTTCCAATGTCTGACTATTGTGAATAGCAATGAACTTGGATTGAGTAAGTATCTCTGTAATAGGATGTAGAGTTCTTTGGATATATGCCCAAGAATGGTATAGTTGGATTTTGAGGTAGATCGATTCCCATCTTCCAGAAGAACTGCCACACTGATTTCCATAGAGGCTGTACAAGTTTGCAGTCCCACCAGCAATGGATGAGTGTTCCCCTTACTTCACATCCTTGCCAGTAGGACTGTCTTTTGTTTTATTGATCTTGGCCATTCTGACTGGTATAAGATGAAATCTCAAAGCAGTTTTGATTTGCATTTCCCTGATGACTAAGGATGTTGAACATTTCTTTAAGTGTTTCTCAGCCATTTGTGTTTCATCTCTTGAGAACTCTATTTAGATCTCTGTCCCATTTTCAACTGAGTTATTTGCTTTCTTGATATTTAGATTTTTGAGTTCTTTATGTATTTTGGATATTAGCCCTTTATTACATGTGTAGTTAGTAAAAATCTTTACAAATTCTGTGGGCTGCCACTTTGTCCGAATGGGTGGTGTCCTTTGCCACACAGAAACTTTTGAATTTCATGAGGTCTCATTTATTTATTGTTGATCTTAGTGCCTATACTATTGCTGTTCTGTTCAGAAAGTCTTTTCCCATGCTAATGAGTTCAAGACTATTCTCCATTTTCTCTTCTATCAGGTTCAGTGAATATGGCCTTATGTCAAGGTCCTTGACCTATTTGGAGTTGAATTTTGTGTAAGGTGCTAAGTATGGATCTATTTAAATGGTTTTCCTTTCCTGATTTAGGGCTGGTGACTGATTGGCCTTGAAGTCCTCCAGTGAAGTACCATCCTAATTAGTCTTAACAATAAAAACCCAGAGTCAGAGTCAGATATCAAGAGTGAAAGATGAAAGATCAGAAAAGCAGAGCAGCCAGCCACTAGAGAGTTCTTACCTCTATGAATCCTCAGACCAAAAGGGAGGTGATCCTGTCTCTATGACTCCTCAGACTAAATCAGGAAAGATCCTGTCTCCACCCACCTTATATTCCTGTCTCCACCTCCCTAGTGCTGGGATCAAAGGCATGATTCTCCCTACTGCTGGGATTAAAGATGTGCACTACCACTGCCCGGCTCTGTTTCTCCTTTAGACTGGTTCAATCTCATGTAGCCCAGAGCAGCCTTGAATTCCTGATTGTCCTGCTTCCTCATCCCAAGTATGTGATTAAAGGTGTGTGCCACCACTACCTGGCCTCTATAGTTAACTAGTGGCTAGCTCTGCCCTCTGAGCTCCAGGCAAGTTTTATTTGTCAGAACACAAACAAAATATCATACAACACTCTAGGGAGTCCATGAGCACGGAGGGCCCACTGGTGGAAGAAAATAAGAACATTCCAGGTTTTTGTTCTAAGCTACCAGGTTTTTGTGTCAGGTCAGGAGGTGAGGAAGAAGCCAGACATCTTGGAAGTTCACCACCTTTATTATGTAGTTATAATGCCTATCTCTATCTGTCTATTGGGGAATCTAATCCCTCGTTGGTACATGTGGAGGCTAGAAGCATACATCAGATCCTCTGGAGCTAGAGCTATAGATGGTTATGAGCATCCATGTGGATGCTTGGAACCAAACCCAGGTTCTCTGCAAGAGGACCTCCTAGCTACCATCTTTCCAGTCCCTAACTCCAATTCCTTATAAAGGCATTGTTCTTGTTCCTCAGTGTCTCCATATCAGACTGTCAGTGTAGGAAATGGTGATGTGTACAGCAAAAACTTGCTTCTGGTTAAGATTTTGGTGGAGTTCAGGTTTCCTAATATGACTGGATGTGCAAAGCCACAGAAAAGAGGGAAGGGAATTGCTATTGAAAACCACATGAAGGCCAGTCTCCTTTAGGACTGTCAGCAGACTTCAGGTCTGGGTCTTTTCTTCCTTTAATAGCCCCTTCCCTCTGGAAGGATATCTTGTTTTCTGTCATACTTGGAACCATGTCAACTCTCTCTCTGTTTCTCTTTTTGTCTCTCTCTCTTTTTGTCTCCCCATATAGATATAAGTATATGTATCAAATATGTATATATCTTTCTGTCTCTCTTAGTATAGTGTATCCTTGGGCAGGCTTTGTAGTCCAAGCTGACTTTGAACTCTTAAATCTCCTGTCTCAGCCTTCTGAGTGCTGGAATTACAGGCACATGCCACCATACCAGACTTTAAAAACCATCATCACTAACTATTCTGGATTTTCCTCATTGATACTTAGACTTATGGCCTGTTATTTATTGATTAGAGTTGGGATTTCTTTGATTAGAGTTGGGATTTCTTTGTTTTCATCAATGCGATTTTCCTGCTGTATCATGGTCCTTAGTATCAAGAATCTTACCATCATTAAATCATACCCCACTTTGGCTGAACTTATTAGAAGAATAAAATGTATGCTTCATGTACATATAAACCTGTGATTTCTTCACCAGCATAAGATTTAAAAGGCATTTTTTGAGTCACATTTATAGTCTCTGTTTATCAGACTCAAAAAAGATTAATTTCAGCATTGTATTTCATTTAGTCGTCCGCCTTCTTTAAAAATAGCAACGAATGACACTGGAAGACAGCTTTTCATGGGTTTGTTTATTGGATTATCTTTAATAGTCTCATTTTCTTATTTATTGCTGGGGCTCAAGTACAGTGCAATCATCATTAATTAACATGCACAGGCACTGATGGCATCATAAATAAAGCAGCGGGTGAAGACAGCTTTGTCACAGTGTCTTGCAAGCCAGGTTAGCCTAAAAGGAAAGGCATGCATGCTCTCTAGCTTGAAGAGCAGAAATGAGCCCCCTCCCCTTTTTCCCCTTTTCCCCATCTGGTTACAGACATGTGCTATACAGCCACTGATTTTCCAAGTGAAAGGTCTTTTCCTGGCCCCTGAGATGGTTAACTTTATGGCAAAATGAAAGATTATCCTCTACCATCTGTCACTGAAACTCAGTCTCCAACCTATATCCAAGTCTATGAGCAGTGAATAAGCAAAAGAAGTGGGTAGACTTAAGTGTGCTGGGAGTTTTTTCTTATTTGTTGTCTTCAGAAGAATATTGAGATTGGCTGGTTAATGGGCCTCCCACTGACAGCTGAAAGGAAAATTAGTGATTCCAGGCTGGAGATAATCAGGAAAGGAACGCACCATGTTATGGGGCTTGATGGGAAGGAACAGAGAGAACTCCAGGTCCTGAAATGGAAGCTGATTAATTGAAAGCCCAAAAAGACCCCAGTAGGGAGGGAGATAAATGGAGTCAGGGACTTATGGAGACAGCATTTAGTATTTATCCAGGGAAGGCAAGCAGTCCTCTTTAGAGAAGGGGGAAGTAGATATGTCAGCTTCCTATTACTATACCAAGTACCTGAGATATAAACTTAATAAGAGAAAGGCTGATTTTAGTTCACAGTTTTGGAGTAGGGCCCTTTTCCTCCAGGCATAACATGCCACTTTGCAGTTGAGTTACTTTGGCTTGGTAACTATGGCAACTAATTGAGTGGGCCAGTCTAGAGGCAGCTATGTCTATGGTGATGACAGTAGAGCTGTTGACATTCCTTATAGAATGATAGACAGGAAGTCATGGGACTCTCATCTGGGAACCCAACCTGGATGTCCCCACCTGCAAGTGATCTTGGAAGATCCTAGTGTGTATGGAAAGTGGAAGTTTAATTGAGAGGGGACTTTGACAGTCAAAGATGAGGCTGTCATCTGTTTTGGAGGCACCTATATTCCTGTAACTAACTCACCTGAGTTCTGTAAATAAGCACATGTAAATTCCTTGGTTTTCAAAGATGGATTTTAATGGAACTGCACTTTTGTCTGTTGTTGGTACACTATCTGGGGTGAACAGATGTTTGTTTCCATTTCTCTGAGAAAAGAGTACAATCAGGTGTCAGTCCACAGTTAGCCCATTGCCAGCGATGAGACAGCACATCTTGGTTGGTGCACATAAGAAAAGAAGCTGCTCCCCTCACAGTGACCAAGAAGTAAAAATGAAGAGAAAATCTGGATCGCCATATCTCAGAATAAGCCAACTTCCTTGTACCCCACACCCTAAAGGTCACCTAGAGGCTCTACACTCCCAGGACCAAGTCTTAAGCACATGGGCCTTTGGAGACATTTAAGATTCAAACTGCCACAGTATACAATATGCTGTTCTTGACAGAGCCAGTTGTGAAAGGCTTCTTACATCTGTAAGGAGAATGAACATCTGTGTGATGTCATGGCCTTTATGGGGAAAAAGATTCAAATCCTAACGTAAAATGTGATTGCTTGAACTCATCACTTACCAGATGTTCACTAAAGGAGTGTGTTTTCAACCTCCACAAGTCGCAGGATTTCAGCTGAGACATATATCTGTGAGCATTGCTGTATTTAAATCTGTAGGCAGCTTAGGAGAAAGATGAGTTATTGGCTTCCCTGGCTGTGTTGGCTTTCTTTTCCTCCCTGTCAACCTTAGAGTTCTGTGTTCATTCTGGAAACAAAGGCGCAGACATGCTTAGAACAGATACTTGAATTGTCAAACCAGAACTGAGCCATGGTTAAACTTGAGGAACAAGGAGACACTTGTTAGTGGACAATGCAGGAAAATCTAAACAATGATACCAGTAGCCAGGAAGATAGCTCATGGGGAGCCCCCCAGAGCACAGTATATGTTCCAATGCCCTAAGAGGAACTTCCCAGGAGGCAGCAGAGTGAGCACAGCCCCTGAGTTAAATTCTGTCAGGTGGAGGAGGAAACGAGGCTTTGGGAGGGAGTTCTGGAACCACAGAACCACAGAACCACAGAACCACAGAACCACAGTACCACAGAACCACAGTACCACAGAACCACAGAACCACAGAACCACAGTACCACAGAACCACAGAACCACAGAATCACAGTACCACAGTACCACAGAACCACAGAACCACAGGACCACAGTACCAGAGAATCACAGTACCACAGTACCACAGTGAACCACAGAACCACAGGACCACAGAACCACAGGACCACAGTACCAGAGAATCACAGTACCACAGTACCACAGTGAACCACAGAACCACAGAACCACAGAATCACAGTACCACAGAACCACAGAACCACAGTACCACAGAACCACAGAACCACAGTACCACAGAACCACAGAACCACAGAACCACAGAACCACAGAACCACAGAACCACAGAACCACAATACCACATAACCACAGAACCACAGTACCACAGAACCACGGAATCACAGAACCACAGAACCACAGAACCACAGAACAACAGTACCAGAGAACCACAGTACCACAGAACCACAGAACCACAGAACCACAGTACCACAGAACCACAGAACCACAGTACCACAGAACCACAGTACCACAGAACCACAGAACCACAGAACCACAGAACCACAGTACCACAGAACCACAGTACCACAGAACCACAGAACCACAGTACCACAGTACCACAGAACCACAGTACCACAGAACCACAGAACCACAGTACCACAGAACCACAGAACCACAGTACCACAGAACCACAGAACCACAGAATCATAGTACCACAGTACCACATAACCACAGTACCACAGAACCATAGTACCACAGTACCACAGAACCACAGTACCACAGTACCACAGAACCACAGTACCACAAAACCACAGAACCACAGTACCACAGAACCACAGTACTGCCTGAAGCATGGCTGTGACTTCACATGTGAGGAACACCCAGACTCAAGACCAGGCTGAGTCACAGAACTGCTTTGGGCAAATCCCAGAGCAGCTTACAGTTTCCTTCAGGCAACCATTTTAAAAATCCATTTTGAAAATGTTATTTTTATTAGCAAATAATAATAATGCATGTTTATGAGACACAATGTAATATCTTGATATATGTTTATTCTAGAATGTATAAATCAGATGACCAAAGAAGCAATTATTTCCTAATTATCATGAAGAGGAAAAATAAGGATCCTCTCCTTTCACACAATCATATCTCAATCACTTATAAGAAAGAGAAGGAAAAAAATTTAAAAAAAGAAAGAGAACTAAAATGTTTACAGATGAGAGAAAAATTTCTAGCAAAAAGTGTATTTCAGTTGTCAACTGAAATGTTTTTTTTTTTTTCTAATTTAGTTTCCAGAGTTTCTATATAATTTCAGACATGGTGCACAAGCCTTCAAAAGGATCCCAGCTCCCCCTAGCCCACCAAAAGCATTACTTATTTTCCTCTCTGTTGCCAGTTAGCCCCCTAAATTCCCTAATTCTGCTGAGATTACTTTTTTCAGTTCCTGCACACATTTAACAAAGTATTATTAAAACTAAAATTTAAATATCTTATCAATCCATTTGAATAGAAAAAGGGAAATCTGAATTACAGATTATTTTAAAGGAAACTAACTTGACTTAATAGCAAAAAAATGAATTTTATTATATTAAAAATAAAGATCCTGAAAGAGTAGGGTCCTGGATAAGAATGAGCTATAATTAGCACCAGATTGTTTTACTTTTTTTATGTTTTTATTTTGTTTTATATTTTTGTAAAGAAATTTGCTAAGTATTACCTCAGCTAGCATATGGCCTTTAACCCTTGGCACACTGTTACCATGTTTAGCAAACACAACTTTTCTCAACTTAGACTCTGGAAAGCACACAGAGCTTTGCTGAAGGTCTCCAGCCTGTGAAGAGATGGAAAGGGAATAATCAGTGGGTACAGGGGTGCAGTTAGGTAGGAAGAATTTCTACAGCTAATAATAAGTATGTGAATATTTCAAAGTTGTTGATAAAGAGGATTTTTAATGTTCTCAACATAAAGAAATACATCTGAGGTGAGAGAGCTGCTGATTACTCTAATAACTAAATTCACACTAGATCATATATATATATATATATATATATATATATATATATAAAATTACTTTATGTCAGTTAAAAATATTTTATGCCTAGTATGTGTAAAGCCACAAGTTTGATTATAGTAATATGCACACATACTTACATATATCATATATGTTTTTTTAATGTGGAAGTTTTTATTTTTTCCTCAGAAATCTATTGAAGTATTTTTCAGAGGTAAAAGGCACATGAAACAAGCAGTTAATGCATCAGAACCCATTCAGCCTGAATTCACTGTTGTATTGATCTGAATACACTAAATCTATTCATTGTCATTTTCAAAATTCATGTCCAAACAGGCATCTTCCTGAAGGCCGATTCCTCTTTGGTCTATCTCTACAGGTTGCTATGATTGCTAATGATACTCTTTCATACTTCTCTCATTTTGCTTAGTGTTCCCCCAGCTGCATAGCCCACAAACTTCTTCCTCCAACTGGATCTGGTGTTTATTAAATGCCCAGTCATATACTCTCCCCCTTCATTCTTAGCCGGACTAGACATGTGCCTACTGCTCTTGAAGCCATACTAGGGCCATCCGAATGTTTCCTCCTGGAAACAGAAATATTTCATGAAATGATGAAGTCCCCTCTAGTTTTTTTCTGTGTAGTGATAACCTTTTATAAATTAAAATAGGTAATAGCTCATTAGTATATTTGTCATACTGTATGTATGTTCTACCTCTGTTTAGGATATTTTATATACTGGTACATATTAAGGATGTTGTTGTCGTATTGCACTATACATTTCTACCTCTGATTAAGATATTTTGTATGTTGTCACAAATTCAAGCATTTGCTCCTGGGGCAGAACAGAAGACGATTTCAGCTGTTTATTTGGTTCTGTATTTGTGAGTGTATTTCCCCAATTTATCTCAATAAATCCCAATTACCCATTAAACTGACCACGTGGATTGATCTTAACAGTACAGGATATTATATTAACTTCATTAGCTAGTTTCACAAGTGTGGCACACATACTTGTTTTTATCCTCTAAGGTCAATAAAAGTACTATTGTTTTAAAGCAGAGCTTTTGGTAGGAGAGATGGCTCCGAGGTTAAGAGCACTTGCTGTTCTTGCAGAGGTCCTGAGTTTTGTTACCATCATCCACATAGCAGCTCACAACTGCCTCTGACTCTAGTTCCAGGGGTTCCATCAACTTCTTCTGGCCTCCATAGGCTCCTGCAAATATGTGGTGCACATAAACTCATGCAGACACACACAAACATAAATAAATATTTTTTAAAACCAGAGAGTTAGCCAGGTGGTGGTGGTGGTGCATGCCTTTAATCCCAGCACTTGAGAGGCAGAGGTAGGCAGATCTCTGTGAGTTCGAGGCCAGCCTGGGCTACAGAGTGAGCTCCAGGAAAGGCACCAAAGATACACAGAGAAACCCTGTCTCAAAAAACCAAAAACCAAACAAACAAAAACAAACAAACAAACAAAAACAGAGAGTTTATCATATGGAAGGTATTCATTGTTTTCTTAAGTTCTTAGCATATTTCTACAAAATAACTACAGATCATTTTTCTCCCAATCATTCCAAGTATGTAACAACGTTGAAAATGAACATCAATATTTCTTACTACCACAGGAAATGTTTTCATAGTTGTCATGGTACTCCCAAAAGAAAGCTTATTTTCTTTCATGGAGTCTGTCATATCAAAGCAAAGGGGCATATTAGTATGGTTTTTTATCTGTGGCTGATGTTGATGATCAAGTGCTTACCTATAGTTCACCTGAAACACTTGGATTGTAGGCAACATAACTGGTCTCTATGCATCCTGTTGTTATAGTTAAAGCATACATTTTAGCCATTTTAATCTTCGTTATATTTGCTAGGCAGTAAGTTGGATTGTCTCCCAAAGAGAGATGCTTTAATTCTAATCACCTGTGCCTGTTAATGTAACCTTATTTGGAAATGGGGACTTTGAAGGTCATATTAAAGTATGGTGGGCTCTACAACCAATGACTGTGGTCTTAAGAAAAAGAAGCAGGGGCTGGAGAGATGGCTCAGAGGTTAAGAGCACCGACTGTTCTTCAAGAGGTCCTGAGTTCAATTCCCAGCACCCATATGGTGGCTCTCAACCACCTGTAATAAGATCTGGCAACCTCTTCAGTGTACATAATAAATAAATAAATCTTAAAAAAAAAAAGAAAGAAAAAGAATCAATTTTGACACACACTAAGACACATAACCACACCCACAAACATATACCACACTACAAACACAGGCATGAAGACAGTTGTAGGCTGAAATGGTACCACTATAAGTGTAGAAGTTTGAGAATTGCTTCAGAGCTGAGGGTGAGGTTCAGCCATTTGCCTAGCATGCATGAAGTTCTAGGTTCCATCTTTAGCAAATGGAAAGAAAGGAGAGTGAGAGAGGTGGGGAAGCAGAGGAAACACGGAAGCAGAGATGGAGGGAGAAAAGAGAGGGGAGGGAGGGTTATTTACAACTATCAGAAATAAAAATTGTTATGGAATTGATTTCCCCAAAGCCTCTAGAAGGAAGAAACCTTCTGACATACTGAGTCCAGACTTGGAAAGTCCAGAAGAGGGGGGACATCAGTTTCAGTTTTCTTGAGGTCATCTGTAGCTCTATGAAATGTGTATATTTCACTTACAATGAATCTAGTCTTTAACAGATGTCATGTTTAGGGTTTGCATGAGATGGCTCAGTAGATAAAATGTTTGCTGCACAAGGATGAAGATCTGAGTTCAGATCCCCTAGAAGCCACATAAAAATCTGGGTGAGTAAGCACATGTCTACAACCCTGGCACTGAGAAGCTGAGACAGGACAGTTCTAGGTTTAGTGAGAGAAATTAATTAAAAAAAAAAAAAACAAGATGGAAGAACAATTGATGAAAACATTCCAATGCTAACCTCTGGCTTCTATTTGAGCCTGCATGGGTGCATTCCTGCACACATGTGCGTACATACATGTCACACACACACACACACACACACACACACACACAATCAATTGGCAAAATGAGAGTGAGACAGAGTTAAACACACACAGAGAGAAGGGATTTTTAGGTTCTTTGGGCAAAGTACTATTAGGAACTGATGATTCCAGGAGGGTGTAAGGAGATTACAAATTAGTTGAGGTTAAAGGCAGGTAACTAGATGTTTTTTATTTCTATGGTGGAAAATTCTTGCCTTTTAGAATCTCCAACCCAAAAGGAAAATGTATCTAATGTCAAAGATTTTATTTGCACTCTCTTCTTAATCTTGCTCCAACAATCAAACTGTTCACTTCAGTTCAACAGACTCTCATTGCTTAACTGTAATCTTTCCATATAGTAAGTGTATTACTGGCTTCATATAAATGATTAAGGTATAGGACACATCCATTCATTTATCTTGATGTTCTAAGGGATGATATTGTAATGTTTGTTAAGACTTTTTGCTGGGGCTGGAGAGACAGCTCAGTGGTTAAGAGCACTAGCTGCTCTTCCAGAGGTCCTGAGTTCAATTCCCAGCAACCACATGGTGGCTCACAACCATCTGTAATGGGATCAGATTCTTTCTGGTGTGCATGTAGACAGAGCACTCATATACATGAAATATATGAATAAATAATCTTTAAAAAAAGTACACAACAGCCACTAGAAATCATTTCATATTGAAACAAATGGGAAAATAAAAAACACAGTCCTCAGGGTACAGTTTTGGTTTTGGTTTTGATTTTTTCGAGACAGGGTTTCTCTGTAGTTCTGAAGCCTGTCCTGGACTAGCTCCATAGACCAGGCTGGCCTCGAACTCACAGAGATCTACCTGCCTCTGCCTCCCGAGTGCTGGGATTACACTGCCAGCCAGTTTTTGGGGTTTTTTTTTAATGCCCAGTAGTTGCATTGTATTTGGGATGGTGTTTCCAGCTCAGATCACCACTGTCTTAATCTTCTTAGCCTTTTAGGACTGGGGTAACTTACTTATTCTGACTCTTCATAGTCCTGGTGTCAGGAAGTCTGAGATCAAGGTCCAGTGTCTTCTTCAATTGCTATCCATAGTATTTTAGGGACAGGATATCTTGCTGAAACTTGATAATTCAGCTAAATTGGCTTCCCAGAAAGCCCCAGGGATCCTCCTGTCTGTATACATAACTGACCAAGCCAACTCCTTAGGCCTTCTGGATCTCTGTTGTAATGGTAATAGTCTTTTTTCATGAGGACTCTACCTTTGACTCCAGTCACTTCCTAAGAGCAGCTAATTGTCAGGCTGCTTTGAGGTTTGTTCTGTTTTGTTATATTTGCTCAATGTGAGACCCTTGATCATTGTCAACTTGTACAGTCAACTGATATTATAGTGTGTTTCTGACTGCATGAGAATGTAATTCATGGCTTTTAAAAACATGCCATTGTTGTCCTATCTCTGCTAAAGAGATAAATAAATGTTGGTTTCAATATCTAGACTTCTCCTAATGGGCTAGATAAAATAAATTCCAAGAATGTCATTGGCTCAGTTATTAGTCTAGGTGGAAAATGTCATATTAAGTTTGTCATGTTCAAATAATGTATACCGTGGTGCAATGTTCTAAGAGAAAAAGAAATGTCAAATGAGTAGGTCTAGACTCAGTGAGACAGCTGGCTACAGATCATTTTCTACTGAAGTTCTCTGTAGACAGTTTAAGACAGTTCACCCTAGAAGCGGCTTCAATGTAAATTTCAAGATGGCTCTGCATTCAGGAAATACTCAAGTCAAGAGGCTCCAAGAAGAGGGGTGGGGAGATGGCTCAGTTGGTGAAGTGCTTATTATGCAAGTACAAAGGCCTGAGTTCAAATTCCCCCAACAAATGTGTCAATAACCCCAAAGCTGGGGTAGTGAGGCCAGGAGTTTTCCGGTCGGCTGATCTAACCAAATTGGTGAGGTGAAAAAGATGGAAAGCAACTAAGGAAGACACTCAGCATTGACTTCTGGCTTAGATGCATGTTCACACACACACAAATTGCATGTACACTGTATGCACACACATGCATGGTGCTCCCAAAAGAGAGAAAACTAGTAGGATACTATTCAGACATTCATGTCAGCTGCTTAGTAGCTCAGTACTGTGTCTCCTCTCTAGGTCCCCGTTATTATGTTTCTCTCCTGGAGGAGAACTCTATTACTTGGGAGGTGGTCATTCAGTCTACTTTGTCCATCTGTACCATTGTGTAAACTACATCCTAAAGTTCACTGCTTTCTGAAGGAGGAACCTGTGGATCCTTCTGAACAGCGTGCTGAAGTCTGCATTTTCCCCAGACCCTAGAACTCTGCTGATCTTGAGCTACAGCCTATGACATGTTTTTTTCCATGCAGGTCATCTCATGTAAGTAAGTTTTTGAGTCCTTATTTCCAGGATTTATGTCAACAGTTATGTCTCCTGCTCTGCTTACTTGATTATCAGTACAGCAGTTTAACTTAGAAAGTCTTTTATACTCCTGTCCAGCTTTGGTATTTATTTACTCACTAAGGTAGCTTTGGACCAGAGAAGACAGAGTGAAACTTAAAACAAAAAAGGTATCATTGAATAAATAGGTAAAATGAGTAGTGTATTCATTGTAACTAAAGGTTTGTTGTTGGATTTCACTGAACTCCTAAAAATGATGGGCCTAAGTGGTTGCCTTTCAGAAGCACCAGGCCAAATCTGAGCTACATATTGAGAAACACTCAAGTTTCAAATCAAAATGGGTTTGGTCTCATGTCAATGTTTTGTGAAGTGCTTTAATGTGGTCCTGTGTACACATGAGACCATGTGTACCCACATGTTCTTATCATGGTGATACCTCAAAAACAAAAACAAACAATGACAACACCAAAACAGTTTAAAGGAAGAAAGATTCATTTGGCTGGCAGTTTTAGTCTGTGGTCACTTGGCACCATTGTCCTGGGCCTGTGGTATGGCAGAGCTGAACTTCTGACTTCATGGTTGCCAGGAGATAAAGAGAGATCAAGGGCCAGAGAAAAGTTCTATTCTTGATGACACCTCAGACCTGCTCCCTTTACCAGAGCTGACTTCCTGTCATTTCTACCACCTCCTAATCCCTTTGGCTGTGATCTATCAGTTCATTTATTCGTGATGATGTCAGAGCCCTCACGATCCAGTCATGTCTCAGTGCCCCATTTTTTAACACTGCTGCCACTGGGGACCACATGCAAGTGAGTGAGCCTCCGGACCATCCAAGTTCCCCTCTCTTTTTATCGTATAAGTTTCATTTATGCAAGACAGTAAGTATATTTCTTTTTTTGTTTTGTTTTTGAAGACAGGGTTTCTCTGTGTAGCTTTGCGTCTTTCCTGGAACTCACTCTGTAGACCAGGCTGGCCTTGAACTCACAGAGATCTGCCTGGCTCTGCCTCCTGTGCTGGGATTAATGGCGTGCACCACCACCCAGTGACAGTAAGTATATTTCAAAACAGTGTTTCTGATGGCTGCTTAACAAAATTGTATAGGGTAGAACAATTAAAAAATACAGATTCTCCCACTTTTTTTCTGATATCCTGGGAATGAATTAAGACTCAAGAGTACTAACACAGGCATGTGTGGTTATTTTTAACTCTCCAGTTGATTTTGGTGAGCCAAGGTTTGTAAATGTCTTCATTAAAATATTTAAGCTACCTTTTCAGTCTTCAACATGACTTAAACCTCATCACGTTTGTCTCTGGATCAAAGGATTAGAAGAACTCAAAGACTGATTCTAAGATAGCTCTACTGCAATAGCAGTTTAGGATGCAAGTTCAATGGAAATTCTACATCAGGAGAGGAGTGATAATGATAACGAACCATTGTCCTGATTAGATTGACACTGAACCTCTCTACTATTTCAGCCATGGAAACAGCAGTGTAGAGTGAATTGATTTTGTTCATCATACAATTCAGCTAGGAATACAATAAAAGATTTGGACCTAAAAGGTTAAGATATATGAGGAAGGTAACACATTTGAAACTCACATTCTTGGCTTGGAAACACTCACTAAAGAAACAAAGTGAGACCATGGTCTGTGTTTGAGGAGTAAAGAGGAAGGGTATCAGGGAAATGGCAAGGCAAGGTGATTATGATGGTGATGAGGCAGAGGAGCAGAAAGGGTTGCTTTGTTGAGACAGGATCTCACTCCTGCTTGGCTTACAACTTGCTATACAGACCATGCCGATTTAAAACTTGTAATCCTCCTGCTTCTACCTCCCAAGTGCTGGATTTCAGACATGTGTCACTGTCTTAGTGACTGTTCTATTGCTGTGAAGAAACACCATGGCCAAGGCAACTTATAAAGTAAGGCATTTAACTGAGGGCTTGCTTACAGACTCAGAGGGTTAGTCCATAACCATCATGGCAGGGAACATGGTAGCAGGCAGGGAGTCATGGTACTAGACAAGTAGCTGAGAGCTTATATCTTATCTGCAAGATGGAGTTATTGAGTGAGACTGGGCCTGGTATAGCCAGAGCTGGCTCCCAATGACACACCTCTAACAAGGCAACACTTTTTTGTTTGTTTGTTTTGTTTTTCGAGATAGGGTTTCTCTGTGTAGCTTTGTGCCTTTCCTGGAACTCACTCTGTAGCCCAGGCCTGCCTCTGCCTCCTGAGTGTTGGGATTTAAGGTGTGCACCACCACAGCCCAGCAAGGCAACATTTCTTAATCCTTCTCAAACAGTTCCACTAATTGGGAACTAAGCATTCAAATGTATGAGCCTGTGGGGATCATTCTCATTCAGACCACAACAGCCACAATGACTAACTAGGCAAGTGTTGTTACCTTTTCCTGGAGAAACACAGGTCCAACCACCCTGATGTGCATCACCAATAAGTATAATTTCACCAAGGTTCAACTTGGTGAAAACAATGAGTTTATTGTGCTTTCTTACAGAGTACAGTTGCAGGGTTACTTACAGATGTGTGGGTAATCCTGCAAACAGACGCATCACCATGAAGTCCCACCTCATCATGGATGGCAAACTCATGGAGTCCTGTCATCAGTCTTTTACTTCTTCATGTGGTCTAACATCTCCCAAGGTCACATGTAGCTGGGGGCAGGTAATAACTTGAATCCAGGGGAGGGGCTCCTGACCATCACCATAAATCTGGCTACCACTGTATTGTTCTGCTCTAGCTGCCACGAGCACAGTCCAAGAACAGGATCTTGTTATGGTCAGATGAAAATTCTGTCACAGAAGGATGATGATAATGACTTGTTTGTTTTTGAGACAGGGTCTGATTTTATAGTCCTTGGATGGCCTGGAATTCACTATGTAGACCAGGCTGGCCTCAAACTCATAGAGATCCATTTGTCTCTGCCTCCTGAGTGCTGAGATTAAAGGCATGACACCACATCTGACCAACTAGAGTGCTATTTTTGTGCCTCATGAATGCATGCTCTCCATCAACCTACACCCATTCTTGTTACCTCTGACACAAAGAGAAAAGTTACAAGTCTTCTAATAACTCTGAAAAGGAGGCAAAGTTGGTATCCTTGGCTTATGTGACATAAAATTCCCTTTTAAAGTACTCAAGGTTCTTCCCCCAAAGGCCATTTAGATTTACAATCTTTTGAGACATAGATCTGTTTTGAGCAAGAAATTTACCAAATATAGAATGCAATTTCCACAAGCAAGAAACAGATACCAAATATAGAATGTAATTTCTGTGACTTATAGACTCGAGCTTAAAAACAGAAGGCAGTGAAGAAAGCTTAGTGCTGGGATTCCATTTCCATTCCACCACATTGATTTTCCGTTCACCTCAAGACTGATTCTTATACTCCACCTATCAGAACCAGGCCTCTTAGACACCTGGGAATAGGCCTTTTACAGAGGTTCTCAGCTGTGTTAAGTGATGTAAAGCCAGGTATGGTGGTGCATGCCTGTAATTCCAGCACTGGAAAGGTTAAAGTTGGAGGACATTGAGCTTGAAGCTAGTCTGGGCTACCTGGTAAGACCCTGGTTTTATGTTTGCTTGGCTTTTTAAAGGTGTGTGTGTGTGTGTGTGTGTGTGTGTGTGTGTGTGTGTGTGTGTGTGTGTAGAGATGGCTCAATAGTTAAGAGCATTTTCTGTTCTTCTAGATGACCCAATGTGTGTGTGTGTGTGTGTGTGTGTGTGTGTGTGTGTGTGTGTGTGTGTGTAGAGATGGCTCAATAGTTAAGAGCATTTTCTGTTCTTCTAGATGACCCAATGTGTGTGTGTGTGTGTGTGTGTGTGTGTGTGTGTGTGTAGAGAGAGATGGCTCAATAGTTAAGAGCATTTTCTGTTCTTCTAGATGACCCAAGTTTGCCTCCCATATGAAATGGTTCACAAGACTTGTAACTACATTTAATGTCTAATGCTATTTAACCTATTACCCACATCAATTCATCTATATCGATGAAGGCACTCAGGTGCAAAAGTAACTTTTCCAGAGTCACAGGCTATTCTCAGACAGAATCTCACTGTGTAGCCCTGCCTGGTCCAGAACTCACTTTTACTGTGTAGCCCTGCCTGCCCAGAACTCACTTATGTAGACCAAGCTGGCCTCAAACTGACAGGGATCTGCCTGCCTTTGTCTCCTAAGTGCTGGGATACTGACACTTCTCTGGATATACTAGCTTAAGCAAAATACACAAAAATTAATTTCACCCATTTTACTTCTTCAGAAGTAGTTGTCAGGAAATTTAAAGTTACACAATACTTACATTTCTATTGCAGCACCTGTAAAAGGATTTTAAAAATACAACTTGTACACTCTTAGTAGTATTTTGAGTAAGTAAATTAAAAAATTTTTTTTGGTTATCAGTCTTATAGAATATCCCTTCTGATATACTTTAATAGAGATCTTTCAAAAATAGCCTCCCAAATCCAGAAGATGGCCAGAAAAACTCCTGTTTGGCCAGAAAAATAGTTTAGGTTACCTCAGCACTTAGACACCAGAACATTTGTTTCCTGCTGGATACTGGGAATTCTGCCTAATCACCCTCCTCCTGATGTTCTTAGTAACTGTAGCTCAAGGCTAGTTTATCTTCAGGCCAAACAGGAATGGCTGTGTATTACCATCCCTTCCAAGAAGGCCTTTAAAAGCATAAATTAAACTGATGCAGCACTAGGTGCTCTAGCCTGAACAGGACCTGTTTTCTAGGTAAGCAAATTCACACCATTTCCAGCTTTTGTTTAAACACATTGCATTTGTGGTATGCCTAAATCAGACCTTGATTCACTGCATTGTGATGTTCCTTGTAGGAGTTAAATAAAATGGAGTGAATTGTGCAGAAGAACCACATACAAAAAACAACTGGGCCTTAAAATGGAAAAAAAAAAAAATTGATTCTTACTATTCTTAATACCACAGAAAACCACTTTTAAGAAAACTCAACAAAATGAGTGGAAGATAGAGCCCAATGAAAGAACTGAATAAAAGTAACCTTACTGTTAATCTTTCCATTTCATACCCTGGTTCTAGCATTCTAGAAATATAATAACCATCATCTCACGTTTTTTCATCTAGTATTTTATACTGGCATAATCCTCAGTATTGAATTACATAGCTATTCTGTTTTACACAAGAGTTGTATGTGGGCTTCCTGCTAGTTACATGTCTCAATTTATCAAGAAATAACAACCATTAGCTACTCTTTAATTCACAAAAACCTTTCTTTTAAAGCCTCAAACATATTTATCACCCCAGCGCTTAAAAGCTATGCCCAATGTGACACATTGAGATTGAACTTGCTTCAAATAGGTTTCATCTGTTATTTTTCTCATTGATATAATCTAGGCAGTAATAAAATTGGTTATGTGACCCCAGATATTCAACACCATCTAATTTTTTGTCAATCGAATAATCTAAGTATAGCTGAAAATGGCACTTTTAACAATGCCTTAGCTTCTCTCTACATAATGTAAAACTCAAATGGCTAGACTAAGTTGGCACAGTAACCATTCTTCTAACAAGGTTTTACTGTAGAATGACTTTACATTAACCTCAAAGCTTCATGTAGGTTTATTAGCTACATACCTTAAGTCCAAGGGAGGGCTTCCTTGGGAAAATACACTCTAGGAAGTAATTTTCTCATAGGTGTGGACATAGAATTAAACAAACAAAACGCTAGGGATTGTGTAAAAATAGAAAGATGGGACACAACAGAAGGCCTCAAGCACTACTTAGGTGTTAACGTAATTTTTATGTTTGAATCTTTAGTGATGGGGCAGGACAAGAAAACAGAAGCATGGGACAAAGGTCAGTGAACTTAAATTTGCCATGGATTATACACACAAGCTGCTTGAGAAATGTCGACACGGGTGTTTGAGCTAGCGTGGAAACACACAGATATAGTGAGTTTATGGACTATTTCTTTTGTGAACAGTTCCTGCCCTTGACTGAACATTGATAATGTAGATTTCCTATTAACTTTTGAGTAAATTATCAAATTAACCCGCAAACTGCTTTTGTATATTTCACCATTTCAGATGCACATGACCCCAAACCCTAACGTGTCTCACACAGCCCAGACTGGCCTGAAACTTTCAGTAACCCTCCTCTCAGCCTCTGGAGTGCTAGGATTTTGGCACAAGATGCTATATGCCTAGCTAAAATCTAAAAGTTCTGTAGTGACAATTGAAAAAAAAAAAAAAAACAAGAAAAAAATTCAAGAGTATCAATTTGCTTAAAAGTAACGTATAATTTACTTCATCTTGCTATTTTAAGTATCTCATGTGGTCACGGCCCACACCTTTAATCTCAAAGTTAAAAAACCAGCCTGGTTTATATGGCAAATTCTAAGACAGGGCTATATAGGAACCTGCCTCAAAAAACAACTTCTCATGTGAAGAAATTTATCCCTGCTGACACTTTTAATTCCAGCACTCGGGAGGCAGAGGCAAGGATCTCTGAGTTCAAGGACAGCCTGGTCTACAGAGATAACCAGGATAGGCACCAAGACTACACAGAGAAACCCTGTCTCAGGTGTGGGGGTGTGTGCCCCTACCAAAAGGAAAGCAGCACTCAGCTGTTGTGAAAAATATTTATATTTATGCTACAAAGCTCATTTTTACTTGGACAAAAATGTACTCTGGGGGATACAAAATTGGACTGTGCAATTATCATTTTAAAATTATTTTGTGTGTGGTGCTTGCATGCAGGTCAAAGGACAGGTAGTTCCGAGTCCTGGGGTTCCAACCCAGGTCGTTAGGCTTGGTGGCAGCACACGTGGTGCTTGCAAAAGCTAGAATGTTCCCTGAAGTGTTGGAGTTACAATCAGTTGTTGTAGGTGCAGGAAACTATACTTTCGACCTATGGAGGAGCACCAAGCACTCTTCTCTCCAGCCCTCAGGAACACAATCTTATTGACACTAATACTCTCTAATACAGCAGACAATATCCACTTTAAGAATTGTTTCCAATGAATTTATATACACACAGGTTATGTACAGAAAGTAAAGACTCACCCAAGTTATGACATTTACCTAAAATGCACGCATACTTCAAGTGGTGGGTATGGGGCAAACTGAGGCTTCATATAGCCATAGTCATTTTGAAATCATAAGAACATATATAAAAATAAAGCCTGACATGTTTAGCATTGTGCCACTATCTTAGTAGATATTTGCACTTTTTGGGTTTTTTTTTGTTGTTGTTTTTGTTTTTTCGAGACAGGGTTTCTCTGTAGCTTTGGAGCCTGTCCTGAACTAGCTCTGTAGACCAGGCTGGCCTCAAACTCAGAGATCCACCTGCCTCTGCCTCCCGAGTGCTGGGATTACAGGCGTGCACCACCAGTGCCCGGCTAGTTAGGAACTCTTAATGTAGACATCTTCAAAGAGAACCTAACTCAGAAGAATGCCTCCAATCACTTCAAACTGTGAAAGTTAGAGATCTTAAGTTAGGTATGGCAGGGTATAATCCAGCACTTGGGATGCTGAGGCAGGAGTTTGAGATCAGCCTAGGCTACACGTGATTTACAATTGGCAGTCAGTCTCAAAATCAACCAACCAGCCAGCCAGGCACGGTGGCACAATCTTGCAATACCAAGACTGGCAAGACTGCTATAAATTCAAGGCTAGTCTGGAGTACAAAGCAACAAGATGATTTCAAAATCAAAAACAAAAGCTACAGATCTTAGCCTTTCTCTTAGGTAGTCTGGCGCAACCAAACTCACTTTTTTATCCAAGTTCTAAATGTCATCCTGAAAAATTAAATAGCAAGTATGCTATTTAACTTTAAATTCCCACTGTTTTAAGTGCTTCATTGACATTCTTGAATTACATGTGATATCATTCTAACAAACGAAGCACGTAAGTGGCCACACAGCAATGACAGCCCAATATTAAATCCTTTGTGTGCACATGTGTGGATGCACCCCCCACCACCACCTTTCCTTTGTAACCATCCACTGGGTTAGAAGCCCTAGCTTTAGATAAGGCCCACTAGATTACATGCAAAGATTTGTCTATTTACAGGACTAATAGTTAATTTAGTCTAGAATGAGACACACTTAATTCAAGAGTCTAGGAAGAACCCAGGAAGAATCTTCCTAGGTGCCTTACACACTAATCTCCCCAGCTGTTAAAATATCTAAATCCAAATCTTATGCCCCCCTCAATTTATATATAGAGAGAGGGGGGGGGAGGGGGAGCATAAGATTTGGATCTATAACACACATATATAGATTATATAGACAATATGGACACATGGGTATATGACATATAGGGAGACATGTGTGCATGTAGCCAAGAGCTCACATTCCTTTAACCCCAGCACCCTGGAGGACAAAGCAGGATTACAAGTAACAGATTAACCTGGGCTGCACAATGAGTCCCAGACCAGAGCTAGGGTTGAGACCCTAACATCCCTCCCTAGCCCAAAATGTGATAATGGAATCATTGATTTTTGCAATGTTTTGCTACTAAAGACTCCATACATTGATTGGGGTGGGGGGGACGACGACGACAAGGGTCCACCATCTGAGCATCTAACCTTTAGGTCTCAAACACTCAGAAGTACTCGCTTTAACATGTTTTCAGCCTTTGGTTCAGTTCCCAGAAAAAAAGGTAAAGCATCAGACTTTTGTTGACATCTGTAAGGAGACAAAGTCATTTTAAAATGAACAAGTTTACCTTTTAAAATGCCATATTTTTAACTCAACCGATTCAATACCCAACAGACTGAGGGGCTAATACCACTCAACACATAAGACTCCTGCAAAGCATTTCAACTTGATTTAACAGTGGCATTTGTCAAGAAGGGATGGAAGTGAACCAGGTTATTTCCACTCTAAAAGTCATCCCTGAAAAGCAAAGGCTTTATTCTTGATTTCAGTTGACCTGGAGCATTATTTAAGCATACAACTGCATAGACTTAGTCTAAGGTGCTTGTTTTCCTCTCTAAATTAGAGCCAAACCCACAAGAAATAAAGCAATTATTTTCTGTTTAAAAAAGGTAAGTCATACCTACTTTATCATTCAGCAGTCTTGTCACCAGAACAAAAAATAGAATATATACATAAATGCAATTAGTTAAATTTCATTCCGTTCTCAAATTTTAGGACCATTTCACCTGAGCTCTTCAGAATTTGCCTAACGTGCCACACCTGAGGAAGTTTCATGACCAGCTCATGGTACTCACATGATGGAGTTCAAGAATGATCATGAAAAATAAATTTGTAAGAGACAATTGTATATGAAAATTTTCCTTAGTTCCCTGTTTTCGGGTCTAATACTTAGAAACCCAATGAACAAGAAGTTTCCCTCTGTACACTGCTTTTATTATTTACATAATACAATATAGCATCAATGCTGAATAGCATGATTATGTGCAATACATAAATATGAACTATCTGTACACATCTGCAAATCTAACTCAGAACTGAAGTACATAAAATTGAAGCAAAACTGAATGTTTAATAAAGAAAAACTAGGACTCAACACTGCAATAAATCAGAAGTAGTGCCTTGTGTACATACTTAACTATTTACAGATGAAAACAGGCATTACCACAACACTAATCTAACTATACTCATTTATATATAAAAAACACAAGTTTCATACATCACAAAAAACCTTCCATTATAACACAGAAGTGATATTACCAGACAAGCATCAGTGAAGTATACTGCCTTTTCTAGTTGTTATTGTACAATGCTGTAGATAATGCAGCCCATGCAATACACCCAAGAACACTAGAGTCCTACACCCAAATACAATATGATAAAGCAGCCCTCTGCAAGTGGTGCTGGATACCACTAAAGAAGTCTACTGCAGCCATGTTGGTTATGATTTTCCATGCAGAAGGGTACAGTTACATTAAGAACTGAAGTCTTTAAAAAGCTTTAAACATTCTTTCTTGAACCAAAACATTCAACAAAAGATGCACATGAAAAATTAACTGTTCAGATACCTTTGCAACTTAAAATTCAGATGCATGTTATTTAACAGAGCTGCTGTATGTGAAAACCAAACGTAGAGTTTAATTTCTTCTTGTAAACAAATCCTAGTGCAGTTCTGTGCTACAATTTTAGTAATGAGAATGCAGATTTATCTTCTGGTGCAGGCCAGCACAAAAAGCTTCAAAGATTATCTCAGGCACCCTGTTGTTCACTTGATGGTTTTACTTATAACCAGTTGTTGACGTTACCTTTCGCAGAATGTCCTAATTGACAGCTTTTAGAAGACCAATTTAACCAGGCTTATACATGGCACCAAAATACTGGTTTTGTAGCTTTCTTCCTGCTTCCAAAAGTCATGTCGAAATTAAGGTGAAGTTTGACTATGGTAGTAGACTGCCAGTCCTTTTCTGGTGTACCATTTTTTTTTTTTTTTTTTAAGTACAGGCACATAACACTAGCCAAAGATTATACCTTGATTACATTCCCAAAAGGCAGATATGCTGCAAACATGCAGAGATTTCATTCATTTAATTTGGCACATGGAACTAAATTTTGTTCCTATTATCTGTGTATTTCAATTTGTTGTGCAGATTTTGTCCAATTTTACTGAGGGGAGGGCATATACATTTGTAGGGCTGTATCTATCCAATTCTGCCTGTAACAAACACCCAAACATCCTAAAATATCAATTATAAGACAGACAAGTATAAAGCAAAACTCTGGAGAACATCAAAGGAAAATGGCCATGCATCTGCTCTTTAATGTTTTCCTACGATATATTAAAATAAAAACAAAGTTTCAGTCTCTTCACATGTAGTAATTTTATATTCTCTGGATTTTTTCAGCCACAACAACTGGATTCTCTTTTCTGATTTTTGCTGCAGCTTCTGCTTTGTAATCATATGGACAGTTGTGCTTGTCAGAGTAACGGTGAAGTCCACAAAACAAATTTCCACATCGGCAGTCAAACCCTGCACAAACAAGAGGAATCACTTGGTAACTTGTAGCAATTATGAAAACAAGCACTCTAGTCACTAGAGAAAAGGAATGGATTTTCATTGCTTTGATTATGAAAGACTATCAATCCTGACATAAAGGGCAGAATTCATGCAAGCTCTAGAATCTTTAAGATGACTTGAATTCAAAACACAGCCTTACCAAACAAACCACCCCCGAGTTGAGTATCTTACATGAAAACTACATACAACTATAAAATTCTGTTGTAAAAAACACCTAGACTATTTCATGCCTGGCTCCAAGTAGGTGTTCACTGCAGTTAGTTCAGCTACCTTTTTTTCTGTAAGCATCAAATGAAAGAATCAAAAGGGACAGACTTTTAGCTATCAGATAAAGAAAAACAATTCACAAGGCCTGAGGTTAATGATAATGATTACATGAGTAGGCCAACATTACAAGTGGGTGGAAATTAAATCCAACTTCTCAACCCACTAGCCCACCCCTTTCTTTCTTTTTTAAATGTGTAAAACCAATAGTTCCTTTTGGAATGACTCTTTTAAGATGTGAATTATTTTATGTGTTAATACCTGTAAGGCCAACTTTCTTTCTACACATAAAACATCTGTTCTTCTTTGGTTTGGGCAACTCAGGAGCTTTTTCTTCACTTTGAGAAGTACTGGGTTGAGAAACTGATGGACTGGGCTGAGTGACAACTGAAAGACAAGGTTATAGATTAGAAATCTGTCTGGAAATCACTAGCTGACAATTATGTTTAAGTTTAAAAGAATAATATTTAAGAGAAGCAGCTAAGATTTGGAATGTATGTTTAAGCAGCCTTTCTTAAGTTTGACTATTTCCAGCCAATTACTATACTAGTATACACTTCTAGTAAATGAACAGTTAAATTTTTTCAAACAAAACAAGTGGCTGCTTTCTAAAAAATCTAAACAGATTATCAAGCATACTGGACAGGTTTCTGAAGTATTAATTTTAGACTAGACCAGGATTTTTTGTTGTTGTTTTGACACGGTCTTACACCGTAGCCCAGGCTGTCCGTGAACTTGAGGCCATTGTTCTGCCTAATCCATTGGTGGTGGGATTACAGGAATACACCAAACTGGCTTCTAACCAGGTGTTTTTTTTTTTAATGGCAAAACTCTTATATTTTCAGTTACTTTTGACTAAGTGACATATCAAAATGCCCCACCTTTTCTTAATCTTTTTGTTAATTTCTAGTAACAAGATTTGTCACAACGAATGAAAAATTGCAGATTGTTGTATTAAAGCCCCAATCCCTACTAGTTCTTCAAAACAAAATACCAAAAAAAATTTGCTAATACAATATACTAATTCCAATGCTTAGTATAATCAAGTTTCTAAGAAAAGCAGATTACTTTAATGTAAACTGATCTCAATTCACATTAGCAAATATACACTGTGGTATCAACAGCCTAGTAACAGACCAACAGAAAATATTCTATGATAACCTTAATATAACTTTTCCTATGGTATAAGAATATGTAGTTGGGAATGTGAATGTTAGCCATTTTTTTTTGTTGTTGTTGTTTTTTGTCTACACCTAAAATGTTAATAAGCTCCTCAGACATACAGGGGAAAGAGGATAGAAAAGTAAAGAAAAAACAAATAGCAGTGAATCACAGATTTCTATCAAGTAACAAATGTGGTTATTTGCTACAGGTCTACTTCCAAGTAGCTTGTGTGTGTAAAACATAAACATATTTGGTCAGTATTTTCAAAGCTGGACTCACTACAAATACAGATTTGCCTGCCATTTCATGATCAAATAATCTGACTTTCTGGGACTGATACAGTACAGGGGGAAAACAACAAAAAACAAAGACAGCATATTAGCAAGTCTTCAAGACAGATTGCAATCCCCTGCCATTTTCCCCCTATAATCATTTTACACTTCACTGTCTCTCATCTACAAAACCAAACAGATTTGAGTAAAAATCACGTGCACATAGATAACACTAACACAAGTCAGTTTTCTTGGAATATTATGGAACTTCTGATTGTGTTATAAATAGCTCCAAAGCCACTACCCATTGAAAACGAAAGCCCTTCCATACAGTTTAAAGTCTTACAACACATGTAATAGGGATCCCACATGTTTACAACTCAGCATTAGTATTTTTTTTTTTTTTTTTTTTTTTTGCTTTACTGATTCCTACAGCACCAACAGAGTTGAGACTAAATAGTTATTATAAAACTCCCTATGGCCATGCCACTGAAAGTCATTAAGTTCTTACCACATAAATAGTTTCCAGACTACTTGAATGCTTTTAGGAGTGAGGGTAATGAGGGAATGAGCAGAAGAGGATAAAAACACTAATAGTTTATTTTCTTTGATACTACTTATTTGCTTGACCTCTAATTTATAGCTCTCCCTCTGGTTTTTCAATGAAGGAGAGAATCCCATCACCAACTCAATTTTTTCTCATACTTCAAAATTCAGAACTGAACTTGTATTAAACTTAAAAAGCATACCTGGCTCTGACACCTCTGTTTTCGGGGTAGTTATTTTGTCCTCTCTTGAAATGCTCATTTCTGTCATTTGTTGAGTTACAGGCAAGGCAGCCACAGGCACATTTCTATTCGAGTTCAAGCAAACAATTATTTTTAAAGATGTTAAGGGTATATTATTTTTTGAGATAAGTTGTCAATTCAAGTTTAAATTATGTGTTATTTCCAACATGATCAAATGGCACCAGATTAATTTAAAAATTTGGAAAAGATATTGGATGCCCAACATAAATGAGTAAAAATAAAGTAATTTGATAAATGGCTCATCAACTCATGGCTGCACATTTATATAGTATCACATTGTAAGATCTAGAGTTTTAACTGTGCCTATAATTTAAGGGCAAAAGGAGTAGTTGTGTTGAAACACCTTGTGAGGCACTGTAATACAGTCAAGAGTCTTATCTTTACAATCCCTAGTCCTCAATTACAAAGAAATAAAAACATTTAACAGTGGCCTTGAGGGGGTTATGAAGTAGTTGTGATATACGCCCTTATTCAATGATCCAAGAGCCAGATATTAATGGAATCCTTCAGTGCACAATGTAGGCAAAGCCAAGGCCACCAGATACAACCACCTTGATTATTATATGTATAGTACAGACATCTTGACTTCCCTATTAGAGACTTGGCAATGTTCACTCTTACCTTGATTTTTCCGATGTGCTGCCAGCAGCACCTTCACAGTTGTTTAAACTAGCATCTGCTCTCTGTACAGATGCAGAATCTGAGGTAGGACTGTTGGAACCACTAGCTGTCCCTATTTAAAAAAAAGCAGTCTGTCAGAAACAAATCAGCACTACAAAAACCCACTTAGAAAATAAAGACTTAGTAAGTATCAATACTTGCATTTAATTTAGTGATCTAAGCACCTTCACTGCACTGCAATCCTACACTTGATATTCAGACAAAAAAAAAGAGGTCATAACCCAAAGACATGTATGAAAACTTCAAAAAGGAAAACTGAAGACATTACAAGATGTGTGCAGAATAGTCATTTGTTCCTGAGGTAGTCACGGCAAGCACTTGGGCTGTTGTCTTAATATTAATATTAAGCTCTCATCAGGCATTCTCAAGTTTTCGATATTCTCTTGATTCTTAGGTTTTCTCTCCACCAGTTCAAAGTGGTTTTTTTTTCCCTTGGAAACAACTTACCCATTGGGCTCATTCTGCCACTATTCTGTTGTCTCTGAAGATGTTCTTTGTAGCAAACAGAACACATTCCATTTGTCCTAGGATTCCCATAAAAGCCACATCCTGTACTACATAGCATGGGCCCTGGGGTCTGGTTAGTTTCCTGAGCCATATTTTTCTGCTATAAACAAAACAGAATTTTAGAAATTAGCATGTCACAAAAACCAAATTGAATACAATACAATCACCACTATACCTTTGTTATTTCTAAACACCAAAATCTGTTACTAACATTGTGCTAATTAGACAAAAATAAGTGTTATCTTATTGACTTTAAAAAACAAAAAAATGTGAAAGAGCTGTTTGTTCTAGGACCAAAAAAAAAACCCTCTACCATTCAATAAAGTGTATGATTTCGTCTGTTACTATTGGATTTTAGTTTCTGAAGATGTCAGCTTGCCAATTTATCAAGGATTGTTTGAATCAATTTTGAAAACTCCCACTTTTACTTTCTGCTCTTATACTACAAGTCAACCATTTCAAATGGTTCAAAATAGTTCAATAGGATAAACGCAAAAACAGGGAGGAAAAAAAATCATCCTACAATAACCACCATCTCTTGATATTTACTAGTTCAAGTCGGCTGAATCCTGGATTTAGCCCCACAGCTTTTAAAGAGTATTGTATGTGTTTAAATGTCTGTCTACGCACATAATATCCCTGGTGCCTACTCACTCAACTCCCTGCAACTGGAGTTAGCAGACAGCTGTGAGCCACTATATGGGTGCTGGGAATTGAACCCAGGTCCTTTTATGAGAGCATCAAGCACTTTTAATGGTTGACTTATCTCTACAACTTTCTTAAAACCACACACCGAACCTGTCTTAATGACATACTTGGGCCCCATCAGTAACACGTCCACTCAGACAGGCACCTGTAGTCTCAGTGCCTAGCAACGTGCAAGGCAGAAATTCTCAGTCTCTATTAACTTTAACAAGTATTTCTTCTTCTTCTGTCAAAAATCAAAATCCTTCCAACCCCAAACTTGATGATGTAAGCAATATAAAAGCATACTCTTTAGTCATTAATATTTAGTGTTAGGCTACCAGAAAGAACTTCATATAGCAAGCATACCTGAGCCTTTCAAAAGTTGTTTAAATTGGCATAAAAATGAGTTAAATTTACACTTCCCACTGTGTAAGAGAGAATACACATTAGGAAAAATTACTTTTGAAAGAATTATGTAAAAAGCACTATTTGAGTGCATTTGGTTAAAATGAAATTGTGGTCACTCATTTTTTTCAGCTACTACACAGTAAGACACACCCTATTAACTCTTTACCAAAATTACAAAAATGAATCAGACAGAATCCTGACTATGAGTAAGTACCCAGTCTTAAACAGTTAAATGACAGCAATCTTTGCTTTTGTTAGCACAAGAAAACTTTATTTGAACAAATCAAACTTGTATATAGTGATTAAAAGCCACAGTTAGAACAAAAGTAGTAATTTAGTGGACACTGTCTCTTTAAATAGTGAGTGCAATTTAGCTGACTCATTTCAGAGCAGGGTAGCGTAAATATGTCAAGATTACTTATGCAGTTTAATAAACACTTTTAGTTGAGGTTTTTAAATGTTGAATGTAACACAGGAACAAAAAATAACAAATTATGTATCTTCATTTTCTCCATACAGTGTGCTGACCTTTATCGTATGCAAAGTTGGGCCCTTTTCAGCCCACTTAAGAACTATGCTAGTCTCATTTACTAGGTTAACTTCCAGTGACACCTGACATTCTTTAAAAGTATACTGAAGGAATCTTAGGACCAACCGACCAAATCAACCCTGTTTTTAGTTACTAAGAAAGCACATTTCTTACGTGAAAGAGAAAATCCCACCTAATGAATTCCCCACTTAGAAAACACAACTCAAATTCTTAAGTGTAAGTACACAGAAAGAACAAGAACCATCAGTCTTCTATAAGGCTCCCCCTCCCCTACTAAGTCAGATTTTAAATGCCATCACATGTGCACATCTTGCTTTAATATTTCTCCAAAGCTTAGATCACATGGGAGGGCGCTTCAGCCTGTCACAAGGCTGCAATGTGACAAGCTGAGCTGGATGGAGGCTCTCACATAAAGCCTAGTCAACAGGGGCCTCTGAAATCAGCTTCTATTTATATCTCAGAGCCTGCCAACTCCTACACAACCCCAAGAACTAACGATGCAGCACTGATATACCTCACATAACAAAACAAAATGCAATTAAGGCCTCCAGGTTTTTCTAATACAGGATCAAAGAACAATCTCACCTTCAATCCACAATACCCAAGCGGAATTAATAGCAAAGTAAAATGTGGTTACTGAAAAGGGGGCAAGAGGAGCGTGAGCAGGCACAGTGGAGAATGCACGTTAGCATAAATACCCCTTACATTTAATGAAAACTATAAGATGTTTGTTAATTTACATATCCTGGATTTCCCTTCTATTCTGGGGAAAAAAAAGTTGTTAGAAACTTAGCCATAAGCCCATCCGTAAGCCTGCCCTTCCAGGCATAGCTGCGATGGTTTTTGTTTTGTTTTGTTTTAAAGTAAAGTTCACGGCTTTTCTCAGCTCATAGCTTAAAACGGAGCTTGCTAGACTAACGACACTAATTTCCCAATTCCAAAAATGAAATGAATGAGCCTTTCTTTTAAACTATGGGATGGCTATTTCAGGGGCACATGGTTAAAAATGGCAAGACCACTCACTAACCTCGAGCTCAGACCCGAATTCTAGGCTCTAATGTGCCACTAAGCCTGACCTTGGGCAAGTCCTTAGTCTCCAGGTCTCAGTCACCTCAGCCAGTTTTTTTAAAAGCTCCCTTCCCAGATTAATACCAGTCCTAGGCACAAAAAAAAAAAAAAAAAAAAAGGTACAACTAAAACAAATCCCTCATTTTGGGTGGGACCCTTTAAGAACAAACTTGAAAGGTAAAAGTCAATAATATTTTCATCAATGGAGGTTATGAAATCTCACTTTTAAAGAAACCACCAAAATGAGAAAATTCATTTTTATCGTGCTATTTCTCTTGGTTATTACTGAATACCAAGCTTAAGAAACGAGGTTCTGACCCATATACTATTTTCTCCTAAATATCCAGGTAATATCCGTAGCTTCAATCGACATATAACTTCTAATACCTCCCTCAAAATACAGCTCCATAGAGTACACGGGGAGCGAGCAAAATGTTAACGTTCACCAATGTTCCTTCCCGTAGACAAAGGGAGAGGCGCTCGGTCTGCCTCCATGAAAAGGATCTTGAGGGAGAATGCTTAGCCACATCGGAAAAACTAGAGGAAAAAAAAAAAAAAAAGGCCTCCGGGAGGGAGCCGTGGGGCCGGCTTCCAGCGACTTCGACCGAGTTCGGGGCCCAGCGGCCCCCAACCCCCTCGCGGCGCAGGCCGCGCTCCGGGAAGCCCGGCAGGGCCTGCTCCAAAAAGCACTGAGTCATGCACTCGGCGGCCCCTCGGCGGAACGACTCGCCGGGCGGCGGTGCGGAGAGCCGGGCGCGGCAGCCGGCACGGCCTTTGTCTGTCCGCCGGCCGGCGCCGGGAGCCGCAGCACGCCGGGCATTGTCCGGGTCGGCAGGCCGGCCGGCCGGGCCCGTCTTTGTGCTCGCCGAGCGGGCGTGCTCCCGCCCCCGCGCCCGCGCCGTCCCGGCCCGCGCCACTTACCCTGCGGGGCCCGGATGCACTAGCGAGCAGGCGCGCGACGCCGCGCGGTGGGCCGGGCCGAGGCCTCCGGGAAGGGTTAGCGGCCGCCGCGGGCCGGAGCGAGCCGGAGCGCAGGCGGAGCTACGCCGGCGCCGCGGGGGCCTCCTTTGTTCGTGCAGAAGCGCCGAGGCGGCCGAGAGCCCCGCCGCGGGTAGGGTGGGAGGGCGGCGGGGGAGGAGGAGGAGGAGGAGGAGAACCGCAGGCCGCGGACGACCGCCGCTCCAAGGCGCTCGGCCGCCGGCGCCTCACGCCTCCACAGCGGCGTCCCGGCCGAGCGACGAGGCGCACGGAGCGCGCGGGAGAGGCCTGAAGGCCGAGAGGGCCGGAGGACGGTGCTCTTCGGGCTTCCGCCTCCGCCAGAGAAGCTGCGCGACTCCCGGGCAGCGAGCGGACGCCTGACGGGGTGCACACGGCTCCACGATCCGGCCGACTGACGCTCTCGCTCTGACCGGCGCTCGGGATCTGAGGGAAAGGGCGGCGGGGGCGGGGCCTGTGCGTCAGCGAAAACCCGGTCGGCACGCCGCAGCGCGGTGACGTAGGCCAGAGGCTCCGCCCCCGGCCGGCAGGCTCCAGCTGGGGGCGGGGCCGCGCTTGGGGGAGGGCGGGGCGAGTCCGGAGGTTGCGGTCACCGTAGCCTAGTCGCTCTCCGGCCGGCGGTTCCTTGGGTGGAGCTGCTGTGGCCGGTCCGCGGAGGCGACGCGTCTATTTTTAACCCTATTGTCCGCCCGCAGCCTCCCTGGCCAGCCCAGTTCTCACGCTTCGTCCCCAGCTCCGCTGCCGTACCTTCCCCGCGGGACGAGCAGGCACGGCCGGGAGGAGGCTGGCACGGTTCCGGCTGTCACCGCAGCTCTGCCCGCCGCCGCCCAAGGTCGCGGTTCGCTGCTGGCTCTGATCTACGACCGCCCGCCAGCCAGCCCCAGTCCCGCGCCGCCGTTCTGAACTGTTAGGCCAGCCTGTAGAAAAACCCTGGAAATTGACTATTCCGGGGAAGCACGGAGAATCGGGACAAGACTGAAGAAATGGAACGAGGGGACTAACAAGCTGGACCCCGGGCAAGGGCAAGGTGCTGGGTACCTACCTGCCCAGACTACCAACAGAAACACTTCTGCTTGCCTCTTCACGGCTTTACCGGCACAAATGTAGTTTCTACCGAGCTACAGAATACATACACAAGTAGTTAGGGCTACCTTAGCTGCAACTAGAATGTAGTTAAGGCCCTTTTCCCTAGGTACCATTACAGTTGGCCTTGGCTGGAGCACAGGAACCTTATTTCTAGGTCACACGTCGGGTGATTCGCGTTTTTGATATTGCGGGAGGAGCGTGGGGGAGGGGTGCTGTTGTCCCAGTGCTCCAAATCAAACAACTCTCAGTACAGCAAGTGGAGTACCTGGGGCATGATGTGTTTAAAAAACATATTTCGGGGTTATATTGCAAAGATCAAGTAACGTATTTGAGACTTCGTCTGGGTCATTGGTTCTAGGATATTTGGAACTTATTTCCGCAAACTAGTAAATAGTAAAAATAACTGCTATCATTCATTTACCATCCGTTTTCAGCGTCACATATTTTTCATTCGGGGGTCTCCTTAATTTATCACAGTAATTTCTTGAGAAAAATGGCCCATTTGTCGGGTAGGTAGTCATGATAAAGGATGCTTGCCTGGAGCAGTGGAGGGTGGAAAGGCTAATAGAAATCATACTTACTGGGGACAAAAATAACAAGAGAATTAAAAAAAAAAACCTTATTGTCTGTCTCCCTTTATTCTCCTGTTTCAAAAACGAGGTTCACAAGATTCTTATCTTGTCTAAATTAAACAACAACAAAGTCATTTTAAAATCAAGCTGTTGATGCCTACTCATCTGAAAGCCTAATCAATAATCGGCGTAGACTTTCTGTCTTCAAAATCAAGACTCTTCTATTTTATTTATAGTGAATCATTTTTGGATTAAGGGTTGCTTAATGCTAAAAAAAAGACCAATATTATAACTTAGAATTGACAAGTAATACAAAATCTGGTAATTTAAGTAAAACCTGTGTATTGTCTATGTGTACTTAGAGTATGTGCCTTTAGGGTGTTTGCATGGTAACACTGATGGATAAGTGAACAGTCAGATAATCTAAAATTCCTTGCAGTATAACTAGATTTTAAAGGAAAACAAACAAACAAAACAAAACAAAAAAAACAACTCAGCTCTAGCAGTCTCTACTAGAAGCTCCACTGCCTGTTCTGATACGCCAATTAAAGAGACAGAGTCTCATTGTGGCCCTGAGTAGCTTGGACCTTGCTTTATAGACCAGGCTAGCCTTGAATTCACAGACATCTGCCTGCTTCTGCTTAGTCCTGTTACCAAAGCAGGCAGCACCGGAGTATGTTAAGGAATGAATATCACACACAAAGATTCAGAGATTGGGAGATTGAATCAGTACAGCCTTGTTGGGAAAATATATAGATCCAGTAACCCCAAGTCAATCTTTGGGGGAAAAACAAAAGGAAAAACAAAAAACATAAGCTCTAAACCAGGCACAGTGGCACACACCTTTGATCCCAGCACTAATAAGGCAGAGGCAGGTGGATCTCTGAATTCCAGGCCAACCTGGTCTATGTAGTGAGTTCCAGGACAGCCAGGTCTACATAGTGAGATCCTCTCTCAAAAAATAATGATTTAAGAAGTCTGGGCAAGGGGTTGGGGATTTAGCTCAGTGGTAGAGTGCTTGCCTAGCAAGCGCAAGGCCCTGGGTTCAGTCCTCAGCTCTGGAAAAAAAAGAAGTCTGGGCATGATGGTGCACACTTTAATCCCAGCACTTGGGAGGCAAAGGCAGGCAGAGATGGTCTGCTGACAAGAGTTCTGGGACAACCAGGACTACACAAAGGAACCCTGTCTCAACCCCCAGCCCCTACCCCACACAAAAAAGTAAAGGAAGCTATTGGTCTACCTTAGAATATAGGGACCTGGGGTTGTTTTATCTTGATATGATGTATTAGTCAGGGTTCTCCAGAGTAGCAGAGCTTATAGAATGAATCTCTTTATATCTTTGTGTGTATGTATAGTATTTATTAGAATCACTCACAGGCTATGGTCCAACTAATCCAACAATGGAGGTTTATGAATGGAAAGTTCAAGAATAGACAAGTTTTACAGTCCACAAGGCTGGATGTCTCTGATGGTCTTCAGCAGACACTGGAATCCCAAAGAAGTAGGCTCTATGGCAGTGAAGGAATGGACTTGCTAGCAAGGTGAGGGCAAGCAGGCAGAGCAAAAGCTTCCTTTTTCCATGTCATCTAAGGCTTCCTGCAGAAGGTGTGGCCCAGATTAAAGGTATGTCTTCCCACCTCAAGATCCAGATTGAAGATGTGTCTTCCTATCTCAAAAGTCTGGACCGGAAGTAGATTCACCTGCTTCAAAACCAAACAAACAAACAAACAAACAAAAACCCCAAAAAACAAAACTAAACAAACAAAAACCTCTCACAGGTGAGCCCTCCATTTCTGGCTTGTAGTTCATCCCAGATTGTGGTGATATTATATTTGTAAAATGTGATTTTATTTGTATATTAATAAAGTTGCCTTGGGGGTCAGAGCAAGCCATAGCAGAAGCTGGGCGGTGGTGGTGCACACCTTTTATCCCAGCACTTGGGAGGTAGAGCTAGGCAGGATCTCTGTGTGTTCAAAGATACAGCTAGCATGCTGACACAAACCTTTAATCTCAATACCAACCATAGAAGACCTGGAGGTCTGTACAGACAGGCAGTGACGAGGAGGTCATGTGGCTGGGTTTACAACGAATGAGAAAGCAGAACAGAAAGTCTATAAAAAGAAAACATACACAGAAGTAGGTATCTTGCAGAGAGGAAAGACAGCAGAAGCAGCTGAGTAAGGCTCTCAGCTATTGCTCTGACCTCTTGGTTTTTAACTCCGCAACTGGCTCTGTATTTCTTATTTAACAAGACGGTTACATCTACACCAGATGTAGTTGACAACCAAGACAAGCCATCACATATGTTAAAGATAAAATTATAATGACGGAGTTATAATGACTTCTGGCTTTATTGACTTATCTTGCATGGATAGCTCTTCTTTTTCTCTCTGTACTGAAAACTCGGGGAAAATCAAGGCCTTTGCTGGGTTTTGAAATCTTTTCCATGTGATTTGACATTTGCATCGTGTTCCTTTATTCCCAGTCCTTCCCACATTGCAAAGACGAGGGCAAACCAACTCAGTATTTAAAAGTCATTTTTGAAATTGCCAGCCAAAAAGATTATGGAGTTATATTTAGAGCAAATCAGTTAAAAATGCAAGGTAACGGCTCTTTACAATGTTTGCTACTGTAACAATGAATGACTACGGTATTTAGCGGGCTAGGGAGATGGCCTAGCAGTTCCAGTGCCTGAAAATCTGAGTTGGATCCCTGTGGGGGAAGCAGAGAACTGACTCCTAAAATCGTCCTCTGACCTTCACATGTCAGTACACGTGCACTCGATAATGGATTGTTTTTGGTCTCAGCTAAAATGAGTGGCTGGCTGGTTTCTTGTTTGTTTTTGTTCTTTCCCTGGAGCTGGGGACCAAACTCAGGGCAGCGCTCTACCACTGAGCTAAATCCCCAACCCAAGCTGGCTGGTTTTTTCCCCCAAGAAAGTAATAAAGCATGTATCAGTTATTATGTAGGTCTTGTGATGATTTGTATATTTTTAAATTTTATGTGTATGAGTGTTTTGCCTGCAATATGTGTGTACCATTTTCATGTCTGGTGCCCACAGAAGTCAGAAGAGGGTATCACATCCATCCATTGAAATTGGAATTACAGATGGTTGTGAACCACTAAGGATTCTGGGAACGAAACCTAGATCCTCTGTAAGAACAGCAGATGCTCACAACCACTAAACCATCCTATCCTTCCAGCCTGACCTTGTGAACATTTAAATGTTATATGTACTTTCACCAAAAACAACTTCATTGAAGAATCTTTTCTTTCTTTCTTCCTTTCTTTTTTCTTTTTGGTTTTTTTGAGACAGGGTTTCTCTTTGTAGCTTTGCATTTTTCTTGGAACTCACTCTGTAGTCCAGGCTGGCCTCGAACTCAGAGATCCTCCTGCCTCTGCCTTCTGAGTGCTGGAATTAAAGGCTTGTGCCACCACTGCCCAGCGAAGAATCTTTAAATAAGTATCATGGTGGTCCTTTACCCAACACAAGACTTTTTGACACAATTAAGATATACTCAATATAGAAATAAATAATTTTTAAGACTAAAAGACCAAAAGTCTTTATTACTTGTATAAATCAAGAATTGAATTCAAAGGAAATGGATGGCTTAATATGTACATGTAATTTGCCATGATATCACCCTTTAAGAAACAAAATTCTTTGGTCTTTGTGACTGAACAAGTCAGATGTAAGCTGTTAATTTGATTCCAATGCCAGCAGTTAGCTAGGAATTACTCAGGAACAACCTGAGTTCTTGGGTGGAGTCAGTTAGTAAAACTGTCAAAGACCAAGCTGGTGACTCTATGTCTTTTTAAAAAATATTTATTTGTTATGTATACAGTATTCTTTCTGCATGCATGCCTGCACTCCAGAAGAAGACACCAGATCTCATTATAGATGGTTGTGAGCCACCATGTGGGTGCTGGGAATTGAACTCAGAACCTCTGGAAGAATGGGCAGTGTTCTTAATCTCTAAGCCATCTCTTCAGCCCTGGTAAATATATCTTTGTTAACAAATTCATAAACCAAGCATTTGTAAACCAAGAAACAAGTCTAAGTAGCATATAGATCTTCATAAGTGGATATGGCCACTGGAAGAGAGCATGTGTAAAAGAGAAAGTCTTGTGGAATAGCAACATTTAGAGATTAGATAGAGATGTAGAGCCAGCAAAGAGAGATCCTGTTAAGGATTGTCAAAGGCTAGGTCATAGCTGTATGCAATGTACTAGGTAAGGCTGCTTGACACCAAAATAAGAAATGCAGCCAAGAAGTAACAGGGAAATCCTCCCAGTGACACAGCTCTGAACCAAGAGCACAAGGCCAGAGTCTCACTAGACACCTAACAGTCAAGACACATACTTGCTGCTTAGCTTCAGTCTATATCACAGAAAGGTAGATAACGCTTGGGCTCTAAGAATTTTACCAACTTAAAAGGATCTTCATAAACACACTAAAGTGGGAAAACATTGCATGAACTTAAAATGCCAGCCTTCAGCTCTTTGCCTAGAATTTGCATTCTCTAGGACACAGGCCCACTCTATTCTGTCTTCTCCTATGGCCCGTCTTCTGCCAGAATCCATCCCTTCCTAAGGGTGTCTGCCCACTTTCTGTAGTTCTTTCCTGTTGCCTGATAGCTAGGGCCATAGGATAGTTACTCACTTGGCAAGCTCTGTATCATCTTAGGTGCAGGACTAGAGTCACCAGCCTGGTCTTTAACTGCCTATTTAAATGAGTGAATTTTTAGTTCACTTACTATCTAAATGAGGATAAGAACAGATATTTATAATGTTACTTTTTTTTTTTTTTTTTTTTTGAGCTGGGGACCGAACCCAGGGCCTTGCACTTGCTAGGCAAGTGCTCTACCACTGAGCTAAATCCCCAACCCCACTCTTTTTTTTTTAGATAGGATCTTACTTTGCAGTGTTGGCCAGCCTGGAACTCCCTTTGTAGACCAGGCTGGCTTCAGATTCATTGAGATCTTCCTGCCTCTGCCTCCCAAGTACTAGAATTAAAGGCATATGCTATATCCCCTGACAATAAATTAATTTTAAAGTGAAAATCAATGTAACAATGCAACTATACAAAGATTAAAGAAATTGCAAAGGAGTTATTGTGTCAACATGATTCTCCTTTCCCTAGAGCAGAATGAGACTCTATCTAAGAGCATAAAGTTGGTATCTAAGAATGATGTCAAGCCCAGGTCACATGACTCCAAACTCTGAGTTCTTTCAGTTCAGCGAGCACAATTCCTAAACCAGTGAAGGTTACAGGATTTTAGTCTTCAATGAAGCTCAACTCAACCTTTATTCTTTTATTCTTTAACCTTTATTCTTTATTCCATGGCAACATGGGAGCCTTCCAGACAGGGTTTCCAGCATTCATTAGAACACTCTGTACTACTAGGTTTAAAAGATATATACACATTCTTACTTCCCTATAATTGTAATATAATTTTTGTTATTTAAGAATTGTGACTTTAAGGCCAACCTGGACAACACAGTGAAATCCTACTTCAAAAAAATGGGGGAAAGAAATCTTGGCTATCCTCCAGAACTTGATGGTAGATTCTATTGCTGAAGACCCCTCATACTGGACTCACAGAACAAGGAAAAATCAGGTTGCTATTCTCTTGGGAGCTTCATCCTTACTAACTAGTTTTCACAGTGTTGGAAGGTGATATACATGTGTGAAGCCTGAAAGTTACAAAATGACTGTCCAAACAAGATATACCCACTGATGCAATAGTGGCAGGAACCCTTTGGCTGTAACCAACCACTTTCTGATTGTATCTAAGGCATGTTCCATTAGATGGTGTCTGCCCCGGCCAGCGGGGTTTCAACGCGGTCGGCCCACCTGTGGGAGAGAATGAAAGGGAAGGGTGACACAAGAGACCGACAGCAAGACAGAATTCTGATCAAGCTGCCAATCTTTATTTCTCTCCACATGGCTATATAGCATAAGAGGGGAAGGGGCAGGAAGGAGGGAAAGGGAAAAGGGGCATGTAGAGCATGGAAGGGGTGCAAGATGTGTGAGGCAGATCGTGCAACTGTGAGATGTCGGCTAAGGTCACTGGTCAGGGGCAGTTTATTCTGTTGCTAGGTTACCTGACCATGAAATGCTCTTTATGTTCGGTTGTCATGGCACCTGACTGTGGGATGTTCTCTTATCTTTGGAGGCCTCTAGTTACTGCTCTGGGAAGGGGCTTATGACTTGTTCTCTGGTCTAGCTAGTACTTTCCATGGTTCATGTTTGGTTCCTGACATCTTGGTCCCTAACAGGTGTCCACTCCTAGTACTGTTAATGGGACAAAAGCATACGGCTAAATAGGGCATAGGCCCTAGAGGAGAAACGACTATTATTGTAAGGGGCCTTGGAGTCAGCAACAGAACACACTCAAACACCAAATTCTCAGCACAAAAGAGATTTATCACTCCAGAGGGCTAAGGGGGCAGGGGCTGCCTCTGAATTGGGCAATGACAGTGTTTTTTGCAAGAGTGGGTTTTTAAGGAGAAAAAGAGGAAGTCTGTATTATATGAATTAGTAAGTCTCAATTAGGCATGTTAGCCAGTGTAGCTAAATAATGAATTTTGATTGCTGGACCTTGGTGATTTGAACTCCTTGGTGTTCAGTCTCAGGCATGATTCAGGCAAAAGGAAGTGGCCAATTAAGGAAGTAAACCTTGGTAACTAGCTTTAGGAATGTAATCTAACGGTTTAGCAAGGGAGAGGTAAGGGGGTGGGCAAGACCTACTGGTGCCATGTTTGCCATGCTTGGACCTGCTAGATAGCCCTTCAATTATTCTTCTACTAAATAAGCATAATATTCAAATGACTTCTAGTGACTTATTCCTATATCCATAGAACAATGCATCTTTCAACACTTATTGGAGAAACTGCTTCTTGCAGTGGATGGGTATTGACACAGAGGTCCTCAACTGGTCAACATGCAGATAATATGAGACTGGTCTATTCTAAAGGTCATGTACATACAAATCACATCTCTCCAGGAAGATTGTAAGAGTCAGAGGTAGAGGATGACTTCAAGGAAACAGTTTTCCCGACACAATAGGAAATTTGTACATAGACTCTTACAGTAACTGTGACAGTGTACATGACACTGTGTAAACTCAAGCCAGACAAAAGCACAGCATGGAATGGGGGAGGTGGGCACAAAAGCCCACCACTAGCTGAGGAGCTACTGACATTGGACGGTTGCTGGGAGAGAAATAGTCAGCTTTCTTCAATGATGTGACTTCTGGTAGGTCAGCCACACTCCAGGGCAGGCCCCACTCCTAAGAGTAGTTTGGTGATGCACACCAGACTCAATGGTGCAAGGGTAGGGATAGGGAGTTAGGGGGTAGGGGATGGGGAGTCGGGAGAAGAAATCTCAAAATTGGGTGGATGGGGAGGTGAGAATGTAGAAGGTTGATATGCTAATCCACTGATCAAGAATAAGACCACTACCACAGTTTAAAACCAAATTTGAAGGAAGCTTTAATTAAATACTGTCCAGGTGGATGGGCTCTGGCCAGGTCCAGATCTGGTTCTTAAGAAAATGACTCCCGAATCAAGTTTTGCAATGGCTTAAGAAGGGAAACCCATAATTCAATGTATTTCCTATCAGGTCCAATCAGGAGCAGGCATACATCCTGCCATACCTCCAGCCTACATCCAATCAGGGGTGAGCATATGTCCTGATGTATTTCCTGCCTGTGAACCTCCTGCCCACATGTGATCAAGCACATCCAGTGCAGATGGGTCAGACAAACTTGTGTATGGGAGTGAAAAACATGTGGCTTGTTATCTCCCATAAACAATAGGCTCCAGCCTTTCAGGAATTGTCTGTCCTTGGGCAAGGGACTTGCAGATCAGAGGCACTTTTGTTTCATCTCTTAGGCACAGTAATTAAAACTTAAAATGTAACTTTGGCTCTCTTAGATCTGGGAGGTGTTTGGATAGTGAATATGATAAAAATACGTTGTATGAAATTCTCAAGGAATTAATAAAAATATTATTTCAAAAAAGTTAAAAAAAATCACTGTCTCAACTGAGCATACATTTAAACCTACCCCATCTCCTCTTTTCCCCCTTCCTTCCTTCCTTCTCCCACTTTTCAGCAGTTGTAAAGAGAGAGCAGGAAAGTTGTTTAAGATTCAGTAAGGGAATCATTCACAGGACATTCTCTCTTATCATATTCTGAGAACTGAATTACCAATGAGTAACATTTGCTAAGCATCCATGTTGTACAGGCACCATTGTCAGCAGTTTGAACATATTATTTTGACTCTAATAGGAGAATTAAGATGGAAACATAATTACGAATCCCATTTGGATAATGTGGAAATTGCCAGAGACTGTTATGCACTTGATAGAAAAGCAAGAATACTACACCACAGTGCACATCAAAGGCCTGGACCATGAGGCCTTGTCCATTCACTGTTTTTATTTTTGTTTGTTTATTTGTTTTGTCTTTTTGAGACAGGATTTCTCTGTGTAGCCCTGGCTGTCCTGGAACTCACTCTGTAGATGAGGCTGGCCTCAAACTCACAGAGATCTACCTGCCTCTGCCCTCCTACTGCTGGGATTGAAGGCTTGTGCCACCACTGCCCGGCTATCTTTGTTTTCACGTTGCTTGTTTTTCTTTTGTTTTGAGACATGGTCTCTTCATGAAGTCTCAGCTGTCCCAGCCTCCTTCACTGTTAAGAGGAGGCAGAGCAGGGCTGTTAAGGTCCTGATATCCACAGCTGTGGTGATAGTTAATATTAATTGTCAACTTGACAGGAATCTAGAATTACCAAGGAGGCACACTGCTGACAAGTCTGTGAGAGACTTTCTAGACTGGGCTAAAAGAAGTAGGAAGACTCACCCTGAATGTGGGTGGTAATAAGGAACCTGCCTGACTCCATTTTGAAGGCAGGAGCTACCATGCTGTATTGTTAAAAATAAGTTTCTATTTACTGTAAGAGCTGAGTTGCTCTCTGTTTGCTGGAACCTGACCTCCCCCAACCATGACCTTGACTTGTTTTTGAGAATACCCTTACCTTCTGTGACCCTCCCTAATCACATGGTGACCATATAATATTTTTTTGAGATTTTTTTTTTTTTTCTCTCTTTAACCCAATTTAGGAGACAGTCACTGGGTGCACTCCAATAATAAAACAATCCAGCTTGTTTCAAATTTGGCTCAAATTGTGGTAGTGGTCCTAGTCTCACCATTGAGATTAACAGGACCATGGAAAGGCTAGAGTCACAGACTAGAGTAGAAAAGAAAAGGCAAAGTGAGATGAGTACAGAGAGCTCCTCCTCTGCCCCATGACTGCAGATACAATATGACCAACTGATTCCAGCCCCTGCCACGGTGATGGCCCACCAATGCAAACTGTGAACCAAAATAAACCGAAGAAGAAGTTTCATTTGGCAGAAATTTTGATGGACCAATGAGAAAGATAATTCACAAAGCTGCTACCTAAGAACTGCACTAAGGTGGCAGAAGCAGGAGGATCTCTGAGTTCAAAGCCAGCCTGATCTACAGAGCAAGTTCCAGGACTGCCAGAGCTATACAGAGAAACCCCGCCTCTAAAACAAAAGTCCATGATGGTAGGTGGTTAGTGCCCTGCTTCTCAGGGTGCTGTGGGTTAGATCTAAAGTATTCCCACAAAGGCTTGATTGTTATCCTGTTCATAGTTGGGTGTAGCCTCATGGAAGGAAGTTAGTTCACTGGTGCGCCATTGAAGAGGCTGCGGATACTGCAGATTCTCTCTCTCCCTCTCTCTTCCTCCCTCCATTCTGCCCTCCCTCTTCCCTCCCTCCACTTGTCTCTGCTTCTTAGCCATCATGAACAGTTTTTTTTTTTATATGTTGTGCATTCTCTACTTTAGCATTCTGTTAACTACCCAAGGCAACAAGAAAAGTGGTGATAGGCTGAAACCTCTGAAATCATGAGCCAAATAAAATACTTTGTCCTTTGAAATGTCGCCTGTATTTTGTCACAGTGACAAAAACAAAAACAAAACAAAAAGAACAAAACCTAACAGACAGAACTTAATCACACAAACTCCCAAACAACAAAAGGTATTACTCTTTTTCTTTTTTGAGACAGGGTCTCACTCCACAGTCCCATGTATCCTGGAACATCCTATGTAGATCAGGCTGGATTCTGACTCACAGACACCCAGCTGACTCTTCCTCCCCTCCCATGTGCTGAGGTTAAAGATATGCGCCACCAAGCCGGGTGGTGGTGGTGCACGCCTGTAATCCCAGCATTCCGGAGGCAGAGCCAGGCAGATCTCTGTAAATTCAAGGTCAGCCTGGTGTACAGAGTGCATTCCAGGAAAGGTGCAAAGCTATGCAGAGAAACCCTGTCTTGAAAAAAAAAAAAAAGATATGTGCTAGTGTGCTTGGCTCATTTGGTGTTTAATGTCAAACATTTAAATCTAATGTCCTGCCTTTCTCCAGAATAGATCTAGTAACTACCCAGTTTTTCCTTGTTTTCGATGATGCTAACACTCCAAGCTGCTTCATTATCAGTGTTCAGACTAAGTTTATAATATATGTGTGTGTGAGAGAGAGGGCGGGGGGGGGGGGGGGGCGGGGAGAGGGAGAGGGAGAAGGAGAGAGAAAGAGGGGAGAAATCTGGAATTAACCATATGTTACCCAAAACAAAATATCCTTAAAAGACAATTGTACCAGGTTTCATGGCACCTGCCTCTATCTTGGCACTCAGGAGGCTGAACCAAGATTATGAGCTCAGTGTCACAGAGCTTGATGGGACAACACACACACACACACACACACACACACACACACACTTTAGAAAGCAAAGGCTGAGGTTTTTTTTTTGAATTGTACAATCATCTTGATGTGATCAGAATAGTGAATAGAATAACAACTTGATCATAAATTGTAAAGAGGACCAGAAAAACCATGATTCACTCGAGAGGGCATGATGGGACCCAGATTGTCCTTTTAAAGTAAACACAAGATGTAGAACTATTTGCTAAGATGTTTCTAAGCCAACCTAAAAACTATTTGAAACTGGCTCCAACCTAGGCAGGGAGGCTCATGCCTGTAACCCTTCCACTTGGGAGGCTGAGACAGGGTTGCCATGAAGTAGAGGCCAGCCTGGGCTACATAATGAGTTCTAGCTCTGAGTGTGAGACAAATATCTCAAAATAAGTAAATAAATTGGATTTTAAAAGAAAGGAAAAAGGGAAGAAGCTGGCTTCACTTAAACTCTGATGCTAAGAAATGGCTTCCTTTACCCACACAAATGGAATAGTAAATCAGTTTTTGCCCTGTAACTAATGTAGCTCAGATTGAGGTAAATGGCTAAGTTACTGAATTCACTGAGTAATACTCCCTTCATAGACATCCTGTGAAGTCCAGGGATACAGAGTGAAACCATTGATTTTGCAATACTTTCTCCCTGTTTTGATTTGAAGTAAGATGTGCTTTATGTGCCAGGGGATCTGAGTTACTAATGGCAATCATCCTTCGCCAGCCATCATTTTCCTGTAATCTGAGCAGGGAGAAGATTAGAAACTGACTCAGGATGTGGTGGGAGATGTAGCCCTATAAACACCGGGGACACTTTGTTCTCAAGGCAGGGGACACAGTGAGGGAGGTGGTACTTTCCATAAGAGATGGGGATGTTCTGAACTGTATCAGACAAAGAAATCATAAATTTTCCATCGATGATTTTGGGCAACAGAGATAAGAAATGTATCTTAAGCCAGGCACAGTGGCCTGTTCCCGAAATCCCAGAGCTTGGAAGCTGTAGGCAGTGGATTCAGAAATTCAAAGTCATTCTCAGCTACATGACTAGGCCAGCCTGGGCTACATGAAACTTGTCTCAAGAAAGTAACTGAACTGAAACAATGATGAATGTAAACAAACAAAAGGAATTCAATGAATTTTTGATACAGTTTTCTTGCCAAAAAGAAGAAGTTTCTAGTTGGGTGTAGTGGTACACACCTTTAATCCCAGCACTTGGAGGCAGAGGTAGGCAGAGCTCTGAGTTCTAGGACAGCCAGGGGCTACACAGAGAAATCCTATCTTGAAAGGCAAAGAAAAAAAAAAGAAAAGAAAAAGAGATTTCTGATTCTTTTTATCAGATATGTATTAAGATTGCTACTATCTGAGTATAATTTCATTCTCCAAATACCATGTTATTGGGCCAGTTTGGTGGCCCTTTGATCCCACACTCCTTTGATCCTAGCACTTGGCAGGCAGTGGCAGGCAGATCTCTATGTGTTCCAGGCTAGACAGGACTACACAGTGAGAACCTGTTTAAAAACAAAAAAACAGGGTTGGGGATTTAGCTCAGTGGTAGAGTGCTTGCCTAGCAAGCACAAGGCCCTGGGTTTGATCCTCAGCTCAAAAAAACAAACAGACAAACAAACAAAAAAACAAAACAAAACAAAAAACCAACCCAAAAACCAAACAGCAACAGCAACTCCTCCTCCACAAAAAACAAACAAACAAAAAACAAACAAACAAACAAAAAACCAACCAAACAAACAAAAACCATGTTACAGCCTGGGTGTATCCTGCCTTGAATCCCCAGGATCCAAACAACAAAACAAAAAAAGTCTGTGTTGAAATTTAATCTCCATTATGAAATATTAGAAGGAAGAATGAGGTGGGGTAGAGAGTAGCAGAGATGGAGAAGGAGGAAATGAAGGATGAAGATGAGGCTGGAAGCATAGGAGTTTAGTCCTTAGCAGGACTATGAGTTGGGGAACTGGAAGGGACTGAAGTTATGGAGACAGGATTTCATCCTAGAGAAATGAAGTAGACGGATAAAGAGCTTGGTATGTCTAGAGTTATTCCTGCCTTTAATGCCTGATGGAGCTGTAGCTATACTGATAGAATTATGTCTTAGAGGAATAAAGTTGGCACACATAAGAACATAGTGTACGTAGATTTTTTTTTTTCCCCTCAGATCCCACGCCAGACGTAGCTAGCTCCTGGACCCTGGGTACTCTATACTAATGAATTATTAGGTTAATGGGTTAGGGTTAGGGTTAGGGTTAGGGTTAGGGTTTAGGGTTAGGGTTAGATCCTCCAGTCTCTGCCACCCAGAGACTGAACTTAGGTCAGCGGGCTTGGTGGAAAGAGCCCTCCTTGTGGGGCCATTTTTCATTAACCCTTTATTTTCTTCTTAAACATCCATATACAAGGAGATCTTCCTTGGGCCCTCATGTAAGAAGATATGCAGAGGAATATGTATACATCCCCTTACACATAAGATATCTTGCACTATTCTCTTATACTATTTTGCTTTTTTTAAAATATCCATTTTCTTATCAGTCATGCATAGTTTTGTTCACTGTCTTCCCTCTCGGACATGTATGTTTCAGGAAGGCAGAAAATGTGTCTCTTTTGCTGATAGCTGATTTCCCATGGTTAGAACAGTTCCTAGCATGTTGTAAATACACGGTGAATAGCGGAGAGATGAATGGATGAAGCGAGTGAGCAGATTTCCTGAAGCTCTGACTCTGGTTTTATGTGAGGATCATTAGTCAAGTTGTACATGCTGTTCCATCTTTCAGGTCAGTAGCTTTTCCCCTTGCTCAGCACATGACTGATGGCACAGAGTACAGGAATGATCAGATCTCCATTTGTTCCTATCCTCCTTCCGTCTCATCTCCAGTGACTTCAACTCTGATTTCAGTAGTTTTATACCTTGAGCATCTACAAAAGATACCTTGTAAGGACAGGGTTCCCTGTGCTAAACACTAAGAAATTAGGCCATTTCCAGAATTGCAAGGAACTTCTGTAAGGAGAGTTAAGTCTTCACTTCACACTTCTAGCATCACTTCTCCATAGCCAGGAACTATCCGAACTGAGTGAGTGAGAAAGTGCTGGAGTCTCTCAAGGCTCAGTCCACTCCAGTACAGAACAAAGGAAGAACACTTGAAAGAAAGACACTGTTTAGTGTCTTAACCACCTTAACCTTTAAAAGTAACATAGTGGCAGAGCATTTTTATCCTACTTGTTTGTTTTTTTTCCCCTGAGACAGGGTTTCTTTGTAGCTTTGCAGCATGTCCTGGACTAGCTCTGTAGTCCAGGCTGGCCTTGAACTCACTGAGATCCGCCCGCCTCTGCCTCCTGAGTGCTGGGATTAAAGGTGTGCGCCACCATGGGCTGGCGTCTTTCTTAATATGCATGAGATCTTCCTTAAAAATTATTTCCATATGTGTAGTCACCATCATTGACGGAAAATTTTGCACGAACCACAGTATCCAAGATTTCAACGATGAAAACTTGTTTGGCTTCTTCACAGTTGCCAATCTTGGCTATTTTAACAAACAGTTGTGAGTGAGCTTGGTGCTCAGTTTCCACACAACCCACATGTCCTTGGGGGATCTTAGCGTTGCCATCTAGACAGACATGCCATTGTTGTGTTGAGGGAAGCTCCTACTTTAATTCTGAGCACTAATAAAATTCCGCACGCTGTGAGGATGAAGGCGTTCCCTGCTCTGCCTCCTATTTCCCTTTGTCTCTGAACAGAACAGCTATACGTCAGTGCCCAGCTGAGAGGAATGCCACATTGGGCACTTGGGCACTGTTGTGTGCCTTGCTCAGTGCTAAGAACTCCAGGGCAGATTGCAAAGAAATAGGAAATTATACAATTCTGTTCCTCCCACCTTCTGGGTAGGAGAGGGCTTTAGATATTTTTTGGCTTGTTTTGCTAAACATTGGCCCCTAAACCACATTCTGTCTCAGAAGTTCTCTTTAGGAGCTGTCCTACTGATTTCAGGGTCTGATCCCTTCAGGGTGTCTTATACACATCCTTCCTGTGGCACTAGACGCTGGTTTGAAGAATCCTGGATTTGGGATCACAAGCCACAGACTCCAGATCTGGTATAAAGATTATTCCAGCCAGAAAGAGTAATAACATTGCCACCACAGAATTGTGTGGAGTACATGAGCCGGTTTAAAAAGAGTTGGTAGAGAATAAATAAGATAGTTATTAAGCTCTACTCTATTTTATGACAGTTTTAACAATGAAACCTTCGAGACATTCCCATGACATACAGAATAAAGTCCAATGCTTGTTATAAGAGGTTTTCCATAATATGACAGATCACATGCACCTTCCACATAGAACTTGTTCTTCAAGCTACCCAAGAATCTTGAAGAATCCCTACAAGAAAGGCTTACTTTTTTTTCTCGAGACAGGGTTTCTCTGTGTAGTTTTGTGCCTTTCTTGGAGCTCACTCTGTAGTCTAAGCTGGCCTCGAACTCACAGAGATCCGCCTGCCTCTGCCTCCCGAGTGCTAGGATTAAAGGTGTGAGCCACTACTGCCCGGGGAAAGGCTTACTTTTAAACATCTGGAACCTCCATGAATACAGTTCCCTTTCTCAGAACATCCTCTCATCTTACCTTAACCAACTGAAATCCTGTTTATTTTTCAAGCTCCAAGTTAAGTACCATTTCTTATTCTTTTACATCAGGTACAGGCCACTTGCTATACCCAATATTTTATTGTGAAAAAGGAGAGATGTCACCGGGCGGTGGTGGTGTATGCCTTTAATCCCAGCACTGGGGAGGCAGAGCCAGGTGGATCTTTGTGAGTTCAAGGCCAGCCTGGTCTACAGAGCGAGATCTAGGACAGGCACCAAAACTAGACAGAGAAACCCTGACTCAAAAACACCACAAAACAAAAAGAAAAAAGAAAAAGGAGAGATGTGACTTCCTTGAAAATAATCTTTCTGAATTGAGTGCTAGTATTGGTGTGGTTGAGTTTTAAATAATTCTTTAGTGTTTTGAATGGCCTTGCCACTTAGTGAATATCTACTAGTTTATTTATTTGGTAGAAGCTGTGGGAAACATAGAGGTTTGTTTTTAAATAATTTTTTAAGTCTAGTTTGGGGGAAGAGAGGTGGCCATAGATATGTACTTTCACAGCACCAGATTTTGTTGACTTCTGTTTGTCTGTCTGTCTCTTTATTTCCTTCTCCCCAACCCCTCCCCACCCCCACAAAACAGGGTTTATCTGTATGGCCCTGGCTGTCCTGGAACTCGCTCTGTAGACTAGATTGGACTCAAACTCACTGAGATCCCCCTGCCCCTGCCTCCCAAGTGCTCCCAAGATGTACCATCACCACCACCCGGCAATTCCGTTGATTTCTATATAAAACCTCCCTTAGGGGATAAGCTATTTATTTTCTGTTTACTTTACAACTTTCCATGTCTGCTTTTGTCTTACAGGCCTGCAGCCTGGTGAGACGCAGGTACCATCATTATGTGTATAGGAGAGCCACTTGGTACTCAGAGAAGTTGATGGACTTCACAAAGTCTTAGGACAAGGGCAGAACTAGGCCTTAAAAAGAGGTCTTCTGGGGTGAAATTTTGCTCTTTACCAGAGCTACTGTCTGATACTTGGCAAGAGGTTTCACTTCAAGTTTTTACATTTATCCATTTTCATTCCTTCATCCATCCATTCATGTGCATATGCCATAATGTGTGTGTGTGTGTGTGTGTGTGTGTGTGTGTGTGTGTGTGTGTGCGCGCGCGCGCGGAGGCTTCCACCATGAGGGTCTCAGGGACTGAACTCAGGTTTCCAGTCCTGGCAGCAAGTACCCTTATAATTATTGCTGCTCTCCTGCTACTGATGTAGCCGTTGAAAAATAATTTGAAAGGTATGGACACTGTGGTGGTTTGAAAGAAAATGGCCTCCAAAGGGAGTAGCACTATTAGGAGGTGTGGTCTTGTTGGAGTGGACGTGGCCTTATTAGAGGAAGTATGTCACTGTGGAGGCAACTCTGAGGTCTCATGTATGCTCAAGCTACACCCAGTGCTTCAGTTCATTTCCTGTTGCCTGCAAAAAAGGTGTAGAACACTGGAGTACTCCTTTAGCACCATGTCTACCTGCATGCTGTCATGTTGCACCATGATGATGATGATTAACTAAACCTCTGCAAATGTAGGCCACCCCAATGAAATGTTTTTCCTTCATAAGAGTTGCCATGATCATGATGTCTCTTCACAACAATAGAAACTGTAAGTAAGACAGATACCTAGTTTTAAAACATCCTTAAATTTTTAAGGTGGCAACACAGACCTGATAGCACACACATGTAAAATCTAAGCTACTTATGAAGCTGAGGCAAGAGGATCATAATTTCAAGTGTTCCTGGGGTATAGAGTGAGTAGTAGGGCTGTCTGAAAAGACAATGAAAAAAATAAAAAGTAAAAAGAGGGCTGAGAATGTAGTTCAATGACAAGAAAGGCCCAAGATTCAGTCTTCAGACTGGAGAGAAAACAAGAGTGTAAGAGATTGAGAGCAAGAGACATGTGTGTGTGTGTGTGTGTGTGTGTGTGTGTGTGTGTGTGTGTGTGTGTGTATGTGTGTGTGTGTGTTTGTATAGGGTGGGGGTGGGAAGATACACACAGTTCACAAGAGTGGCGAGGACTCTAGGTGGTTATGATATGACAACTAGAGAGAAAACATATGTTGCAGATTTATAAACAGCACAAAAGAGAAGAAAAAGGACTCTGGGATATGAGAATTGGGGAATTCAAGGATGGAAGTCACCTATGAACCTTAAAACTCTGGGAGGAGCTTTGGGCTTGGAACCAAAGCATCAATATAAGATGTTCTGTAGCCTAATAATAGGCCTTCTAGAAAGAGAAAATGTCCATATCATGGGAATAAGATCTGCCCAGATGAAATGAGAGCTGAGATCTTCAACTCAAAGGAACTGCATGAGTCAAAGTCCAGTAAGATAAACAGCAGAGATCCAGTGTGAAACCTTGGAAGATAAAAGGTTTAAAATGGCAATTTAACATTCATGCTCCACATTTGAAGGTGTGTGTCAACAAAATGAAAGTAGAAACCCAAAGGAAGAAGATGTGCGCTTGGGTAATAAAGAACTGAATGTGTCACCGAAGACTTCAGGCAATCAGAAACTCTCTAACATTGGAATGTCACCCTGGATAGGAGTGTTTGTGTGTGCCTGGCCATCTTTGTTAGCCAGACAATAATAGTCTGATTTAGGGTGAGGACTTAGTATCACACTTTATCCTTGTTAGGGTTTCTATTGCTGACACCATGACCACAGAAAATTCTATAAAGGAAAACATTTAATTGGGGCTAGCTTATAGTTCAGATGTTTTGTTCATTGTCATCGTGGTGGGAAGCATGGTGGCACACAGGCATACATGGTGCTGGAGAGGTAGCTGAAAGTTCTATCTGAATCTGAAGGCAGCAAGAAGAGACAGTTAGACACTAGATGTAGTAAGCTTTTTCACTGAACTTTCTTTAGGGCTGCCAGACCTCAAATAATGACACAGAGATAATTATGAAAGCTTGGCCTATAGCTGAAGCTTGTCCCACTAGCTCTTATAACTTAAATTAATCGGCTTTTATTAATCTATGTGACTTTTAACCTTTCTTTCATTCTGTATGTTTGACTTGTTCTGCATCTCCTGGCTTTTCCCCCTTTATCCTTCCCAGAGTCCTCTCTGTCCCTGGAAGACCTGCCTAACCTCTTCCTGCCTGTCGATTGGTCATTCAGCTCCTTATTAAACCAATCAGAAGGTGTCTTGGTAAAGACACATCTTCACATTGTAAGCAAATGTTCCCCAACAGAAGACCATTTATATACCTAAAATATATCTTTTTGACCTTGAAAACACATCTAACATGGCCACAAATTGATTGTTATAGATGACTAACTTCTTTTTCTTTTTTGGTTTTTCAAGACAGGGTGGCTTTGCTAGATGACTAACTTCTAACCAACAGTTTTAACAATTTTCCAAATAGTTTTCAATGACTAGAACTTTGCATTACATTTTTTAAATGAGCTGCATAGGTACAATGCCTTAAACAAGAGAAGAAAAATATATACAGTATGTTCTAAAAAAAATCTTAAATTTATATCAATATATAAAAATCCATACCAATTTAAAACATTTGAGACTAGTAGTTGCTTCTTTTAGTTTAAAGTAGATTCAATAATCTATTCCATTTCCTGTCACTCCTACATCCCCCTTTTTCTTTTCACAATGAGATTCCTAAATCTAATTTTCTTTGCTTAATTTCTTTCCTGACCATGACCAATAACAACTTGTAACCAATCCCTCTAAATGATGGCAAACATCCATCACCCACTGAATGAGCAAAAATCAACCCACCCCACCTCTTGGGAATGTGCACATTGTGTTCTCTAGACTGCTTCCTGTTGTCTAGGGGACAATGGCATCTTTAGGGGACCCTGAAAAAATTGAGATAATGGTGAAGTCCTGGGAGAGCTAGTTGTTGTCCAGTCTTGGTGTGATGGGAAAGTGCAGAGGTTATCTGAGGTCCTGGCAGGTGTAGTCTGTGAAGCTGGACCCTCTCAGCTAGCAGCTTTGAAGTTTTCCTGGATGTATATTTTTGAGGAAATTATAATAGAGGCATTCTGAGAGGTTGGATCACCTGGGCTACTTGTCTTCATTGGTGTCTGGTCCTTTTTTTTCTTTTTTCTTTTTTCTAAAAACACACCCTTTTAAAGGTAACATACATATTTGCATTAACACAAGTATAGAATGTGCGGTATGCACAAATCAGCTAAAGATGATTCTCTTTTCTATGTTTGAGCAGGTAAAAGATATCTGTCAACTTTATAAGTCTGTATAACCAAACTGTAATATAAATCTCCATCTATGCCATATGAAAGGATGGCATGTAATAATAATCAGGACTCTGTAGCTAACAAGATTTATCATGTCTTATCCAGTCTCAGAGCTGTTCCCATAGTAGAGGGATCAGCATATACGTCATCTGTCTTGTAGTTTTTCTTGGTTTCTTTCTTCATGTTTGTAACCAAGATTTTCAGGAGGTCTTTCCATCAAATCTGGTCTTTATTAATTTTGAAAGAATCCATAGCTTTTTGTTTCCTATGGAAACAAAGGCATAACTTCTCCCCCATGCAACATATTTTCTGACTTCCACTCTGAAGTTAAGATATCCTTAAAATATATAGGCTAGTTTAACTTAGCAGTTTTTTTTTTTAATAATCCAATGTCTCTCAACATCTGCTATTTTTTGTTTGCTAGCATTCAAAAAATTTAAAGTCAACAAAGGCACACCTCCTAATAGTGCCACTCCCTATGGACCTGTAGGGGCCATTTTCTTTCAAACCATTCACTCACTTCAAGGGACTGGAAATAAAAGACTAAAACAAGCTGTATAGGCAGTCAGTTTTGTTTCTGTAATGGAGCCTCAGTGAACACTTCTTGGGCTGATTAGTCTGTACTTACTGTCACTCATCAGTGGTCAGAAGGTAATGATACTGACCCCTAAGCAAGGACAAAGAAGCCCTGTATCCAGGTGGTCCTAGATGTCACTCTGCTTTCCTTCCTCTGGCCAATTTTAACCAATGTCCTTTCTTGACAAGGAACCTTATTTTACCTCCTTTTAAATTTATTTATTTTATTTTTTATTCTTTGGCACTTTTATAAATAAATAAGTAAGTAAATAAATAAATAAATAATTTTACCTCCATCCCCCCCTCTCATCCCCTCCCACTCCTGCCAAACCCCCTTTTTCTCCCAACTATTGCCTCTTCTGCTTTTACATTCTCCACAGTGACTCTTAATCATGAGTCCAATACTTCATTTGGGGTTATGCTCTTTAGGTTTGCAGCTGTTCAGGTCTTCTCAGGTAGACAAGGAGTAGCACTGGAGATGAGGAGAGATGACAGAACAACCAGGATGACCACTGTGCAGACCTGGAAGGACATCTGTCTAGATCAGAGCAGAGCTCGGCTCACTCACAGAAGAGTTTATTCAAGGAAAACACAAAGTACATATCTGATAGACATTTAGATACTAGAATATGGTTCAAAAACCTATTTTAACCTTATTAAAATAAGGTTTAAAAACAAAAACAAAAACAAACAAAAAGAAAATGAATGACCAGAAACTCTAGATAAATCAAATCACTTCACAGGAATGTCATCTTCTCAATTTGGAATAATTTAAAACACAATTCAGCTTTTTAGCAATTGGTAAACTATAAGAGGGGACTCTATTTAACCTCAGTGTTTGTGTGCTATCTTTGAGTGACACAAGAATCATGAGATCATAATTGTCCCAATAGAATGGTATTATCAGCTTAGTCATAATAATGCAACTTCATTTATTGGCTGTGGTAGTTTGAATGAAATGTGGCCTTGTTCAAGTAGGTATGGCATTATTAGAGGAAGTGTGTCACCAAGGGTGGGCTTTGAGGTCTCAGAAGCTTAAGCCAGGCCTAGTGGGTCTCACTCTCTTCCTGCTGCCTGTAGATCCAGATGTAGAACTCTCAGATCCTTATCTAGCACCATGTCTGCCTGTGTGCCACCATGCTTCCTGCCATGCTGATAATGGACTAAACTTGTGAACTATAAACCAGCCTCAGTTAAATTTTCCTTTATAAGAGTTGCCATGGTCATGGTATCTCTTCACAACAATAGAAACCCTAAGGCATTGGTTTTCAATTTTTAACAAATCCAAGGCATAAACATGGAGGAATTGTGATTAAGAGCAGAGTGTGGGTTCTTCCAATTTTGATGATGTTAAAACTCTAGCTGATAAATCTGGGGAGATGAAAGGCAGGCAAGAGAGGAGTGAGTGTGAAAATACAATTACCTTCATTTTTCAAAAAGGGAAGTCAAAGGATCTGATGAAAAGCTTAAATATTGAAAAAAAAAAAGTGACCCTGCTGAGAGATGCAGAAGATATTGTTTTGTCAAGACAAAACAAAGGAAGATGATGTAATCCAATCTACACTGTAAACAAAAATATAAAGTCTACATAGATTGTAGACTCTTTACATGAAAATAATGTAAAAAAGGTTCATGTTCTGTATAGCTACTGATTTTATAAAAATCAGTTTTTTTCAGTATTATGAATATTATGAAGCACCAGCCTTAACCAGGTGTGACGGTTCACACCTGCAATCCCAGCACTCTGAAGGATGAGGCCAGCCTAGGCTACATAGTAAGATGCTGTCTTAACAAATGGACAAAAAGAAACAGCATTCTTAAAATTAAGGGCTGTGGATTTGTTTATAATAAAGTTAAGAATTTTAAAAGTGAAATGGCAAAAACGTATGTCACAGATCTGGAGGCATTTGCAATGTACACTTTACAGTTATTTGCTACAGCCAGTAAATGGTTCATATCTAGAATACTGAAGAACTCATGAAACTCAATAAAAAGACATATCCAATGGAAAACAGGCAAATAGACTCAACAGCTGCAACTAGACAAAACATCTATGTTGGACTCTGTGACTACTAAGAGCTCTTGTCTTCTAGAGGACCCAGATTTGTTCCCCAGTGCTTGCACAGCAGTTGATAGCTGTCAGCAATTCCAGTTTCAGGGGATTCAGTGCTCTCTTCTGCTTCCAGGAGCACCTAGCTTGCACAGACATGCATGCAGGCAAAACACCCATACAGACAAAATTTTAAAAATGACCACAATAGCAACACACACACACACACACACACACACACACACACACACACACACACACACACCAAACACCTCCCCAAAACAGGCTATGTTAAATTAATGAACAAGTGTGATAAAAGGCTTAACATTACTAGTCACCAGAGAAATGAACATTAAAATTGCAAAGAGTGGCTGAAATTAAATATGCACCAAAAAGCTAAGAGTTGCCCAGGGCATGGCGCATCAGACACCCCCTCTCCCTTCTGCTTCTGCTAGTGGGAATGGAAACTGTTTTAACCAATTTGGAAAGCAATTTGGCATATCATCTAAAAATAAAGATAATCTGCTTTAAATAATAAAGATTCTTTCCAGGCCCAGTAAAGTATAAGGAAACTTATTACAACTTCATTAAAAATGGACTAAACTTAAGAATTAGCAAAATGTCCGCTGGTGGGAGGACAGGAATAAATTGTGGTGATTCTGCAGTGGGTTTCTATACAGCAGTGAGCATGGCTTATATAGCTGCCTGCTACAATATGAATGAATCTCACAAATACAATGCTAAGCTAAGAAATGTCCAGTGTATGGGCTGGGAAGATGGCTCAGTGGGCAGAAGTACTTGCCATATCAGCCTGATGACTTGAGTTAAATCTCTGGAGAGAATGGACTTTCAGAATTGGTCCTGTTACCTCCACTGTGTTCTCTCTCTCTGTCTCTCTCTCTCTCTCTGTCTCTGTCTCTCTCTCTCTGTCTCTGTCTCTCTGTCTCTGTCTCTCTGTCTCTCTGTCTCTGTCTCTCTCTCACACACACACACACACACACACACACACATTACAATTTTAAAAATCAGTTTAAAAAAGTCTGATACTGGTGGCGCTCACCTTTAATCCCAGCACTCGGGAGGCAGAGGCAGGTGGATCTTTGTGAGTTTGAGGCCAGCCTGGTCTACCAAGCGAGATCCAGGAAAGGCGCAAAGCTACACAGAGAAACCCTGTCTCAAAAAACCAAAAAAAAAAAAAAAAAGTCTGATATAAAAAATAGCTCATGATTCTATTTATGTATAAAACTCCAAAAGGGCAAAATTATGATGCTGAGAAATACATTCTTAGAAGACAAGGACATAAAGAAAAGCAAGGAAGGGATTCTCCAGTAGTAGCATTTCACCATGAAGGAGAATGGAGTGGGTGATGTGTTAGAAATATGGGAAGGGACTTCCTGAGGCGGATGGACCTCTACTGGATCTGTTCCAGGTTGTTGGGGTCAGGGTCAGGTGTTTTCCAGGCTCTCAGGCTCTTGTTCAAAGAACTGAAAATAAGGAATCACATAGATTTATGAAGTAGCAGGGAGTACCTTTATTCAAAAGCAAGGCAAATAGTACAGATCAGAAAGAAATACACCACATTGGAGCTGTAGGTCCCATGAGTAAGAAACAGCCCTAAAATTGTGATTATTGTTTGGGGACTCCTTTTGTGGGGTTCAAGAGAAGGAGTTTGGTTTGTAAAGGTCATTTTGATTGACAGGTTAGGTCATACAAGCTTTTCTCTACGTGCATGTCCTCTTCCACAGTTCATCTGATTTTAATCATATGTATGTTTAATTACACAAAGGCACGAAGTGGTAGATAGAAATTTTGCTCTAACAATTTACTTGAGGACACAGCTGTGTTATTATTCATGCATCCCCAAGCCAGTTCAGGCTGGATTAGCTTTTCTGTTCTTTACAACTAGAAACCATGAGAGTATATTTGAACAGAAATCGCCTAACATTTATATTTTTAAAGAATTATTTCATTTTCATTTATGTGCATGCATGTGTGTATATGTGGAGATATGTGCACTTGAATGTGGTTGCCTTTGGAAGCCATAATAGGGCAACAGAGTCACAGATGGTTATGAACTGCCTGAAACAGAGTGCTGAGAAGTAAGTAAACCCAGGTCCTCTGTAAGAGTAGCATAGCCTCTTAACCACTGAGTTCTGTCTTCATTGACTCAATGTAATTGTTGTTATGGGTGAAGAAACTTAAACTATTGTTTAAAGAGTGGCGCATGTATGGTCTAGTGCAGATGGGTGTGTGTGTGTTTGTCTTACTATTGCTGTAAAGAGAAATCATGGCCAAGGAAACTCTTACAAATAAAGCATTTAATTGGGGTGGCTTGATTACAGTTTCAGAGGCTCAGTCTATTATCATCATGGTGGGGAGTTGTTGGGGCCAGCTGACCTGTCAAACAGCACCCAAAAGAGGAGTGAGGATTAAGAAAGAAAGAGACAAGAGACAGACTGAGGAGGGCTCCCAATGAATACTGTAGCAGCCCCAAATTTATTTCTCAAAGTCTTTGTATAACCAAAGCAAGGCGGGCAAAAGATTTCCTTACCATGGTTCAACGAACAATTAAGCGTAACACCTCCTTAATTCTCAAACTGTCTAGTAATTTCACCTTTGGCCAATCATCCTATTACTTGGCCTTGAGGAACAAAACATCTAGTAACCACACCTTTGGACAATCATCCTGTTATTCAGTTTTAAGGAGCAAAAACAAGCTTGAACTCTCTGACCTTAAGTCAAGATGAGATCAAGTCATGAACTGGAGTCACTGTGGGCTCCCACAGGGAGCATGGCAGCATGCAGGCAGACATGGTGCTGGAGTTGTAATTGAGAGTCCTACATCTTGCAGCCAATAGGAACTTGACTGAGACACTGGGCAGTATCCTGAACATAGGAAACCTCAAAGCCTGTCCTCAAAGTGACACGCTTCCTCCAACAAGGCCATACCCACTTCAACAAAGCCCCACCCCCCAATAGTGTCACTCCCTACTAGATTACATTAAAACTACCACAGTGACTGATATTACACTATTCAAATAGGGGTGTGTCCTGGTTAGTTTTTTTTTTTTTTTTTTTTTGTCAACTTGACACACAAGTTAGAGATGTTTTAGAAAGCAGACCCTCAGTTGAGAAAAGTCCTCCATCAGACTTCCTGTAGACAAGTCTGTGGGGGCATTTTCTTGATTGATGGTTGATAGGGGAGAGCCTGGCCTACTTGGAGCAATGCTCTCCATCGGCAGGTGGTCTTAGGTGATATAAGATAGGACATTAGACAAACCATGGGCAGCAAGACAGTAAACAACATTCCTCTGTCCTTTTGCTTCAGTCCTTGCTTCCAGATTCCTGGCCTGCCTGAGGCTCTGTTCTGACTTCCCTCGGTGATGGGCTGTGACCTGAGAGTTGTAAGGTGAAATTAACCCTTTCCTCCCCAAGTTGCTTTTGGTCATGTTTATCACAGCAGTAGAAAACTAACTGAGAAAGGATATGCGTGCATGGTACATGCAGGGGAAGGAGCCAGGTTGCATTGTTAGAGGAAGGGGTGGTGTGTGAGTAACTAAAAAAAAAAAAAAAAAGGATCCCAGACTGTACTATCTCCTGTGCTTGCCTGCCTCATTTGTTAGGAGAGCTGAAGGTAGAAGGTCATCCTTCTTGGAATTACTTCATGCTGAGTGAGTAGGGCAGAAATAGTCTCTCCTATTCTGTTCCGAAAGCTGTTAAATCTCCCAGGGCCCCATTGGAGAACATCCATAAAATTTCTCAGCTTGTTCATTCAGGGTTGAACAGATGTCTCCCTTGGCATGGTCACATGAGGGTCCTTTTTGTTCCGGATGGCAGCTGTTGTTGCAGGACCATCTGTAAATTGACCTGTTGGGTCTAGAGGGAATAAAACCCTGCTACCATGGTAAGGCATGCTGACAGTATCCAGCTTGTCCAGCCTGGGACCAAAAGACTGTTGCCCAGATTATCAACCACAGCAGCCTCTCAGAGATCACCGATACGCTGTTAGACTTCTCTAAATTTATGAGTTAAAAGCTGCATCCCCCCTTTGGAAACATGTGCAAATTCCCTCTTGTCCTGCAGTGAGTAGGTCTAAGACTTTTCCTGTTTCAGAAGACTGCTCCTGCCAACGAGTCTAGTTGACCTTGAATTTGGGCTAGCCTCTTTTCATTCTTTTGCATGGTCCTGGCAACTTATTTTGATCATTGTTTTCTCCCAGCTGCCAAGATACTTTCCCCAAAGAAGCTACTCAGAGCCATTGCCCGGGGAATCAGAGGTGCTGCCTGTGTATGAACATGGATGCTTTATGTGTTGGGAGGAGTAAGAAGACATTTTTCCCAGGCCATGCAAATATTTGCTGTCACATAGTTAAGCAAGCAAGCACCCCTCTGAAATGTGATAATATTAAAAAAATTTGTTGATTATAAATCTAATAGAAGTATTGTGAATCATCTGCTTGGCTCAAAAGTGTAAGATGTAAAGCATGGTCATCTCAGGATTTGTATGTGGCCAATGATTTTGAGGCCAATATGGGATCCAGGTAGCAGGTTGGGTACATATTTTCAAGCTTGGCTTTGTAGGGTCATTCCTTGTACTGACAAATTGGCACCAGGCCAAGGGGAAATTCTAGGTCATTTTGGCTAGAGCTGATTGTCTAGTCTTTGAAAGTATGAAGTACCTCTTTTAGAATCCCATACGAGTCAAGGGAACTTGTGATTATATTTAGTGAGGGGGGAAACAGTTACCTTGAGTAGATTTTTTGGAGAAAGGGAAATTAAATTCAAACCTAAGCTGAGTTGGCTCTAAAATATCAATAGGAATAACGTGAGCAGGGAACAATGCAAAGGAGAAAGTTCATGAAAGGATGCAGTTCAGAGTTTCTAAGGGCAAGTTCTGCTGAGTAGGTACCAGCTTAGGGTTTAGACAAGAAAGAAGAATCTGTAGGAGCTGTTAGACAGGCTTCCTATGCAGGGATTTGAACCCTCCTTTGTGTAGGGAAAAAGGGAATTTAATAGTTGAGTTGCAGGTTGGATGTGTGAATAAAGAAAACATTACCATTTTGAGTTAATTCAGGAGTGGATCACACTTGTAAGCCTGTTCCCAGCTCCTCTCCTCTTCCTATTACTGCCAATAGCTGGGGTGTTTTGAGGACTGAGTGTTTACTTGCAAATAAACCTCTGCTAGAGCTGGATTCTGTGTCTGTGCTAGCTGCACATTGTCCCTTCCCAGTATCTGTATCTGTATCTCTGTATCTCTGGGATGAAGCCTACTTGATCATGGTGGATGGTCTTTTTGATGTGCCTTGGATTTGGTGTGTGTCTTTTATTGAGAATTTTTGTATCTATGTTCATAAGGGAAATTGGTCTGTAATTCTCTTTCTTTGTTGGGTCTTTATGTGGTTTGGGTATCAGAGTAACTGTGGCCTTGTAAAAAGAATTGGGTAATATTTCTTCTGTTTCTATTTCATGGAATAATTTGAGAAGTATTAACATTATCTCTTTATTGAAGTCTGTTACAATTCTGAGCTAAAACCATATGGCCCTGGGCTTTCTTTGGTTGGGAAACTTAATTCTATTTATATTTCACTGGGGTTATAGTATATTTAAAGTATTTTTTCTTGTCTTGATGTAACTTTGGTAGTGGTGTGAATCAGGAATATTATCTATTTCTTTTTTTAAAGATTGATTTATGTATTATGTATACAGTGTTCTGTCTGCATGTATGCCTGCACGCAGGAAGAGGGCACCAGATTTCATTACTGATGGTTGTGAGGCACCATGTGGTTTCTGGGAATTGAACTCAGGACCTCTGGAAGAGCAGCTAGTGCTCTTAACCTCTGAGCCATCTCTCCAGCCCCCTGTAGTTCTTTTAGATTTTCCAATTTGGTTAGTACAGATTCTCTGGATTTTCTAGGTGTTTGTTGTTATGCCCTGCTTTTCATTTCTAATTTTGTTAATTTGAATATTCTCACTCTGCCTTTTAGTTAATTTGGGTAAGGGTTTGTCTTACTGATTTTCTTCAAGAGCAATGCTTTGTTTCATTGATTCTTTGTATTTTTTTCTTGTTGTTTCTATTTTATTGATTTTAGTCCTGAGCTGATTATTTCTTGCTGTCTACTTTTGGGAGTGTGATTTCTTTTTGGTCTGGAGCTTTCAGGTGTGATGTTACTAGTGTGAAATTGCTCCAATTTTTTTCATGTAGGCACTCAGTGCTACGAACTTGCCTCTTAGCATGCCTTTATTATGTCACATCCATTTGAGTATATTATATATTCAATTTTGATTGAATTCTAGAAAATCTTTATTTTCTTGAACTATTTTTCAATTAGCAGTGAGGTGTTAAGTTTGCATGAGTTTGTAAACTTTCCATTTTTCTCTGTTGTTGTTGATATCTAGTTATAATCTGTGCTGGTCATAAAGGAGGTAGAGTGTTATTTCAATTTTCCTGTATCTCTTGGAACTTGTTTTGTGTCTGAATATGTGGCCAGTTTTGGAGAAAATTACAAGTGGTGCTGAGAACAAGTCATATGCTTTTGTATTTGGGTAAAATATTCTGTTAATATCTGTTAGGCCCATTTGGTTTATTTTCAGTTAGCTCCAGCATTTTAGTGTTTAGTTTTTGTCTGGATGACATGTTTATTGGCAAGAGTTGGGTATTGTAGTTTCCTACTACCTGTAACAGGAATTGCTAAAAGGTCTTATTTATTAAAAAAAAAAAAAACAAAAAAACAAAAAACAAAAAAAAACCCTGGAGCCAGATATTGGAGTGGAATCTAAAGATCAGAGAAACAGAACAAGCCAGGCACTTTTTTTTTTTTCTTTTTGGTTTTTCGAGACAGGGTTTCTCTGTGTAGCTTTGTGCCTCTTCCTGGAACTCACTCTGTAGCCCAGGCTGGCCTTGAACTCACAAAGAACCTCTTGGCTCTGACTCCTGAGTGCTGAGATTAAAGGCATATGCCACTAGGCACTTTTTTATCTCTACAAAATCCTCAGCCTTAAGAGCGAGTATTCCTGTTTCCTCATTCCTTATGAACCTTTCTCTACCCTGACATTACTTCCTCGGATTAAAGGCGTGTGCACTTCCCAGTTCTGGGATTAAAAGTGTGAGTCACCACTGTCTGTCTCTGTTTCCAGCGTGGCCTTGAACTCACAGAGATCCAGATGGATCTCTGCCTCCTGAGTGACAGGATTAAGAGTGTGTGCCACCACTGCCTGACCTCTATGTCTAATGTAGTGGCTGGCTCTGTCCTCTGATCCTCATGAAAGTTTATTAGGGTACACAAAATATCACCATAACTATGAGTGTGTGAGGGTCAGTATATGATTTAAGCTGTAATAGTGTTTCTTTTATAAACTTGGATGACCTTGTGTTTGGTGCATAAATATTAAGAATTTCAGCCAGGCATAGTGGTGCACACCTTTAATCCCAGTACTCTGGAGGCAGAGGCAAATAGATCTCCATTGTGGAATATTTGATCACACCCTGTAAAGATGTGTCTCTGTCCTTCTTTGCTTGCCTAAGGCACCATCTGATTGGTTTAATATAGAGCTGAATGGCCAATAGCTAGGCAGGAGAGGATAGATGGAATTTCTGCAGGGAAAAAGAGGAACTTGGAGGAAGAATCTGAGAGATGAGAGATTCACTAGTGAGGCACATAGGAGGTCAGATGTATGGTACTGAGGAGCACCAACAAATCACATGACAGAATGTAGATTAATATAAATGGGTTAATTTCAGTTTTAAGAGCTAGTTGGGAACAAGTTCAAGCTAAGGCCAAGTTTTCATATTTAATAAAATGTCTGTGTGTCCTTATTTGGGAGCTGGCAGTCCAAAGAAAGACCCATAACAGATCTCTATGAGTTTGAGGCCAACCTGGTCTACATGGTGAGTTCTAGGACAGCCAGAGCTACATTGTGAGACAAACAAAAAAATTGTAATGTCCTCTTGGTGGATCTTTTCTTTGATGACTATGTAGTGTCCTTCCCTATTTCTTCAGATCAGTTTTGGTTTGAAGTCTGTTTTGTCAGATAATAAAATTACTACACCAGCTGCTGCTTCTTCTTCAGTCCATTTGCTTGGAATATCCTTTTCCATCCTTTTACCCTGAGGTGATATCTACCGTTGATGTTGAGGTATGTTTCTTGGATGCAGCAGGATGGGTCCTGTTTTCACTTCCTTCCTGTGAATCTCTGTCTTTTTTTTTTTTTTTTTTTTTTTGGTTTTTTTTAAGACAGGGTTTCTATGTAGTTTTTGGAGCCTGTCCTGGACTAGTTTTGTAGACCAGGCTGGCCCCGAACTCACAGAGATCTGCCTGGCTCTGCCTCCGGAGTGCTGGGATTAAAGGTGTGGGCCACCAACGCCCGACTAAATCTCTGTCTTTTATTAGGGAATTGAGACCGTTGATATTGAGAGATGTCAATGAGCAGTGTTTGTTTATTTCTGTTACTTTGTTGTTGTTGTGGTGGGCTGTGTGTGTGTGTGTGTGTGTGTGTGTGTGTGTGTGTGTGTGAGTGTTTTCTCCTTGATTTGCTGGTGTGGGGTTCTTTATTCCATGTGTTTTGTTGGGTGTAGCTTTCCTCTCACACCTTCTGTAAGGCTTGATTGTAGATAAATACTACATAAATTTGGTGTTGTACCTTGATAGACATCTCCTTCTTTAGGTTAGGGAAATTTTCTTCTATGATTTTGTTGAAAACATTTTCTTTGCCATTGGAAGAAGAGTTTCTTCTATTGTCATTATTTTTAGACTTGGTCTTTTTATAGAGTCCCAGATTTCCTGGATGTCTTGTGTCCGGAGTTTTTTAGAGTTAACATTTTCTTTGACTGGTGTATCCATTTCTTCTATCTTGTCTTTAGTGCCTGAGATTATCTCTTCCATTTCTTGTCTTCTGTTGGTAGGTCTTGCTCCTGAGGTTCCTGCTTGAGTTCCTAAATTTTTCATTTCCAGATTTCTCTCAGTTTTGGTTTTCTTTATTGATTCTATTTCCACTCTCAGGTCTTGAAGTATTTTATTCATTTCTTCCCATTGTTTGTGTTTTCATAGATTTCTTTAAGGAATTTATTCATTTCTTCTTTAAGGACCTCTATTATGTTCATAAAGGCAATTTTTAAGGTCTTTGTTTTGTACTCCAGCTTTGTTGGAATACTCAGAGCCTACTGAGGTAGGGTTGCTGGGTTCTAGTGGAGATCCTGGCAGTTACTGATTTTATTTTTCTGCTAGGGTCTTGGCACCTGAGTTTGGGAATATTATAATTCTAGGTGCTAAAATCCTGTCATGTCTCTGTTGGGTGGGTGTTTTGTTTCTTGGTTTCTGTTGCCCTCTCTGGTTCTTAGAAGAATGTGGTGACAGTTTGTTGCCTGGTAGGAAACTCTTCTGGTATCCTGATAGATGTGGTCACAGGAGGTTCTGGGTAAAATGTGTTTCTAGGTATTGGGAGTTGACACAGGAATGGAGATGTGCTGATGGGAGGGGCTGAGGGGGCTCATGGGAGGGAGGGAGGGAAGCAGGATGTTCCACCAGAATCTGCTCAGTCCCTGAGGAATGAGGGAAGAGAACAAGGAGAGGCCACAACAGGTAGTCTGTTTCAGAGCTGGAGATGAGACTGAGAGGTTGTATATCAAAAAGAGTGGGGAGAGTGAAGATTAGAAACTTGCTTACCTACTTCCCTCTCCAGCAGGCTTGACTCAGATAAAGGAGTGAGTAGAGGAGGGAAATTAGGAGGGGAAGATCTATGTGATCCTTTGGAGATGGGGGCAGAAAGGAAGGGAAGGCTGAGGCATGTAGTCTACTACAGAGCTGGGCATGAGACTGGGGAAGCTGACTTGGAGGAATTGAGAAAGAGGTAAAATTAGCCTACCTGCTTCCCTGGCTGGAGTTTTGGAAGCTGTGTAAAAGGAAATAGAAAGAAGCTTAGAAAAATGGTCCAGGATGGTGCTAGTTTGCAGCCATCATAATCAAGCAAGCCAACTGCGGTGAGTTTCTGAGGGGCAGTAACAGATCTTCAGTTAGCTCTCAGGAGTATTCCATTGTTTCTGCTGATTCTAAACTCAGTGGGATGGGCTTAACCCTAGAAAGATGAACCCTATTGTCCACTTCAAAGACCTTTACCTCTACAGTGGCCAGGATGACAGTGCAGGCTCCCTTTAATTTTGAAGTGAGTGGGTCTCATGGAGACCCTCCTTTCAAGGTTTTGTTAGTACTCATTCCTAGGGGTTGGTCTTGAGATCGTGTGGCTATGACCTGGAGCAAGGAAGCCTGAATGCCAACTTTTCTTTATTCAGCCACCAATCACTTTCTTTTCCCCCCAATAAGGACCGTCTTCACTAGTATATCTTGGTTCTAATTCCTAATTGAGAGGAAGCATGCAGTATGAAGAGGGGAGGTGCGGACACATCACCTCTTCATGTGCTCTCCATTTTTTTTTTAAAACAAAACGCACTCAGTCTAATTAGTGGTGCCTACTAGAGCATTGACTGGTCTTGTCTTGATCTTGTGTGGGTAACCATGAGTGCAATGGGATGGCTTCTATCTGATCTTTTAACCTAGTAACAATTGTGCACCCAAAGGATGATTTACTTGCAAATAGGGGTACAATTGAATAAATCTATTTGTCTGTGAGAAGAATCTGCTTACTCTCAATTCTAAGAGTTACTCGGGGCTCCTCAGAGTGATGGTGACGTTTCTGGTTGGGGTAAGGGGGACCTCCCTTGTCTTTTCCAAGACTTGACAGTCAGTTCTCCAAGCCAGAAGCCTGAACCAGTTTCTTGGCAGGAATGATAGGGGCCCATTGGACAGCCATCACAGAGAAGTTTGCTTCAGAACACATCTATGTGTTAAGTGTTTTCTTAGTGTATGCCTTTTTCAAAATGAAGTTTTATATGAGAAGGAACTAAGACTTTAAGGTAATTATTTAGGTAACAAAAGTAACTAATAAAAAATTAGTAACAATACTATACTTGCTGAAAATTGAGAAATATAGAAAAGTCAGTTAATGAGCACCAAATCTCTTCAACCACGGGAAATGAACAAGAGAATATCTAAACTGACATTTAGAAACAAAAGCCAAACCAGGTTGGGGATTTAGCTCAGTGGTAGAGTGCTTGCCTAGCAAGAGCAAGGCCCTGGGTTCGATCCTCAGCTCTGGAAAAAAAAAGTCAAACCAAGCTATCAAAGTGCTGTTCTCTAGTCTAGGATTTCCTTCCCTCCTACCTTCTTTCTGTCTATTCCATCTGTCTGTCTATCTGTTTCTCTCTCTCTGTCTGCTCCCCTTCCCCCATCTTCCTCCTTTTCCTTCTCTAATTTCATACTGGGGATCGAGCCTAGAGATCACATGTGCTAGGCAAGCTCTCTACTATGTTCTCTTCTACAGAGTTATACCTCAGCCCTGATTTTACACTTAATTTTGAGATGGAGTCTTATCAAGTTGCCCACATTGTCTCTGACTCACTCTGTAGCCCAGGCTAGTCTTGACTTTAGGACCCTCCTTCCCTAGCCACCTCTGTATCAAGGTTACAGGCTTGAACCTCCAGGTCTGGCTCCAATTTTCTTTGAAAAACAATGTGTTTTTATTTGTTTTGTAATGTGGGAAAACCACATTAATTTTGCATCTTTAAAAAGCAAACAACAACAACAATAAGAATGAGGTCTCTATGCACAGTCCAGGCTAGACTCAAAGTTGTCACCCTCCCACTTCAGTTTCCCAAGTGCTGGGATTACAGAAGGATGTCAGCATGCTCAACACCCCACCCTACTTCCTGGGGGACTGAACTCAGAATCTCTAATCCCTGAGGCCATGTCCTGCTCCTCCCCTGAGTTATACCCTTGATCTCTATTTTCTTTCCTTTGTTTTTGCTTTTTTTTAAGTGTAGAAAACTCTGTGGATTATATTATGCATCAAATGTAAGTCTTTTAAAGAGTTTTTTTTCTTTTCTTTTTTGAGCCTGAGTCTCATATAGCTCAAAATGGGTTGGAGCTAGCACCAATCCTCCTGCCTCAGCCTCTTACATACTGTAATAATAAGTATGTGCCATCATGCCTGGCTCAAATTTAGTACATTTAAAACGCACTAATAAATCATATGAAAATTGCATTTCAAGTAGGGAAGTTTTTTTTAAAGGCTTGTCTGCTTTTATTCTTTTTACATTAAAAAAAATTTTTTTTTAAAGAAAATGCTCTGCAAACTGAAGTTTCTTTGTCCCATTCTGTCCTGCAGCCACTTCCAAATAATCAACTAATCACTCAGAGGCTTATATCATAAATGTTTGCCCGATGGCTCAGGCTTATTATTAACTAGCTCTTACATTTAAATGAACTCATTCCTGTTAATTTATTTATTGCCACGTGTTCTGTGGCTTACCGGTCCTCCAGCATCCTGTTTCTCGGGTGGCTCAAGGTGTCTGTGTTGACCCAGCCTCTTTTCCTCTGAATCCTAGTTTGGTTCTTTCACCTAACCTTATCCAGTCTTTCTGTAGGCAAAAATAACTTTATTATCAACCAATTAGAGAAACACATATTCATAGAGTACAGGAGGAACATCCCACAGCAATGCTCTGAAAGAGGTATGCAGGTTTTCATTCCAAAGTACTGAGCTACAACAACAAAAAATGTTTAAGATGGTATGGTAGTGCCTGTGTGTGATCTCAGCACCTCGGAAATCAAGGCAGGAGCATCACAGCAAGTTCAAGGTTAGCCTGGGCTACATGGAGAATTCCATGTCAGTTGGAGAGCTACATGGTGGTTCCTGTGTCAAAAAAAAAAAAAAAAAAAAAATCCTACCCTCCCAGCATTCTTTAGAACTGGTCTGACCATAGAGTGCTTCTGGCAAAGCTGTTCTGGCCTCTGAAGCTTATATGGGCATTTTTAACTATTAAATTGTATAGACACATGGCAAAACGGAGTATGAAATGGGCCAACATACATCAGTGTTAAACAGAGTTGCAATTTTGAATTTCTAAGTTAAGGCTCTACCATGTTAAAATAACTTCTAAAGCTGTGAGAGAGTAAAGTCCAAGAACTTAAAATAAAACTGTGTGTGTGTGTGTGTGTGTGTGTGTGTGTGTGTGTGTGTGTGTGAGAGAGAGAGAGAGAGAGAGAGAGAGAGAGAGAGAGAGAGAGAGACAGATTTTTACTGCATAGCCTAAGTTAGTTTTAAACAGGTCATTCTCTGCCTCTTCTTCTTGAGTACTTGGATTATAGGCATATACCACTACACCAGATTAAAATCATAAAGATTTATAAAGGAGGGAATAAATTCCATCTTATTTCAACTCAGCAGTTCCTTTTACTTTCTAGCTAACATAGGAAAATAAATACAACTTTCCCCCAGGGAATGCATTACTTATGCCAAGGCAGTTAAAGAGCACATCAATTAATTATTCTTGTAAATCCAAGCAGTTTACTCTCTGTTCACTGTAAACTTGCTTTTGAAGGAATGTGTGTTGAGACATTTGGAATCTTCCCTTTAGAGTTTGGAACTATTTTTGGTCTCCTTTTCATCCACCATCGACTATCCAACTGCTCACTCGGTGTCTCAGTACTTTTGAGTGTTGACAGCAAGATATATAATAAAAGATATATAATAATAAAAGTACCCACTGCTTGCAGCCACCCATGTGTCCCTCTCACCTCTAGCAAGTGACCTTGTTGTGGGTCCTGTTCTTTGGCCTTGTGACCTCCCCTCTGTTCCTGGTCACATTTTCTGTGTACCTTTCTGAAGAGTGGAGAGCATTGATTATGTTTTCTTTCCCAAAATGTTGCATTTCAGGAATGAGATGAAGTAAACAGTTATAGGCAGAAGGTCAACCATTCCATTTTAAAAACAGGATTGGGAAATAACCAGTGGCCAACACCAATTTTAACGTGTGTGTGTCCTGTAACATCATCAGCTGATGTCTCCTGTGTCTGCTTGGTGCCCCTGAGTACCGTACATCTTGAGCCTTCTCATGTAGCAATGTTCTTGGTAAACAGAATAGCCAGGAAAAGGACAAGCTGAGCTTGGTTGGCAAAGGGACACCTTATGTATGATGGAGGGACAGTTGGAACGTCTTGAGCAATCACTGAGATGCCCGTGTGTGCACACACTCAGGCTTTATGTGACACACAATGATTCATCTTCTAAGAGGCTGTTTTTCTCTCTTCCAGAGCTGGCAGCCAGCCCTACTCTCGGAAATGGGAGATTTCTTGAACTAATTTGGACAAGTAGACTGTGTTTTTTAGACCATGAAGCAGTAATGCTTTGTCCAGACAGAACTGCCAATTATCCATGAACTTCACTATTCAGGAAAGAGTTCAAAAGCAGAAAGAAAAAAAAAAAAAAGCCAGATCTTTTTATTAGTTTGTTTTACATGGCAGCTTGCAGGAGAATTATACCTTTGTGTCTCTTCTAAAGCAGAAAGGAGTTATTTAAATGAATGACCTCATTATCTTGATAAAGAAAATACTATAGTTGAAATTCGTTTCTGAAAATTTGCCTTGGATTTGGGTAAAACCTGGAAAGTGTAAACTTTGGAATTAAATTTCTGATTGTAGAAAAGACGCTGTGGACCCAGTCCTTCATCTCTCCCGTGCTGTAGTCTTTTAATCTGTTAAATGAAAAGAAAAGCAGTTGCTTTTCTCCCAATAGGAGCACAAAGCATGGTAAATGGGGGCAAACAGGCTCACCTACGTGCAAGGCTGAGTCAAACCATGGTTCAGTGGGCTTCTTCAGGAGACAGCTATGTCTTGTGACTATCACATTTCCCTGGCAAGGAACAGTTTACACCTGTGCTGAGAATCCACAGATTTAAAAGAAAAAAAAATTGGTTTTGGTTCATGTATACCCAGTACTTGGTTAATTAGGAAAACTAATTTCAATTTTGTAAAAAGTCCAATTTTCTGTTTCCTTTTTCCTTCCCTGTTTCTCTCCTCCCCTTTTCCTCTCCTTTCTTTCTCTTCTCTTTCCTTCTGGGCCTTGTACAAGCTAGTCATGTGCTCTACCCTCATCCCCAGCCCCCTCCCTTTTGTGTGTTTGTGTTTAGATGTGAAATGGCAGAAATGTCTGAGATGGAATCTGGGAGAATGGGGGCTAGAATGATCTGTTAGGTCAATGCCAAACAATGAGGTGGAGAGATTGTACAGTCATCCCATGAGACTCTTTAAAGAGATTAAGTAAATAAATAAATGCAAGCAGTGAGAACTTAGCTTCTACCTAGGGGGAGTCAAACCTGTCCCATCTCTTCTGGGAAGTCTTTTAAATTTGCATCCTGCTATCACATGTTGTTAGGGCTGTCACCTAGGACCTCACTGAGTGTCAACCTAGGAGCCTAACTATGTATCATGCACCAAGAACTAAAAGTGAGTAAGGATCATCTTTCTAGTAAAGGTCTTCACCTCCCATGGGAGAGAAATACACCCAAATAATTACAGTGCTGCAAGGTAAGTTTTAGCACACACATTTGCTCTGGTTACAATGCCTAGGGTGTTTGAGACTGAAGAGGAAATGTCTGTGTTTGACCCTGAAGACTGAGAAGAGGCTAGAGGCAGGGGTACCACTCCAAGAGGCGCAGAGAAGAGGATGTCAGCAGTTTACAAAGAGTGTTTCAGGATAACAGAGTATTTAAAGGTTAGGCAGCTCTAGGTTGGTAGCCCTGCTAGAGTACTTGCAGGATGAATGCTTTGGGGTATATTAGTTAGATTCTCTGAATTGGGGTTTCTGGACCTGTAATGTGGGCATTATTATCAGTCTTGGCGAACAATTGAAAGGATGAAATGATGATTATAAAGTGCTTGGAGCAGTATCAGGGGACAGTTAAAGTTTACTAGAAAGCTGCTGGGATGCTCCAGAGACAGGTGCAGCTATTGGTGCAGGATGGCATATTGTTTAGAATACCATGGCTTATCCCAAGAAGGGCATTGTCATTTATCATTTTACATATGAATGCATCAACTTTCCCCTTTGCAGATAATAAACCTCTTTGGGTGTATGGTGTTTGTAACCAGGACATTCTGAATGCTATGCAATCTACTCTGAGGTACAACCCAGTCCTGTTAAACCATCTTGATCAATCATCCATAAAATGGAAACAAACGCCTCCTTGCAGGGTTGATCTGAGGACTGGAGCTAATTTCAGACACGGTTCTAGTAGTGGTACATAACACACAGTAGTTGTTAAAACTGTTAATATTATAGTGCTTCTGGGAACTGGTGCTTATGTGTAATGTTCTTACACTTGTGTTGACTGATGGCAGTGTGAAGTTTTGTTGTTGTTTCTTTGTTTGTTTGAGGATAATATCTCATGTGTCCCAGGCTGGTCTTGTATTGGCCATGTAGCCAGAGATGATCTAGAACCTCCACCTTCCTGCCTCTGTCTCTTGCCAGATGTCTGACACCATGGTAGGTAAGAGCATAATTTGTGTGTGTGTGTGTATTCAGAGGCCTGCATTTTCTGCTAGGCCAAAAGCAGATGATCACATTTGAATATATAATATCTTAGTTTAAAGCTAGTGTGTCTTATTATGAATATGTTTTTTATGTGAATTGGTATGCATAAGTTATCCAAGTTTTTTTTTTTTTTTTTTTTTAATTTCTGCATTTCTTTATCAGCACCACACCACTTACCTACTAGATGTTTGAAGAAACAGTTGTTACATGCATTACTAGGTACTTCTCCAGCTGCTCTTTTTTTTTTTTCTATTGGATATTAGATCCTGAAGTTGTGTTTTGAAAGCTGTGTTCTTGGATGATGTGAACAATGGAGTGCATATAAATGTGTGTGGCATCAGCTGGTGGAGGAGGTCATGCCTAGAGGGTACAGTTGTCCCCACTATAATTATAATGTGAACACTTACTATCTTTATGATTTTATCATGACATCTTTCATAAGCACTGTTTTAGAGGTCAACTGGAGGTCGCATCAACAAACCAGGTCTAAGGGCTGGAAAGATGCTCATGGGTTAAGAGCACATGTTCAGTTCCCTGCACCCATACAGTGATTCAAAACCAAACATAACTTCAGTTTCAAGGTCTCAGATGCCCTCTTCTGACCTCCAAGGGCACCAGGACAGACACGATTCACATACAAACAGGCAGGCTAAAAATCTACACACACAGAGTAAAAATAAATGAACTTAAAATAGTAATAATAAAAAAGCTATGTCTAGAACAGTTCTGAGTTCACCTCATACTTTTCTTCTTAGAACTTTATTTAGATGCCGGAAGTGTCAGGAAAATCAAGTCTCGCAGGACACCCTCTGTGACTTTTCTCCTCTGCCCAGCTGCAGAGTTCTGAAAGGTCACACCTCCACTATGTTATCCTGTTAACATTGTAACAATCGATGATTATGAAACTAGTTACATGTGTGCTGACTTAAGTGTTTGAAAGTGGTGCTATAACCCTGGTTTACCACTGTTGGAGTGAGGGCTGGGGAGTTGGCTCAGTGGGTAAAGATGCTTATAGCTCAAGTGTAAAGACCTAAGTTCAAGTCCCCAGAACTCATGGGAAAGCCAGATGGGAAGCATGAACATCTGTAATCCCAACACTCCTGCAGGAAGATAGGAGACAGAAACAGGAGAATCCGCAGATGTTCACACAGTAGCTGGCGTAAGCAGTAGAACAACAGAGAGACCCCATCTCAAACAAAGCATATGGCAAAGGCAGACACCTAAGGTTGTCCTCTGACCTCCACACACAGACGTCGTACCTATGCTCCTGTATCACACACATGAAAGCACATACACACACTGAACTGAACTAGGTATAGTGATGTACTATACACCTGTAATCCCAGAACTCCAAAGGCAGAAGAACAGCCATAGGTTCAAGGCCAGCCTGGGCTATAGAGTGACATTTTGTTTTAAAAAAACCAAAGAGAAAAACAGTGAGTTTGACCCAAGCCTGAACTACATAGCAAGACCCTTTCTCAGAAAGAACCAACAAGCCAACTAGCTTTTCAAAGATTCAATCTGTATCCAGTAAGCAAATATCCATAAGAAATGCTTTATATGACCCATAATTTTCAATTGTTCATTTGTAAAACAATATGTAGTTACTTCACTTGATTAAAGAATTCAGCAAAAACTATTCTTAATGTTTGCTGGTTTAAATTTTTTTAAAATTGTGCATTTATTGAAATACAGTTAAATAAAACAGGAGTCTGTAACATAAAAACTGAATGTTCTTTTCTTCCATCTGGAGTAAATTGTAAACAACTTTTGTTCCAGATTGCTCTCTTTTTTTTTCTTTATTTTACACATAAAATAAAAATTACAGGATGTTTTTCACTTACAAGTATATCATGGGCATTTAAAACACACACACACACACACACACACACACACACCACTTTCCTTCTGAAATGAAGAAGTCAGTGTGTCCAGTGCTCGGCAGTCTTTGGAAAGGTTATTTCACACATTCAAATTGCTGTCAAATTGACTACTTTCAAAATTAGTTCTAATTGTGGTAATTGTTCAAAACACATTCAAAGAAGGCTTATTTCTCAGAACACTTTTATTTAAAACCATCCTTTAAAGAACATAAGGTGCATGCAGTGATCACATTATTTTAGCACAGTGGGTTGAAAACAGGACAAAAAATAGTTATTTAAATGCCTTATCAACACTGTACCAAGCTCAAAGCAGTGAAAACCCCTTGAGGTAAGTAACAACACAAAACACAGCAGCAGCTGGGTTCCCTGGAGCAGAGGCCCCATGACTGATATGAACTGATAATGGTTTCATCTTACTATTTGAAAAATAGGACAATTAACTTCAAATTTCTATAGCTCAGTTCACCTTCTCCTTTAACTCCTCCAATCTGCTAGGATGCAAGGATCAGTTTAGAAATCTCTGAAACAGGGCCAATGAGATGACCAGGTAGAGGCACTGGCTGCCCAGCCCGAGGACCTGTGTTTGACTCTTGGCACACACACATGGAAGAAAGAGCAAAGGCTCTGTCTATGAGTAGCTGTTTATTGAAAACCCTAAGCAATGGTCCCATTTTGGTGTGAGTATTTTTGTCTATGTCTTGAATCTTTCCAACTGTAGGTCTATATCCTAACTCAAGAAAAAATATAGCATGCATACCCAAACACACAAAAACCATAGATTTAATCTTTAAACATCAATTACAAAAACATTTTCCTGCCTACTTTTTTTTTTTTTTTCCCCCGCTCAGACAGGGTTTCTCTGTGTAGCTTTGCTACTTTCTCTGTGTAGCTTTGCGCCTTTCCTGGAACTCACTTGGTAGCCCAGGCTGGCCTCGAACTCACAGAGATCCACCTGCCTCTCCCTCCCGAGTGCTGGGATTAAGGGCGTGCACCACTACCTCCCGGCAGCGTTTTCCTTTATATTGGAAGCTCTAATGTTACAAAATTTGATTTTGCTGAAATATGTTTTATTCATTGTGTATTGAAAGCTAATGAACAAAAATTATAGAACAGATTAATGAGACGTATGGGAACTTTACTTTTTTATTTAAAGATTTACTTCGTCTTAAATCATGTACTTATGTGTGTGTTTGTGTATGAGGGTGTTTGTGTATGCGGGTATTTGTGTATGCGGGTGATTGTGTATGCACATGGGTGCAGGAGTCTTCAGAGGGTTGGGTTCCCAAAGCTGGAGTTAAAGGCAGATGTGAACTGCTCAACATGGGTTCTCTGCAAGAGCAGCAATTGCTGTTGGCCCCTGAGCCATCTTCAGAAATCTGGATTTTTAATTTATTAAAATGATGACTGGAAGGGTTTTAAGGTCAGTCTTGTTCGCCAACTTGACTAGGTTTGGAACCCAGATTAAGAGATCCGTGAGAAGATTTCCTGGAAGGCTAAGGGAAGTGGGAAGGCCCCCTCTCAGAGTAGCCAACATCTTTGTTTTTCCATGTAAACAGTTCTGAGGGAAACCTGGTGCTGCTTTTCACCTGTCTTCCTTCTTTCCTTGCTTCTAAGTGTATTTAGTTTGCTGCCTTTGAGGCTGTTGAGGCTGCCTTTTTCTTTTCTGATGTCAGAACTTAGCTTCTTTAGCCTTCCCACACAGGGTGAAGACCAGTGTGGTTCTACATTAATCCTCCATGGCCACATTGGGATCCGGAGGCATCCAGCCTCATTCAGCTGAGCAGTTACTGAATTCTCCTCCTTTCCAGTGTGCAGACAGCCACGGTTGGACTACATGGCCATATCGTGTAAGCCCATATTGTAAAGTCAAAAGAAAATACATACAGTGCACATGCATACCTATAAAAATGCGTGAGATGAGCTTCTCAGCATATTTCGTCATGTGATATTAAAATCTAAATTAGGCCATCCTACTTACCATTCCCTTTTGACGTTTGCTATTGAGAATAGAAGGTCAATAGTTACCCTTAGAACTGCTCATGCAATCAGATGTTGTCCTGTTCTATGCTGATAGGAATGTAAGTGGAACTCTCTGGGTGCTCAACCCACAAGGAACTCTGTCAGACCATTTTATCCTCATGAGTGGATTTTATAGAGTTGGAGTCAGAGTGCAAAAATTTCTTGTCTCTAAATTTCTACCCCTGGAAAAACATGTTGATAACTCCCTTAAATTTTTTTTTTTTTAAAAGAGGATTCTATTCTAGATCCAAGAAAACTAGCCAAACTGGATGATGAGACTGTCTCTTTATAAAAGGCATTAGTTGCAGATCATGCAGTATTTGTTTGCACAGAAAAAATATATATATTCATACCAGAAAAATAAAAGCCCACAAAAAATAAACAACAGTAACAAACAGCTCATGGCACCTGGGAGATTACCATAGTAAATGAATGTAGCAGAGGAATCTATGGGAGTGAATAATCTTTCTAGGTGGGTATGGAGGAGAGCTGATTAAACTTTTGTTTAGAGAAATGAAAAGAGAAAAGCTCAGTAGGAGCTTTCACTGGGCATTTCTATATTCAGCTGTTGACCTCAACTCTGGCTGTAGCTGAGAAGGAGGTGATTGTTTCTTGTTGGACTGTGAGGGAGAAATGAGAAAGGAAGGGTTGGTTCTTTCGAGCAGTGAGAAAAACTGGAAAGGAGGAGAATCCAGTAGCTGCTCAGCTGAATGAGGCTGGATGCCTCCGGATCCCAGTGTGGCCATGGAGGATTAATGTAGAACCTACTCTTCTTCACCCTATGTGGGAAGGCTAAACGAGCTAAGTTCTGACATCAGAATAGAAAAAAAGGAGCCTGGGCATCCAAAGTCTGAATGTAGGTGATTGCTCTTACTCATTGAATGGCCCTGGGAAAATTCTCAACCTTTCTAGGTAGCATTTTTCCCATTCATGGAATGAAGACATTAGCTAAGGAATAGTGAAAAGTAGGTGCTAACTTGGTTGGTGTACTGGGTAGGTATGTGGCTTTTTTTTTTTTTTTTTTTTTTTTTTTTTTTTTTTTTGTCATGTTAACACAAACTAGTTATTTGGGAAGAGAGAAGCCCAACTGACAAAAGGTCTCCATCAGATTGGCCTGTACACAAGTTCATGGGTCTTTTCTTAATGACTATAAAGGGTCCATCCCACTGGGCAGTGCCACCTCTGAGCAGGTAGTCCTTGGTTGTATAAAAAAAGCAAGGTGAGCAAACCACCAGGAGCAAGGCATAAACAATGTCTCTGCATAGCCTCTTCTTCAGTGCCTATCCTGACTTTTTTGTGATGTAAGATGAAATAAACTCTTTCCTTACCACGTTGCTTCTGGTCATCATGTTTTTTCACAGCAATAGAAAGCAAACTAGAACAGTTGGGAAGATTGGCCTGAGGAAAAATATGGTCTATTTTATTGGTGGGGGTAGATTGGAGGATAAAAATGGAGAACGCTTTTAAAAGAAATGCATCTTGAAGACATGGAATACAGAATGGGGGAAAAACTTTACCAGCTATTAGACTGAAGGTTAGTATTTATAATATATAAAGAACTTTGAAAATTAAATGCTAAAAAAGTAAATCTACTAATCAAGAAATGATTAAATACTAAAAAAGCAAAACTATCAATCTATAAATGGGCTATTAAAATAGGCAGATAGTTCTTAAGAGAAAAAACACAAAGGTCAGTAAGTATTTTTACAAGTATTCTTAATAATCAGGCATATGCATATTAAAACTACTTTGAGATACTATGCCATCCTAGTCAGAATGGTTTTATTAAGAAAAGAGACAACAACAAGTTCTGGCACTGCTGTAGGGAGAAAAGGACTCATTCTCACTGTTGGTGAGAGTGTAAAGTAGTACAGTCACTATAGCAATCAGTGTGGAGGATTATAAAAAAGCTAAAAATAGAACTACCAACTCGACTCTGCTTTGCCATTCCTGGACATATATTCCAAGGATTGTGTATCCTACCACAGAGAAACCTTCACATTCATGTTTATTCACAAGTCAAGAAATGTATTATTTATAATATCAAGAAAATGGAGCCAGATTAGCTGTCCATCAACAGATGGATGGGCAATAAAAATGTAGTAAACATACACAATTTCAATGTGTTAAATATACAGAATTTTACTCAATGATAAGGAAAAATGGCATTATAAACTTGGTAGGAAAATGGATGTAACATAGTAAGGTGACTCAATTTATATGTTAGTAGCAGACAGAAATGATATGTTCTCTCTCGTGTATGAATCCTAGCTTATAGAATTTATATGTATTCATATATAGCAGTTGAGTATAAGTATAGGACATGGAACTAGAAGGAAGCCATGATAGAGGAGAAGAAGTTTGAGAAGTAGCTAGGGAAATAGGACACATGTGACACTGAGAGAGAGTTAGAGGGACATAGGTAGACACATAGATTAGTTACATTTTTTACTTTTTTTTTGAGACAGGGTTTCTACATGTAATTATGGCTGTAGCAAGGCAATAATAAAAGGGAGGGTTTATTTGGGCTTATGATTCCAGAGAGATGAGTTCATTACCATCACAGGGGAAAATGTGGCAGCAGGCAGGCATGGTGACTGGAGCAATAGCTGAGAGCACACATTTTAGGCCACAAGCAGAAAGCAGAAAGAGTGAACTGGCAATGGTGCATAGCTTTTGAAACCTCAAAGCATGCCCCTAGTGACATACTTCCTCCAGCAAGGTCACATCTCCTAATCCTACCCAAACAATATAACCAACTGGGGACTAAGTAGCCAAATGCCCTAGACTATTGTGAACATCTTGTTCAAACCATCACAGCAAGAAAAGCAGAAGTCATCTCCTTTATATGGAGGCTTCTTTTTCCCAGAAGACATTCTGAGGAATAATGTCTGGAAGGCATGGGGATAGGTATCTGAACAGGACCAATAAGGGAATGGGGAGGACCCAGGGGTCCTGTAAAACACCCAAGCCAAGGTTTGTTTAACTGACTTCTAGTCATAGGCCCTTCCTATCCCAAGGGATTAAGAAGCCACCTTTGCTTTCCCTGGTCCTTGACCTTCTGTCTTTCCTGGATGTTCAGTCCTTTGTCCATCTCAAGGAATAAGCTTGGTGACCTTCAAGATGACTTCCAGCATCCACATTACAACAGGAAAGTGTCTATGTGGGGTGGAAAGGCACAAGAGGAGGTGGGGTAGGAGAGAAGAGGAGAGGATACAAATTTTGTTTGAAAAAAAAATGCCATAATAAAATCTAATACTGCATACATTGATTTAAAAATTAAAAAATAAAAATAAATGGATAAAAGAGGTTCCTCTAAATACCAAATATCATTTAATGCTTTAGTCACTAATTGATGAAGAAACTATGGCACATTTACACAATGGAATTCTCTTCAGTACTGAAGGAAAGTAAAATTATGAAACTTGCAAGAAAATGGAAGGAACTGAAGAATATCACACAGAGTGAGGTAATCTAAGGCCAGAGAAACAAATATATTTTCTCTCTCAAATGCAAAGTCTATATTCAAAGTTTGAAATGTCTGTGTCTAAGCTGGATGATCTGCAGATTCCAGGAATCAACAAAGCAGTCATGAGGTAGGCAGGGAGGGAGTCGCCATAAAAATAGAGGGAAGAATACTATGGATGGAAAGGTTTGACTAAGGACAAGTACAGGTGGGGGAGGGGACAGAGTCTTCTAAAACTAAGGATGTGAGGAAAAGGCATATAGGAACATACTACTTTATGAGTTAACTAAAAAACATGCTTAAAAAAAAAGAGCTTGAGTGGAATTGTCTTCCATGGCTGGATACCATTTACCCCATAAGTTATAAGTTATTAAGTCCACATCCCTGTACTAGGTAGGGAATACTTTCCTATTAGCCAGGGAGTCAGGTTCTCAAAACAACACAAGCTACTGCCATTGTTTTTGGATGTCCAGCAGAAATAGGTGGTAAGACATTCCTGCTGAAGATGACACATACAATAGAGGACATAGAGGAATCATACTAGAACTGAGCTGGAGTTCCTACCTGTTGATTCATGTTCATAGTGCCAGAAGGCACTACCCAAGCTGATGGGGGAGAAAAGTCATCAATAATCTAACCCAGGTGTGAATCCTGTATGCTGCAATACTTGCTGGCTAAGATATGCTCATGGATTCAATAGTGGTGTGACTATTCCTGGGGTATTGGATCTCAGGCCTGTTCCATGGAAGAGAATACATGCTTAGTATTGCAAAACTGATCAAATGCCTATGGATATGAAGGTCATGGGCTGTATGGGGGAATTTACTACTGATGTTTTGCTAAGTGGAAATGTATGTAAATTGTCTTCTGACTGGTGTTGCACTCAGCCTTAGTCCAAGAAATTTTTTTGCAGTTGTTGATGGAAAAAATAAGAACACACTAACTATCAGTCTTGAGAATAGCTTTAAATAAAACATCTACCTTATGAGGCTGGGGAGCATTGTGAAGAAGTGGTTGGAATGACCATGAGATGGAGGCTGGGGAGGATCTTCTGGGTATAAATTGGCTGCTGCAATCATGACCACACAACTGTGGCCACCTGCCAAAGACACACACACACACACACACACACACACACACACACACACACACACACACCAGAAGCAAGAGGAAGACTTGTTTGGAAGGAGATGGGTTTCAGAAGGAGAGGGAAGGGGATTAAAGAGTGGAATGGCGGGATTGGAAATAACTAAAATTCATTATATGCATGTATGAGATTGCCAAGGAATTAGGAAAAGTAAAATATAAAAACAACACATAAAAGAAGGGTCTCATGGACTGAGTGTCAATGGAAGTCAGATTTTAAGCAGATAAAGGCAGGGAACTAGGAATAAGTAAACACTTTAAGGGAAACATGATACAATCAAGAGATGATCATGGATGTGCACATGAAAAAATCAGTCCAGAGTGTTTGACTGCCAGAAAAGTTGCCCATTTATGGTGGTTGATTGCTTTAACTGAACATCTTCTCACATTACCTGCAATTGCTTTAGGCAAGAAGGTAGAGATGTTGAGGGGAAGAAGAAACGGATGATTTACAAAGCATGCTGCAGACTTTATAGACCGGCCTTGCCAAAGGCCGGAGTTAGCACAAGGCAATCATTGTGTCAATCAATGGCTACAACTGCTCTGAGAAATTTAATAGTATTTGGTAAGTAATCTCTCTCCTGGAAAAGTTTCTTTACCTCTTGAAGATGAATCATTTACTTCTAGAAAACACTACACTTATGGGAAGTTCAGTTCAGAGTCAGAATTAAATTCTGTTGCCCAAGTATGGCCAGATTTCATGGAGTGTGGGGGTAGAGGTGAGAAGGAGGATCAGACTCTAAAAGGACATTGCAGATCTCCTTTACACCCTTTCCAACAGCCCTTTGAAGGCTCACTCTGCTATACCTGAGAGCATCGAGTCAGTAACAAACTCTCCAGATCCATACCCCTGTACTTATCACCCATGACCATGCCAGCCTGTCCAGGGAATGCAGGGTGGGATTGGGCAAAGAACCAAGGTGTGTGGGCTGAAGTGAAAGTTTGTAGTAGAGGTTAATGAAATGTGCCTAGCATGTTCTGAGTAGATCATACCTATTACTGTGTTTTCAGATTTATCTCTTAATATGCATGGCAATTCTCAACATGCATATATATGTCTTTTACTAATGCCAGAAAAATTGATGAATTTCTGTCTTCTCAGATTTCTTTGCTGTTATTTATTCAATATCCTTTTGATATTTCAGGTAAAGATAGTTTACAGTTTTATTTCATCTTCCAAATAATTAATACATTAGATTATAATAATATGAAATCTAAGTCTCACATTCCTCTACTCTCTCTTTTGACTATATTGTAAGTTTCTGATAGAGCTTTCCAACAGAAAAGTTTTTTATATTTATTTATTGGTATGTGTGCATGTATATAAGTGTGCATGCCACCACAGGCCATGTGTGAAAGTCAGAGAACAGCTTGAGAAATTTGAATGTGAACTAACATATATTGACCTATAACCTGTTTTTGAAAGTTCTTTAATATATTACAGACATCCTTTTTGCAGCAGTGGATTTAGAATAATTTTTTTTTTTTTTTGTAATAGCCACACTCTACCAAATGATGGTTCCATTGTCTATTCCTGTCATATACTTACATGTCTGCCTGTTCATGCTGGACATGTGAGCTATGTTAGCCATTCACTATGAACTAGAAGCAGGCTCATTTTTCAAGTCAGGCTCTGGGTAGACAGACTTTAATAATCAGATTGTCTCTGCTATGTCTGACTCCCTGATTCAGAATAAGAGTATGAATTGTGGCCTGAAAGGTGGAAATTTACCCCTTATCCCTGTAACTAAAAATTAATTTCATGCTACTAGAGATGGGGAGATAAGGAGCCGACAGCCCTCTGTCAGCCAAGCCACTCAAGTTATTCTAATTAGGTACCACTGATGCACATGATAGCACATGTGGCTCCTCACCTCTTTTAATCTGAAGGTTTATTATTATTCATGTTAAACTCCCTTCTTTGCTTCACATCCATTAATAATACCTCAGGGTTCAGCTGCCACCATCCACTTTTGACTACACATTTGCAGGGCTTGGCTCAGATGCATAGAAATCAAAACCAAACACTATTTTAGCTCAATAAATTCAAGTTCCTAAGCATTGTAATTTTCAGAAGTTTCTATTAAGAATGAATTTGTAAAGTATTTTCTCTTTTTCCCTAGTCCCTTGCACAATTCTGGAACACATTAGAAATTAAATAAATACTTGTTGAAGAAATGGGTAAAGGAACGCATCCACTATTAATTTGTGATTTAACTATTGACAAATACCTGGACCAGTGAAGCTGCTTCCTTCCACAGTTAAATAATCACCGTGATTTAACATTCAACTAATTTTTCTTCTTTTGAAAAATTCACTTGTAATTGACACACAGTAATTATATATTTATGGTGTAGAGTGATGTTTCGATCCATGTATGTATAACACAATGCTCAAATTAGAATAATGAATGTATTCCTCACCTCAGATGTTGATAATTTCTTGCTAAAAATCAAGATCATCTTTTTTAGCTATCTTGAAATACACAATTCTGTTAGCTGGAGTAACCCAACAGCAGAACATGTGGAGCAGAACATCAGGACTTACTTTTCCCATCTGTAAATTTGTGCCAGTTGACACATTTCTTGCTCTCCTCTGTCTACACTACTCTCTCCCTGCCTCTGTGAGTTAGGCAGCTTTCTGTCACTATGACGAAACAACGGAGACATTCAACTCAATAAAGGAAAAGGTTCGTTTTGTCAAGGGCACGGGTTCAACCAGAGTACTTGAAAGAATAAAAGCAAAATGGTTTATTTGGCCTCAGGTTGCAGAAGTTTGAGTCCATGCTCTCTTGGCACTGCCACTTTGAGCTGTGGCTGCTCAGTCGATTGTTCTGAGAACGTTTGGTAGAAGCGACCAGTTTACTTCGTGGTAGCCCAGGATCAACATGACACAGGAAGGAGCTAGGATCCTGGTGTCCCATTCAATAGCACAGCTACAATGACTCAACTTTCTTACACTAGCTCTACCTGCTAAGAGTGCCACCAGCACCACAAAGGGCTGAAGACCAAGCCTTCAACACATGGGCCTTTGGAGAACATTGAAGATCTGACTGAAAGCACTGTAGTGATGTTCCACCCTGTGTGCTCATCTTTTTAGTTTCCTCCTGTAGCTTTTATCTTATGGCATTTGTCTGTGACTGGCTTGCTTCACTTAACATGATGAGCTCTCATTCCTTTTGTGTTATTCCGAATGACAGGATTTTATTCTTTTTTTTTAAGAACATCCCAATGTGTATAAGTGCCTAATTCCCCCATCCATTATTCAGTTGATGGACACTCGGGTTTCTTGACTATGGGGACAGTGCTGAAGTGAACAGGGCCATGCAGAGGACTTTCTAGCACTCTGCTTTCTTTTTTCTTTGTAACTCGTGAGTTGGACTGCTGCCTCAAACAGTAGGTAGTTCTTTTTCCAGTTTGCTGAGGAACTTGCATACTGCTTTCCAGGCTGACTGAGCTCCTTTACACCCCCTCCAACATTTCGTAAATGTCCTTTATTCACACCCTGCCAGGGTTTGTTATTATATGCCTTTTTGATATAGCCATTTCAGCCAGAGTGAGGTAATACCTTTCAATTTTGATTTCCCTGATGATTTTTGATGCTGAACATTTTTTCCATGCATCTGTTGGCTACTTCTTTTGAGAAATATCTGTTCTTTCTCTTCTACATTTAGATATAAGTGGGTGGATTCTAGCAATCAAAATTTACCCTGTTCATTGTGGTCAAGATCTGTCCATGGAGAGGAATGATAAACCACATCCTCATGACCAGGTCCGACCTGCTGCCTGTTTAGTGTAGCTTATTCCACAAGTAACTTTGAAACATTTCTGTGTGGTTGGAAACGATCAGAATTGCAGTGTCTGTGGCAGGTAAAACCTGTATAAAGGTTCATGTCAGTGGCAGGTAAAACCTGTATAAAGGTTCATGTCAGTGGCACACTGCTATGTTCATACTTTCCTGCATAACTTCAGTTGCTTTTGTGTATAAGCTGGAGTTGCAGAGGGGCCCACAAAACCTGAGACTTTACTTTCTAGTCCTTTATTAAAAAATGCCACTTTCTAGTTTAGACTCAGATGTACTTTTGAGGGGTCAAGGGTTCATAAGGCTCGCTTATTGGACTTTGAAAGCCTGAGAAGTCCACTGAATGGGCAAATTCCTATTTTTGTAACAACTTGAAAATTATAGTGGTAGCATAGCACATTTTCTCCTCTCTTTTACTACCTTACCTCAACAAGAAAGCCTACAGAAATTTTTGTTGTGTGTTTGCTTGTTTGTTGCTATTGTTTTCTGAAAGCGTATTAGTACAGGATCTTGAATGTCAGGGTTGAGTGTTCAGCTCCACTTATCCCAAGTCTATCGAGGCTACTGGGACCCTTCTGGCTTTCTAAGGTTCCCTCCAGGCCCCCCCCCCCCCCCCGGCCTATGGTCATATGCCTGGAAGATAAAAGTTTCAGTTCATAATTGAAGACAAAGGTTTTAGTATTGGGGTCTTTGGAAAGCCTATGAAAAAGCTGAAGGTTGCGCATATGGCTAGGGGTATAAAAGTTTGAATTTGTATTTATATTTTAGAATTGATATTTTAATTTTTCATTAGTTTTGTTTTTCTACAGCAGAAATACTTATTTTTTCACAAGATTCCTGATACCAAGGCTGGCACATGAGGAAGAAGACAGTTCCATTACTGTCATTCTCAAATATATTTCTGTTGTGAGGACTATAGAATGTTCTCACAGGCATGTATCCCTATTTCTTATACTTGTGTTTTTGTAGTTCTTGAGACAGTCTCATTCTGTAGCCTAGATTGGTCTGGAATTTCCTGTGCAGATTAATCTTGCCTGAAGCTCATAGTGACCTTCCTGTATGGGCCTCCCAAGAGATACTGGCTTTGAATTATGACAATTTCAGAATCCATTTTAGCACAGTACTGTCTAGTGTTCTCCACAGAAACAGATCCAACTTCTAAATTCCCATAATAAAAATGTTGGTCAAGTATGTTGGCTCATGACTGCCATCTCAGCACTTGGAAGTCTGAAGAAGGAGGATTGACATGAGTTCATGCTCTGCCTGTATGAGACAAGACTGGACTACAGAGCAATATTCAGACCCAAAACCACAAAGGCTGGAAACTTCCACAGGAGAAGAAGATCTTGTAGGTTTGTACCCATGCATGCCATGGTAGTCTGAAGGCAGAGATCCTTCCCAAAGTGTTGTTTATTTTATGTATATGACTGTGCACCATGGAAGCACTTGGGAATCACAGTGTTTGTAAGTTACTATGTGGGTGCTTGGAGTTGTACCCAGGTTCTCTACAAGAGCAACATGTGCTATTAACTATTGAGTCATCTCTTCAGCCCTGAGATCCTTAAGGCTTTCAGCTGATTGGACAAAGTCCTCTTACATGACTGAAAATAATCTGCATTATTGAAAGTCTACTGATTAATGTGCTAAGTGCATATATAGCATATACAACATCTTCCTCTTTCACAAATTCTGCTAATTTTTTTAGTTTTACATTTGAGCTCTCTCTCTTTCTCCTGTCCCCTCCCCTCTGGTGTGTGTGTGTGTGTGTGTGTGTGTGTGTGTGTGTGTGTGTGTATAGAGGTCTATTGTATGACACTATCCTTATGGAGATGTGAATAAACATTTACTCACCCCGGATAAAGAACCAATGGCAGACCAAAGTATCTTTTAGTACACTAAAATTCGACTTGATGAATCAATGAATTTTATTGGAGTTACTTGTAGGAATACAGGGTTACTTACAGGAGCAGAAATGGCTCAAAGAAAGCTACATCCCCAAGAGCCCACCTAGCATGAAAGCTGAAACCTAGGAAGTCACTGCATGACTTGGTCAACAGGTTTGCTAGTGTCTCTTCCAAGGCAGTTTGACTGGTCTGCAACTGTTCTAGGTACCTCAACTTGTCTGAAAATGTCATCATTCCTTGCTACTTCTATAAGCTTGAGGAGAGAGGGTCCTACAGTATCTGGTCAGTTTCAGGGACTTCCTGAAAATTTTGAGTTGTTTACTTTTTTAGCTTAAGGAACTTCCCTGCAGGATGGAGTGTTTTCCTTTAGAGCACAAGTTTCTCCCCAAGTTATAATGTTGTTATGCAGTAAGATCAGAGATCATCTTGTGAGTTTAAGGCCAGCTTGGTCTATATAGAGAGTTGCAGACCAGCTAGGGCTATATAGTGAGACCCTGTCTAAAAACAACAGCAATCAAATAAAGATTCCAAACCAAAAAAACCAAAAAAACAAACAAAAAAAAAAAAACAAAAACAAAAAAACAAAACAAAACAAAAAAAACAACCAAAAAAAACCACACCTGTTAAAATTCATAGATAGGAATCTAAAGCACATTGGAACATTTCATCTGACTCCTTGGTTTCTCTTCCAGATTAACACCCTTGTCCAGACCCATTGCAATCATGGGAGACATGCTATTGTGATAGGAAGAAAAACAGCACCCAAGGAACCCATAATCTAATCTTAAAACCTGTGAATATGCTATCTTAACAGGTAAGGGGCTATTAACTTTGCTCATGAACTGACCTTAAAGTAGGGATAGGGCTCTGGATTACCTTTAAATGTGGGAGAAGGAATAAGAAGAAGACATTGGAAGTGGTAAGACATAATGTAGACTGAATGCTGTGCTCACCTTTTCTAAGCTCATGGGTAAAAGTTCCAGCACTCTGTGCTTTGGAAATGGTGGTCTGTCTTAGGGTTTCTATTGCTGTGAAGATACACCATAACCATGGCAGCTATTAGAAGGAAACAGATAATTGAGGCTGGCTTATAGTTCAGAGGTTTAGTTCATTACCATCATGGCAGGAAACATGGTGGCACACAGGCAGACATGGCGCTGGAGAAGTAGCTGAGAGGCTTACATCTTACAGGCAACAGGAAATGCTCTGTCTCACTGGGAGTAGCTTGAGCAAAGGAGACCTCAAAGCCCACTCCCACAGTAACACACTTCTTTCAACAAAGCCACACCTACTCCAACACAAACCACTCCTCCTAATAGTTCCACTCCCTATGAGTCTAAGAGGGCCATTTTTATTCAAACCACTACAGGGTCTTGAAAGTTGATTAGAGTCAGAGGAGCTCACAGGATGGGAGACTCTCATGATGATGTGATTAGTGCCCTTCTAAGAGATCACTAATGTGTGAGGGCAGTTCAAGAAGATAGCCATCTCCAAGCCAGATAGTGTGCCCTACCACACAACCTGACCATGCTGGTTCTTGATCTTAGACACCCAGTCTACAGGCCTGTGGGAAGTAAAACCCTGTGTTTAAGCCATGTATTTAGGACAGGAGACCAAATTGATTAAGATGAGATATGAGAAAGACTTTTCCAAAGTCATTGGCTTTTAGCACAAGGAAGTGAACATGAGCTGATGAAAGCAGGCAACCTCATGCCAGAAATGAAATTGTTACATCAGTCTACCAGCAAGGCAGGCAAACCCACAGATACCTTGATTTCAGGCTAGGAGACAAACCTTGTTCTGAGACTGAGAGACCAGAAAATAATATGGATTTGTTATTGTAGGCCACAAAGAGTATAGTAGTTTGTTTTAGCAGCAGAACAAACTAGGTACTGAGCATAGGATGAAAAAAAGCTAAGCTCTTAATATTTCAGCCAAATCAAACCTATTAAAGTTCAAACTATATTTATTAAAAATAGAAAGAGCATGTCAGCTGCTGAGCAAGGCTGGCACTGTAAGGGGAATGTCACACTTGTGGGAGAGAATGTTCCAACCCCTTCAAAAGACTGTTAGCACACCTTTGACACAGTTCTTTTTATTTCACTAAAACTCTTTGGAGAAACTTGCAAGCAATCAGCTAAGATTACTGAACCACACTGACTCACTCCTTCAGGCAACCCAAAGGAAACTGCTTTTTATAATACTAAACTGAGCATACCCTAAAGTGGTTCATGTCTGCCACCTCCCTTTTCCTTTTCTGAGTCTGGATTTTATCATGTGACTGTAGCTCTGGTTGGTCTGGTACTCAATATGTAGACTAGTCTGGCTTCAACACAGAGCCACTATTCTTACTTCATCCTCCCTGGTGATGGAATTATAGGATATGCAACCACATCTACCTCACAGTTCAGTTTTGATCATGAGCACTAGACCTTGGACTAAACATACCCAGAAACATCAGTGTTGCACGAATCCTAACCTTCAGGGTGAAAGCTGAAAGATCAGAGAAGCAGCAAGCCACAGCTACCACCTCTTCCCTCACCAACTCCTCAGCCTGGCAGAGCCTCTGCAAGAGAGCGAATTCCTGTCCTGTCTCCTCCCATCTTACATTTCTTTCTCTGCCCAGTCATATCACTTCCTGTCTCAACCTTCCTAGGGCTGGGATTAAAGGTGTGTAATCCCAAGTGTTAGAATTAAAGGTGTGTGCCACCACTGCCTGACTCTGATTCTCTTTCAGACTGGATTAACCTCATGTAGCCCAGTGTGGCCTTGAACTCACAGAGATCCAGATGGGTCTCTGCCTCTGTCTCCTGAGGGCTAGGATTACAGGTGTGTGCCACCACTGCCTGACCTCTATGACTAACTCTGTCCTCTGATCTTCAGACAAGCTTTATTACAAGAATATATCAGCACACATTAGCATCTGCCATCTTTCCTTTTGAACATATGAACATGCTTAGAATGTATCTGCTCCGGTTCTTTCTTTCATGAGTAGTATAGGCAACACAAAGGGAGAAAAGTGCTGCGCAGATAATTGCTGTGCTCCCCTCCACTGCTATCATCATGTTCACCTCCTCCTTTCTGGCTTTGCTATGGCTCTGTGCTCACCAAGGTGTAAAACTATTGCACTTGGTTATAAGAGGAAGAGGGTATTTTTTCCTTAGCAAATGCTTTATACGAAATATCAAAGGCTGCACTTATCTCTGCCCCACTCTGTTGTTTGTATCAACCCAAGGCCTTTATTTTAAACACTGTCTAGAGAATTCCATTAGTGCTTATATTTTGGTATTATGAAATATTTATAAGGAGGAAATTAAGATTTTTATTTGCAATTAATTTCTATGTTTATGGTTCAAAACAATGATTTAGTTGCTATTATCTTGACATAACTAATCATTTAAAAGTTCATCTTTGCCTAGCTTCTAAAAACAGAGAGTAAATAATTGCATGACTTTCCTGTTTAGTAATACTGTAACAACTGTGCCCTCTTCATGCTGAATATACCTTATTTTATTTATTTATTTCTAAATAACCAGTGAAATAGGGACTCTGGTTTAGCAATGAAGAAGGTGTGGTACAGTGCTCAGTGTGAACCCAGGCAAGCTGACGACTGGGACAGTGACTTTAACCATTTCCCTCATTGCTACACACAAAGCGACCAGGCACAACATGAAGAAAAGTAAAAAAGATAAGCAGAATTTTAAAAGGCAGGTTATCTATTTCCTTCTATTTACTTGTGTATGTATTCACCTACCCACTCATTCACCTACCCACCCATCCATCGATCTATTTATCCATTGAATTTTTTTCCTCAGGGGGTGATCTGGTTTGAGGAAAAAAAATCCCAGTCAAGTAGGCTGAGTTAAAAGTCATCAAAAGAGGGAAAGCTTTCCTTCCCTTCTATAATATCTCTTGCCATTTCTTAGTAGAGAAGTTATTCCTAAATGATTTTGTTATCTGTATTCTTTCTTCTTTTCATCAAGACTAGAAGAGAAAACCCAAACCATCCTATTGAACTCTGAGTGTTGACCACAGGCCTTTGAACTGACCCAACAGGAGTAGTACAGGGCAATGGGAAGTCTGCTAAAACAGAAGGTTTGTGAGTTCAAATGCTCCCACTTATTTAAAATTGAATCCCTTTACCTAAAGTTTTCTCATCTGGAAAATACACAGACCTTTTCTGGACTGCTTTGAGGAAGAAATAAAGTGTTCTCAGGGTACATGAGCAGTTTAGCTGCTCCTCAGTGTTAGGAATATGCTTTCCTCCCTTATCTGCACCCTCCTCCAGAATCATGTAACTTTGTTCTGTGTGCTAGACATAGAGCTGGCACTTACTAGATTTGTGGGTTAGAACAGCTTTCTTAATCTCCGTAACACCTGCATTTCTTTAACATATAGAACAGGGAACAGATATATTGGCTTTGATTATCAAGTGGTGTTCCAACCCATCTCTATTTCCTTTTTATTTTTTTGTTCCAACACTAGAAGAAACCATCTCTATGGGCTTGAAGACTAAATCACTATTCAGCTAAGAATAGGATGCTAATGAAGAGCTTGGAGGAGTGGAGGTGTGGCACAGTGGTAGAGCACTCACTTACATGTATAATTACTAACAACACATGCAGTCTCATTGAGACATATGGTTTTTTTTTTTTTTTCTTTACAGTTTTTATTTCTTGTTGGTTTTCTTTTGAAACAGGGTCTCACTCTGTAGCCCAGGTTATTCCCAAACTCACAGCAATTCTTGTCTCCCAAGTGGTTTGATTACAGGAGTGAAGCGTGCCTAACTTGTTTTTATTAGTGACTTTTCTAGTGTTGTGCCCAAACTCTGGAACTAAGTCAACTTACTGAAGACAGAGTTATTTGGAGCTTATGGTTCCAGAGGAACCATACAATGCTGGGGACAGCTGGTGGCAGACAAGGAGGCTGGAGCTAGAAGCTGAGAGCTCACATCTAGAACCACAAAGCAAGGAACAGAGAGCACATTTGAGATGGGGTCAGTCTTTTGGATCCTCAAAGCCCAACTCTAGTGACATACTTTTTCCAGTAAGTCTACAGTTCCTAAGGCTTCCTGAACAGGACTACCAAGCATTCAAATGACTAGAATATGGGGAGTATCTCATTCGAACCACCAGGCTTGTTTTTGTCTTATTTTGTTTGAGACAGAGCTCACTGTGTAGCTCTGGCTGGCTTGGAAATTGCTGTATAGACCAGCCTGTCTTCAAACACACAGAGCTCTGCCTGTCTTTGTCTCTAGAGTGCTGGGATTAAAGAAAGGCATGTTCTGTTATGCTTAGCTTAAAAGTGTGTGTGTGTGTGTGTGTGTGTGTGTGTGTGTGTGTGACTGAGTGTATGTATGTATGTATGTATGTATGTATGTATGTATGTATGTATATATATGTAAGTATGTAGTGGGTAGCCATTCCAGCCTTGGCCTGGAAGTTCCAACCCCCAATGAGGCTTTGGTAATGGTCACACCTACAAGGTGGGGCTGAGAGAGGACGCTGAAGACCCAGGATCCAAAGGAGAGGCTTCTCTTGGTTCCAGACCCTGAACGCTGGAGGTAGACCAAGCAGAGTTCTCCAGAGAACACCGCTGGACTGAGCCATCCTTTTCCCAGACCCTGCAACCTATACCTTCATTTGTAAGTTACCCCACAAAATAAACCTCCCTTTTAACTACATGGAGTGGCCTTAATAATTTCACCAATATCTGGCGCTCACGTGGGGCAAACTATAAAACACTGATTGGCCAGTAGTTAGGCAGGAAGGATAGGGTAGGTGGGACAAGGAGGAGGAGAATGGTGGGAAGTGGAAGGTTGGGTGAGAGAGCAGCCAGCCACCGCCAAGACAAGCGAGATGTAAGGTACAGGTAAGCCGTGAGCCACGTGGCAGCTTATAGATTAATAAAAATGGGTTAATTTAAGATACAAGAAGTAGATAACAAGAAGCCTGCCATGGCCATACAGTTTGTAAACAATATAAATTTTTGTGTGTTTACTTGGTTGGGTCTGAGTATCTATGGGCCTGGCAGGTGAGAGAGATTTGTCCTGACTGTGGGCCAGGCAGAAAAACTCTAGCTACACAAGTATGTATATATGTGCACCACATGCCTATAGAAGCCAGAGAAGATCAGAAGAGAACACTTAGCCCCTTTGAACTGGAGTTACCTCCATGTGGTTGCTGGGCCCCAAACCTGGGTTTTCTTTAAGAACAACACAGACTCTTAACCATGGACTTGGCTCTCTAGTTCACTGTTCTTCAATTTAAATTCATTCTGATCTCAAATAATGTCTTGAAACTGACAGATGAGCTGGACATGGTGGTGAATGTTTGTAATCCCAGCTCTCAGGCGAGGGAGGCAGGAGTGGCAAGAAATGGAGAACAACCAGGACCTACATAGCAAGACCCCATGTATCTCAACAAAAGAAAACCCAAACAAGCAGACAAACCCCAGCAAAACTTAGGAATGGTTTGTTACTTCTTTTAGAACAGTCTAAACAGCCTTCCCTTGAGTCCTATCGGTGACTCAAACCTCATCTGCAGCTCCCCTCTCTTTCACATTCATCTTTTCCCACTGTTGTACAATGTGCCAACAAGTTCCTGTCTGTGACATAGCCTGTGCCATGAGAACAACCGTCATTCCCTTCTCCATCTCTATCCACCTGCTCAGCAGTCCAATCTTTCCCCGATAGGAAATTGCTTTGGGAAAAATTCTCTTTTCCTTGTTGTCATCTATCCAGCTTGATCAGTGACTACGACACTTGATTGCTGCTTGGTTGATTACTGTCATTTGTGGCATTTTTTTTTCCTCAAATGAATTCTTTACTTGTGTAATGATTTGCTTAACGTTTATTCCCCTGATAAGTAATAACTCTTGTTCAACATTGGCTCTATAGTTCTCAGTACGAGCTTGGAACATGGTTTGCTCCATACACGTGATTGGATAGGTCCAGGACGTTTCTTGGTTGTGATGGAACTGAGACCTACAGAGGTTATGTCAAATTCATAATAAAACTCATGTCCACACTCATCGTGGTGGTCAGTGATGAGACAGGTAGGCATAGGGAATAGTTTAGTGACTGGGACTCCACTTATTTGTGGGTTTGTACTTCTTACCCCTAAAAACGTGCTTGGCATCCTTGCTACTGTACCTGCAAATATGTGCGTACACACTGCCCTCCAAACAACGCCTCTGGCAACCTCAACCCTACCTGCAGTGGGTTACACATGCACCTCTCTCTGAGCAATGGGATAAATTCCTCTTTCCTTTGATGACCATTAGACTTGGGCAGGTTCTGTTCAAAGGCATTTTCAGTTCATCCTATTTGAAGAGTAACAGGGCTGATTTGGTTGGAGTTAGTTTTGAGTGCCTTGCAGCAAGGCAAAACTATCCCAATTGAACTTGTAGGGGGACTCAAGTCCAGGACTTCTTTGTCTCTGGGTACGGCAACACAGCACTGGGGTGTGTGGGAGGGAGTCAAGGGTGAGAGCCCTTGCTGCTGGTTCCTGATGACCTCAGTGAGAGTCATGGCAGGGATAAGGCCTCCATCCTGCATTATCACACTTCAGACCTGCCCTCTACAGCACGCTTGGGACTCCAACTTCTGTTTCCATGGTATATCCATCTGGTCCTTGGTAGATGACTCTTCTTTCTTCTAGGACCTCTTGTGTATGGGAGTGAGAGAGTTGTAGTTAGAGTTTTTCTGCCTGACCCAGTCAGGACAAATCTCTCTTACCCGCCAGTCCCACAGTCGCTCAGACCCAACCAAGAAAGCACACAGAAACTTATATTGCTTATAAACTGTATGGCTGTGGCAGGCTTCTTGTTATCTGCTTTTTCTATCTTAAATTAACCCATTTCTGCTTATCTATACTTTGCCACATGGCTTGTGGCTTACCAGTGTCTTTACATGTTGCTTTTCATGGCGGCGGCTGGCGGTGTCTCCCCCAGTCTTTTACTTCCCAGAATTCTCTACTCTCTTGTCCCGCCTATACTTCCTGCCTGGCCACTGGTCAATCAGAACTTTATTTACACAGAGCGATATCCACAGCAGAGAGTATAATTCGTTGTGTGGTGCTTCTTACTGACTCAATATGAGGTGCCTTCACTCCCATGCTGGGGCTGAATTTCTGCTTCAGTATCTTTAATTTCAGGGTTTCACCTCCATCAAGGTATCGAGTTCTTGGTCAGTTCACCTAACTGTTCCTACAACGTATGTGTGTGTGTGTGTGTGTGTGTGTGTGTGTGTGTGTGTGTGTGTGTGTGTTGGGGAACACTTCCCTGGCAATTTCAAATGATCTTGGCTGCACCTTGTGCAACTAGAATAACAGATCACCCGACCAACCTCCTACTTTCAGACCAGGATGTACTGGAAATACCAAGTACATACCTTGCCTGAACTGTGAATAGCACCTATTTTTATAGAGCTGAACCAAATGCTCCCAGATTCTTAAGTATGTTACAATCACTATTATAGTCTGAATTGAGTGCCCCATTGCCCTTAAGTTCCTATGTTGAAATCCTAAGCTTCGGCCCCTCAGATGTGACTGTACAAGCAGCTCTACCTCCATGGGTTGCTTAGCCACAAAGTCCAGCAGGCAAACATCAAAGTTATTCAGAAAAACAAACCAATGACAGACAAACAAACAACAACAACAAAAACCCGACTAATGGTGTCTATAGTACACATGTACAGATTTCCTCTCTCATTATTATTCTCTTTTTCTTTTCTTTTTCAGTCCTGGAGTTCAAGCCCAGAGCCTGGGATTTCTGGGTAACATGGTAAATTAGAAGCCCCACTGATGTGAATGCAATAGTGAAAGAAAATAGGAAAATACACAGTGATATCTATCACGGGAGGAGATAATAGCTGTAAGCAAATTTGTTTAGTAAGCCAGGTGAAATCTCTGCTGGGAAGCAGGCAGGGGGACAAAGATGGGGGAAAATAAAGGTTGTCATTAGAAGGTGCCTGGGAGTGGAGAGAGGAAACGGGTTGGGAAGCCAGTAGTTGCATACTTCCTTTAAGGGGCTAAAGTGGAGTCTAGAGAGATGACCCAGCAGGTGAGAGCACTAGCTGCTGTTCAGAGGACCCACATTCCATTTCCAGCACCCCGTGGTGGCTGTTGCTGTCTGTAACTCTAAGTCCTAGGGACCAGATACCTTCTTGTGGCCTCCACGAACACCATGCACTTATTGTGGCGTACAGACATGCATGCAGGTAAAATACTCATGCATGTACAATAAAATTAGAAGCAGCTGAGGCTGAAGGGACTCACATGCTCATCACCGATGGATTGTGGCAGAATAAATGCACCTGAGAAGTCTGAGCAGCTGCAACTGTCTACACACTACCTTTCCTTATCTCTGTGAGCAAAGCCTGAGGTCAGAGGTGATTGGGAATTCCTAGTGTCCTGCATGGGGAGGATGCCCCACAGGAGCCCTGAAGTCATATAAGTATGAAAGAGACCCATTCCTACATTACCTGTTTTCTAGGCTGAGGATCTGAAGGGCCAGGGCTGGAGATTGACAGGGGCCCTGTGAATGCATTACATATTGAGCTAAGGTGTTTATAAATGAACATTCAAGATGAAGTTGCCTATTTTAACACAGAACAAAATGAGTTAACTCAGATTATCGAGTCATTGTATGGTTGCTATGTAAATTCTGGGAAAATCTTAAAAATTATATGCAAATCATTAAAGTTTAGAAATGTTGATATAAAGGAATCAAATAAATCTGACTGGGATTCAGAATTATGACACTAGTGACAGCCTTAATAGTTCTAAGATTTCTATTTTTTTTAATGGTAAAATGAGAAAATCAGATCTGCTTGTCTCTGTCTTGTCATGAATTCTTTGAGTCCCATTTTTTTTCACCCAGTGAAAGATATTTATTAGGTATGTTATACATGTTAGTTAAAAAAATGTTCTGTAGAGTTAAAATGAGTTGTTTCTGGGGAGAGAAATTTACTTCTGCAATTTTTGTATAATGACTTGGTATTTCAGTTTAAACTCTTGATAATGACATTCATTTCAAAAGATCATGAGAGGAGGTTTAAATTAAAATAAGACATTTCTTTTCTCTACCAAATATGAAAATCAAATGTGTGTTTGTAGATGAGGGCATTAAAGGTTAGAAGGTGCTGTTTTCCATTTCACAACCAGAACACACAACGAATCCACGTTTAACCCCATCTTATGTTCACACGGGCCTGGGGATCGCCGATACTGAAATGAAGGCAGAGATGTGAAAACCCTTCCTGCAGGAGCTCATACCTAAGTACCAGTGATCACATCTGCACAGCACAGGAGGAGAGAGTGTAACTAGGCTGATGTGACAGAAAAGGTCAGGTCAGCACTCAGTGCTCTGTGCTGAGAGTGTAGGAAATGAGCTGTTTGAGACCAGGAGGCTGGGGTTAGAGAAGGGAGGAGGAAGGACACCATCCAGATTTCTCAGTGGGATGAAATAACAGAGGTGGGTCAAAAGGGGACACAGAGGTGAGCCAAAGATACCTGAAAAACGCCTCACAAAAGAGTTTGTTAGACATGATTTCCTCTGTGTTTTATAGTTTTAAAGCAACCTGTATTAATCTGTGTTCTTATAATAAAATGCCCAAGAGTAGATGACTCCTAAGGAATGGAAATCTCCTTTTCTGATTCTGGAAGCTGGGAAGTCCAGTGTCGTGATAGAACCAGGAACCAGTGCCTGTGGTTTTTGAAGCTACATCCATAGGATGGAAGTACTGAGGACAGAGAGCATGCTATGTCCTCCTGTGACAGAAGAGAGAAACACATGAAAGGGCCCAGCTTTCTCCTCCTGCCCTTCTCAAAGGTCATCAATCCTTTCATGTGGGCTCTGCCAGCCTGATCTAATCACCTATTAGAGGGCTCTTTTCTTAATACCATCACATGGCTTTAGGCTCTAATATATTAGTTATGGAGGGACATACACATTCAAACCACAGCCAGCATGTGAAAGCTTTGTTTCTCAGCCTGCTTCCAAGGAATACATATTTCTTTGTGTGCTACTAATACATCAAGAGTGAATGCTGGGATATACTTGAAAGGGTTTTGGTCAGCTTAATGGTTGAACCTACACTGATGGGGAGCTTTGTAGGACAATACATCAGTGATGCTGTAGAGAAGGCAAAAGTTTTCAAATCTCCTCATGATTTTTCAATTAATTGGCCATGTAATCATTTATGCTAACAGGGCAGCCACAGTAGACCCTTTGTCTTTTGCCCAGCCAACACTTCCTATAGATGTGTGTTTGTCCTGCTGGGCCAGAGCTGATCCTTGCATCCTAACAGTGTCCTTTCCAGTATGGCTGTGGCTAGTTCTTCTGTTCTTCTACTTTAAGTTACAGTCATTATAACAGCTAATACTGCCTAGTGTCTGCCACTCCACTACTCTGTGAAGTTCAGAGCACTCCACATGTAGTATGCCACTGATTCCTCAGAACAAGCTGTATGAGAAAAATCCAACTCTGAGTACAGAAGTCGAGACTCGGAAAGGTTAAATGATTCAGTAAAGGTCACTCAGCTAAAAGCGGTAGGACTGGGATGGAGCTCAGCTTTTCTGGCTTCGTCCTTTTATCTTGCACTGCTGCCTCCCAGGAGGCCATATTGAAGCAGGAAGTGGGGAGGTGGGAATCATGGATTGTGCTTCACAGCATCATTCTCTCATACTTCTCCCTCAGAAACAGCGAGCATGCCCTGAATGTCATCTCTGATAAGTTGTCACTTTGCTCTTCCTCAGACACCACGAGTGACCTTCGATGTGGCGACATGTTTCAGCATCACCTGGTTTTCCCACATTTTGAGTGGAAATGATTTCTCTGCTTAAGTTTAGCTACTTGGCATAATTATGTTGTTTGAATCTTGACCAAGAGGGGCTTTTCTTCTTTCTGATGGACAGATCTTTCTGATGGACAGGCACTTGAGCTGCCCAATACCCTAAACTCCTTTTCATACTTACAGAAGAGCCAAGTCTCATTCTGCCAATGATGGTCCTTTGCATTGATTACTATGAGCAGCTCATTACCTGTGTCCATTAGCCCAGAATGGCATGCTTGCACAAGTAAAAGATAGCTTTGCTTTAGAGTTTATTTCATGGACAGAGTAAACACATTTCTGAGCAGAAGCCTTCATTTCTCTATTCGATCTCAGGCATTCAGGACACTGGCTTTATGCCTGGTCTTCTCGAGACCCTGGTGTAAATCTGTTAAACCCAATAATTTATGTATTTGTAACTTAAAAGAAAACATGTAGTAAAAAAGAAACAGATACTTTTGTCAAGATGGAGGGCTAAGATTTTGAGGAAAAAGGCAAATTAGTTGTGATGGTTAGTGTTGTCAACTCGACAGAATCTAGCATCAGCCAGGAGCTGGGCCTAACAGAATCTAGCATCAGCCAGGAGCTGGGCCTCTGGCCGTGCCTGCAGAAAATGCTTCATTATGTTCTAACTGATGTAGGAAGACAAATGTTAACTGTATGAAGGTTATTCTCTCAGCAGGGAATCCTGGACTCCATAAAATGAAAACAACAAGCTAAGCACTAACATGCATGCATTGCTCACTTCTCTTGACTGCGGGACCAGCTGCTTCTAGCTCCCAGTGCCTCAACCTCCCTTCCAGGATAGACTGTACCCTGAGTTGCTGAAATTAACCCTTCCTTCCTCAAGTTGCTTTTGTTGGGGTATTTAACTATAGCAACAGAAAAGAAATGAAGACATTAGTTTTAATTGTCATAAGGGAACCTTGGTGTGAGCCCAGAGGAAGATGATTTAGGAGAGACTACCAAGGACAACTTGTGGTGTTTTTTAATCTTGTTTTAGGAGGGTGTGGAGATTTGAATGAGAATATCCCCCACAGACTCCTCATATATTTGAATACTTGGCTCCTAGTTGGTAGAACTGTTTGGGAAGGATTAGGAAGTGTGGTCTTGTTAGAGGAGATGTGTCACTGGAGCTTTGAGATTTCAAAAACTCACACCATTCTTAGTTAATGTTTCTCTCTCTCTCTCTGTCTCTCTCTCCTTCTCCCTCTTCCTCTCCCTCTCCCCCTCTCTCTCTTTCTCTGCTTCCTATTTGTGGATAAAGATATGAACTCTCTTGTGTCCTTGCCTATATATAACAACCTATTTATAAACATGCCTCCCTATAACTATGCCTACATGCCAGTTGCCATGCTTCCTGCCATGATGAGCATGGACTCACCATCTAAAACTGTAGCAAGCCCATAACAACAACAACAACAACAACAACAACAACAACAACAACAGCAACAACTTCTTTCTTCTATAAGTTGCCTTGGCCATAAGTGTCTCTTCCCAGCAATAGAAAAGTAACTAAGAAGGGTACAGATTATAGAATGTGTTATGAAAACAATAATTGCATTACCTTATCTGCAGTAGGCAAGCCCTCTACCGTTGAGTACATGCCCAGCCCTTTCTTTTCTTTTTACTTTCTTTTCTTAGATTTATTTATTATGTATACAGTGTTCTGTCTGCACATATCCCTGCAGGCCAGAAGAGGGTGCCAGATCTCATTACAGATGGTTGTGAGCCACCCTGTGGTTGCTGGGAATTGAATTTAGGACCTTCGGAAGAATAGCCAGTACTCTTAACCGCTGAGCCATCTTTCCAGCCCTTCTTTTTACTTTTTAAGACAGAACTATAGTTTTACTTCCAGTACTGTGATAAAACACCCTGGCAAAAGCATTTTTAGTGGAGAAAGGGTTTATTTGGCCACAATTCCAGATTATTAACTGTCATTTTGGGGAAGTCAAGGCAGGCATTTGGAAGCAGCTAGTCACATCCACAGTCAAGAGCAGATAGAGAATATAAGTGCATACTTCTCAGTTCAGTTTCTCTTCCCTTATACAATTCAGGACCCACTTTTAGGCTGGGTCCTCAATTAACATAATCAAGACAATCCCCACAGACATGCGTGTAGGCCAACCTGATCTAGACAAAATCCCATTAACAGTCTCCTTCCAGGCAGTTCTAAGTTGTATCAAGTTGCCAACTAAAATGAATAGATAAGATACATTCTTACTGAGTTGTTCAAGAGGACCTTGAACTCAAGATGACTAGTCTAGGAAGGCCTTAACTTGAGATTGTCCTCTTTCTGTCTTCCAAGTGGCTGATATTACAGGCCTGAACCACTGGGCTTGGTAGAAAACATCATTTTGTTGAATTAAGCACCATAGTCATGGAATCTTTGAACTTGACAAGCAATAGTTGAATTTATGACAGAAATTTCTAGGAGGCCCAAGATCTTTTCTGTTTTAATGAAACTCCTGAAATTTGTAAAGAACGCTCTGTCTTGTTACTAGGGCTGACTCTGTTTGGGAGAATGCTCCTCCTGTCTTTCTGCTGTGCTCCACTGCTGTACTGGGAAGGTGACTTGGCCTAATTTATAGGACTCTAATAGGTCACATCACAGTATAAAAAGTTCTTCTTTTTTGGGGGCCTTAGTTTCCTTGTGTGAGATGAGATAAAGTTTGTCTAAGGTTCTTTTCAGCTCTGAAAGATCTGAAAAGTTCTTCCTTCCTTCATCTAAAAAAACACATATATTGAAACCACAGTATCATTGTATAGTTTTCCCCCTCCTTTTCCTCTTTCCAAACCCTCCCACCCTCCAGCATCTAGCCCTTTTTCTGTCTTTCAAATTAATGTTTTTTTAATCTTTGTTTATTCTCTCTCTCTCTCTCTTATATATATATATATATATATATATATATATATATATATATATATATATATATATATATATATAACCTGCTCAGTCCATATAATGTTACTTGTATGTATGTTTTCAGGGCTGACCATTTGGTGTTGGAAAACCAATTGGTATGATTTTTCCTGGGGAAGACTGTTTTTCCCACTCTCAGCATTCCTTAGTTGTCTGTAGTTCTTGATCTAGGGTTGACAGCTCTTGAGTTTATCCCTTCCCACTAGCATATCTGTTGGTGTTATCCTTGTTCAGTCCATGCCTTCCTTCTTGTTTTGGTGTGGTAGTTTCCTGCCATGTGGTGGCTTTATATTGACATAAGTGACATGCTCTTGAGAGCCATGGTGCTTCCATTCTGTATTTCTTTGAGCAATATTATACATAAATACTTTTGCCATTCCAGAGGGTGAGAAAAGTCTATGTAGGCTTCAATGTAGGACTGACTTGGACCAACTAGTCATTAGCAAAATCTTAATCTGTGCTTAGGTACTGGCCCAAGAAGAGCAGAACTAGACTTGTGTACAACCTAAAATTATGAACCCATCCAACATAAGTTGAATATCCAGTAAGTGCATGAATGAAAAACAAATGCTTTATAGTTTTGATGTTGAAAATGTGCAGTTGTCTTTCAAGGTTAATTAGCCATGAGATTAGACATGTCAAATTTATAACCTGACATAAATTTTTGTTTTCAGTGGACTTCATGCACACTTTCACTTCAAATTTTTAAATATTTATCTTCAGTGTTCTATTTATATTATATTCATATTTTATTTGTGTGCATCACAATCAGAGTTTCAATGTCCCCATCCCCCTTTTGAGGTCGAGTTTTGCCATGTAGCCCAAGCTGACTCTGAACTCAGAATCCTTCCTTATCCTGGGATAAGAGGCACATACCCCTATACCATGGCTAAAGCCTTAATCCCTTGTACCTGTTGGTTTGGTTCAGAATTTTGTTTTAGAGGGATGCCAATCATGGACGTAAAGGTGGGCTTATTACTCATACTGTTTCACTTATGAGTGCAACTCCAGATTTCAAATTATCTCAAATGCAGCAGTTTGAGCTTTAATGCATGCTGGGAGGTATAGCTACTGAATTTCCAACTCCTTGCTCCTTAATTCCTGTTTCTAAACCAGAAACTTCATCTGCAAGCATTTATTTCCTGCTGCCCAGCAGTGGGGAGTCATTGCCTTAAAAGGAGTGTCATCAGCAGTCTTTAGGGACTTCATATGAAAGGCTATCTTCTACCATGCTGGGCTCCAAAATTAATTTGGTTGCTAAGGGACATAAATTATTGTTTTGCAGTTATTTAAGGTACAGCATTTCCCTTCCACAATTACATTTTCCTCTGTTCTTTCATTTTAAGGATCAAACAAGGCAAGCCCCTACTTGTATCTTTGAAACGTTGAAAGCTGTGAGAGTTGCAGTGCCCATTAGCGTTGGTCTAATGGCTACAAGCTGTTTAGAATTTGATGGGCTTACAGTCTGTATTCAGGATATTATTAGGCTTGCTCAGGGAATAGTAACATAATTTAAGACATTCCTAGATAATTGGAATAAAGAAAAACATACTGTGTTTTCACATTGTTCTTTCAGAAGAATCCACCAGTTTCATGGCAACGCTCATCTGGTCTATAGCCTTCCCTCTTGGTGCTCTACAAGCTTTCCAATCTCAAACTCAGAGCTTTCAGCAAACTCAGTTATTAAAGGGAAAAGTGGCAATGATTAGGGATGGAGGGGATTTTATGTTAAAAATAATCAAGGAAAATGGTTTTCAGTCAATTGTAACATTGAAGTTGTATTTTCCACCATAACAAGGAAGAGATTTCCACTGTGTGGGTAATGATGGTTGGTATATGTTATCCAGGTATGGGACAATTTTGCATAAATTGTTAAATTCTAGACAAAGTACAGGAAAGGAGAGAGCCAAGTAGTCCCCTTTAGGGAACATGAGAACACTTGCTTGAATCATTTTGGAATTTGTACATATTGAATCTGACAGATTCAACATTGTTTGTTATGGTACGACATGAGAAATGTGTTAGTCAAATAGTACAATAAAAATAGAAAACTGTCTATTGGAAATGGGGTCACAAAATATATTCTTCAAATTTTTCATAATTTATTAAGCGTATTATATTCTTTTCTCAAATAATCTTTCAAATGTAGTCACCATTATGTTTATATCAAGCATCATATTCTTATTTAATTGTACCATGTATGTAATTGTCATGTATATGCATGTTTTATGACTTCAGAAATGAAATTTTTATGGGTCAAAACTTTAGATTTTTAAGTGTTTAGCAATTCCACACAGCATTTACAATACAATGATGAGTTATCTCTCAAAGACCTAACAATTGGCACCTTGCAAACTCAGAGGTTCAGAGGTTTGCCTCAGCGAATCTCATTTCATTCCGTGACTGCTCTTCTAAAATCTTTAAAAATGCTTATAACTGCCTGCATTGTGCCTTGTCCTTGATGTGATACAATCTATATGTCTTGTGTATTATGCTCTGTGGCCTTTAGTGGTTTCATACATATTGGTATCTTACTAACTTGAAAGGAAAATATTAGCTGTGTCCATTTACTCTTTGAGAGGATGCTATCCAACAAGAAAGGAAGCAAAGCAGTGGGTATTTTTCTTGTTTGCTTTACCCCCCTCTTTCTTTCTTTCTTTCTTTCTTTCTTTCTTTCTTTCTTTCTTTCTTTCTTTCTTTCTTTCTTTTCTTCTTCTTCTTCTTCTCCTCCTCCTCCTCCTCCTCCTCCTCCTCCTCCTCCTTCTCCTCCTCCTCCTTCTTTTTTTTTGGGGGGGGAGAGGGTATTGTAGAATAGTATTTTAAGAAGTGTTATATTTGTTTAGTCTCTGGAACATTTGTTTAATGATGCAAAGATGTTTTAAATTCTTTTATGTTGCATTTGTGTAACTCTGTGAAGATGTGTTGCTTTGCCTGTCTAAAGCACCCGATGGAGTAATAAACAGCTGAACATCCAGTAACCATGCAGGAGAAAGGATAGGCAGGGCTGGCAGGCAGAGAGAATAAATAGAAGGAGAATTCTGGGAGAAAAAGAAGAAAGAGCAAGAGAACAAGGACTTCAGGGGTCAGCCATCCAGGCACCCAGCTACACAGCCAGACACAGAATAAGAAGGAAAGAAAAGGTATACAGAAACGTAGAAAGGTAAGAAGCCCAGAGACAAAATATAGGTGGGGAGAATAATTTAAGAAAAGCTGGCAAGAAACAAGCTAAGCTAAGGCTGGGCATTTATAAATAAGAATAAGCCTCCGTGTGTGATTTATTTGGGAGCTGGGTGGCAGGCCCCTCAAGAGCAAAGAGTCCTTTAAGGGTAAAGGGAAAAAAAACATAACCAACAGGGGTAGGGGGTTTACCAGCAATCTAAATTACCGACTTCTCATAGCAAGGTTTGAACACTTACAATTTTCTCATTAGGATAGGAAAATTAGACATCAGACAGAACAGAGGAACACTTAACTCTAGCATGTGGTCATTTGACTTAATATCAGCATGCAACTATAACGACAGTAAGATTCTCTTGTCTTTTCATTCAACATGTCCTGACCCAGGAGGCTCTGGGGACACCTTTCATTCTCTCCCAGGCCCTTATCCACACGGTAAGAAGCAACCCCTCGAATGCAAACAATTTTGCTTATAAAAAATTTCCCCTAAAACATGAACAAAAATAATGGAAATTATTTTCTAATCTTTTGGCTCTCATTTCTTGCTTAAGTAGGGGAACTGAAATCACTCTGAATAGTGTATAAAATCAATTGCAGTTGGAAGAATGTGTCTAAGTTTGTGGATTCCCAGGAGTGGGAGTGAGGTACACTTTGCCTTCCAGCCACAGCCATGATTTTCCACAGATATGCTTAGGAAGAGCCTGTGAATTAGTTTTGTTTTCACTACCCATCACAGCCTTAGTGTGGGAACCAAGGACACTGAATTTACTGGATATGAATTTCCCTTTCAGTAATTTAGCTAATAACTCAGATACAATGAGAAGTCAATTTACTCTTATTTGAAGCATTCTGCATATAGGCATTGTCTTTTTTTAAAATTTAATTTTTATTTTGTTACAGTTTAACTGGTTAAGATGATGCTAAATTTCATTCAGTGTGGACAGTGAGACACACAGGAGGGAATGCCATGTGAAAAGAGGAGGCAGGCAATGGATTGGTGGACATGCCAGACAGTAAGCAATTGTTACCAGCAATGGCAGGACCATAGGAAGTCTGGGGAAGAATCCACCCAGAATCTCTGTGGGATGAGGTGCTGCTAATGTTTTTGATTTCAGGTTTTTGAAAAGTAAAACTATGAGAAAATAAACTGCTCTTTTGAGTCACTCAGTTTGTGCTGTTTTGTAATGGAAGCCCCAGTGAAGTAGTACACTAATATTTTGGTATAAAGAAGTAGCCTAGCAATTGAGTTCCATCAAATTATTTGACTTGATTTATAAACAGTAACAGTTGACCTTTATTGGAGCCCTGTGAGGCCGGCACTTAAAATGTGGCATCTGGTTAAGCCTTTAGGACACTACCAGGAGGTGTTAGTAGATCATTATAGGTGAAGAAGCAAAATGGGTCAAGTTCCTTGGTAGAGGTAAACCCACCTCTGTTTATTCAGTTATGAGCTGCTAAACTCTCTAGCCTGTCAAGATTAAGAAGTGACATTGAGTGTGTGTGTGTGTGTGTGTGTGTGTGTGTGTGTGTGTGTGTGTGTGTGTGTGTGTGTGTGTGTGTTTAGTTGCATACATGCCATGGTGCTTGTGTAGAGGTCAGAAGACAACCCACCAGAGTCACACCTCTTCTTCCACTATGTAGGTTCTGGGGACTCAGTTCAGGTCATCACTGAGCAAGTGGCATTTGCCATCTCACCATCCCTCTTCTGTCATCTTTGATTTTATTAATTTGGTTCTTCTTTCTTTTGATTAGTTTGATTAAGGGTTTGTCTATCTCGTTTATCTTTTCTTTCTTTCTTTTTTTTTTTTTTTTTTTTTTTTTTTCGAGACAGGGTTTCTCTGTAGCTTTGGTGCCTTTCCTGGACTATCTCTGTAGACCAGGCTGGCCTCGAACTCACAGAGATCCACCTGCCTCTGCCTCCCGAGTGCTGGGATTACAGGCATGCGCCGCCACTGCCGCCGCCTCCACCACCCCCGACATTGCATTAATTTCTACCTTTACCCTGATGATTTCTTTCTATCCACTGACTGGGGTTTAGCTTGTTCTTTTCCCAGAGCTTTAAGATGCATCATTAAGTTATTTATTTGAGATCTTGCTGATTCTTAATGTAGATATTTAGAGTTATAAAACTTCTTTCCAAGGACTGCTTTCATTATAACTCATAGATTTTGGTATGTCGTGTTTTTGTTCAGTTGTAGTAATATTTTATCTCCCCTCCTGACATCTTTGAGGACCCCATTCATCATTCAGTAGTGTGTCATTTGTCTTCATGATCTTGTGTGTGCTCTCAGGTTTCTCTTGCTGTTGATTTGTAGTCTTATTCTACTGTGATCAGAAAGAATACATGAAATTATTTCATTTTTCCTGTATTTGTTAAGATGTTCTCATTGTCCTTGGACTATTTTAGAAAAAGTTTCATGGGCTGCTCAGAAACATGCATATTTTTCAGTGTTTGGAATATTCTGTAAATGTCTGTTAAGTCTGTTTGATCTATGATGTCATTTAACTTAGATATTTCTTTGTATATTTTTTGAGGGAGGGGTAACATGCTAATTGGTGAGATAGCGTATTGAAGTCACTCATAACTATTGTGCTGGGGTTAGTCTGGAACCTTACATCTAGTAGTATTTGTTTTATGAAATTGTGTGTTTAGAATTGTAATGTCCTTTATGCTGGTTAGTTTTTTTTTTTTCAACATTACACAAATTAGAGTCAGCTAATGCCTCAATTAGCACATATAAAATAACTTCAGAGTCACCAAATCCATCATTGTCTCATTAAGGTATGGAAACACTAACTTCCTCTTGGATAAATTTGACCAATATGGAGCACAATTTGAATTTCACTTCTCTCTCTGTATCTTCTCTGTCTATAGTATTTGGTTCCTATATTTACAGTCTGTCTGTTATGAGTGTTTATACCTGATGCCTGAGATTTGTGCGTGTGTCTGATATGTGCGTGTGTCTGAATCTGTGCCTATGTGTGTAGGAATCTGTGCCTGTCTGTGTCTGTCTGTAGTTGTACTTGCCTTTGGGCCACCAGCTCACAAATAATGACACAGTGACTTATTATTAATTGTGAAAGCTTGGCCTCAGTTTAGGCTTGTCCTACTAGCTCTTATAACTTAAATTTTATTTAACTTAATTTTATTAACTTACATTCTGCCATGTGGCTCAGTTGCCTCTCCTTTGTATTGTATGTTCAGTTTCTTCAGTGCCTCACTGGCATCTCTCTCATGCCTAGATTCATCCCGGGTTCCTCTCTCTGTCTGGAAGTCCTGCCTATTCTCTCCTGCCTAGCTAGTGGCTATTCAGCTCTTTATTAAACCAATCCAGTGATGCATCTTTACATAGTGAAAATAAATATCCTGTAACATCTGTTTGTCCATTCTGCTTTCACTAACAAAGGGCTTTGCTCTGTATTTACTAAATAATAAATAAAGCATCTTGTGGGAAAGGAATGAGGAATTTTACAGAAAGATTTAACAAAGTTTTATCTGGGAAGAATTCTTTTTACTGACCCTCAACTAACTCAGAACAGCAAACATAACCACAAACAAACACTATTGAGTTATAGCCACATGTTGTTTCCAGCATTTATTAAGACAGATATTTGTTGTATGAGATTGCTTCCAACCTGCTGGCTGCTTTTGGCCAATGGTTCCCACAACACACACACACACACACACACACACACACACACACACACACACACATTACTCTGGCTCAGGGCCATAAAAGAGTATGTATTTTTAAATTAAAATTATAGGTTGGTTAGGTTATAAGAACTGATCACATGGGAAATACAAGATATAGTAAGGTTGTCACATTGTTCTCTTAAAGGCAGATTAAAATTAAACAGGCTAAACACACAGTAACTTACTAGTTTAAATATCTAGTCTCAAATGATCCTGAAGAATATTATTAACTTTGCTGTGAGGTCTCCAAAAAGTTTGGTCTTGTGGGGGGTTAGGAGATATTTTCTCAAAATCGTATCACTGCAAACCGGGAAAAGACAACCTCAATTGAGGGATTGTTTCCACTAGTTTGGCCTGTACGCTTGTCTGTGGGGTATATTCTTAACTGTTAATTTATGTAGGAGTGCCACCCCTAGGCAGGTGGGCTCTCCTGTATCAGAAAAGTGTCTGAGCAAGCCAGGAAACAAGCCAGTAAGAAACATCTCTCTGTGTTCTCAGGTGACATCCAGGATACCACCTTGAGATCCGATTTTGGCTTATAATTGGCTATAGCCTGTAAAAAATAAACCCTTTCCTCCCCAAGTTGCTTTTGGTTGAAGGTTTTTACTATAGCAACAAGGAAGCAAATGAATACAGCCATCTTGGTGAACTGTTCCCTTAGTAAGCACAAAGTGCACCTTTTTTTTTTTTTTTTTTTTTTTTTTTTTGTGGAGCTGAGGATCGAACCCAGGGCCTTGTGCTTGCTAGGCAAGCACTCTAACACTGAGCTAAATCCCCAACCCCATCAAAGTGCACTTTTAAAAACCTTTTCTCCTTAGTTTGGCTTGAAGTCTATTTTGTCAGAGTTAGAAACAGTGACACCTGCTTGTTTCTTGACATCATTAACTTGGGATATTTTCGGTATTCCTTTCCTCCTCAGGTAACGTCTGTCTTTTGTGATAAGGTTCATTTCTTGGAGGCAGCAAATAGATGTCTCCTGCTTATTTATCCAGTCTTACTAGTCTGTGCCTTTTGGTTAGGGAATTGAGGCCATTAATATACAGAGTTACTATTAAAAAGTGTGTATTGATTCCAGCCAATTTTTGTCCTGTTCTCTCTCCTCTCTTTTGTGATTAACTGTTATTAGAGCATGGTTTATTTTTCCCTATGGCTTCATGCATGGATCTGTTCTTCTCTTCAATCTGAAGGCTCCTTCAGATATCTTCAGTAGAGCAGGCTTAGTGTTTAGCCTACTGAAAAGTTTTTATTTTCCCTTCAATTATGGCAGAAAATTTGCTGTGTATAGTAGTCTGGGTTTGTAGTTATTGTTTTTCAGAACTTGAAATACATCTTTAAAAATATCCATTTATTATTCTTGGCTGTGTACACTTGTGCATGGTATGTATGTTGGGGTACATGGGCCATGACATGTTGGGATGTTAGAGAACAACTTTGAAGAGTCCGTCCTTCCATTCTGGAATCAAACTCAGGACTTCAGGTACAGAGGGCAAGTACTTTTACTTGCTGAGGGATCTCACTGGCTCTGAAGTACATCTTTTAAGGCCCCTCTGCTTTTAGAGCCTCAGATAATAGATCTGTGGTTATTCTAATGGACTTGCCTTTTGAAACTTGGTGTTTCCCTCTTGGTACTTTCAATATACTCTATTTGTTGGTTACATTTAATGTTTTAACTATAATTTGATGATGAGAGGTTCCTCTTTGCGCTTGTCTGTTTGGTATTGTAAATACTTCATGTATCTTTATTGGCATCTTTTTCCTAACTCTGGGGAATTTCATGTTATGATACTTTAAAAAACCTGTAGAATGAGATCTGTCTCTTATTTCCGTGCCCATTATCTGCAGTGTCAGGTTGCTTTAGCTACTTTTCTACTGTTGTAGAAAACACCATGACTGAGGCAACTTAGAGAAGAAAGTGTTCCGTTTGGCTTCAGAGGGTGAGAGTCCATGATGGGGAACAAAGAGACAGCTGAGAGTGTGGCTGATATTTTGTGCACCCCAATAAACTTATCTGGGGGTCAGAAAACAGAACAGCCAATATATTAAACATAGATTTAGGCAGTGGTAGCACACGCCTTTAATCCTAACAGTCAGGTGGCAGAGATCCGTCTGGATCTCTGAGTTCAAGGCCACACTGGAAACAGCCAGGCATGGTGACACACGCCTTTAATCCCAGGAAGTGATGGCAGGAAGCAGATAGGTATATAAGGCGTGAGAACCAGGAACTAGAGCCTTTTTTAAAGCTTTTAGCTTTTAGTAGCAGTTCAGCTGAGATCCATTTGGATGAGGATGCAGAGGCTTCCCGTTTGAGGAAACAGGATCAGCTGAGGAAATGGCAAGGTGAGGTGGCTGTAGCTTGTTCTGCTTCTTTGATCTTCCAGCATTCACCCCAATACCTGACACTGAGTTTGTTTTTATTCATAAGACCTTTTAAGATTCGTGCTAGATGAGAGCTCACACCTTGTTCCACAAATATGAGGGAGGGAGAGAGAGAGACTGAGACTAGAACAGTGTAAGCTTTTTTTTTTTTTTTTTTTTTTTGCCAGAGCTAAGGATCGAACCCAGGGCCTTGTGCTTGCTAGGCAAGCACTCTACCACTGAGCTAAATCCCCAAACCCCAGTGTAAGTCTTTTAATACCTGAGTCTGCTGTAGTGGATAGTTGTTCCAGCTTTGACCTGGAAGTACTGCCCCTAGTGAGGCTTCCAGTAACTGCCACACCTACCTATGACCTGCCACTGGGGCAGGGCCAAGACAGGAGCCCTTAAGACTCGAGATCTGGACGTGCCAGGATGGTAGACCAAGCAGAGTTCTCCAGAGAACACTATTGGACTGCACTCCATCTTTCCCAGATCCTGTAGCCAACCCCTTTACTGGCTGTAAGTTACCCCAAAATAAACCTTCTTTTTAACTACATGGAGTTGCCTTAATAAATCCCCTAATAGTCTGCCTCCAGTGATGCACCTCCTATAAACAAGGCCAACCTCATAATCCTTCTACCAACAGTTCCAGCAACTGTGAACCAAAATTCAAATTTATGATGCTATGGTGGTCTTTCTCATTCAAACCAACACACAGATAGATCTCGAAATTCCCACTGGTACCTTATTCTTTCACCTTTGTCCTTGTTTGATTGTTCCACTCCCTTACCTTGTCTTTTAAGCTCAGATAGTCTGTCTTTGCCTTGGTCTGTTCCATTACTTTCCTGAAGATTTTTTAATTTAAATTAACAATATTATTTTAGTTCCATCATTTCAGCTTGGTTTCTATCTTTGTTGAATTTCTCTTTCATATCATGCATCACCTTCCTTATTTTGTTCAGCTGTTTGCTTATAGTTTAGAATACACATAATCATTATTTTGAGGTTTATGTTTTGGATTTTATCTAACTTATTCTCACTAGATGTCATTACTGTAAGGTTAATATTTTTTTAGAGGAGTTGTGTTGTGTTGCTGTTTCTTGTTTCTTGTGTTACTATGTTGGGGTTTATGCATCCATCATTGGTTTGCCTTATGTATTTTCTATCAGCTATGCTCTTCCAATTGAACTCTTTGCAATGCTCAAGTGGGACTTGGACATAGAATATGTAGTTCATAAAGCAGGTCCTTAGTTCAAGGTCTCAGGCTACCTGGTATAAACTATATTATTTCTTGAGTCAGATGTTAAATGGAAGAAGAGCCACAGCTGCTTGATAGTATCACAATAAAATATCATACTACCAAATAACAACAGGTGAAGTTAGAGTTTTCCTGCCTGGCCCAGTCAGACCAAATCTCTCTACCCGCCAGTCCCATAGTCGCTCAGACCCAACCAAGAAAGCACACAGAAACTTACATTGTTTACAGACTAACTGTATCGCCATGGCAGGCTTCTTGTTATCTACTTCTTCTATCTTAAATTAACCCATTTCTGTTAATCTATACTTTGCCACATGGCTTGTGGCTTACCAGTGTCTTTACGTGTTGCTTCTTATGGTGGCGGCTGACGGTGTCTCTCTCCAGTCTTCTACTTCCCAGAATTCTCTACTCTCTTGTCCCACCTATACTTCCTGCCTGGCCACTGGCCAATCAGAACTTTATTTACACAGAGCAATATCCACAGCAAACAGGGCCCTCTTTGACTTCAGTCACTGTTGGTGGAACATGAACAACTCAGGATAGTGTGGTGCACACTCAGACTCTGGTTAATAAGACTAGAAGTGTGAAGGAGCTAGGAAGAGGAGTATAAGGTAAGGATTAAGTACTAGATGGACTTTGATGAAGTAATCTAAGTGGGTAAAGTAGCTGGGAGAGGAAACGAGATGCTATTACCATCTCAAGATGTTAGAGATTGTTACATCACAATGAAAAAGTCAAAGGAAGAGGAGGATAAGCAGGAGAGGAAGGAGATAAGATGTATGGGAGAGGGAGTGTTTGAGATACACAATGAAGAACGCCTCACAGTAAACTGGGTGAAGAAGCAAGAACAACAGCCCTCAAATCTAAGAGTAATCACAGAAGCAAAACCACCAGGAGACATGCAAGGCTATGATTTAAATAGAAAATAAGAAATAAAGAGAATGCCTATGGGGTGAATTGCTGAAACCAGTGTGCTGAGTTCAAGTTCATACCCTTCTGGCTTCCAAAGTCTCCATTTGGTGTTGTGTCTGAGTCATTTTAAGTAAGTAGTTTGCATGGCAGATGACTCACTCCCTAGGGAGAATTTGCCAATATCTGGAAGATTTTTTTTTCTTTTTTCTGAAACTCAAGGGTAGGTGGGATGGTAATGCTAACATCTTTGACTAGAAGCCCCACATGCTGCTAAACTTAGCACAGGACAGCCCACTTAAGCAAAGGTCAGTATTATGATTGAGAAACCATTTTTAAACTAATACTACCTTGTTGGAGACACTATGTGAACAAGTCGTATTGTTTTCCTGGTTCATTTTAATTTTTGTTTCTTAGTTGTCATGGATTATATTAGGTGCTTTTCTACCTCCAACCATGAAATTAGCATATTAAAGCCCTAATGCCTGGTATCTTAGAACATCATTGTCTTTAGAGATAGGCCATTTAAAGAGATAATTAAGTTTAAAACCAGGTGAGTGAAACAATATGACTGACTTCTTTCGAAGAAGAAATCAGGACACACAGATACTGAAGATACACATAAAGATAAAAACCAATCATTATGATTTGAGTGTGTCTCTCATACATGTGTTGAAAACCTAATTCCCAGTGCACCCATATTGGTAGGTGATTAGCTCATTAGTGCTCTGCCGCTGTGGGGAGATGAGTGGGTTAGGTGTCACAGAAGTGGGTCCCTGGGGAAAATGAGTTCATTCCTCTTCTTTGTTATGTGCCCTGAAGCTCTTTGAAGGATACATTAAGAAGGATTTGACCAATGCTGAAGAGGGTCCAGCAGCATGGTCTGAACTTCCCAGCCTTTGGAACTGTGAATTGATAAATTCATGCTATTTGTATGTAACTCCCTTTCAACATATTCTGTTACTGCAGTATGAAATGGACTGCACAGCATCTCACGAGAGAAGGCAGGCCTTAGGAGAAACTAAACCAAACCTTTATCCCAGTCATCTGGTCCCTCAAACTGTGAGGCCAGAAGTCACCTCAGGGGAGACATGGACTCAGAGGCCAGAGGAGGTCATCTGATGAGCTACTTGAGCATTCTCCACCTCGTTCCCTTGAGACAGGGTCTGGCACAGAACCTCCTGTCCTGCCTTCCTCCTCTATACCTTTAGGTATGTGTGCAACCTGACCTGGCTTTTTACCTAGGAGCTGGGATTTCAACAGGGCTTCTCACCATGCAGCCATCTTACCTGCTGGGCTTGTTCTTTAGGCTCTGCAACCATCTGAGGGTCTCCACTGGGCCCTGTATGTGGCCTCTACAGAACTCACTCACTTGTTTGTCATATGAGCAGTTTAAGGAGCTTCAAGCAATCCCTTTAGGAGACGATGTTGATATGTAAAAACACAGCACTGCTTTATTGTCTCTAAAATTACAAATAGCTTTTTTTTTTAAAGTTAGAATTTTTATTTTAATATAAAATGGTCATTATATGGTCAAAATGGTAAGAAATAACACATGGTTATTATAAAAATCTGCAAAATTCAGGAAAATGTAAAAAAGAATATAAAATCACCCACAATTTATTTTTCACAGTTAAAATTTCTTTTCTTTTCCTTTTTGGATTTATTAACAATTTTTTTCTACAGAGAGATCTAATGCAGATATTTATTTCTCATAGGCTTTGTTTGGGAGTGCTGTTTTAAATATCTATTTTACATATATTTTTATTTTATGTGCATAAGTGTTTTGCCTATATGTATATCTGTTCAGTATGTGAGTGCATGATGCCCTTAGAAGCCAGAAAGGCATGAGATCCGTGGAACTGGAGTCACATATGGTTGTGAGTTACCACTGGGAACCAAACCCTGACCCTCTGGAAGAGTGGACAGTGCTCTTAATCACTGAGCCGTCTTTCTAGTTCAGGATGTTGTTCCTATTGTCCCATTTTCTTCCCAGCTGAGATTTCTGGCGAAGGCTGAGCACATAATGCTTCTAGAATAAGTAACCATCTTTGGGGTGGCAGATGTGGGTTCAGAATAAAAGACAGACACTACCTGACATCATGTGTGCACTTTGCTGGATCTCTGAAGTCCAAGGGTGAAATTATTATGGCTTGTTCCTTCTACTACAAGTTCTGAGTTCCAGGTGTTTTTCTGTTCCATATTTCAGGGTATCACTTTGCACAGACTAGGGAATGGGACAGGGAATGGGACCATTTTATCTTTTAAACTCAGTGACGGGAGGGTGAAAGAACTGAAGCTTCTATCATCAGACTTCCTAGGTGGGGAGCTGATTTGTTGATTCTAAAAACAAAGAGGACCCTTTGCCAAAGACATCATGATGTTCATCACTGAAGGAAGTCAGGACAGGAACTCAAACAAGGCAGGAACCCGGAGGCAGGAGCTGACTCAGAGGCCATGGAGGAGTGCTGCTTACTGGCTGGCTCCTTGTGGCTTGCTCACCTGCTTTCTTATAGCACCCAGGACCACCAGCCCAGGGATGGTCCCATGCAGGGTGACCTGGGCCCTTCCCCATCAACCACTGATTAAGAAAATTCCCTGAGTTCTGCTCCTGCTGATCTGTAGTCTGGAGCAAGTCTCTTGACTTCCTTTGCTTCTCCTCTAGAGCAACTCCTGCTGTACAGCTGCTTGGAGGATGGAGAACACTGGTGACAGTGGCTAGAGAGCTTAGTGAGTGCTGCTTGTTGTTGCTGCTGTCATTTAATAATTTTTAGTGACAGTTAAAAGTCTGACTCATTATAACCTCTCAGTACATTGTTCTTATTCTTTCCTGGACTTGTCTTGGTCTTTTCTCCAAATGTTTTGATACCACACTATAAAATAAGCATTAGCAACCTTTAAAGTTATCAAGCACATACACACACACACACACACACACACACACACACACACACACAGAGAGAGAGAGAGAGAGAGAGAGAGAGAGAGAGAGACAGAGAAACAGAGAGACAGAGACAGTGACACAGAGACAGAGAGACAGTGAGACAGAGACAGACAGAGACATAGAGAGGTTGTCACCAACAACTACCCACAGGATCAAATGGATTTCCAGTTTTACCACATCTTCTTCTAACCCTGCATGTTCAAGAAGGAGCTAAGAATATGTGACAATAATAGAAGCTATCACATTTGGGCAATGGTGACAGGGGAGGGACTGGTTGTACTCCACAGCCTAGGATGCTCTGAAATTCACTTAATAGCTCAGGCTGTTCTGGGTCATACTGTACTCCTGCCTCAGCCTCCCAAGCAGTGAGATTACAGTCCTATACCACCACGTCTGGCTTTGGAATATATTTGATAATATATTGATATTTTAACAAAAAGAATAAACGATGGCAGATCGTCATAGTTCACACATCTATACTGTGCCTCATGTATGACACACAAAGGGATCATAGTCAGAGGCAGCCAATCAGACCTGAGCATGGTTAGCCTACACAGTTCACAGTTGTTCTTTTCTCCTAAGCACTGTCAAAAAGGATTTCATTGTACTTTGTTTCAGAAATAGAATTTATGGTAGATTGCACAAGTGCTGGGCTGAAGTTTCTTTTTTTATTGAAAATCACTTTTATTCAATTTCAGCCATGTGCCAGCTGCTTTCACAAATGCCATTCTGCTCTATAATCTATGAAAAAAGAATTAGGTATGCAAATTAAGGCTGTAAAAGGAGAGAGAGGAAAATATTTGGGACTCTAGCGGAGGTCATGTTGCTCTCACATTATTTAATATAAACCCACTTAAAATACATCAAATTTATATTTTATTTTCAGATTAGGCTTTAACACATACTCTTTGGATGTAGTTCTTTAGAGTAGTGGGCAGCTGCATTTGGATATTTTAGTAGTCAACTTCCTGTTGCTGTGTTAAAATACCATGACCAAGGACCTCTAGGGAAGGAAGAGCTTATTTGGGCTTGAAGGTCAGAGTCCATGATGGCAGAGCAAAGGCACAGCAGCAGGAACAGGAAGCTGATGCCTCACATCTTGAACTGCGAGCTTGAAGCAGACAGTGTAAACTTTAAACTCTCAAAGGCCGGCCCCAGTGACAGACTTCCTTCACAAGACCACACCTCCTAATCCTCCTGAACAGCACCATCAACTGAAGACCAAATGTTCAAAATGCCCAACACTATGGGGGACATTTATCAGTCAGACCACCACAGATGTGTTGTATGGACAGATTTAAGGCCTGGTTTCTACCACTTATGAACAAGCCTTGCTTCACTGTTAATATCTGAAATAATAATCCTTGCTTTCAGAGTTGTTGTCAGGATTATGACACATAATGCACATAAAAAACAATTTGGGAAATGATAGTCAAGCATTATTAACAATCCGAGATTCAGAATATCCCCACTTGAACAGGCTGTTCTAGTCAAATACTTTTCACACACCTCTGACCTCGGTGACTCATGAAACATACAAAGTACATCTCACCAGTCACTGGAATCCCCACTGACATTAAGCACCTTGGTTTAGGAGCATTCTTTGAATAAGAAGGGTATAGTTGCACATCTGGATAGAATTCTAATAACATAGAAAACTGTATTTGATAATAAAAATGATAAGGTAAGAAGGCTAGGATGTCACAAAGACTTTCTCTTTTTTAAATTTCATCTTATATATTTTTTCTTAAGAGATTTTCTGTTTATTTTACATACCAACCACAGATTCCCCTGTCCTTTTTCCTCCCGCCCCCCAGCCTTCACCCCCAACACCCCCCATTTCCACCTCCTCCAAGACAAGGTCTTCCATGGGGAGTCAGCAGAGCCTGATACATTCAGTTGAGGCAGGTCCAAATCCCTCCCTCCCTGCACCAAGGCTGTGCAAAGTGTCTCACTATAGGCACTGGGCTCCAAAAAGCCGGCTCATGCTCTAGGGACAGGTCCCAAATCCACTGCCTGGGCTCCCCCTCTATAGTTCAAGCTAAACAACTGTCTCACACAGAGGGCCTAGTTCAGTTCCATGAGGGGCTCCTCAGCTATTGGCCCACAATTCATGTGTTTCCACTAGTTTGGCTAGTTGCACAAAGACTTTTTCTAAGTCTATGTTGTCTTAGCATCTTATGACTTTAAATTATTACCCTCTTCTCAGAAGCTAGTTCACAGACACACAGATGCCTTCCAGGTATATTTCACAGTTTCTAATTTTTCTAAATATTAAAAATGTCCTAATTATGTTTGTGAAAAAAGTGATACACAGTAGTTTAAAAATAACATCCATATCACTCCTCGCATTATTTCATTTCCCAGTTGCTGCCAAGTCAAATGGTTAGTCAAGCAATGTTCTTTCTTGGAAGACCCAGGACAATCCACCCTGAAGCTCTTCCAGATGAATTGTTGACCAGGGGTCACAATAATGTCACCAAAGTCATGGTCAGCTCCTTTCCATGTACTCCCCTTCCATCAACTCATCACATCCATAAGAATTTCTGACTCTTCCTATGGCTAGGAACTTTTATGGTTAGTTCAGGTTCAACTGGACAAGCATGCACCCCAGCCCCCACATACCACTTTAAAAAAGTATTTTAGTTTTTATTTATGATTATTTTGTCTTGTATACATGTATGTTTGCCACATGTGTGCCTGCTGACCATAGAGGCTAGAAGAGGGTGTTGGATCCCCTATAGCCAGAGTTACAGACAATGTGAGCCACCATGTGGATATGGAGAATTGAACCCAGGTCCTCTTTTGTCCACAGTCAGAAATCAGAGAGATGAACAATGACGCTCAGCTTGCTTGTTCCTTTTTGTTCAGTCCAGGACCCTGTGAAATGTTGCCACCTACATTCAGGATGTTTCCTCCCCACTCAATTAAATCTCTGTGGAAACACCTTCGTAGACATATATAGAGGTGTGTTTCTGTGCTGATCCTAAATTCAGCCAAGTTGATATGGAAGATTAACCACCATAGTGATACAAACAAAATACAACATGGAGGGGGGAATGGGGAAGGGTGATATCCTGCCCACTAGTCTTTAGACAGTCACACAACATCTATCTAGCTGCAAACTTCTCTTTGCTTCCATGAAGTTTGGGAGACATTTCTCAGTACTTGAACTTTTAAATTGCTCTTTGTTCTAGGATTTATTGGAACTGAAAATTTTCTCAATTGATGGCTGTTTGTGTTGCCTCCCTTCCTTTCTAAATTACAAATATTGTTGTTGTCTCTTAGCTAATTATCTTTGAAGATAAAATGTTAGTTGAGGGAGTGTGGATCAAGAATGTGCACCTCTAAAGTGCAGGTGTACTTTGCAGCCTGCCTTCTGAAGGTGCTGGATCAGCACAGTTCCTTCCCCTGGTGCCTTTTTATGCCTTGATTCTCTGTACCTCACCAGCCCTGGGTTCTAATGATCCTTTTTATAGTTGCTACTGTCACGAAGAAAATATGTTGCCTTCCTTATATGCTCTTTGATGAATAATAAGGTCTTACTTTTCTGTTCATTCACAAATGTTCACATATGTTGCTTCATTTGTGAACTGTCAACTCGTTTCCTCTATATGTTAGGCTCAGAGGCTCAGTTACACCAAAAAAAAAAAAAAAAAAAAAAAAAAAAAAAAAAGCCAACTCCAGCTAAATCAGATACAGATCTTTTTTTTCCTGGAAGTACATGGAGGAGTTTATGAGATCAGAGAGAAAACTGGAAAGCAGAGTTCTTAAAGAAAAGCTGCTCCCTGGGGGTCTAGGACACATCTCCAACAGAGCAGTGCAGAGTGCTCAGAGGACCTGTTGGCAGCGGCCGCTCTCTTGGAGCTTTCTGTCCAGCTGAGCCCCATTCCTCAGTCATTCTTCTATTTTTCCATTGTTTCTTGAGACTCAGGGTCTAGGCAGGAGCACCTATTTGACAGTGCCTACGTCTCATGCTTATCCTTTGCGAATCAGCAGGTGAGCATGGCACTCTGGTCACTTTGGCTCCTGTATTGGAAAACGGGAGTTTATGCTTCAGCACCACTAGCCTGCATTAGATACCCACAGATATGCTGGCTGGCCATTTCACAGAGATACTTGTCTCCTTTTTGTGATTTTCTGTTTTATTTCTTAGATACTTATTGGGACCTCCATACTCTGCCATATATGTGGCATATATCGTTTCAGCTTTATTATTTTGTTTTTTCTCTTTTAATAACTTATGTGGATCATTTATCTCACACATATATATATGTGTATATGTATATACGTACACACACACACACACACACACACACACACACACACACTAAGCATTGCTTTTCCTCCACCTCTTTTTCCTTCTACTCTTCTCTTCCTCCTCATCTCCTCTGTGGTGGTAGGAATCAAACCTGGGGCCTTGCCTATGCTAAGCAAGCACTCAGCAACTGAGTCATATCCTTAGCCCTGTCTTAGATATTTTTTTAAGGCAGAATAACCTTTAAAATTGGCTCCAACCAGTTCTATCTTGAGAGATTTGATACAACTCATTTTGTTTGACTATGTTTGAGGTGATGTCTCACTATGTAGTCCAGGCTTGCCTTAAATCTTGGTTCTTCTATCTCTGACTTTCAATTGCTGGGATTGCAGACGTACACCTCCAAGCTTGGCACATTTGTTCCTTAATCAAATCCACTGACCTAGCCCCAGTGAACTCAACTAAGGAGCTAGCTATGGCAAGGGGAGGCTTGCTACATTGTGGCATCTTCGCTTGTCCAGTCTGGTAAGGTTATTGGGGACTGAGTGATGGAGAATTTCCTGATTTCCTTCTTTTGGAAGTTATAGATGTTAGGTGTCAGTTATAGATCAATGTAAGATGGGCCACGAAGCTTAGGAGGCACATTGAATTATCCCTATACTGCTGGCCCAGCTTTGCTTAAGAGCAGATCTTGGGGTAGTATAGCTGAAGAGAAATTTCTTGCTAAAGTCCACAGTCACATGAAACTTTGCGGTAAACCTCCACCATACAGGTAATTTCTTGGTACTTTTTTTTTGCCCCAAGTTTATTCAAGGTCTTTCAGAATTAAGAACCTCTTGTTGCTTAAAGAATCTTAAAGAAATGGAGATACACAAATATAAAAAAGAATGCCCACAAACAAACCAACCAACCAACAAACAAACAAACCAACAAACAAAGCCAAAAATCGAAACCAAAACGTGTCTCTAAGACAGATATTCAGATATTCCTGGGTAGTTGGTTTGGCCTTTAATTTCAGCACTCAGGAAGCAGAGGCATGCAGACCTCTGATTTTGAGGCTAGCCTGGTCTACATAGTGAGTTCCAGGACAGTCAGAGCTACATAATGAGACCCTGTCTTAAAAAAAACAAAACAAAAAAACACTCCCCCGAAAACCAAAAAACAACCAACCAAAGAAAAAAGAACAAAACCAAAAATGCGTCTTCTCAATTATTATCTTATATGCTCTCAAATAGTGAGTTTGAAGAACAAACTTGCTTCCTGCTAAAATGACCCACTGTCCTTTCTTTCTGATCAGCCTTTTCCATGGGGCATTAAAGTTCATGTTCTGGAAACCTACATACCAGGATTTGCAAAGTGATGGGGGGGATGTAGTGAAGCCACATATGTGCCTAAGATGAAGAAGTATAATGCCATGGGGAGTTAATCTCCACACAAAGTTGGGAGGACAGGCTGGGAACACAAAGGGAACCAAAAGGTGTTTTCCAAAAACTCAATGGGCAGATAAATCCACACTTCCTAATCAATGTTTTCCAGAGCTTGTGGAGAAAAATAAATGTTTTAGGGTGACATTGTTTTCCAGATTTATTGCTTATAGTTAAAGCCTGTGAGGAGTCCCCAGTGGTGCTTTAAAAAGTCCCTGTGGACTGTCATCAGCTTGATTACAAATGCCAGGACACTATAATATTTCCTTCTCTATTTTTGTCAGGAGAGTCAAATATGTTCTCATGGGTAGAAATTTCCTCTTTGACATTTTCCCCCCTGTATTGGAAGGTTCAACTTCTTAGTACTGGATAAGCAATTTGAAGACACCATTCCTTCTCCAATACTAATGTGTGCAATACTAAGCTGTGGTCTCTTGTTGGGCACTGTGTCGATGAAATTTGTGGAATGGAAAGATCGGTACACCCAGGAGGTAACTTGGAAATGAGTTCCACCTAGGGCTGAAACTTGCTATTCTTTCTATCTTAATTAAAAAAAAAATTGAAACTAAAACATTGTTATGTCGTTCCTTCTCTTTCCTCCCTCCAACCTTTGCCATGCACCTCCTCCACCCTGCCCTTCTCTTTGGTGGATTATCAGTGAAGCTGTTCTTAAAATGGAGGCTCTGGGTATGACATGTGTGCATTCAGCACAGAATGATTTATGCCATGAGTTAATTCTGAAATGCGCTTTCTTCTGAGAGTTACTACAATCCCTTTCTCCTACACAGAGAAACAACCGGACTCTTTGTTGATTTGACCATTTCCTCACTGAAAACGAGGCAGGGAGGGATGGGGGAGTAACTCAGAAGGAATTTACCAATGCGGGCCAAGGAAATTTAATTTTAGCTGAAAAGCTGAAGAATGCAACTCCCCCTCCCTGTGGCATGTCCAGAGAGGTGTGTGAGTTGTGTTCTGGTTACAAGTGTATCCTCGGGATGGCACAGCCCTGCTGGGGAGGTGGCTGGGCTGGAAAGGTCATATGCAGAAGTACCAACATTGTAGCCAGATGCTATTTAATAATTAGCTAAAACGGAACAGCTTCTCTGTGGACCAAGCATGGTATTACCACTTTGCATTCTTGTCTCTTTTGCTTCCTACCAGCCCTTGTCACTTAGTTTATTTATTTGCTTATTATATAAATACACATACATCTTGTGTATAGTGTTATGGGTGTATGTCTGGAGGCAGAGGTTGATGGCTATCTCTGTCAGCTACTCTCCACCTTCGTTTTGGCACAGATTCTGTCACCGAAGCCCACTGATTCAGATAGGCTATTCTCTATCCCCTTCGATGCTAGTAGACATTAGTACCAGGGATCTGAACTCAGTCCCTCCTGCTAATGCTAATGCTTCACATACTGATCCATCTCTCCAGCCCCTACTTATTCACTCTTGCGACAGTCTTCCCATGTGGTCTATGCTGGCCTGAAGTTCATGATCCTTTGGCCTTAACCTCTGCTATGCTACTATTACAGAAGTGAGCTACCATGCCTATCTCTGTTGGTACTTAAAAACAAAAAACTCCATGTCTATGTGTGTATGTGTGTGTGTGTGTGTGTGTGTGTGTGTGTGTGTGTGTGTGTGTAGACATATGTGCCACAGCATCCCTGTTGGGGACAAAGGACAAATGGCATGTGTCAGTTTTCTCCTTCTGCTGTGCTGGTCCTGGGCACTGAATTCAGGTTACCTGGTCAGTCATCTCACCAGCCCTAGTGGCACTTATTTAAATGTGCATTTATTATAAAATTCCTCACTTATACGGTCCTAGTTTGGACATTTGATCTCTGCCCACTTGGGCAGACTTCTCTTTATTGTCCTTATTATTTTCTCTCTTCCCTACCTCTTTTCTTATGTCAAGCCTAATCCTAGGCAAAATTGTGAAATCTCTCCAGAGTCCTCCAGGCCTGGATCTGCTGTCTTCCACAGTTTTCTGTGTTGTAGTTTTTGGTGTTATTATGTTATTTTTTCATTAAAATAATAAACATTATGATTCACCTGCTCCATTATTGTTTTCTAAAACAATCTCCCTCTTAATCATCACCAACGTGTTCAGATAAGTGAATGAAACATCCAAGTGAATTTTTGGGGGAGACTGGAGGATGGATGTTCCCATGACTTTGTCCCATGGTCCTGCTTCCCCTGTCCTTCATGGAGCATCTAAAACAATGAGAAATGAAGCTTTGAGAAACATTTTACTTCCTCTTGCAGGGCCTTCAGGATACACAGAACCTCTTGAAAGAAAGGAAACATCTGGGTAACAAATACTGAAGCAATAAAGCTGGACCACACATCCCAGCAGACCGAGAGAGGCAGGAGTGGCAGGATGCTGGAGCAGGACTGTTTGTTTAGCCCCGCAAAGGTTTGTGCCCAGGCTGAGGAACTTGTAGGACAGGTTGGTAATAGCCAAGATCTGTTGGGATGCAGGGCCATTGTCTTACCAAGTGGAGACTTGGGCTGCTAATCCAGAGAACTGACAGATGTCGTCCAGGTATTGTGAATATCCATTGGCACTCTTAGGCTCTGAAGACAGGGAAATGGCTTCAGTCATGTTCAATGCCTTTACATATTCTCCACTGACCTTCAAAACTCGATGATACCATTACAGAAAGCCAGCCCCAACTATTCTTTTGTTTGACATTCTCTTTGGCTTGCTGCAGCATGAAGAAGCAGATTATGCATTTAGACTCTCCATTGAGCTAAACACATGTACATGACAGACCAGATGCCCAGCAAATGATTCTTGAGAGAACAAATACAAGAATGATATCATCGAGTAAAGCAGACAATGGAAACCTTAGGCTATTGCAGGTCTAGTCTCCAGAAGAGGCATCTGTCAACTACATAGAAAAATTGTCTTTGAACTGAGACTGTATTTGAAAGCCTTGGTGTTAACAGAAACCAACAAGGTTGTAGAGCTAGCTGCATTATAAGTGGATGGAAGTGAAAGAGGACGGAGAAGCTGACTCATTCCTTGGAGCTGACAAAGTGTACAAATCACTCCAGACAATGGGGAGAAATGATGCATCCACCCATGGAAATCAGCGTGACCAAAGGGGTCTGAGCAGAAGCCCTCCCTCTGGTCCTGACCTTGCCCTGTGTCTCTATCTGGATGTAATCATCTAGGCTGTGTATCTTGTGGCCTTTATGCTGGGTGCCTCTACCTTCTTCAGGAAAATACAACCAGGGCAGAAACACTGGGGCAGGTTCTGGCATGTGCTGTTGTGTGAGAGACATCGAAGGGGAGGTTGGAAGTTTACAGTAGAACACAAGTGCCAGGTTCGACCTGGAAGAGAGACGTCTTGGGAGGGATGATGATATCTTTTCTTACCTATGTAAGGTATCTTGCTATGTTATTTGAAAATTTTAAATTATCTGCATGAATTCCTTTGGTAACATAATAAAATACAACAACTAGTTGGGTGGAGATAGCAGTCTTGGGCAGGCAGAGCAGTGGGAGGGGTGACTGATTGTCGTACTTTGAAGAAAGGCTGCATTCAAGTCTGTCCTGGCTCCCGAAGCTCTGATAGCATGAGCTTGGCAAGGGACAGGAAAGCTTGATGAGGATTCCTTCTTTACAGTCCCCATAGTCCAGTCTCTGCTCAGTTGGTCCTGACATCTCCCAGCTGTGTTAACTGTCCACCTTGTCATCCATTTACCTTTCCATAGTCTGTGCACTTAGTATTCAATCTCAACTTCATCCCAAGTCACATTTGATTTGTTTTCCCTGGGTTAAAGGACTCATAGCTACCTTCTAAGCCTTCCTGACTTGATATGGGTTCCAGGTTTTTATGTTCCCAGGCTCTTTCCTGATATTCCCAAGATTTGTCTTTATACAGCTAAAGTGGGCCGCAGAAAGCTGGGATAGAGTTAATTACAAGCGGTACAACACATGAGCTCTGACCTTGCAGTCACAGCAAGCCTCATCCACTTCCAAGAAGTGTGACCTTGAATAAATCACACACACTTTCTGTACCTTGATTTCTTCATATACATGGGGAAAATCTGATGTTTATCATTCAATCAAAGCTTAGTATCACCATTTAACTAGGTGTGCGTTATTATGTAAAGTTCTTTCTTCCTGTTTTTCTTTTGAGACAGGGTTTTATGTAGCCCAGACTGGCACTGAACTTGCTACATAGCCAAGGATGACCTTGAACTCCTGGTCTTCTTGCCTCCCTCTCCCAAGTGCAGGGTGTCTTGGTTATTTATTAATTGTCAACTTAACACAAGTTAGAGACATTTGGGAAGTTTCCCTCATTTGAGAACATGCCTTCCTCAGCAATACCCGCCTATCCCAGACTGGCCTGTGTGCATGCTTGTGGGGGCATTTTCTTGATTATTAATTGATGTATGCAGGTCAAACTCACAGTGGGCAATGCCATCCCTGGACAGTTGGTCATTAGTTTTATAAGAAAGCTTGTGGAGCAAGCCACACTGTGGGCCTGTGTTTCAGTTCCTGCCTCCAGGTTCCTGCCCCGACTTCCTTGGATGAAGGGTTGTGATGTGGAAGTGTGAGTGACATAGTACCTTTCTTCCCCAAGTAGATTTTGATCATTGTATTTAATCATACAATAGAAACCTAAGGTTACAGGTATGTGTCACTGGGCAAAAACTAGAGCATGATATCACTCCTTTCCTCTATAGATGGTTTGCTCTTATCAAAGATCATCTCTACTCATCTATCCTGCCCAGGGTAGGTGAAGAGCCAGTCCCAAGAGAGAAATTTTCTAAAAAGAAAACCATTTGTTTAGGCAAATTATCATCCTTCCAATAAAATGCTGTTTGCCAGGTTTCTGCTCCTTCTCTTTTCTCCCCAAGATGGCATCTGAATGGGTGGTTCAGGTCATCACAGTGAGGTGGAGAGGGACTTGGTTCCCTTTCCTGGTGTCTGTGTTAATCAAGAGTCTTCAGAGGAACCAAATAAAAGAATAGAATAGGTTAGAACAGAGTAGAAGATATTAGAGTAGAATAGAATAGAATAGAATAGAATAGAATAGAATAGAATAGAATAGAATAGAATAGAATATGAATAGGGATATAATGGGGTATTAGTAGAATAGAATAGAATAGAATATGAATAGAATAGAATATGAGTAGAATAGAATAGGGATAGGATAGAATAGGATTTATTAGGTTGGCTTCTGTGGTCACAGATACTGAAAAGTTCTGTGATAGCTGCCTCTGAGCTGTGTCATCAGACATTGCTGCAGCTTTAAGAACCTGGCAGCAGGAGTTGAAACACAGGTCACTGAGGAATGCTACTTACTGACTTGCTCCCACAGGCATGCTTGCAGGACAGTCTGGTTGGGGGCATGTTCTCAATTGAAAGAACCTTCCCAAAGGGCTCTAGCTGATGTCAAGTTGACGAAAACAAACAAACAAACAAACAAACAAACAAACAAGGACATCCAGACATTTTCAATGAGCTTGTTAGACCCCTGAGAGCCCCAGAAGGATGTTAATGTAAGTCCCAGAGTTGAAAGACTGGAAAATTCTGGAATGTAAACTACAGATAACCATCAGTGCAGACAGTATGGGGGATGTAGACAACAGCTACTAGAGTCTCACCTCCTCAACCATTCCCTTCTATCTGGGTCCCTGAAAATGGGGTCTTCCACATCCAGGGTGGGTCTTCCCTCTCGATTTGCTAACTTATGTATTGGTGAAATTATTAAGGCCACTCCACTTAGTTAAAAGGGAGGTCTATTTTGTGGGGTAGCTTACAAATGAAAGGATAGGTTGCAGGGGCTGGGAAAGGGATGGTGCAGTCTGGCGGTGTTCTCTGGAGAATTCTGCCAGTCTACCTCCAGCATTCAGGGTCCTGGAACCAAGAGAAGCCTCTCCTCTCAATCTTGGGTCTTCAGAGTCCTCCCTCAGCCCCACCTTGTAGGCATGACCATTACCGAAGCCTCAATGGGGGTTGGAACTTCCAGACCAAGGCTGGAATGGCTACCCACTACACTTACGTATCAATTCTATCAGCAAATACCTTGAGACCATCCAGAAGTGTGCTTTTCCTGAGTGCTAGGCATCTCTTAATCCAGTGTACATGGCCCTGAATGTTAACCAGCACAGTGTCATATACACTCTGCTGGGTTTTGCTGAGTGACGGCTGACCTGGGTGGCTTCCTGACCCATGACTGCAGAGAGTCACTGGTTCCATGCTGGAGTGCTCTGATCTTATCACACTCTGAACTGTGCCTTTGGTCTGTCTTATGTCCTTCCTGACATGTCTGTACCATGTCAGTGGTACAGAGGTATCCTGTGGCTTTCTGGCTCCTCGTATGACAGTCTGCTTGCAGTAGGCCCCATGTGCTGGTATGCAGCACAATGAACAGTGCTTGGCACTGGGGATGAAGTCTCTCATTTGCAGCATCTGCAGACTTTACGGTGGAAGCTTGGCATTTCAGCCTCCTCACGTGATACCATCAGACATTTAAAGATGGAAAGAGGTACACCTTATAGGTATGATGAAAGTAACCCCGAAACCATATATAAAAGAAAAATGTGACATCATAACTATAACTATAATTGATAATTTTTAGTATTTAACTTTATTTTGGTAAAATTTAATTTGAGTTTAAGTTTTAATAATTACTGTTTAACTAGCTTGCAAAATCTTAGTTTCTTTCCCTCTCCATCTCTTTCTCTCCTTCCTCCTCTCTTCCTCCCTCCTTCTCCACTTCTGTGTCTTTTTTTCTTCTTTTCCTCTTACCTCCTCATCTTCTTCTTGTGTTGACAATTGCACGTACGGCCTTGTGCACACTTTCATGTATTTTATCTCAGAGCAATACCCACATCCCTTTCTGACAATCTACTAGCTATCTGAGCCAGTGAACTCTGGCTACCTCTGACTGTACCTAGGATACCTTTTCAAGACAGCTGCTGGCTGTTTCACCCTCCACTAAATTCCACATTCCTTCTTGGGGGGCAGATTGAAAGATAAATTTAGGTCCACCCTCTGCAGTACACAAGGTGATAATGCAGAGACAACCAGTGACAAAGCATTGAGGAAGTAGGGCAGAAGCTTCTCTGCCTGCAGCATTAACTTTGACCCACATAACTTACTTTCCCCTGGTGCAGACCTTTTTATAAGGCAGAATATCAAAATCCCCCAAACTCCTGAAGCAAGTTCACTCAATGGTCAGTTCAGACACTCGTTTTCAGATGAAAAAAGTCAAACAAACTTACTCCTTTCATTTTAGCGGAGTAGGTTTTGTTGTTGTTTGTTTGTTTGGTTTTGTTTTTGTTTTAATAGCATTTGAAGAATATGAAGTTTGTAGCTGGAGGAACTTGGTAGCTGTTTAGGTACTCATGTTGGCATGCCCTACCTACAACACACCTATTGAGTCATTTTATCTGCTCCCGGTGGCCCTTTCTTTCCCCAGCACCTCCCTAGGCCCTTCTCCACTTTGCAGGTTCAACAGTCTGCCCCATCTCTTAGGCATGTGGTATGTTCACTGGAGACACACAGGAGACGGTGCCTCAGCTCGAGCTTTGCTGCCAGGCCCTCTTTGCCTTGACAGGTTAACCTCATGAAGCAAACGAAACAGGGAAGGCTAGCAAAAACAACAAGCCCAAGGAATTCTGGAAATGAAGTCCTAATAGTGCTGGTATCTGTTTATATAGTCATCCCACAGTCCTTTAAATCTTAGGGGTGTTATTATTTAATGTTGTGCTAGCACCCAAACCCAGGGTCCGTGTGTGCTGGAAAAGTGCTCTACCATGGGGTTATAATCTCCAGCCTTTCCTTCTTTTAAGATGAGGTCTTCTTTTTTGCCTCAGACAGGCCTGGCTTCCTTTCTCAGACTCCCTAGTACCAGAATTACAGTTGTACATTGCTACTATGTGTGGCTAAGTACAGAGGTGTTTTAAAATGCTGGGCTCCCCAGGTGGTGGTGGTGCACGCCTTTAATCCCAGCACTTGGGAGGCAGAGCCAGGCGGATCTCTGAGTTCGAGGCCAGCCTGGTCTACAGAGCAAGATCCAGGACAGGCACCAAAACTACGCAAAGAAACCCTGCCTCAAAACAAACAAACAAACAAACAAACAAACACCAACCAACCAACAAACAAAACAAAACAAAAAAAAAACAACCAAAAAATAAACCCACAAACGCTGGGCTCCAGTACCTAAGCCTGCAAGTATTGAGAAGCCACTGAAGGGACAGATAGCATTTTATCTAGTTGACACTGAACTACAGCAGAAAACTATGACAAGTACCCAAGCAGACGTTTTGTAAGTTAAGAATGCAACTAAGACAGGTGAAAACCTGCACTCGAGTCATGGAAGAGACCAGATGTTCAGTCTTCTGCTTATTATCATAATTAGTGGCTCAACCCCCACCCTGAAAACACATGAACACCGTTTTCCTCTGTGGCTGTGTCCTCTCTGTGGACATTTGCACATTTGTATTTATGAGTTTGCCTACCTACTCCCTCACTAGGTTCTGGGTCTGCAGTACCAGGAGTCATGCCTGCTTCGTTTTCCAAAGTAGTCACAGAGGACGTGCTTACCGTAAGTGCACCGCAAACCTGGGGGGGCGGGGGCGGGGCTAGGACCAAGAGCAAAGAGAGACTTGGACAGTGTCAGCAGCTGGGCTATGCATTTAGGCAAGGGAAAGGTGCTCTCAGGGGAGCAGAGGAGAGACAGGGCAGGGCACTGAGAGATGACACTGGAGAAGTGGGCGTACATTAAAACCCACAAGTAGGAGAGCTGGTTTTGTGTACAAGGGCCTCTCTCCTAACACTGAGGAAAAGCAAATGAGGCACGTTGCACTTGTAGGTTATTAAAATGCCTGTCTCTTTTCCGGAGGCGTTGTAGGTTCTGTCGTCAGCTGAGAGGGGAAGAGGGAGGAGGAGAGAAGAGGGGAAATAGGGAAGAGAACTAAGCAGGAAGCAGGAAAGGAGGAAAGAAAGAAGAATTGAAAATCCAAGGGAGTGGTGGGAATTGCTCCCAGGAAAGGGATGAGCTGATGACGAACAATGTCCCTCTGGGGAGGGTCCAGCTGAGAAAGCAGAACCAAAGTAGCCAAGCACCAAACCTCATGGGTATGTGATGGAGAAGTGAACCACGGGGTGGGAGAGTTGACCGCCAGCTGTGAAGATTTGTGGAAGTCTCTCTCTGTCTCTGTTTCTCTGTCTCTGTCTCCCTGTCTGTCTCTCTCTTAGTCCTTCTCTCTCAGGTTAACGTCTGCTCTGCTGAAATATGGGAAAAGTTCAGGACTCCAGGAGTGGCAGGATGAATCATTCACCTTTTTCTTCAGCTTGAAAGTTTTGAATATGTTTGACAGGACACAGGCATCAGCTGCTGAACTCTGGGGAAGATCTTCCCAAGAACTGAGTCATGACTCATTTTTCTGGGTCGTAGGTCTGTAAGGTCACTCTGCTCTTCACTGTGACTTCTTTTAGCAGTCTTCTGTCCTAGAAGTGTAAGATATCGAAAAATGTTTAACAGTTAAATGGCTGCTTCCCGTAAGAGAATGTATGTGAATTTGAGGTGAACCTAGGGTATAATCCATGCTGTGCAAGAACTGTATCACATAGTTGCTCCCCCCAGCCTTATTTTACTTTTTAGTTTTGAAATGGGCCCCACTGAGTTGCCCAGGCTAGCCCTTGCACCCACTCTGTAGCCCAGGCAGCCCTTGAACTTGTGGTTCTCCTGCCTCAGCTTCCCAGTAGCTAGAACTACAGCCTGAGTCACTGGGTATGACATGGGTTTCGCTTTTGATAGATGGGGTCTGATTCCTGGCTTACACATGTGGTAGTTTGCAGTCTTGACTGTGTCACCTAACTTCTCAGTCCTCTGATGTGGAAAGGGAGAAAATCACTGGAACCGTGGAAGAATGAAGTGGGATAATGTCTATAAATCACCTAGGAAAAACATCACAAAATAGTTGATAAGTAAAAAATGTTTAACTCCCCCCTTCCCTTTTTTTTGGTTTCTCCTTCTCTTACATTTTTATAATGTTTTAAAAAATACTACTGCAAGGACACAAATAGTATCTTTGTCATTGAAAAGTAATTAAAAAAATGCATGTTCTTATTAAAAATTTCAAAATATGTATGATAACATGTTCTTTTTTGCTGCCACCTTAGTCCCATTTTCCAGAGAAAATTGTGTTCAGTTCCTACCAGTTTTAAATTTTAAATATCTTTGTGCATTATTAATTTGTCTAAAAGTCTTTCATATTTTTATATCTTAATGTGTTAAAATTTGTGTTCTCATTTTGGCCAAAAATAATTTATTTTACTAAAACCATCATACTACCTCTGCTTCCCAAATTGTTTCTTTTTAACTCCTCTCTTCATCAACTTAATAATTTCAAATAATAAATAAGATTTTACTTAGCTTGGGTGTTGTATGTAACACTCAAGTCATTAGCCTGAAGGTCATGCCATTGTCAGACCAATTCTTCCCCTCAGCTTTTTTAACCCCTTTTATTTCCTAACTTCTATCAGTTTATTATGCTTGAGGTAGGTAAAATTAGCTCTCTTTTATAGCTCTTATTAAGCTTTGTGCATTTTTGTGATAACTAGAATCAAAACAGTAAATGTCAGTAAATATTTGTGGAGGTTTGAATAAAAATGGTCCCCATAGGTCATAGGGAGTTGCACTGTTAGGAGGTGTGGCCTTGCTGGAGTAGGTGTGGGCTTAGTTAGAGGAAGTGTTTCACTGGGGGTGGGCTTTGAAGTTTCAGATGCTCAGGCCAGGCCCAAGGTGTCTCTCTTCCTGCTGCTTGTTGATCCAGAGTAGAACTCTGGGCTCCTTCTCCAGCACCCTGTCTGCCTGTGTGCTGCCATGCTTCCTGCCATGATGACAATGGACTAAACTTCTGACCTGTAAGCAAGCCCCAATTAGTGCTTAATTTTATGAGTGTTGGGTGGTCATGGCATCTCTTCACTGTGATAAAACCCTGACTAAGACAATATTATTTCTTGCTGTGGCTATCTTATTATTTTTGGCCTTTTCATAAGTAGTTTATGTCTTTCTTGTTTAGATTTTTCTTTTTCCTAAGGTTTGCCATTGCCTTTATTTTTCTCCCATTTAAAGGTTTTTATTAACCTTTAGCTCTTCTAGCATCCCAGGGATCAAATGTATATTTTTCTCTATTTTAGTTTATTTTAAAATTATTTTTAATTATGTGTATGGGTCTACATGTGAGTGTGTGCACCTAAGTGCAGGTGTCCATGGAAGCCAGAGGTATCTAATCTTCCTGGAGATAGCTGGAGTTACAGGCGGTTGTGGGCTTCCCAATGTGAGTGCGCTCAGTTTCTTCTAGATGACTTCAGAACCCCAAGCTCCATATTTTTTCAAATTTCCTTAGTTTTATCCAATATTAGTTTTCTAAAATACCATATTACATTTAATAGCCAGGTTCCTTTTGCTGTGACAAATTTTTAGACTTCTTTTGTTTGGATGACCTTGGTAGATTTTTGCAATATAGTGAGGTTCTCTTTAGACTATCCTTCAACAGGGATGTGTATAGTGCTTTCTCTCATGACTAGACTGTCACTGTGTTTCTGGGAGAGGGTCACAGGAGGCCTAGTACCCCTCTCATCATTGGTATGGTATCTATTCTGACCACACCATCCCTGTGGATGTGAATTTGGTCAGCAGATTAAGGGAGCATCTCGGATTCTGCACAGTCATGTTTCTAGTCCATTCCCTTTGTGTACTTTTGGGAAAGGTCATTATATACACTCCATGCTTTAGATGGGAGTTATGTTTCACCTCTTGGAAGGCAGAGGAGCTCTGTAAATTATTTAAAATTCTCCTGCATGACATGCTTTTCTCTTCTCTCTCACTCCTTTATTCAGTTATTTATTTATGGTCATACAGACTCATGGATATTTATTTTATCCTTTGTTTTTAATCAAATACTACTTTATTGTGTTCCTGATTTATTTCAGCTTTGACCACTTAGGACATCTCTCATGTTGCTTCTTTCTTCCTTTGAAATGCTTCTAATACTATGGGTTTGTGACTTTTCACTAATTCTTGTGCACTTTCTTGCTGTTTGGCAGCATAATATATACAAGATTCATGTTGATTCTTACCTAGATCCTCCAATTACACCTTTCTTGATAAATTTCTGGGCCTATCATTAAGAATATTAGAGACCAAGAACTGAGTTCTGGTTATGTTTGTTGCTATCAAAATGCGTTTTGCCTTTTGGTTCTCTCAGTGGACAAAGGGAAAAGAAAGGAAACAGCATATAATTTATCAACCAATATATAGCAATGAGTTATTTTTAGATGTAGCATCTACATTAGCTAAAGGTGAGTTCACACTGTTATCTCCGATTCTAATCTATCATCACATAGATTATTCTAACTGATCCCTTTTTACCCATGAACTCTCAGTCTACCAGTGAGAATTCTAGTTCACACCATCCCCAACATTTCCCAGGTTGTTCTAGTCCGGCAGAATTTTATCATAGCCATCAACTGATACCTTCATGGGAAAGGATCCATGAGCTGGAGTTCAACTAGAGTTCAGTTCAAGTACCATTCATTTCCAGTATAGCTTAGTTAAGTGACCACCCACCTTCCAATGAGGCTGTTTCCTACATTTATAATATAGACAGATTGTCCTGCCACCTTCTAAATTCATCCTGGGACCCTTAGCATCAAAATTTTCTTGATTTTTTTAAAAAATGTTTTCTTTCAAAATTTCTGTTGATGTTTATTTTCTGCTATCAGATTTTATTAGAGTTCATTGTTCTCTCTGAGTTTACTTTTTTCATCTTGTTCTTTCTGATAGATTCTAATAACTGCTTGCAATCTGTATCTTTCTGTATCTTTTGAAAATCATCTTTCTCATGCCTGTAATCCCAGAACTTGAGGAAAGCAAGCTGGAAGTACTCTGAATTCAAAGCCAGCCTGGGAAATACAATGAGAAAAAAGTTAGTTTAAAACATGCTATTGGATCCCTCTGGCTAGGATCTCCTAACTATTGCATGCCACAGAATACCTCCCCTTCTCACACAACTGTCAAAAGCCTGGGAAGAAAAAGAGAGGCTCTGCTTCTGGGGAAGGCATGCTCAGTTGGAGGAGTGGACAGCCCAGCTTACACTCAAGAATAGGAAGATAAACCAATGCAAAAATCAGACCAACCAATCACAAAATCCTGTTTCTGGGGACATCATGTATATATTTTAAAGTTTCCTTTTCTCCATATTAGCCCATTTTCTTCACATTTTCTTGGCTTAATACTGTTCAAAATTAGACACTCTCACATTTCTGGTAATCTTTGCCTCCTGTTCGTAAGTTAGGGCCAGAGAATACAACTTCAGGCTGGAAGCTCTGAGGACAGGAACAACTCATGCTACTTCCGAGTTTCCAGTTAGGAACTGTGGTCAGGGCTCTCTTGGGCTGACTCCCTATAGAGGTGTCTTGTAAGCAGAAATATATATTAGCAACCTGGTATCTATACCTTTAACTGTGTACCCATCCCTCAAACCAGAGACTTTTCTGTTGATTTTTCATTAGTACAGCAGCTGCACCTGAATCTACTGTCCATTTCTCAGACAGTGGCCCAGTGGGATTTTTATGTCTAGCCAGATATGACTCCTGCGGCTGCCACAAAATGGAGTTTTAACTAAATCTCTACTGTTCTACTTATCAATAAGACTCAGGAGTCAGAGGCTGGGGTGAAAATCTGCTAACTCAGAGAGGTTGAGGAGCAACTAGCTGACCTTCCCTCTTCTCATGTGACTCAGAAAAGAGAGCATCCTTCCACTCCACCAAACCAAAAAAGACTGCCACACTCAAAGTCCCACCCTGCTACTTCCTGTGCATCTCCCTATCCATCTCCAGACTCCTTCTGACTCTCTAGTATTACTTTCTGTCCACTAGTTGCTGGCTCCGCCTCCTGACCCAAGGTCAATTTTATTTAATCAACGCAAATGCAACCTGGCGGTTCACAGCACGATCGAATATCCTGCAACGCTCCTCTCATCTTCTCAATCCTTTGCCATTGTGTGAGGAGGGAGGTAATTCTGTGGCATGCCATAGTCACAAGATTCTAGCAAGAGGAATTCAACCGCATTAAAAAAAATCTTTCTTTACATCCTGACTGCAGTCTCCTCTCCCCTACCTGCTCCTAGCCCCTTCCCCCCACCTCCTTTCTGCCCCACCCCCATTAATTCCTCTTTGTTTGTTTCTATTCAGAAAAGGGCAGGCCTCTCATGGATATCAATAAACATATCAAGTTGCAGTAAGACTAAGCATCTCCCCTTGTGTTAAGGCTGCACAAGGTGACCCAGTATGAGGAATAGGGACCAAAAAACCTACAAAGGAGTCAGAGCCAGCCCCTGATCCCACTGTTAGTCCCACAAGAAGACCAAGCTACACAACTGTCAACATATATGCAGAGGACCTAGGTCAGTTCTATGAAGGCTTCCTGGTTGTCAGTCTCCATGAGCCCCTATGAGTCCAGGTTAGTTGACTCTGTGGGTTTTCTTTTCTTGTGGTATCCTTGACCCCTCTGACTCCTCCAATCCTTTCCCCGCTTTTCCACAGGTTTCCCTGAGCTCTGCCTAGTGTTGGGCTGTGGGTCTGTGCATTTGTTTCCATCAGTTGCTGGATGAAGCCTCTCTGATGACAGTTAGGCTAGGTACCAATCATGATTGTCTTTCTGGATCTAGTTACCTCACACAGAATGATTTTTTCTAGTTCCATCCATTTGCTTTCAAATTCCATGATGTCATTGTTTTTAATAGCTGGGTAATACTCCATTGTGTAAATGTACCACATTTTCTTTATCACTTCTTCTGTTAAGGGGCATCTAGGTTGTTTCCAGGTTCTGGCTATTATGAATAAGCTACTATGAAGTGTCCTTGTGGTATGATTGAGCATACTTTGAGTATATGCCCAAGAGTGGTATAGCTGGAGTCTTGAAGTAGATCAATTTCCAGTTTTCTAAGAAACCACCACATTGATTTCCAAAGTGGCTGCACAAAATTCGCACCCCGACCAGCAAAGGAAGAGTGTTCCCCTTGCTCTGCATCCGCTCCAGCATGAGCTATCACTTGTGTTTTTGATCTTAGCCATTCTGACAGGTGTATGATGGAATCTCAGAGTTGTTTTGATTTGCATTTCCCTGATGGCTAAGGATGTTGAACATTTCTTTAAGTGTTTCTTGGCCATTTAAGATTGATGGGGGAATGTCTTTCTGCGTGCTGAGAATATGTGTTGCTCATCTTCCAACTACATACGAGTCTTTTGCTGAGAATTCTCAGTTTAGATCTGTCCCCCATTTTTAAATTGGATTAGCTGGTTTAACTGGATGCTGTCATGTAGAAGAATGCAAATAGATGCATATCTATTACCCTGAACAAAACTCAAGTCCAAGTGGATAAAAGATCTGAACATAAATCTGATAGAAGAGAAAGGGGAGAACAGCCTTGAGTGCATTGGCACAAGAGATGACTTTCTGAACAGAACGTCGATAGCACAGACACCAAGATCAACAATGAATAAATGGGACTTCATGAAACTGAAAAGCTTCTGTAAGGCAAAGGACGCTGTCAGGAGGACAAAATGGCAGCTTACAGACTGGGGAAAGATCTTTACCAACCCCACATCTGAGAAAGGGCTAATTTCCAAAACATATAAATAAAGAACTCAAGAGACTGGCCATCAAAAAGCGAATTGCATTTTTTTAAAGCAGTAAGTTCAATTAGAGTCACTTGCTAGTCATGTAGGTGTCTATTTACAGCAGCAATTGAGCAGTAGCTATGTCAGCCAAGGAAAGTTCTTCCCCTCCCCTTTCTGTTTCTTGCTGGCCAAACACTTTTAAAAATTCTATCATTTTGTGGTTAAGAGCACTTGTGGCTCTTACAGATGACCCAGGGCCCCACAGTGGTTCACAACCGTCTAAACTCCAGTTCCAGGGTATCCAATATTCTCTTCTGACCTCTGTGGGCACCAAGCACACATGTGATACACATGCATACACGCAGACAAAACACTCATCTATAAAGTGAATAAATCTGATTAAATTTAAAAGAAAATTCCATCATCTCTCTGTCATCCTTTGCTTTATCATGGTTTTGCTGGGGTCCTGGTGGCAGCAAAGTCAGATTATTGTGTGCATTGTTACTGCTGACCTTTTTCCAAACCCAGTTTATAGCATTTTTAATGCTTTTATTGTTTTAAGAGGTCTGGGATGAAGAGGGTACATATGTGATTCTGAAGTAGGGTGACACATTAATACTTTTTAATGTTTCTTTTTCTTTCTTTCTTTCTTTCTTTCTTTCTTTTTTTTTTTTTTTTGAGACAGGGTTTCTCTGTAGCTTTGGAGCCTGTCTTGGACTAGCTCTGTAGACCAGGCTGGCCTCGAACTCACAGAGATCCACTTGCCTCTGCCTCTTGAGTGCTGGGATTACAGGCGTGTGCCCCCACCGCACAGCTTAATGTTTCTTATTACCTATCACTTTGGATACTTACAAAGTATTAGTTCAGTTAAAGTGCACAGAAATTTTATAATGTCCCCTGTGCTGAGCATTGAAGTTGACAAAACACTAACAGCACACTGAAGGTATTCTGTGCAAGGCCACAACTGTCCCATTCTGGTTTTTCAACTTAATCAAGAACAAAGACATTCTTTGTGACTTGTCCCTTTGCTTTTACTTTTGAATAAGCCCCAGGGAAGAACAGCCAAACACATTTATTAGGCATTGTAAATCAGCAATATTAAAAGCAACAGTATCTATTACCACTTGAGGTGTTGGGAGGATGGGGTTCAGCAGGAGTCCTTGCCTCCCCCTGTATAGTTCTGGGTTAAAATCCTTGAAGGTGTTAAAAATTAACTTTCTCAATAGATGCTCATTCATGTAGCATTGCTCCTACATACTAAATGCTGGGAGCCAAACATTCCTGGATTCATGCTTTTGCTATGGTATATGATGAGCTAAAGCAGATTGAATTTTCCTGTTTGCCTCTTATAAAACACAGCGGTTTATGTTATTTAATAACATTTGCTCATGTGATGCCATAATGCTGGTGAAAACTGGGTTTAGTTTTGGCACTGCTTCTTCTGGGTATGTGATACGTTGGTTTTCCTGAGGTTCTGACTCTCATTTTCATATTCAGTGGGTCTTACCCTTCCTCGCTAACAGTGGGGATAAGACTTCCTTGGGTGGGAAAGACAATAACTTAAGTTAATGAGGAACAAATCCTGGCATGCTTGTTTGGTTGATACAATACTGTGCAAATGTAAACAGCACTTCTTCAAAGAGTGTTTCAGTTCATTATAGAAGCACCCATTGGCTTAAAATATTTAGTGAGGGAAAAGCACTTCTTTGAATAAATAGCAGCTATGGAGGCTCATGCTCTCTGCCTCCCAAACACATTAGAAGGAAGGCATTTATTAGATCTTTTGTGTGCACACTTCTGGCTTGGAGATGGTTAAGATTTTGACCCAATATAGGTTCTAATCTGTCCAAAGCCCTTGCTGACTTGTCTCCTGATCTCGAAGTTCAGTGTACGCAAGCTGCTGCATCTGAATGCTCATCTTACGAGGTTATTACGTTTAGGAGGTTGTTGACATGTGTCTGCGTAAAACAGTCACATCTCTCAAGGTACCGACATTTTTTTCTTAGAGATTTTTCTGTGACGTCAAGGGTCTCCAGCATCTTAACGGATGTTATTCCTGGCCTTTTAGAAAGAAATCCCTCTGAGCTTTCCCTGTCTGTTCTGGGCTTGGATGTCTGACACTGAAGAGATTTAACACTTCATGCCAGTGACAGCCCTTTGGAGGACAGACAGACTCAGCGCCATTCTCAAGGATTCTTCTTTTATTTCTAAAATACCTTTTGACCGGCTGGAAAGGCAGCTGAACTTGCCTTTTGTTTCTCTTAGTGTACCCACAACAGAACAGGGGAAGGAAGGGTGTCACGGCCACAGCCTTTTCTTTTCTTTCTTCTTTTCCTTCTACTTGAAAGACTCCTTTGTTCCACCTCCAGTTACTTGTCTGGAGAAAGTTACAAAAGATCAAGGGAGAGAGAAAAGAAAAGGCTGGTTACTTTTGTGTTCTGGGCCTGGCAGGCTGTGGCAGGCTGTGGCAAGCTGTGGCAGGCTGTGGCTACACAGGAGTTTATAGATTGGTGACAGCAGATACTAGGCATATTCCTGCAGCCTAATGGCTTTATCACGGCTACTTTAGTGTGCTCCAGTCAGTCGGGAGTGAAGGCTTCCCTTGACTTAAGCTGACTCTAGAAACACACAGTACCGTAGTTGGCTGGCAGCTGTGGTTGGATTTAATTAGAGTAAGTGGAATGGATCAGCTGTTTTCACTTCTTCCACTTCCCACCCTCCAACCCGCTTTTTTACTTATGGAATGTTTTCTCTGGGAGATAAAACTGCAAATCAAGTGAAATGAAGTGAGACAATGCACTAGGTACTCAGATGGATTTATTGATGGATGTTGCTTGGTTTAGGGTTTTTAATCTTTCGGTGTTAATTAAAAATTATTCCTTTTCATTTTAACTTACCATTGGGTGGAGGCACACATGTGCGACACAGTACATGTGAAGATCAGGAACTGCTTGGGGAGTCACCTTTTTCCTTCTGTGTCTGGCTGAGCACTCCAGGCCAACTGCAGCACTTTTGAAGCAGTCTTCCATATCACTGTAAGGATGCTGGGATTACAGATGTGTGCCACCACATCAGGCTCCTTACCTGAGTTTCAGGGATTGAACTTGGGTCATCAAGCTTGTGCGGAAAGTACTTAGATACTAGCTGAGCTGTCTGTTTTACTGGCCCTAGCCCTGGTGTCTGTCTGTCTGTCTGAGCCTCACTATGCAATCCAGAATGGAGCCAGTAGAAGGATAAGAGACTAGGATGAACAATGAGTCATCTAGAACCCTGGAGAATCTAAACACTGTGTTTAATGGTGAACTCTAGAAAAAATATCCTTAAAAAAAAGGAAAGAAGTGTTAGATATGTCAATGAACACAAATGCCCGACTAACTCTTAAGACTGTGTCAGCCTGATCCTTCACAGTCAGTGTGAGGATTTCCAGAAGGAGCGGGTCATGATGCTCCCGCTCAGGACTTCTGACTCCCAGTGCTTCTCTTTAAGAGAAGCCATCACACCAAGGTGATGTTTAACACTAACTCATTCTTACCAGAAGTGTGAAATCCAGTATTTATAGACACTTTCCTAGCAGAAAGAGAAATAATTTAAGAGACTGTGGGATCTGGTTCTAATTCCTCAGTCCAATTTTGAGAGTTTAACATGTTATGATCCATTTTTATAAATATGCATGAGGGCACCTCATACCAAGCTTGCACTTTTTGCAAAGTAGATATCACAACGTCTCACTCATTTTATGGTCAGTATTTTGATAGTATTTTTCTCAAAATGGGTGGTAATTATCAATGATCTTGAGCATCTTGGTATAATATTAGGAAAAGTCAGCTACAAGATGGGCTTTTTGTTTATTATTTATTTTTGAATGTTTTTAGTATTTCATACACCCCTTCTTCTCTTGGAAATATTTTCTAGTATCTTACCAGTGACCAAATCTGAGTCTTCGTGAATGGGTCACAAAGGGGGAAAAATTTGGTCCTAAGCTTCCACGTTTTGCAAGACACTGAAATACCAACCTGAAGGAATGGCTGGTGCATTTTTGAAAACTAATTACTTTTCATCTGAAAGCCTCCGAGTAAAACATCTGTTTTTACAGGTGAGAAAAGTCCTCTGTGGTGCATTTACAGAAGGCCTAGAGAAAAATGGGTGATTCAAGTTGCTTTACCAGAGCAGACAAATATTGATCTAGTGTCAGGAGACGGGAACACCACATCTGCTCCTCTTCCTCCTAATGAAGTAATCTAGGCAGGACGCTACAGCTCTTGAGCCTGGCTTTTCTCTCTTCTGTCCCTTTGTTGCTCTACCTGACAATTGCTTTGCTTTGCATTTCCAAGTCATCTTCCGTGATTTCCTTCCATATGTACAACGTAGATGACCAGGTAACCCACATTCATTCGTTACTGTGGTGATGCAGCTACCTCCTTCCTCTGAAAAGGAAGTTGACAATGCATGTCACAGGTACTTAGCAACCAGAAAGTCATTCTGGCACATCTATGCGTTTCTATCCCCATCAATTTGTGTTTCATATTTACCAAGGTGTTTGTCAGTTTTCCATTACTATACGGAGATGCAGAGGCTAGTCCCTGTATAAAAAAAAAAAAAAAAGGGAGGGAGGTGAATTTAGCTCACTATTTGGGAGTGTAAGGGCATGGTACTGGCCCTGGTAAAAAGCCCCATGGGAGATGGCATTGCAGTGGCATGTTGTACTTGACAAGCAACAGTCACGTGATAAGACAGGAAGACATAGTGTGACTCACAGGTCAGCCATATTTTTTGTAGTGACTTCATGTGGGAAGTACTAATTCACTCCACAAACCCAGAATAAATCTCTTTCAAGGACACAATCCCAATTGCCCTGAGTTCTGCCATAATTTCCTTAGCATCATCACATTGCTGGCTAAGTTTTCAAAACATGAACCTTAGCAGACATGCTCAAACTATGTCTAGACTATAGTATTAAGAGTTAGAGCCCAATAGCTCAATAGTTAAGAAATCTTGCAGAGGATTGGAATTCAGTTCCTAGCACCCACATCAAGTATAACTCCACCTCCAGGGGATCTGATGTCCTCACTCTCACTCTATAGGGCAACAGAATGCATATGAACATACACACAGACACAGATAAAAATAAAATAAGTAAGCAAGAGTCAGGGATTTTCCCCCCAAATCTGTTTATGCCTGTTGTATTTTCTACTTAATATATAAAGTATTAAATAGTACCAAAACTGAAGAAATATAAGTACAAAAAGAAAAAGATCTATATTTATGAGAATTAATAAAATTTTGGGGAATCTATAAAAGAGAGTACTATGTAATAAAGCATAAGGAAGACACCATAAAATTAGGAGATACCAAGATGTTCACAAATTTGCAGAGCAGTTTATCATCACCCTTCTTACCAGCTGACCTCATCTTCCTGTTCTATTTTTTTAAAAATGGAAACTGGGGGCCAGTGGTGATTCTTTATGCAAGGGACCACCAGAATGCCAGTCAGACCAGAGGGGGTGTCCTGCAACCAAGATTAAATAACACATTCACAAAGAAATGACTGATGCAAAAATAAATGATCTAGATGTACACTTACAATTTTTTCTTCTCTTTCCCTCTAAACCAACTCACTCCCAGGCCTCACTGTGTCTGCTGATGGAAATTTTGCTCTGAGCTGTCAGAAAGCTCAGGGCTGGACTGTTCTCTTAACATCAGCAGGATTCACTGTGTTCATGGATGCTGTGCCCAAGATCCTGAGGACTTCCCTTACCCGTGTGTTTGAAGCATTAATATTTATTTAAAGGGTAATTATATTATAGGACAATGGCATCAGTTTCAGGGTTTGAATCCTGCTTCTATTTCTGACAGATACCATACTATCACACAACTTTTAACACTGAAACTTACAATAATAATGATGCTAGCTTCTTAGGCTAAGAGAATCAACTGTTCATAAAACAAAGCTTCACACCTGGTTATAGCAGAAATGACAGATAGGGTATTTCTATTTTCCTTTTAAAGTATTTTTAGGCAATTCTATTTTCCAATTGACTTAATATAATGACGGACTCTGGAAATGGTTGGGTAAAAAAGATTGAACTTTGTGCCCCTTTTGGAGGTACCTAAGGCAAATTGGAGAGGACCCAGGAACAATAGAGTCCTGTAATTAGATTAAACGGTGGCCAGAGGTCAAAACCGAGGGGCAGGCAGAACTTTCAGTCAAGGGTCAGCGATCAAGCACAGGCTGAGCTCAGTGGTATTTGCTGTGACGCCACGGAGGGATCCGAGGAGAAAAGCAGAACAGAGGAGGCCATGAGCCACGCTCCTGGATCACAGCTGGCCAGATCTGTGCTGTAATCTGCAGCTTACTCTCCACAGCGTGGAGAATGAGCCTCTAAAGCCAAAATCACATCTGCTGTCCCTGTCTTCAAACTCCTGGAGAGGCTTAAGAGCCCAGCTTCTAGCAAAGGGCCCAGGAGCCTCTGCACTCATTACCAGAGCCTGCACTACTCTCCTCCAGCCACTATTGACATTCTAGGTACTCTTAAAAATTTTTTTTTTCTTTTCTGCATTATTTATTCAGGGGCAGGGTACATGTGTGGAAGTTGCAGGATTACTTGTGGGAGTGAATTCTCCCTTTTGCCCGGTGGGTCCTGGGAATGAAACACAGATAGGCTTAATGGCAAGTGCCTTTCCCTAACTTGGCCATCTCTCTAATCCCTCGTTGGCATTCTCTCTTCCTTTCTCTTTATGTAAAGATTCATTATTTTTATTTTATGGGTGTGGTTGTTTTGCCTGCATGTATGTCTGTGCACCGTGTGTGTGTGTGTGTGTGTGTGTGTGTGTGTGTGTGTGTGTGTGTGTGTAGTCCCTGTGGAGGTCAGAGGAGATCATTGGATCCCCTGGAGCTGGAGTGACTAATGGTTATGAGCTGTCATGTGGGTGCTGGGACTTGTACCTGGGTACCAGGTCTTCTACAAGAGCAACAATCAATCTTGGTGGCTGAGCCATCTCTCTGCCCTCTCACTAGTATTTAAAGAAAAAGAGAAAGTCTTGCATCCTCTTGTCCTGTGTCTCCAGAAGGCCACAACACCCAGCTACTTGTCCTTGTATTACACTCTTGGCTCCAGACCCGATTTCCCAGTAAAGCTTACCTCAGCCCCCACCCACACCCGTTCTCCGCTCAGCTTAGTCCTCCTTTTTGTGGTATGCGAATTAGCAATTTAGTTTTCTTATCTGCCTGTTGGTTAGACTGTAAGTTTTCCAGGGCAGAGAACCTTAACTATTTTGTTTATTAATGTGTCTAAGAGCCCGAGACAGTTCTTGGCACATGGTCTCACTAAATGACTAAAGAACCAGGACCAGACTGGACTGAAGGCAGCCCGGAGCAGTCTTGGCCACTGCCTGCGCACTTGCCGACCCAGGGCAATGGACTGTTCAGAACAACCCAGCTTTTTGACTCCAGCTAGTTTGACAGTCTTCCCTTTCCTTAAGTCACAGTATTTTCTCAATTTTATTGCCTTAGATTCTGGCTTATTCAGGCAAAGAAAGCCAGGGAGCCGTGGAGAAGACCTAGATGATCCAGATAATAGAAATGTCTTCACTTCAATTTTGTGACAAAGAGGCAAACAGCTATTAAAGCCTGGCTCCTCTCTCATTGCTTGTCGCTACCTTGGTTTAATGATTACCTCGTGATTCAGCACTTACTAATTTTCTTTGATTTTTTTCAACTCTTGTAATTTCTGACCTTCTCCTAGGTGGATTCATTTTTGTCATTATTTGTACACACTGCCCTCTCCCCCATTTTTTAAAAACCTGATTGTGATTTAAATGCTTCCAGTTTTCATAAAGTGCTAGTGTTCTTTATATATAAATACTAATCATAAGATTACTTAGATTGATTTGGGGGTATATACTATCTACCTAGGTCTGACTTACTAGTGTCTGATATAGTTCTACTAACCTTTGCTCCAACCTTAAAGGCAGGGTTTTGAACTCAGTAAATTTATTACAATGTGTTCAGCATGCATGTTCTCTTTGGACCAGCCCCTTAAGAATCATAGGAAGTAAATGGTGATAGATTCCTGAGTTACACCTCAGGTAACCTAAAATAATCAGTATTTTATTAACTTTGAAGGAGAAACTTCTGACTCAAGTCTAGAATACTAGCTATTAACTAGAACATGCCTGGAGTCTATGGTGTAGTGAACTCATGTTCTCAGTAGCATGGCTAGGCAGCTCTACTGTGGAAATTCACTGGTTTCTGTAGCTTTTGGCAAACATGTTATCACCCACAAGACACGAAAACTCTGTCTGCAATTTCTTCTACCCCACAGCAGATATTCATATACCATCAAGGAGACCTTTGTTCTTTTATAGGCAGGATTATTAAGTCATCTTTTGGCCCTATGTCAGATTTTTTATTTTTTTATTTTTTATTTTTTTTTGAGACAGGGTTTTCCTGTGTAGCTCTGATTGTCCTGGAACTCACTGTGTAGACCATGCTGGCCTTGAACTCAGAGATCCACCAGCCTGCTAGAATTAAAATGCATATACCACTATGCCTGGTTCAGAATAAGATTTGAAGGAATCAGAGACCATTCATCTGGTCAGTAGATCTAGGGACAAAGCATGAAGAGGGCACCTGAAGGACAAAAGCAAATGTCTGAACCTGTATCAACCACATCATTAGCTTTCCTTATTTTTTTTTCCTCTTCCTTCACATAAAAGAAAATAGTACAACTTAAAATCAGGTAAGTAAAATTTCACAGACTCAAATTCTTATCATCAAATCAGATGGGGAAGTCAATCAATAGTCTTGGTGAGGGTTTGACAAACTATGGCCCTTGGCCAAAACATTTCTGCTCTCTATTTTAGTAAATAATTTTTTTGGGGGGTGGCAGCATCTTACTACTTTGAGTGCCTCTACACGACAGTAGCAGTGAGCAATCTCAGTGGAGCTAAAGGTAGCAACACCAAAGAATTTATTATTGGCTCCTTACAGGAAAATGCCTTGGCTGCCAGCTGGATTACTATTAGGTTATTCTAAATTATTCTAATTAGTTTAATGTGAAATGAGGAAGTGATAAAATCATATAATCTTACTATCTGTGAAATACATAAATGATATTTCCCTGTTGAAGTGTTCACAAAATAATCCAGAAACCCGATGCTATGAGAAGCTTCAAGCCATTGTTAGCCTGTAAACTCACACGTAGAATTATTAAATGGGCCTGAATGCATAGTCTCCATCTAAATGGGGGCAGAAGAGGTAGATAGCCACAGGGGTAACTCTTCTCTGTTTTTCTTATTGATATATTTTTATTTTTTAAGAGTTTAATTTTTTTTACCTGCATGTATGTCTATGTACCACATGTGTGTCTGTTACTCAGCAAAGCCAGAAGACAGCCTTGTATCCCCATGGAACTGAATGACAGATGGTTGTAAGCTGCCATGTGGATATTGAGATTCAAACCTGGGTCATCTGGAAGAGCAGCCAGTGCTCTTAACCACTGAGCAATCTCTCCAGCCCTGAGAAGTCTTTCCAAAGTGAAGGATGTGCTCATCAGAGTGTGGACAAGACATCTACCAAGGTGCAGAAATGACAGCATAACTTCAGGTTTTATACTACTGTCTTAGTTAGGAGTTAGGGTTGCTATTGCTGTGATGAAACACCATGAATGAAAAGCAAATTGAAGAAGAAAGGTTTATTGAGCTTACACTTCTACACTGTAGTCTATCACTGGAGGAAGTCAGGACAGGGAACTCAAACAGGGCAGGAACCTAGAGGCAGGAGCTAATGCAGAGAGGCTGTGGAGAGGTGCTCCTGACTGGCTTTCCCCAAGTGGCTTGCTTAGCCTCATTTCTTAGGAACCACCCGCAATGGGACTGGACCCTCCCCCATCAATCACTAAATGAGCAAATGCTTTACAGGCTTGTCTACAGCCTGATCTCTTGGAGGCATTTTCTCAATCGAGGTCTCCTCCTCTCAGATGATCATAGTTTGTGTCAAGTGGACATCAATCTAGTCAGCACAACCACTATCTAGAAAAGTCCGCTTCACTAATATTTAATGTATAAATTGGCACTAGTTCCTGCACAAATGTATCTTCAGGCAAGTTATTTGAAGAATCTTAAAGAAAGAGCAGAAATGATCTAGTTTCAGACTACTAGGTATGGAGTTCTGGCTGTCTTGATTTCAGTGTGTTGACACTCACTGAAGTATGTATGTGCTTAGTTAAATGGTTTGGGGAATTCATTGTCTGAATGGACTACAGACACTCCTTGAAAAATATCTCAGGTTGAAGATAATAATTCATGCACTACTTAATAATAAAAAATGGTGGAGGCAGTATTTCTTATCAGCCTTTGGAATTGGTCCTCATCTGTGAAGAAGGGCTAAAAGATGGACCATATATTCTAGTGAATTGCTGAATAGTCATAATAATATCTCTGAAATGGATTCACATCCTCTGTCATTGTAGACTTTGCACTGGTTGAATATTTTGTTAAATTTCAGTAATTTTTACATAATTAGAAAGATTTAAGAGTACCATTGTTTGTAGATAAAAATGAGATCCCTTTCTGTTCACATTCATGTATCATCAGGAATTAACTTTTTAGCAGTGACAATTGTTAAAGCAAAGAACAGAAATAATGAGCATAATGGCAGACAGAATCACAAGGATTTTAAAACTACTAAATATAATAAATGTACAGTGTTTACATAAGCCTTAATAGTGCTAATGAGCTTTTAAAGGAAGAATAGTGAATGTTGGGGCCGCACAGATGGCTTCACAGTTAAGAGAGCTCACTGCTCTTGCAGAGGACAGGGTTTGGTTCCCCGCACCCACATGGCACCTCACAACTGTCTGTAACTCCAGTTCTAGGGGTTTGAATACCCCCTCTGGCCTTAAAAATCACCAGACACTCAAGAGATGTATATACATACATACATGTAGGCAAATACTCACATGCTGTGGGATGCCTTTCTGTATGATGTGAATTTGTGTTGCTCTGATTTGTTGATAAATAAAGTTGCATTGACCTATGGCAGGGCAGGATAAAATTAGGTGGTACATTCAAACTGAAGACGGGATGAAGAAGGGTGGAGTTGGGGGAAATGCCAGCAAGCCACTGAAGGAGCAACAAGAAGCCAGGAGACCAGTAATGCCATGGCCATACAGCAACATATAGATGAATAGGAATGGGTTAATTTAAGATAAAAGAGCAAGCTAGTAAGAAGCTGAAGCCATAGGCTACACAGTCTGTAATTAATATTAAGCCTCTGGGTGATTATTTTATAAGAGGCTGCAAAACCATGGGGCCACCAGAGAAACTTAGGGCTACACTCATACATATAAAAAATAATTCTAAAAATTTAAAAGTATAGGAGATAACTTTGAAAATGAACAGAAAATAAAAATTAAAAGGACTGCTATTTGCTATTACTGTATCATTTTTTTAAAAAAAAATCTATTTTGTGGGCCAGTAAAGGAGCTTGCCACAAAGTATGACTATCTGAGGGTCTCACATGGTGAAAAGAGACAGCTGATTCCCAAAGTTGTCATCTACCTCCAAATGCACTATGACAAACACATGCACACGCACACACTATTCTGCATGACTTTGTTTTCTGAGATTCTAGTTAGTCATAGTCAATTGAGTCTGAAAACACTAAATAAAAATGTCCCTACATGTTAATTCTGTGGGCTTCTATGTAGTACTGAAGGATCTCACGCCATCCCATTTGCTCTGCCAAGCTTGGGCATCAACTCCAGTCTAGCAGACCACTGTTTGTATGCCACCAGCCTGTTCCTTTCTCAGTAGCTGTCCCTGACACCAGATCATCTGGCATCACAGTTCTCCTGCTTGTGGAACCATTGTGTCATAGCCAAACACTGTGGCATGTTGCCTGTCATTCTCCTCTTGTTGTCTTGTCCCCAAGGCTCATGCCATTCATGTCATTACAGGGGACAATAAAATAGTACAGCCTAATGAGATGTTTCTGAGATGTGGACTAGATTTATGTGAATTTTTGAACAATCTGTCCTTATAATTGCTCTGTGAGTTATGAATTTCTCCCTGTGCCTAATTATGATAGACATGTTGTATCATCGGAAAAACATATTCCATAGTTTGGGATTATTGTGGTTTCAGGAGCCCTTCCAATAAGGGAACCTATTGTATTCCATATTTTCACCTCTCAAAGGTCATTCTTATTCAAATATTTTCTCTAGTATGGTGGCAACCGTGATCTCGCACAGTACCACTGGTGACCAATGCTTTTCTTTTATCCTTCTTTGTTAAGCAACAGGAATTCTTTGACAGCTCAGGTTAGTACTTGACTCCAGGGGTTTGTTTGTTTGTTTGTTTTTTCTCTGTCTATTTTGGCCTAACTACAGTGATTTTTCCTTTTGAATTGGTTTAAGAAGAAAATCTTAGATGCAATCTTTGCTACTAGATTGTGCAGAAAGTCTGGCTTCTTATCAGCTTTCTCTTGCCTTTGGGAAGCCAGTCTCAAACACAAATTTCACAGGCTTTAAAAGGTTTGACAAACGTCAAAATGCCTTTCACTCCCTCTAGTCCAGCAGCGAGCTGGTGCCAATGATAATTAGAATTCGTGAAGACAGATTGGCACTTGAGACATGCGTGGGAACAATGTGGGGGCCCAGAGTAGAAGGGCTATATACATCTCATGCTTATATAGTCTGCAGTCCTGTAAGGATTTCAGCTTTTGAGTGAAACTGGTTTGGATTCCTCATATGTTCAGTATGCATATTTTAGAGAGGAATTCATAAAAACTGCTTCAGATATGGACTGAACTCTGGTCTCATGACTAAAGTCACATTTTTTTCTTTAAGCAAAAGTTTAATCATGTCAGTTTTATACAGACAATTAATAGCTTAGGGGAATTTAGAATTAAAAATTTTTTAGACTTTTTGAGATGGCTTAGATTTGGAACAATTTTAGAAATAAGAAATCATTAATTTGTGTCTTAATATGTTTTTGCATGGGGAAGAAGAGGATCTGAGCCTTAAATGTGTGAATCTGTTATAATGTACATGGCATTTTTTTATTGCATTAGCCAGTAAATCCTGGGCAATCTAGAGTAGCTACAAAATCACACATATTCTATTTGTATTTCAGCTACCTAAAACAGTATTTTATTTATGCTTACAATGTGTCACGGATATACTAAGCCTTTGCATAAATTCTCTGAATAGTTCTCAAAATTTTTTTTAAATCTGTACACATTTGAGGACTCTTCCAATCCTCATTAGTAGCAGTGGCTCCTGACCGGGGTGGAGTGACTCATCCTAGTTGACTTGGAAGGTGTTGCTTGAAGAAAAACCTACAAGAATCTCATGATGGCAGAATGTAAACTTAAGCCTCATATAGCAGTTACTTGTCTCACATTGTGCAAAATGCCTGATGAAGGCAATTTATGGAAGGACTAGTTGATTTGGGCTCCTGGTTTGAGAGAATACAGGTAGGGCTACATGGTAGCTGGATGATGAGGTGGCTGGCAACATTGTATCTGCAGTCATAAAGCATAGAAATGAATCCTGATGCTCAACTCATTAATTTTCTCTTTTTTATTCAGTCTGGAACCCCAACCTTTAGAGGTATGTTTCTATGGTGGTTCTAAATAAAAGTTAAATTGACAAGATTAACCATTACACCTGGCTTCAGAACCATGCTTTATGCCTTTATACTCCTGTTTCTCATCTTACCCTGCCCAAATTATAGGTAAATATGTTTCAATGACTATAGATTGCTGGGGAGCCATCTTTTTGCACACAATGAATCTATATTACTCTTATTGGCTGGTAAAGAGCTGACTGGCCTATAGCTGGACAGAAGGAAATTAGGCAGGAGAACCAGACTAAGAGGATGCTGGGAGAAAGAAGGGCAGAGTCATGGGAGTGAGAGGAGTCACCAGTCAGATGCAGAGGGAGTAGCAGATGAATGTGCCATGCTAATGACAGTACTGCCACATGGCAAAGCGTAAATAAGGAATATGGATTAAGTTAAAATATAGGAGATAGTTAGTAATAAGCCTGAGCCATTGGCCGAGAATTTTAAATTAATAATAAGCCACTGAGTGGTTATTTGAGAGCAGCTGCCAGTCTAAGAAAACATCACCTACAATAGGTTGAGTTAAATTATGACCTCTTCAGTGGTAATAATAAGAGACAAAATGTGATAGACAGATCAGTATTTCCTAGCAGATCTCTTTCTCCAGCTAGCAACTCTTAATGTCCTGTTTTGATCAAATTGCAGAGCAACACTGTTTGGCAAGCTCTACACGGTCAGTACCCCCTGGTATTGGACAATGACAGGAGGTTATGGGATTGCTGCCTAAGTGAGACATTCCAGTAACAGCTGAAATGCTTATCTTAGAGGGATGCTGACTGAATGTTGGAGAGCTAGGAGGGATCAAGGTGAGATACTGCTCTCCTCATAAGGGAAACAAGGAAGTTCAGAATGTTCTAGTAGGGTTTGCTTCTGTTGAGAGCCTCGTGACTAGAGAAAAACCGTCAACTCTTTCCCATGGAATAAAACCAGCTCACAGTTAATATAAACCTACCTCACTTTTTTAAATATTGCATAGCCTTGGGCAGCAGAACTCAGGTAACTTGTGAAAGCTCAGAGAGCATTGGATGTGTGGGTTTCCCTTACTAGACACTGATCCAATAATTGATCAAATATTAATATATTTATGAAGCCCTGGATGTATACATTATGACCTATGTGATAGGAAGTACTCTTCCCAGTGACAGACAGCATCTCATGTCACTTTACTTTGTCATCTTGATATAAGACTTAAGTAGCATCACCCATCATTATGCTTCTGCTTTCCCACAATCTTCTTGTGGATCGCCATCATTGTCTGTGGGCATATATCAGAATTCCAGTCTCAAGAGGCCCGAGCAATGGGAACTCTGGGTCCACTGCTGCCCTCTCCATTTGGACTCTCCTGGGGTCACTGATATTCTACTGTTAGCTCTGGCCCTTCTGCTGTTCTTTGCTGAGTAGCACAGACTTTGAAGGAGGAGGCACAGAAGGATCAAGCAACCTGTTCGTTGATGAGGAAGAATGCTTTGTTCAGTTGTCAAAGCTACCAAGAATCACCCCTTCAAACCTGCCCAGCCATGGTCTCACAGGGCAGTGGTTCTCATCCTGTGGGTCACAACCCCTTTGGAGGTCAAATGACCCTGTCAGGGGAGTCACCTAAGACCATCAGAAAACAGATATTTACATTATGATTCATAACAGGAGCAAAATTACAGTTATGAAGTAGCAACAAAAATAATTTTATGGTTGAGGGGATCACTACAACATGAGGAACTGTATTAAAGGGTCACAGCATGAAGAAGGTTGAGAACCACTGCCATAGGGTAATTGCCAAACCAGAATATATCCATGCATTTTTCATTTTTCTGTGTCTTCCCCACTTGCAAAGGAAAAATTAGCTTTCTACAGTGGAGTCTCACTAGTCATATTAACCATACTTCAGGGGAGACCCCATGCCCAACTGGTAGATGGCCAACACAGACAGCTCTCAAGGGTATTTCTGTGGACTTTTGGTCTCCTACAGTCTTTTTGGGGCATTTTCTATCTCATTAGTCTTTTGCTTGTTTAATGTGGTTTCAGATTTTGTGTTTGTGTGTGTGTTTGTATGAGTTTCTTTCTTTTTGTTTGGTTGTTTACTACTTTCTTTTAAAGAGAGAGAGAAAGCGAGGGCATGGAGTTGGGGAGTTGGAGAATTGTGGAGGATCTGGGAAGAGCTGAGGGAGTAGAAAACATTATCAGAATGTATTGTATGAAAAAATTTTAATTAAAAAATAACGAACAAACAAAGGAATGAGTCTTCTTTGCCCAGCTGTAGTTCAACAAGACCTAATACCTACACATGGTTAGGAGAAAGGGTGTCTATTTTATTAGGTATAAAAGACACCAAAGTCTAAAGTAATAATGTCTCTCCACTTTTCCTTTCTTAGGGCATAAGGTAGAATGTCTTACATTCCCCCTTGATTAGTTACCTACTTCATACCTACGAGACATTTTAATATAGCATAAAAATTTCAATATACATGGACTTACCAGCTCCAGGCTAGTCTGCTACATCAAAGAAGCCTAGAATAAGACTTTGGGTTTGCTAATCATTTTCTAACAAAGCAAAGAGTGCCCGTTTACATTATAATCTAAATATAAAATCCCATGTTTTACTATTATTTATTTTTCAGTTTTTAAGTGTTCAGAAAGATCGTCCAGAGGAAGAATTGCCAAGGACCTCATGGAGCAGCGACTGAAAAAGCCAAACTCCTCACTGTGCTCCATTGAAAGCAGGCAGCCCTTCGAAGCCCTTTGATATTCTGTCACTGTGGTGATTTGGCAGTAACTTTGGCAGTGTGAATAGAGTAGAGGTGGAAAAAGAAATCTCATTTGTGCAGTGACACTTGGCTGGGATTGCTCCATAGAATGTTATGCTGGAACTAAATGAAATTGTCCACCATTATGTTAATAGGCATAGCCGTACATAAGAGTATCTCTGCAATGCTGGAGAACCTTGGGCTGATCTCACTTATGCCCTGTGTCCAGAAGTCTTGCAGGAATAACATAGGTAATGATTGCTCTGGAATAATCTTAGGCCCTTCTCTGCCTACTGATCTCAGTTGGGAGTGTCAAATAATGATGCTGCTCGTTAGTCAGGATTTGAATATTCTGTTTTCATGGACACTGCCTGTAGATGGGTAAGTTCATTTCCTCTCTGCTTCCTTTGAGTCTAGTGTTACAAAGTTGATGAAGGTGTGGTGTTCCTCATCTAGTCCCAAACACCTGCTCGGCAACAACACTACTCATACCGTTGCCTGCTGCGACTGAGGCCTTAATGTTAACACTAATTTGCTGAATAAAATTATTTCATCACCACACCTTCAACTGAAACTCACTGAAAAATATGTGGTATATTAGCTCAATCCAAAGCTCTTAGTCTAAAGTTGACCTTTAAAGCAAGCAAGCAAGCAAGCAAACAAACAAACAACATGTACTTCTGGATTTGTGCTCATTGCCTCGGCCTCAGAAAATTAGGGTTAAAAATTTGCCATTGCTCATTGGTGAAGAGCGCTTCCTATTTTTGCAAAGGCCTTGGGTTTGGTGCCCAGCACTCACATGGCAGCTCACAGTTTTATTTAACTCCAGTTCCAGCAGATTTGATACCCTCTGTTGACCTCCACAGGGCATTGCATGTAGGTGGTGCACATGAATACATGCAAGCAAAACTCTCATACACATAAAGTAAAAATAAATACATGAAAAGAAAAGTCTGTCTTCATAGTGTTCCTTGTACATTTCTTTTTTAATGAAGATGTTCTGAATTTTGCCTGGGTGTCAGAGGCATTAATTGTTTACCCCAACAAAACAAAATTAGACACTTTCTTTCACACACACACACACACACACACACACACACACACACACTCCTGTTACCTTTTCCTTAACATACTTTTTAAATAAACTATGTTTTTATAGGGGGAGGGGCTGGTGTCTGAGAGATAACTTAGTGGTTAAGAGTGCTCACACACTGTTTGTTCTTCCAGAGGATGTGAGCTCAGTTTCCAGTATTCTCTTTAGGCTGCTTTCAACCTCCCATGACTCCAGCACCAGGGAACTGGACTCTTTCGGCTTCTGTGGGTATCCCCACACATGTAGCAGACTCTTGAACACACATATTCCCCCCCACACACACATGCACACACATGCACACAAATAAGAAAAACAGATAAGTCATAAAAACAAAACAAAACAAAACAACAACAACAACAACAAAACCCTTTGTATTAGGAGGGATCTAATGTGAAAAACAGTACGGGTGTGAGTCGATATATACATTCTGTTCCCTAAAGGAATTCATTTACAACATATTTAAGGTCCGTTGAAGCTTCTGAATTCCACAGAGCACAGGTGGCAGTGTGTGCTGAGTGTACATGACTGGAGCTGAACAGGAAGCAGTTCAATCTCAGGTGGGAGGGGGAGCAGAGGTGGGAGGAGCAGGAAAGCACATAAGCGACCTAGCAGCTCGGTTAGATCATGACAGGTGGCTCTTGATTAGCACAGGCATAGAACTCACCTGGGTGCCATAGTGGAAATGTCATGCCTTATTTTAGAAGGAAATTAGATTCAGGCTGGGAGACATACTTTCAGGACTAATAATATTCTAGTAACATATTTTAATTGCGCCTCTTACTAACAGCAATTTTCAAGTTTTCTTTTGACAAGGACTAAGGTAAAAATAAAATGATAATAAAACAAAGAAGGTTAGTGAAAAACTATAAATCATATAAAATATGATAAGAGATTATGGGACATTTATCCTCCCATAAATTTTGTAAAATGCCATTTTTTTGAAAAATAAGTTAAAATTTTAATTAGAGATAGACAAATCTATAGAAAAAGAAAATAGATCCTGGGTGGCCTGTAGCTAGGGGTGGCAGAGAGGACTCAATAACATCACATGTATTTTGGGTGATGAACATGTTCCCTACCTGGATTGTGGCGATAGTTGCTTAATTGTATAAGTTAATGAAGATCATTGATCTGAATGCTTATAATGTGTGAATTTTATAACATCAATCATACCTCAAAAGGTTCATTTTAAAGATTAGCCAGCTGCAGCGTCCTGACCTTTGATTTATAAATAAGTTCTTGGAGGTGGCTCAGAAGCACAGGCAGCAGCAACAGCAGTCGATCACGGGACTTCATTCAGAGTGAGAATTTCTGTGTACCAAAAAATACAATTGGCTGGGCAGTCATGGCGCACACCTTTAATCCCAGCACTCAGGAGGCAGAGGCAGTTGGATCTCTGTGAATTTGAGACCAGATTGTTCTACAGAGTGAGTTCCAGGACAGTCTCCAAAGCTACACAGAGAAACCCTGTCTCAAAAACAAACAACAAAAAAAAGTAAAAACAAACAAACAAACAAAAACATAATTAACACAGAGAAACTATGGAGTGGAAAAACATTAGGGAATCATGTATCCAATAAAATTTTGTTACATAGACACAGACATACACAGACACAGACAGACAGACAGATAGACAGACAGACAGACAGACACACACACACACACACACACACACACACACACACTTTTGTTGTGAGCCTATTCTTTAACAGTTGAGTCATCTTTCCATCCCAATATATACATATATAAAGAGCAGCTATGAGTCAATAACAACAGAAAACCCAGCTAAGAGGTGAACAATGGATGTAAATAGGCATTTCTTTAATTACAGCTACAGAAAAGTTTCAAGTCTAAAAACTGTAGAACTGTTTTCATTTGAAATTTGAATTTTACCTTCTTCTAATCAGAGAGACATGTAGGGTTTAAAGGGTATTTCCAGTTGACTCAAAAAAAAGAATATTTCTAGGTTGAGTGAAACAGGAAGAACAGGATAAGTGACTTCATCTTTTCCCAACTGTAACTTATTAAGTTGTTGTGGCCCTTGGTTTCTTCATCTGTAACATTAAGGCCTTGTAACTTAAAATTCCTAAAAATATGACTAAGCTCCAAAACTCTTTAAAATCATATAAATTGAGAAAGTTGCTTTTACAAGGTGGAATTTGATGTACTTTTTAGAGTCATAATTACGAAAGGAAATAGAATTCAGAGGCAAACCAAGCTATTTCTGCTTACAAGTATCATTGTCCTTTGGCTGTATCTCTATTGTAACTGGCATGACTTTACATTCTGATCTATAGTCACATGATAATAAGTTTTATCTCCTTGCTAATTACTA